>NW_027596180.1:0-706704 GCF_964194155.1 Cetorhinus maximus | reverse complement strand
AAGGAATTGAAAGAGGGAGAGAGAGAGAGAGAGAAAGGAATTGAGAGAGGGAGAGAGAGAGAAAGAAATAAATTGAGAGAGAGAGAGAGAGAAAAAGGAATTGAGAGAGGGAGAGAGAGAGAAAGAAAAAGGAATTGAGAGGAGAGAGAGAGAAAGGAATTGAGAGAGAGAGAGAGAGAGAAAGGAATTGAGAGAGAGAGAGAGAGAAAGGAATTGAGAGAGAGAGAGAGAGAGAGGAATTAAGAGAAAGAGAGAGGGAGAGAGAAAGGAATTGAGAGAGGGAGAGAGAGAAAAAGGAATTGAGAGAGGGAGGGAGAGAGAGAAAAAGGAATTGAGAGAGGGAGGGAGAGAGAGAAAGAAATAAATTGAGAGAGGGAGGGAGAGAAAGAAATAAATTGAGAGAGGGAGAGAGAGAAAAAGGAATTGAGAGGAGAGAGAGAGAAAGGAATTGAGAGAGGGAGGGAGACAGAGAAAGAAATAAATTGAGAGGGAGAGAGAGAAAAAGGAATTCAGAGAGAGAGAGAAAAAGGAATTGAGAGGAGAGAGAGAGAAAAAGGAATTGAGAGAGAGAGAGAGAGAGAAAAAGGAATTGAGAGAGAGAGAGAGAGAGAAAAAGGAATTGAGAGAGAGAGAGAGAGAGAAAAAGGAATTGAGAGAGAGAGAAAGAAATAGAGAGAGAGAGAGAGAAAGAAATTGAGAGAGAGAGAGAGAAAGGAATTAAGAGAAAGAGAGAGAGAGAAAGAAATTGAGAGAGAGAGAGAGAGAGGAATTGGGAGAAAGAGGGAGAGAGAGAGAGGAATTGGGAGAAAGAGAGAGAGAGAGAGAGGAATTGGGAGAAAGAGAGAGAGAGAGAAAGGAATTGGGAGACAGAGAGAGAGAGGGAGAGAGAGGAATTGGGAGAGGGGAGTAAATGTAGGATTTAATGCACAATCTTTCCAACCTGCGCTGAGAGTAGATTCTGGTTCCTCCCGTCTATTACACACAGAGAGACACCTTCCTCTCCCGAAAACACTGACCATCCCCTGCTCCCTCCCTCCCTCCCTCTCTCTCTCCTTCCCCTCCACCCCCTAAATACAGTCGCCATCTTCAACAGAGATTTATCCATTTATCTCCCCAGCCCTGTCTGTCTGTCTCTCTCTCTCTCTCCTTCCTGAAACGTGTCTTTTTAACGGAGAGAAGAGTTTGGGGAGAGAGAGAGAGAGAGAAAATCTCCAAATGCTGCGAGAAAGCGAAGAGATTTTGTTTGTTGGCTTGTTCTCCCTCTCTTGCTTTGTTTTTTATAAAACAAAAACACAAAATAGGATCTTACCTCGGGCTCCTCAGTGCAGGGGGAATCTCTCCAGGTTTCACATCCAGTTAAGTGTCCCCCTTTCTCTGCCTCTTGTCCATTTGGATGGGGATTTAATGGGGGTCTTTTTTTGTCGTTTTAATGCATACAACTGTTCCCTGGGTGCAGTAGTTTTGTTTCGCTTTTTGGCAAACGCGATGGTTTTCTGTATGTTTTTTGCTTCTCCAGTCTCTGTCTCTCTCACACACACACACACATCCAACGCTGTGTAGGTTTCGCTCCCTTCTTTAACACCACTCACACACACACACACACACACACAGAGAGAGGGAATTGGATGGGGCCACATTCATAGAGAAATCAAGCTCTCAGAGGGGATCCCGGGGCGGTTGGCTGTCCGAGAGAGGGCAGGATTAGCACAGGAAAGAGGCAGAGAGAGACACACAGACGCACATACACACATATACACACGTATATACACACACACAGACCCACATATAAACACAGACATACGTACACACACACGTAGGTACACACACATACACAGAGATACACACACGCACATACATACAAAGATACACATATACACAAGCACATACACACATACACATACATACGCACACACACATACGTACACACATATTTATGCACACACATATACACATACATATAGACCCACATATAATCACACACATAGACCCACATATAAACACACACATACATACACACGTACACACACATAGACCCACATACACACATATACCCACACACACACACAGACCCACATATAAACACACACATACATACATACACACACACATACACACACCCATAGACACACATATACCCACACATAGACCCACAAATACACACACATACATACACACGTATACACACACATACATACACACATACATATACACATACACACGCACACACATACATAGACACATATATACACACACATACATATAGACCCACATATAATCACACACATAGACCCACATATAAACACACATACACACACACACACGTACACACGCATTGACCCACATACACACATATACCCACACACATACACACACATATACACACACACATAGACCCACATATAAACACACACATACACACACTCATAGACACACATATACCCACACATAGACCCACAAATACACACACATACATACACATACATACATACACATACATATACACATACACAGGCACACACATACACACACACACACACACATAGACACATATATACACACGCACACATACATATGTACACACCCATACATACATACACATACATGCATACATACACATAGACACACACATGCACAAACACACATAAGACCATAAGACATAGGAGCAGAAATTAGGCCATTCGGCCCATCGAGTCTGCTCCGCCATTCAATCATGGCTGATAAGTTTCTCAACCCCATTCTCCCGCCTTCTCCCCGTAACCTTTGATCCCCTGACCAATCAAGAACCTATCTATCTCGCTCTTAAATACACTCAATGACCTGGCCTCCACAGCCTTCTGTGGCAATGAATTCCATAGATTCACCATTCTCTGGCTAAAGAAGTTTCTCCTCATCTCTGTTCTAAAAGGTCTTCCCTTTACTCTGAGGCTGTGCCCTCGGGTCCTAGTCTCTCCTAATAATGGAAACATCTTCCCCACGTCCACTCTATCCAGGCCTTTCAGCATTCTGTAAGTTTCAATCAGATCCCCCCTCATCCTTCTAAACTCCATCGAGTATAGACCCAGAGTCCTCAAATGTTCCTCATATATTAAGCCTTTCATTCCTGGGATCATTCTCGTGAACCTCCTCTGGACCCTCTCCAGGGCCAGCACATCCTTCCTGAGATACGGGGCCCAAAATTGCTCACAATATTCTAAATGTGTTCTGACCAGAGCCTTATAAAGTCTCAGCAGCACATCCCTGCTTTTATATTCTAGTCCTCTCGAAATAAATGCCAACATTGCATTTGCCTTCCTAACTACCGACTCAACCTGCAAGTTAACCTTAAGAGAATCCTGGACTAGGACTCCCAAGTCCCTTTGCACTCCAGATTTCTGAATTCTCTCCCCATTTAGAAAATAGTCTATGCCTCTATTCTTCCTACCAAAGTGCATGACCTCACACTTGCCCACGTTGTATTCCATCTGCCACTTCTTTGCCCATTCTCCTAACCTGTCCAAATCCTTCTGCAGCCTCCCCGCCTCCTCAATACCATCTGTCCCTCTACCTATCTTTGTATCATCTGCAAACTTAGCCAGGATGCCCTCAGTTCCTTCATCTAGATCATCAATGTATAAAGTGAAAAGTTGTGGTCCCAACACTGACCCCTGCGGAACTCCACTAGTCACTGGCCACCATCCTGATCCCCACTCTCTGCCTCCTGCCAGACAGCCAATCTTCTATCCATGCTAGTACCTTGCCTCTAACACCATGGGCTCTTATCTTACTGAGCAGCCTCCTGTGCGGCACCTTATCAAAGGCCTTCTGGAAGTCCAAGTAGATAACATCCATTGGCTCTCCTTTGTCTAACCTACTCATTACCTCCTCAAAGAATTCTAACAGATTTGTCAGGCATGACCTCCCCTTGATGAAACCATGCTGACTTTGCCTGATTTTACCATGCACTTCCAAGTATTCTGAAATCTCATCCTTAATAATGGACTCTAAAATCTTACCAACGACCGAGGTTAGGCTAATCGGCCTGTAAATTCCCGTCTTTTGCCTCACTCCCTTCTTAAACAGGGGGTTTACACATAGACATACTACACACATACGCACACACATTCATACATACACACACACATATACACACACTCATACACATATACACACACATACACACATATACATACACATACATACACACGCATACACACATACACACACACATAGACACACATACACACACACATATATGCACACACATATATACACACACACATACATACACAGGCATACACACATGTATACATGCACACGCATACATACACATACATACACACATACACATCCATACACACACACATAGACACACATACATATACACAAACATACACACACACACACATATATATACACACACAAACATACACACAAACACAGACATATACACAAACACACATACATACACACACATACATACACACACATACATACACACACATACATACACGCACGCATACATATAAACACAGGCATAGATACACATAAATCTCAGTCATAACCTAAACAAATTCGCTGAGTCCCTGCATGAAAATAGAACCTCAGGATGCACTCCAGGGGAACGTGACTATCTCCAGGGTCTCTGTGAGTTTCTGAAAGGTGGTGTGATTTGTCCTGCTCAAGGTGGTGGTATGGGGTGGGCAGCTGCTGGGTTTAAACCAAGATTGTGATCCAGAGAGTCGAAGTGTGCACCTCTCCCTCTTCACAGGACTCTCTGACATTTCAGACTGAGGGATTCACCTCTTCCAGGACCTTTTATATATATATATATATATATATATATATGAGCCAGCCCTT
This sequence comes from Cetorhinus maximus, assembly GCF_964194155.1. Lineage (NCBI taxonomy): Eukaryota > Metazoa > Chordata > Chondrichthyes > Lamniformes > Cetorhinidae > Cetorhinus > Cetorhinus maximus. The sequence goes on along the minus strand of NW_027596180.1, from coordinate 701,868 downwards.
TGCTTTTTCTCTCTCTCCCTCCCTCCCTCCCTCTCTCTCTGGGAGGGGGTCATCTTGACGTTCAGCGATTGCTTCTGGAATTCTTGACCAGTTGCCAAAAAAAAATAACAAAAGCGAGAGGAAAGTCGAGGCGGTGTTCCATTACTACTCCCCCCACCCCACCGCCCCACCACCCGCCTCCCCCCACCCCCCCGCCAGTAACCCCCCCCAAAATTCCCTCCCTGCTCTGAGAAAGAGCTTCTTGTTTGTTTTAATACGCTCAGAGGGAGTTAAGTTTCCCATTGTAAAATTGACAATGGGAGGAAGAGTGGGGAAGGGAGGGAAGGAGACATAGGGAAGGGGGGGGGATGAGGGGAAGGGAGAGATAAGGAGGAAGGGGAGAGGAAGAGATAGGGAGGAAGAGGGGAGAGTTAGGGAGGAAAAGAGGAAGAGATAGGGAGGAAGGGGAGAGGAAGAGATCGGGAGGAAGGGGAGAGGAAGAGATAGGAAGGAAGGGGGAGAGAGATAAGGAGGAAGATGGGGAGGGAGGGATAGGGAGGAAGGGGGGAGGGACGGATAGGGAGGAAGAGGGGAGGGAGAGATAGGGAGGCAGAGGGGAGGGAGGGATAGGGAGGAAGAGGGGGTGGGAGGGATAGGGAGGAAGAGGGGGTGGGAGGGATAGGGAGGAACAGGGGAGGGAGAGATATGGGGAGGAAGGGGGAGAGATAGGGTGGAAGGGGGAGGGAGAGATAGGGAAGGTGAGGGAGAGAAATAGAGAGGGGGAAGGAGAGATAGGGAAGGAGATATAGAGAGGGAGGGAGGGCGAGGGGGAGGGAGAGATAGGGAAGGGAGAGATAGGGAGGAAGAGGGGAGGGAGAGATAGGGAGGAAGGGGGGGAGAGATAGGGTGGAAGGTGGAGGGAGAGATAGGGAGGGGAGGGAGAGAGAGGGGTAGGGAGAGATAGGGAGGGGGAGTGAGAGAGAGGGGGAGCGAGAGATAGGGAGGGGGAGGGAGAGATCGAGTGAGAGAGGGGGAGGGAGAGATAGGGAGGGAGGGGAGGGAGTGGGAGGGAGAGATAGGGAGAGAGGGAGGGGAGGGAGAGAGTGGAAAGGGAGAGATAGGGAGGAAGAGGAGTGGGAGAGATAGAGAGGAAGATTGTAGGAAGAGATAGGGAGGAAGGGGCGAGGGAGAGATAGGGAGGAAGGGGAAGGGGAGATAAGAAAGAATGGGGAGAGAGAGATAAGGAGGAAGAGGGGGAAGGAGTGATAGGAAGGAAGAGGGGGAGGGAGGGATAGGGAGGAAGGGGGGTGGGAGAGATAGGGAAGGAGAGAGAGATAGGGAGGGAGGGGGAAGGAGAGTTAGGGAGGAAGAGTGGGAGGGAGGAAGAGGGGGAGAGAGAGGGAGGGAGAGATAGAGAGGAAGAGGGGGAGGAGATAGAGAGGATGAGGGGAGGGAGAGATAGGGAGGAAGAGGGGAGGGAGAGAGAAGGAGGGAGAGGGGAGGAAGAAATTAGGAGGGGGAGGGAGAGATAGGGAGGGAGAGGGGGAGGGAGAGATAGGGAGGAAGAGGGGGAAGGAGAGGGAGAGATAGGGTGGAAGAGAATAAAGAAAGGGTGGGAAGCATGGAGAGAATGAGAGAGAGAGGGAAGAAGAGAATAAAGAGAGGGAGGAATGGAGAAAGAGAGGGACGGAAAGAGAGAGAGAGGGAGGAAAGGAAGGAGGGAGGGAGGGAGAGGGAAAGAGAAAGAGAGGGCGGGCGGGAGAGGGCAGGAGGGAGAAAGAGAGGGAGGGGGAGAAGGCAAGAGAGAGAGGAAAGGATAACAGAGAGGGAGCAGGAGGGAATGAGAGCAGGAGAAGGAGGGAAGGGGAGAGAGAGAGAGGGAGGGGAGGAGAGAGGGGGATGGGAAAGAGATAGTTAAGAGGGGGGGGGGTGTGGTGGGGGGGAGGGAGGGAGCAGAAATTCCAGATTTCCAAGGGTTGCGACTCTAAGCTGAGGATTTGGGGATCAGAAATGACTTTGTGGATTTGTAGACCCGTGCGGAATGCATACTGTGCAAGGGCCACGTTCGGCCTCGCATTAGTCCGAAGAGAGACGAGCAACATCCCCCACTGCCCCCCCTTCTCTCCCCACCCGCCACCAACTCCACTCCTGGCCCCCCCCCCCTCCCACCTCCTCCCCCCCTCCCACCCCGGGTGAAGCAGCGACTGACTTATACCCCCATTCCAACCGTGTCCCAGTGCATTCGCCACTCGCAATGCAGCCCCCTCCCCCCTCTACACCAAGCCGAGGCTGGGCGGCCGCTTTGCAGTGACCCCCCCACCCCCACCCCTCCGAGCCTCCGGACGCCCGCCATTTTGAACCCTCCGCCCCACTCCCACTCCGACCTCTCTATCCTCGGTCTGCTGCCCCGTTCCAATGGAGCTCACCCTTCTTAAACCTGAGGATCAGAGCGTGTCACCGTTGGACCAGGCAAGTGACAGCCTTCCTAGGGTCAACACTGACTTCAGTTCGTCACCTCTGCTCTCCCCGCACTCCCCCACCCCCCACCCCGGCTTTACTTTTAGTTCGGGAGGTCAGTTATTGGTAACAGTTAAAGATTAAGGAAAGTGTCAGGTTTAAAAGGGGAGGTTACCAAAGAGAGCAGTGAAGCTAAAGGAGGGAAGTTAAGTCTCAATCACTCTCACTTCGAACTATAGATTCTAACCATCTCCCCTTGACGTTCAATGGGCATTACCATCACTGAATCCCCCCACTATCAACATCCTGGGGGTTACCATTGACCAGAAACTGAACCAGACCAGCCATTTAAACGCTGCGGCTACAAGAGCAGGTCAGAGGCTGGGAATCCTGCGGAGAGTCACTCACCTCCTGACTCCCCCCCCCAAAGCCTGTCCACCATCGACAAGGCACAAGTCAGGAGTGTGATGGGATACTCCCCCCTACTTGCCTGGATGAGTGCGGCTCCCACAACACTCGAGAAGCTCGACACCGTCCAGGACAAAGCAGCCCCCGCTCGATCGGCACCCCATCCACAAAACATTCACTCCCTCCACCACCGACGCACAGTGGCAGCAGTGTGTGTACCATCTACAAGATGCACTGCAGCAACTCACCCAGGCTCCTTCGACAGCACCTTCCAAACCCACGACCGCTACCGTCTAGAAGGACGAGGGCAGCAGACGCACGGGGAACACCACCACCCGGAAGATCCCCCTCCGAGCCACTCACCATCCCGACTTGGAAATATATCGGCCGTTCCTTCTCTGTCGCCGGGTCAAAATCCTGGGAACTCCCTCCCTAACAGCACAGTGGGTGTACCTACACCACAGGGGACTGCAGCGGCTCAAGAAGGCGGCTCACCCACCACCACCTTCTCAAGGGATGGGGACAACAAACGTTGGGCCCGGCCCAGCGATGCCCACATCCCCGTGAATGAATTTCTACAACAGTCAGGTGCAGTGCCAGCCTGAGTGAGGCCGGTGGATTTCCTTCCCTCAGGGAACATTAAGTGAGCTGGGTCGGGTGTTACAACGACGACAGTCTGCCCGCCTCACGACCTCTTTTAGTGAAAAGCGGGGTTTCGTTCCGAGCTCTCAAACCGAATTCAGGCTCTCACCCTTTCCATAGTGGGACCTCCTGAACTTCCAAGCCTCGGCATTGTGAGTCCAGGGACGTGAAGGCTCCCCCCGTTCCTCGAGGATTGCCGGGGCAAAGAAAAGAGAGACATGCTGTCCAATCAGGACAAAATTTGCAGGAATGCCCAAATGTGAAGAGAACAACAATTTCTACTTCACGTGAAGAGAGTGGTTGGCCAGGAACCCGGAGGAAACCTGGCAGTTAACTTGCGAGCTGCAGCATTCTCCATGGCCACGCCTCCACCAATCAGAGTCCGCTTGCCGATCGACTAGCTAATGGCTCTGGGGGCAGGGGTTCGAATCCCACCCACGGCAACCGGTGGAATTTAAATTCAATTCATAAAACCTGGAATGATGAAGCCAGTTTCAGTCACGGGGACCATGACAACCATCATCGATGGTAGTAAAAAAAACCCCATCTGGTTCACTCATGTTCCCCTTTAGGTTCGCCACATTATAAGAAGGATGTGATTGCACTGGAGGGGGTGCAGAGGAGATTCACCAGGATGTTGCCTGGGATGAAACATTTAAAGTTATGAAGAGAGGTTGGATAGACTTGGGTTGTTTTCGTTGGAGCAGAGAAGACTGAGGGGCGACCTGATTGAGGTGGACAAGATTATGAGGGGCATGGACAGGGTAGGTAGGGAGCAGCTGTTCCCCTTAGTTGAAGGGTCAGTCACAAGGGGGCATAAGTTCAAGGTGAGGGGCAGGAGGTTTAGTGGGGATGTGAGGAAAAGCTTTTTTACCCAGAGGGTGGTGAGGGTCTGGAATGCGCTGCCTGGGAGGGTGGGTGGAGGCGGGTTGCCTCACATCCTTTAAAAAGTACCTGGATGAGCACTCGGCACGTCCTAACGTTCAAGTCTATGGGGCCGAGCGCTGGTCAATGGGGTTAGGTAGGTAGGTCAGGTGTTTCTCACGTGTCGGTGCAGACTCGATGGGCCGAAGGGCCTCTTCTGCACCCGGTGATTCTGTGATAATATCACCACCGTCAACACCCCTTTGTCCTTTTGTCTATGGCATCTTTGGCAGTTTCTTCTTTGCCTCCACCTATCACTGACCCTCTATCCAGCTCTACCTGTCCCACCGCTCCCCCCCTCAACCAGCTTATATTTCATCTCTTTTCTACTTTTCCTCAGTTCTGTTGAAGAGTCATACGGACTCGAAACGTTAACTGTGTTCCTCTCCGCAGATGCTGTCAGACCTGCTGAGTTTTTCCAGCTATTTTTGTTTTGGTTTCAGATTTCCAACATCCGCCTGTATTTTGCTTTTATCTAAGATGAGCAGTCACGCTCGGAGTGTGGTCTGGAGAAGGTTCACTCGGTTGATCCCGGGGATGGAGGGATTTTCTTAGGGGGGAAGAGTTTGAGTAGGTTGGGCCTGAACTCACTGGAGTTTAGAAGAATGAGAGGCGACCTAATTGAAACATATAAGATTTTTAGGGGGCTTGACGGGGTCGATGCCGAGAGGTTGTTTCCCCTTGTGGGAGAGTCTAGGACCAGAGGGCATAATCTCAGAGTAAGGGGGCGCCCATTATTTTTTTATTTATTCACGGGATGTGGCTGGGCCCACATTTATTGCCCATCCCTAATTGCCCCCTTGGTGGTGGGTGAGCCGCCTTCTTGAGCCACTGCAGTCCCCTGTGGTGTAGGTACACCCACTGTGCTGTTAGGGAGGGAGTTCCCCAGGATTTTGACCCGGCGACAGTGAAGGAACGTCCGATATATTCCCAAGTCGGGACGGCGAGTGTGGCTCGGAGGGGAACTTCCAGGCGGTGGTGTTCCCCGTGCGTCTGCTGCCCTCATCCTTCTAGACGGTAGCGGTCGTGGGTTTGGAAGGTGCTGTCGAAGGAGCCTCGGTGAGTTGGTGCAGTGCATCTTGTAGATGGTACACACACTGCTGCCACTGTGCGTCGGTGGTGGAGGGAGTGAATGTTGGCGGATGGGGTGCCGATCGAGCGGGGGCTGCTTTGTCCTGGACGGTGTCGAGCTTCTCGAGTGTGGTGGGAGCCGCACTCATCCAGGCAAGTGGGGGGAGTGTCCCATCACACTCCTGACTTGTGCCTTGTAGATGGTGGACAGGCTTTGGGGGGGAAGTCAGGAGGTGAATGACTCGTGTCAGTTACAGAGATGACGAGGAATTTCTTCTCTCAGAGGGTAGCGAATCTGTGGAATTCTTTACCACAGAGGGCTGTAGAGGCTGGGTCATTAAGTATATTCAGGGCTGAGATAGACAGATTTTTAATCAGTGAGGGAATCAAAGGTTATGGAGAAAGGGCAGGAAAGTGGAGTTGAGGATTATCAGATCAGCCATGATCTCATTGAATGGCAGAACAGACTCGATAGGCTGAATGGCCTACTTCTGCTCCTACGTCTGATGGTCTTATATACTCATACGTAGGGACCTGTCTTCCACTGGCAAAAGGGAGGTGTCCAGGCGTTGCGCATTCCTTTTTCTGAATAAAACAAAAGCACGGGGCACAACCCTTGCCTGGTGCCGTCTCCATGGCAACGACCCGACCAATCAGTGTCGGCTTGCCAACCCATCGGCACCCCCTTTTCCCGGGCGGTATAAATCATTGTTCCCTTTGAAATTTGGCGTTCTTGTGTTTGTCCCGATGGAGCGCAAGACGAAAAGCTCCGACACGGGAACGCCTCTGCTCCCGGAAGTGCACAGCCCAAAAATGGTTGACCGTGCCCGAGACCGGGGGCCATGGATGGGCGGGGGCGGTGGTGGGGGTGGGAGTGGGGGTGTGGTCAAAGGTCGGCATTCAAGGCCCTCTGGAGACAATGACGGCGATTCAACCTCATCACTCATTTTGTTTTATTAAAAACGGACAAATACATTTATTAGGCACGTACAAAATAGACGCAGAGGCAGCTGCTCCTAATTTTTTTTTTTATATACTCATAACGCCAGCCCGTGAGTGAGATGGAAACGATGGCGCCGGCCATTTTGATTTGAGACTTTTGCGCCTCTGGGGTGGGGGTGGTGGCGGGAGCGTGCGGGCAGCTGGAGGAGGAGAGGCCCCCCACCCCCTCCCCCTCCCCCCCCGCCCCCCCCCCTCGGGAGGGCCAAGCCGCTTCCGGACACCCGCTTGCGCCTGGGAGCGAGTGAGCCGTATAGATCCCGCCCGTCCCTCCCCGAGCTGCATTTCATCTCGGTGTCTCCACCCACCCACCCACCCACCCACCTACCCACCCACCTACTCACCTACCCACCTCCGGGAGCAGCCTCAGGCTCCCCCCTGGTCTCCGAGGCGTGGAGAATTCAAGCTGTTTTGGAAGAAGTTCAACTGGAAGGAGTGAGAGGCAGAATCCGTATACGACTGGGGCTCCTAATCTAGGCTAACGCTCGCGGCGCACTCCTGAGGGAAGCGAGGCCTTAAAAACCGGCAGCCCGTGGATGTTCGAGGCCCCACAGCCTGCGGGAGACGAAGCTCTCCCAGTTTCCTGAGGTCTTTATTCCCTCCCTCGGCCTTTCGGGAAGAAAAAACAGGTGGGCTATCTCACTGTTGTCAGATCGCCGGGACGCAAAATGGCTGCAAAGGGGGACTCAAAATGGCTGCCGCGGCAAATCGCTGGTTCCCAAAATGGCCACCACGGGGACTCAAAATGGCTGCCGTGGCAAATCGCTGGTTCCCAAAATGGCTGCCACGGGGACTCAAAATGGCTTCCGCGGCAAATCGCTGGTTCCCAAGATGGCCACCACAGGGCTCTCAAAATGGCTGCCGCGGCAAATCATTGGTTCCCAAGATGGCTGCGTACGCAAACCACGGTGACGCGGAACGGCCTCCGCAGCCTCACTGCAACAGCGCGTGTTCCCGCCGAGACGAGTCATTCAACGCAAAGGGACAGGAACGCAGGAATTATTCTAGTCAGGAGCTCAGCCCCCATCGAAAGGCCGGGTTGGGGTGGTGGGGGGTGGGGAGAATTCGGGCTGACGAAAGCCATCTCAGGGCGCGACGAAACTAAACAATCCTACGACAACTACGACCTATCGCACTAACGCGCAAACCTCCCTCCCCGCCTCCTCCCAGCGCCTACAAACAAACAAAGAAAAGTTGGCACATCAGGTTTTGTGTGTAGTGTGTGTGTGTAGTGTGTGTGTGAGAGAGACATGTCCCCTCGCAGGCTGCGGCCTAGACACCGCGTTCCCACCCCACCCCCACCCGGCCTCAGGTGTTGCAACGGGCACAGCCGACCTCCTTGCTGCCGTAGCCCCGGCAGTCGGGGCCCACGCACTCGCAGCAGGCGTTGTGGAACCAGCGGTACTTGGTGGCCCCCATCGACTCGCAGGAGTGCCGGCACCGGTTGATGGACATGCAGGCATTGAAGTAGACAACGGTGCAGGCAGCCGTCGCGTTCGCTCCGGGGCCGGGTCCGGTGGCCAAGTCTGAAAGAGAGAGAGAGATCAACGGCTAACCGGCGTGGTTGGCGAGTGGCACTCGGTGACTCACCCCCACTCCCACCCCATCAGCACCGTCATTCCCGCACCCCCCCTGCCCCCTCACCCCACCGGCAACACTCAACACCCGAACATCAGGACCCCCCCACCCCCACCCCCACCCCCCACCCCCCACCATTTACTGCTCCTGATCAAAACAAAGTGTCAAGGACATGCCTTTTTATTTTCTGTTGGGCTGCGGATTTAAAACTACAATGGCTGCAGGTTGAAAGATATGTCTACTGGAACAGGATGACAGATATGCACAATGTCCTGGAACAGAGTGTGCCATGAAAGACAGGATTGGTGCTGTAAAGGAGTCCTGGACCAAGGGAGATGCCTGACGACAGCATTTTAATTGGCTTTTAATTGACCAGGTTTTTGTGTGAGAAGCAGTGCAGTGGAATAGCTCCTAGCCTGAAAGGAGCAAGTCCTAAAAGCTCTTTCTCCTGTGTGTGTGGAAGATTCCAGTAATTCCATGAGAATAAGCTAGCTGGCTTTTTCTCCTTATATCTCTATAACCTCGCTCACTCTCTGAAAACCCCTGCCAAGGGGCAAAGGGGAAAATCACTGTTAGAGACATTGAAAGGTAAGTGCTCAACTAGTGAACTAAAGACTGAAAGTGTTGGGAGACCACCTCGTGTCATCAACAAAGAACTAAAAGGAATTTGGAAGACATCAATCAAAATCAACCCATCGAATCCTGTACTCCGGAATTGGTGCTATTCAACTGTTTTATCCCACTCTTGAAATCCATGTTTTTGTGTGTCTTGTGTGTCGTGTGTGTGTGCGTCTTGTGTGAGTGTGCGTCTTGTGTGAGTGTGCGTATATGAGTGAGTGCGCGTCTTGTGTGCATGTGCGTCTTGTGTGAGTGTGCGTCTTGTGTGAGTGTGCGTCTTGTGTGAGTGTGCGTGTGTGAGTGAGTGCGCGTGTGTGAGTGAGTGCACGTCTTGTGTGCGTGTGCGTCTTGTGTGCGTGTGCGTCTTGTGTGCGTGTGCGTCTTGTGTGCGTGTGCGTCTTGTGTGCGTGTGCGTCTTGTGAGAGTGTGCGTCTTGTGTGAGTGTGCGTCTTTTGTGAGTGTGCGTCTCGTGTGAGTGTGAGTGTGCGTCTCGTGTGCATCTTGTGTGCTTGTGCGTCTCGTGTGAGTGTGCGTCTCGTGTGTGTGTGCGTCTCGTGTGCGTCTCGTGTGCGTGTGCGTCTAGTGTGTGTGTGCGTCTCGTGTGCATGTGCGTCTCGTGTGCGTGTGCGTCTTGTGTGCGTGTGCGTCTTGTGTGAGTGTGCGTCTTGTGTGAGTGTGCGTCTTGTGTGCGTGTGCGTCTTGTGTGCGTGTGCGTCTTGTGTGAGTGTGTGTCGTGAGTGTATCCTATGCGCATTCCTGTCCTGTGTGCCCGTGTGTGTATATAGGGATTTAAGAAGGGGACAGAGTTTAAGTCATAGTGTTTGAAATGAACAGTTCATTTTTCTTTCTTTAGTCACTGGTTAACAACAGTTTGTTCAATAAGCAGTTAATTACTTCCTAAGTTTAGAAACCTGGTGCTCGTATTCTGTTAACCTAATTTAAACAGTTGGGTAGAATTGGGGGAATCTGGTGGTTTGATCAAACTTATTCCCATTTGTCACGGCTCAGGGAACAGTGGGACTTGATATTTCAGCGCACTATCCCCTGTGAGTCGTGACAAGTGTGTCGCCACAGTCCGATTTCCTCCCCCTTCCCTTACCCGCTGGCCAATTCTCCCTCCAACCCCACTGCCCATTCCGATTGCAAGGCTGCTGATCACTTCGCCAGGGGGAGGATGGAGGGGATGAGAGTGGAGGGTAGGGGGCTGGAGGTGAGGGTGGCGGAGGGTGCAGGGAGGAGGAAGCAGATGCAAGGAGAGTGAAGGTACTGGAGATAGATGAGGGCAAAGGAATGGGAGGAGAGGGAGAGGGCGGGCGAAGGAGAGTGAGGGAGAGTGGGGGCAGGGGCGAGGGAGGGCAAGGGTGGGAAAGTGAGGGCGGGAGAGTGAGAGAGGGAGGGAGGGAGGGGCGGGAGTGAGAGTGAGGGCAGGGGAGTGAGAGAGGGAGGAAGACCGAGGGTGCAGGAGGGAGAGTGAGGGAGGGCGAGCGCGGGAGGGAGGGCGAGCGCGGGAGGGAGGGAGAGCGAGGGAGGGAGGGAGAGCGAGGGAGGGAGAGCGAGGGAGGGAGAGCGAGGGAGGGAGAGCGAGGGAGGGAGAGCGAGGGAGGGAGAGCGAGGGAGGGAGAGCGAGGGAGGGAGAGCGAGGGAGGGAGAGCGAGGGAGGGAGAGCGAGGGAGGGAGAGCGAGGGAGGGAGAGCGAGGGAGGGAGAGCGAGGGAGGGAGAGCGAGGGAGGGAGAGCGAGGGAGGGAGAGCGAGGGAGGGAGAGCGAGGGAGGGAGGGAGGGAGAGCGCGGGAGGGAGGGAGAGCGCGGGAGGGAGGGAGAGGGAGGGAGGGAGAGCGCGGGAGGGAGGGAGAGAGAGGAAGGGAGATCGAGATAGGGAGGGAGAGTGAGGGAGGAAGGGAGAGCGAGGTGCAGGAGGGAGAGGGAGGGAGGAAAAGTGAGGGTGGGAGACCGAGGCGTGAGGGAGGGAGTGAGGGAAGGAGAATGAGGGAGGGAGAGTGAGGGTGCAGGAGAGAGAGCAAGTGAGGGACAGAGAGCGAGGGAGGAAGGGAGAGCGAGGGTGCAGGAGGGAAAGTGAGGGAGGGAGAGCGAGGGAGGAAGGGAGAGCGAGCGCGGGAGGGAGGGAGTGAGGGAGAGCGAGGGTGGGGGAGTGAGAGAGGGAGGGAGAGTGAGGGTGCAGGAGGGAGCGCAAGTGAGGGATGGAGAGCGAGGGAGGGAGAGCGAGTGAGGGATGGAGAGCAAGGGAGGAAGGGAGAGCGAGGGTGAGGGATGGAGAACGAGGAAGGAAGGAAGAGCGAGGGTGCAAGAGGATGAGGGATGGAGAGTGAGGGAGGGAGGGAGAGCAAGGGTGCAAGAGGGTGAGGGACGGAGAGTGAGGGAGGGAGAGCGAGGGTGCAAGAGGGTGAGGGACGGAGAGTGAGGGAGGGAGGGAGAGCGAGGGAGGGAGAGCGGGGGAGGGAGAGCGAGGAAGAGCGGGGGGGAGGGAGAGCGAGGGAGGGAGAGCGAGGGAGGGAGAGCGAGGGAGGGAGAGCGAGGGAGGGAGAGCGAGGGAGGGAGAGCGAGGGAGGGAGAGCGAGGGAGGGAGAGCGAGGGAGGGAGAGCGAGGGAGGGAGAGCGAGGGAGGTAGAGAGAGGGAGGTAGAGAGAGGGAGGTAGAGAAAGGGAGGTAGAGAAAGGGAGGTAGAGAGAGGGAGGAAGAGGGAGGGAGGAAGAGGGAGGGAGGGAGGGAGAGGGAGGGAGGGAGAGGGAGGGAGGGAGGGAGGGAGAGGGAGGGAGGGAGGGAGAGTGAGGGAGGGAGGGCGAGCGAGGGAGGGAGGGCGAGCGAGGGAGGGAGGGCGAGCGAGGGAGGGAGGGCGAGCGAGCGAGGGAGGGAGAGCGAGGGAGGGCGAGCGAGGGAAGGAGAGCGAGGGAGGGAGAGCGAGGGAGGGAGGGCGAGGGAGGGAGAGCGAGGGAGGGAGAGCGAGGGAGGGAGAGAGAGGGAGGTAGAGAAAGGGAGGTAGAGAGAGGGAGGAAGAGGGAGGGAGGAAGAGGGAGGGAGGGCGAGCGAGGGAAGGAGGGCGAGCGAGGGAGGGAGGGCGAGGGAGGGAGGGCGAGCGAGGGAAGGAGAGTGAGGGAGGGAGAGCGAGGGAGGGAGGGCGAGGGAGGGAGAGCGAGGGAGGGAGAGCGAGGGAGGGAGAGAGAGGGAGGTAGAGAAAGGGAGGTAGAGAAAGGGAGGTAGAGAGAGGGAGGAAGAGGGAGGGAGGAAGAGGGAGGGAGGGCGAGCGAGGGAAGGAGGGCGAGCGAGGGAGGGAGGGCGAGGGAGGGAGGGCGAGCGAGCGAGGGAGGGAGAGCGAGGGCGAGCGAGGGAGGGCGAGCGAGGGAGGGAGAGCGAGGGCGGGAGGGAGGGAGAGCGAGGGAGGGAGGGAGAGCGAGGGAGGGAGGGCGAGGGAGGGAGAGCGAGGAAGGGAGGGAGGGAGAGCGAGGGAGGGGAGGGAGAGCGAGGGAGGGAGAGCGAGGGAGGGAAGGCGAGCGAGGGAGGGAGGGAGGGAGGACGAGGGAGGGAGGGAGGGAGGGAGAGCGAGGGAGGGAGGGAGGGAGAGGGAGGAGTTACCTCTGCTGGGTCCTAGCACCAGGTGGTGCGGGTGGTGTCGCTGCCTGAGCTCCTCCTCCACGTTGATGCTGACGATTGTCCAGTCCATGGGCTGGTCGTTCTCCCACACGGTGCTCAGCGCTCGGAACAGAGAGGGGATGGGGAGCGGCAGATCCTCCAGGGAGCTTCGGGAGGATGGCTTACTCTGCCCCCGGCTCCTCTCGCTGCACAGGCCTGGGGAGAGGGGGAGTGGGGGGAAAGAGTCAGCGTTGTGGCTACCTCAAATCCTCCCTCCACCCTCTCCTCCCCATCCACACAGGGATACACACCAACCCACCCTAACCGGAGGGAGAGATAGAGACGGGAGTGGGATAGGGGCTGGGGAATGGGAATCTGTGCGTGGAGCTGGGATACGAGACGAGGAAGGGATAATGGGATGAGGGTTGAGGCAAACTCAGCTCGGAATGGGGTAAGGAGCGGGTACAAAACTTGTTCTTCAAGTGGGCCTCGCTGGGCCGGGCTCAGCGTTTATTGCCCCATCCCCCTAATTGCCCCCTTGAGAAGGTGGCGGTGGGTGAGCTGCCATCTTGAGCCGCTGCAGTCCCCTGCGGTGTAGATACACCCACCGTGCTGTTAGGGGAGGGAGCTCCCCAGGATTTTGACCCGGCGACAGTGAAGGAACGGCCGATATATTCCCAAGTCGGGATGGTGAGTGTGGCTCGGAGGGGAACTTCCGGGTGGTGGTGTTCCCCGTGCGTCTGCTGCTCTCGTCCTTCTAGACGGTAGAGGTCGTGGGTTTGGGCGGCGCTGTCGAAGGAGCCTGGGTGAGTTGCTGCAGTGCATCCTGTAGATGGTACACACACTGCTGCCGCTGTGCGTCGGTGGTGGAGGGAGTGAATGTTTTGTGGATGGGGTGCTGATCGAGCGGGGGCTGCTTTGTCCTGGACGATGTCGAGCTTCTCGAGTGTTGTGGGAGCCGCACTCACCCAGGCAAGTGGGGGGAGTATCCCATCACACTCCTGACTTGTGCCTTGTAGATGGTGGACAGGCTTTGGGCGGGGGAGTCAGGAGGTGAGTGACTCTCTGCAGGATTCCCAGCCTCCGACCTGCTCTTGTAGCCGCAGTATTTATATGGCTGGTCCAGTTCAGTTTCTGGTCAATGGTAACCCCTAGGATGTTGATGGTTTGGAGGGAGAGGGCGTGATCCAGCGATGGTCAGGCTGTTTAATATAGTAGAGGTCGCGGGTTTGGAAGTGAGGGGTGTGGTGGTCCGGAGAGGGTGGGTGCGAAGGCGATTGTCAGACCGGGGGTTGGGGGTGGGGGGGTCCGGATGAGGGGAGCCACTTACCGATACATCCACAGCATTGGTCCCACAGGACGCCAAGGCAGAGCATACACTCCCTGCAGCAGGGGCAGTCCGATCCCACAGGCTGGCACTGGCACAGCTCCTGGCACAACAAGAGGAAGGGGTTTTAAAACGCACCCGAGGCACCCATCGGGGACCCCCGGCCTCTCAAGGCTTGGAGCTTTCTACCGCGAAACTGAAGGGCTTGGCATTATCCGTAAGGCTGAGGCCTCCTCCAAGAGGTCACCCGACATTTTCGGCTCTCGAGGAAGATCTGGTCGCCGGTTTCGAACGTCAAATCGCTTTAACTGATTGGGGGAGTGGGGGGGAGGAGGGGGGGAAAGACGACCGAACAGGCCAAGGTCGGAAGCTCGCTGGAAATCACAAGGGAGAGAACAAAAAGAAGACTCAAGTTGTGAACCAGCTTGTTTTGAAGGGAGTCGATCTTGTTGGGGGACCAAGCTGAGGGAGGCTGCCCTAACTGGCTCTCTCGCTCTCGGTCTCTCTCTCTACCCTGCCTCAAACTGTGCGCGGCTGTCCACCTGCAGCCAGAGAAGCCTCACCCCAGTGTTTCCGGTCTGCATTCGGACCTGCAAAGCCGGGACCAGTTGGTGGGAACTTCCAGGCCCTCCACTGGGACCAGTGGCCCGTCTTCACACGAGGGGACTCCAGGGCGGTGAGACCCTGCGGACTTTATCCTTTATTTTATAATGCCCATCCTCCAAAGCCCAGCTCTGCACAGAGACTCCAACTGTTTGTCCTTTGTTTGTCAGTGTGTGTGTCTGTGTGAGAGAATGTGTGTCAGTGTGCGCGCGTGTCAGTGTGTGCGCGTGTGTCGGTGTGTGCGCGCGTGTCAGTGTGTGCGCGCGTGTCGGTGTGTGCGCGTGTGTCGGTGTGTGCGCGGTGTGTCGGTGTGCGCGCGTGTCGGTGTGCGCGCGTGTGTCTGTGTGTGCGCGTGTGTCTGTGTGTGCGCGTGTGCAAGTGTGTGCGCGTGTGTCGGTGTGCGCGTGTGTCAGTGTGTGCACGTGTGTCAGTGTGTGCACGTGTGTCAGTGTGTGCGCGTGTGGTCAGTGTGTGCGTGTGTCAGAATGTGCGTGTGTCAATGTGTGTGTGTCAGAGTTTGTGTGTGTGTGTCAGAGTGTGTGTCAGAGTGTGTGTGTGTGTGTGTGTGTGAGAGTGTGTGTGTGTCAGAGAGTGTGGGTGTGTGTCAGAGAGTGTGGGTGTGTGTCAGAGAGTGTGAGTGTGTGTCAGAGAGTGTGTGTGTCAGAATTTGGGTGTGGGTGTGTGTGTCAGAGTGTGTGTGTGTCAGAGTGTGTGTGTGTGTGTCAGAGTGTGTGTGTGTGTGTCAGAGTGTGTGTGTGTGTCAGAGTGTGTGTGTGCGCGTGTCAGAGTGTGTGTGCGCGCGTGTCAGAGTTTGTGTGCGCGCGTGTCAGTGTGCGCGCGCGTGTCAGTGTGTGCGCGCGTGTCAGTGTGTGCGCGTGTGTCATAATGTGTGCGCGTGTGTCATAGTGTGTGTCAGAGTGTGTGTGTGTCAGAGTGTGTGTGTGTCAGAGTGTGTGTGTGTCAGAGTGTGTGTGTGTCAGAGTGTGTGTGTGTCAGAATGTGCGTGTGTGTGTCAGAGTGTGTGTGTCAGAGTGTGTGTGTCAGAGTGTGTGTGTCAGAGTGTGTGTGTCAGAGTTTGTGTGTGTCAAAGTTTGTGGTGTGTGTCAGAGTTTGTGTGTGTCAGAGAGAGTGTGTGTGTCAGAGTTTGTGTATGTGTGTGTGTCAGAGTGTGTGTGTGTCAGAGTGCGTGTGGGTCAGAGTGCGTGTGGGTCAG
Source organism: Cetorhinus maximus (assembly GCF_964194155.1). Taxonomy (NCBI): domain Eukaryota; kingdom Metazoa; phylum Chordata; class Chondrichthyes; order Lamniformes; family Cetorhinidae; genus Cetorhinus; species Cetorhinus maximus. The sequence goes on along the minus strand of NW_027596180.1, from coordinate 686,465 downwards.
AGTGCGTGTGGGTCAGAGTGTGTGTATCAGTATGTGTCAGTGTGTGTGTGTCAGTATGTGTCAGTGTGTCAGAGTGTGTGTGTGTCAGAGTGTGTGCGTGTGCGTGTCAGAGTGTGTGCGTGTGCATGTCAGAGTGTGTGCGTGTGCGTGTCAGAATGTGTGTATCAGTATGTGTCAGTGTGCGTGTGTCTGAGTGTGTGTGTGTCAGAGTGTGTGTGTGTCAGAGTGTGTGTGTGTCAGAGTGTGTGTGTGTCAGTGTGTGTGTGTGTGTCAGAGTGTGTGTGTCAGAGTGTGTGTGTGTCAGAGTGTGTGTGTGTCAGAGTGTGTGTGTGTCAGAGTGTGTGTGTCAGAGTGTGTGTATCAGTATGTGTCAGTGTGCGTGTGTCTGAGTGTGTGTCTGAGTGTGTGTGTGTCAGTGTGTGCGTGTGTGTGTGTCAGAGTGTGTGTGTGTCAGTGAGAGTGTGTGTATCAGAGTGTGTGTGTCAGAGTGTCTGTGTGTGTGTGTGTGTGTGTGTGGGTCAGAGTGTGTGTGGGTCAGAGTGTGTGTGTGTCAGAGAGTGTGTGTGTGTCAGAGTGTGTGTGTGTCAGAGTGTGTGTGTGTGTCAAAGTGTGTGTATCAGTATGTATCAGTGTGTGTGTGTGCCAGAGTGTGTGTGTGTCAGAGTGTATGTGTGTCAGAGTGTGTGCGTGTGCGTGTCAGAGTGTGTGCGTGTGCGTGTCAAAGTGTGTGTATCAGTATGTGTCAGAGTGTGTGTGTGTCAGTGTGTGTGTCAGAGGGTGTGTGTCAGAGTATGTGTGTGTGTCAGTGAGAGTGTGCGTGTGTGTCAGAGTGTGCGTGTGTGTCAGAGTGTGTGTGTGTGTGTGTGTCAGAGTGTGCGTGTGTCAGTGAGAGTGTGTGTGTCAGTGTGTGCGAGTGTGTCAGAGTGTGCGAGTGTGTCAGAGTGTGCGTGTGTGTCAGAGTGTGTGTGTGTCTGAGTGTGTGTGTGTCTGAGTGTGTGTGTGTCAGAGTGTGTGTGTGTGTCAGAGTGTGTGTGTGTGTGTGTGTCAGAGTGTGTGTGTCAGGGTGTGTGTGTCAGAGTGTGTGTGTCAGAGTGTGTGTGTGTGTCAGAGTGTGTGTGTGTCAGTGAGAGTGTGTGTGTCAGAGTGTCTGTGTCAGAGTGTCTGTGTGTGTGTGTGTGTGTGGGTCAGAGTGTGTGTGAGACTTTTAAAAAATTGGTTCACAGTATGTGGGCGCTGCTGGCCGGGCCCAGCATTTATTGCCCATCCCTAACTGCCCCTCGTTCAGAAGGGGCATGTAAGGGCCCACCGCATCGCTGTGGGTCTGGAGTCACGTGCAGGCCAGGCTTGAAGGACACGCGCGGGGGTTTTTTTAACGACCCGTCGACAATAGTTTCGACGGCCGCCGCCCGCTCATTGCGGGCTCCCACCGAAATCGAACCCCCCACCGTCTGGGTCTGGCGTGGCGGGGCGGGGCCCGAACCCACGCCGGGGTTATAAACGCCGGACCGAGCGGGGCCGACAGGACGGAGGAGAAATCGGGCGAAGTGAGTTGTGTTACTAAATACCCCAGGACCAGCCTTCCTCCCTCAGCTTGGTTCCCCCCCACCCCACCCCAACAAGAAACCCTTCAAAACAAGCAGGTTCGCAACTTAGCTCTCCCCCCCCTACCCACCCCCCCTCTCTCCCTCGCCATTTCCCACCTTTGCCCATTTGGTTTCCTTCTCTCCCCCCACCTCCGCACCCATTGAAGTGATTGATGTTCAAAACCGGAACGTTACCCGGGGGTTTCTGGATGACCAGTCCAGTGAAAATACCCCCGCGCTGGGGGGAATTCTTCCGGGAGAGACAAAGACGGTTTTAATGCTTCCCGATTACCATCGCCCGGTAGGCGGCACTCGCACGGTGTTAAAAAGGGAGTCTCCTTTTATCATCAACAGCCGCCCTGAGTTTACTGAAGGCCGCATAGAAACCAGGAGCCAGGAGTAAGGCCATTCGGCCCTTCGAGCCTGCTCCCCATTCATCACGATCGTGGCTGATCACCCAACTCAATAGCCCCTTTCCCGCTCTCTCCCCATCTCCCTTTGATCCCTTTCACCCCCCCAAGAGCCACATCTAACTCCTTCTTGAAAACATACAATGTTTTGGTCTCAACTACTTTCTGTGGTAACGAATTCCACAGGCTCACCGCTCTCCGGGTGAAGAAATTTCTCCTCATCTCAGTCCTAAATGGGCTACCACATATCCTCAGACTGTGACCCCTGGTTCTGGACTCCCCCACCATCGGGAATATCCTTCCTGCATCTACCCTGTCTCGTCCTGTTAGAATTTTATAGGTTTCTATGAGATCCCTCCACGTTCTTCTGAACTCCAGCGAATATAATCCTAATCGACTCAATCTCTCCTCATATGTCAGTCCCGCCATCCCAGGAATCAGTCGGGTAAACCTTCGCTGCACTCCCTCTATAGCAAGTACATCCTTCCTCAGATAAGGAGACCAAAACTGCACACGGAAGCCTGGTTGAAGTTTATTTCGCTTTGCAGGGGTTGTTGGGGGGTGGGTGGGGGGGAAACATACACGATCGGCTATTTCGGCGAGAAAATCAAACTTTTTAAGTTGACGGTAGGGACGGCGGGGCTCAGACATGCGCGTACACACACTCAACCCTCCTGTCCGGGGGGTCGCTCACCAGATCCACCAGCAGCCCCCTCCCCCCACCCCTCGCGTACCCCGCTCTGAACGCCGGGGGATAGGAGGGGGTGGGGGCAAACGAAGGGGAGGGCAGCCTGAACGCTGAACGGTGTGCGGCCGCGGGGACTGGTGCCGGTAGGTGGGTTAGTGAGCGCGGCTGGGGATAGGGCGAGGGAAGCAGCCGCAGCTGGGTGGGTGGGAGGTGGGAGGTGGGTGGGAGGGGAACGTAAGCCAGTCGGGCTCTGGGTGTCCGGGGAGGAGCCGGGAGAGTCTCCGCGAGTTTGCTTTGCCGCCTCGTTCCTGTTCTGGGGCGCGGGACCGTTCCGATGACTGAAGAGGGGAGTCGTAGGGACCCGCGTCAGCCTCTGGACAAGAGTCTTACGGGCGTTAACTCTGTCAGACCCCGCTGAGCTTTCCCAGCATTTTCCTGTTTTCGTTTCGGGTTTCCAGCATCCGCAGCGTTTTCGCTTTTACACAATTGTTGGAATTGGCCGACAGGACGTCTGTGGGAAAGTCGGGAAGTCTTGCTACAACCGGACGGGGCGTTGGCGAGTCTGCAGCCGAAGTACTGCGCAGAGTTCTGGCCGAAGTACTTAAGGAGGGACGTACTTGCGCTGGGAGCCGTTCAGAGAAGGTTCACTCGGCCGATTCCCGGGATGAAGGGGGGGGTTTGTCTTATGGGGAAAGGTTGAGCAGGTTGGGGCCGGTACCCATTGGAGTTTAGAAGAACGAGAGGGGATCTTATTGAGACAGATAAGATCCTGAGGGGGGGAGGGGGGGAGAGGGGGTTTGACAGGGTGGATGCTGAGAGGATGTTTCCCCCCCTCATGGGGTGGGGATGAATCTAGAACGAGGGGGGGGGCACAGTTTATAAATAAGGCGGGGAGGGTCTCCCATTGAAGAGGGAGACGAGGAGGAATTTCTTCTCTCAGAGCGGGGGGGGGTCAGTCTGTGGGATTCTCTCCCCCACCCCACAGAGAGCGGCGGAGGCCGGGTCACTGAATATATCCGAGGCCGAGTTAGACAGAGTTTCGATCGACGAGGGGGTCGAGGGTTATGAGGGGAGGGAGGGAGGACAGGCAGGAAAGTGGAGTCGAGGCCACAATCGGATCAGCCACGATCTTATCGAATGGGGGGGGGGAAGCAGGCTTGAGGGGCCGAATGGCCCACTCCTGCTCCTACTGTTTATCATCTTAGGTGGAGGAGGAGGATGGAGGCGAGGGAGAGGACTCAACGATGGTGGAATTGAGGGGGTAGCACAGAGCTGAGGTGTCACAGGCAGGGCTGCCTGACGGAGGACGGGGTGAAGGTGGGGGATAGTTGGGGGGGAGGGAGGGGGGAAGGCCGAATGAGGAATGAAGAGCGAGTGCCCGCAGATGGAGGACGTCCCTCCGCATCGACCCCACTCTTCACGCCCAACGAAACATCCTGACGTAGAGTAGGTGAGACAGGGCACCTCGATTCCAAGGCAGGAATTGGCCTTTTGTTACCCAGGGACAGGAGGAGGCCATTCAGCCCCCCCCCTCGAGCCTGTTACACAGGAACAGGAGGAGGCCATTCAGCCCCTCTTGAGCCTGTTACACAGGAACAGGAGGAGGCCATTCAGCCCCTCTTGAGCCTGTTACACAGGAACAGGAGGAGGCCATTCAGCCCCTCTTGAGCCTGTTACACAGGAACAGGAGGAGGCCATTCAGCCCCCCTTGAGCCTGTTACACAGGAACAGGAGGAGGCCATTCAGCCCCTCTCGAGTCTGTTACACAGGAACAGGAGGAGGCCATTCAGCCCCTCTTGAGCCTGTTACACAGGAACAGGAGGAGGCCATTCAGCCCCTCTTGAGCCTGTTACACAGGAACAGGAGGAGGCCATTCAGCCCCCCTTGAGCCTGTTACACAGGGACAGGAGGAGGCCATTCAGCCCCTCGAGCCTGTTACACAGGAACAGGAGGAGGCCATTCAGCCCCTCTTGAGCCTGTTACACAGGAACAGGAGGAAGCCATTCAGCCCCTCTTGAGCCTGTTACACAGGAACAGGAGGAGGCCATTCAGCCCCTCTTGAGCCTGTTACACAGGAACAGGAGGAGGCCATTCAGCCCCTCTTGAGCCTGTTACACAGGAACAGGAGGAGGCCATTCAGCCCCCCCCCCTCGAACCTGTTACACAGGAACAGGAGGAGGCCATTCAGCACCCCCCCTTGAACCTGTTACACAGGAACAGGAGGAGGCCATTCAGCCCCCCTTGAGCCTGTTACACAGGAACAGGAGGAGGCCATTCAGCCCCTCTCGAGTCTGTTACACAGGAACAGGAGGAGGCCATTCAGCCCTCGAGCCTGTCCCACTGCTCAATCGGGTTCCAGCTGATCTGCCTCTTCCGCCCACTCCTCTAGTTTGGCTGCATCGCCCCTCACACCCCACCCTGTCAAAAATCTAGCGCTCTCAGCTCTGACCTTTTTCACTGAAACTCTCAACCTCCGCAGTGCTTTGGTGGGGGTTGGACGGGGAGGGGGTTGCGGTGGCGGGGAGAGAGTTCCAGATTTCCATTCCCGTGTGTGTGAGAAAATGCTTCCTGACATCACCCCTTGAACAGCCCCTGGCTCTGATTTTAATGTTCTGTCCGCTTGTCCTGGACTCTCCCCAACCAGAGGAAACACTTTCTCTCTCTCTCTCTCTCTCTGTCTCTGTCTCTCTCTGTCTGCCTCTCACACTCTCTCTCTCTCTGTCTGCCTCTCATACTCTCTCTCTCTGTCTGCCTCTCACACTCTCTGTCTCTGTCTGCCTCTCACACTCTCTCTCTCTCTCTGTCTCTGTCTCTCTCTGTCTGCCTCTCACACTCTCTCTCTCTGTCTGCCTCTCACACTCTCTCTCTCTCTGTCTGCCTCTCACACTCTCTCTCTGTCTCTGTCTCTCTCTGTCTGCCTCTCACACTCTCTCTCTCTCTGTCTGCCTCTCACACTCTCTCTCTCTCTCTGTCTGCCTCTCACACTCTCTCTCTTTCTCTGTCTGCCTCTCACACTCTCTCTCTCTCTCTCTGTCTCTCTCTCTCTCTCTGTCTCTCTCTCTCTCTCTCTGTCTCTCTCTCTCTCTCTCTGTCTCTCTCTCTCTCTGTCTCTCTCTCTCTCTGTCTCTCTCTCTGTCTCTGTCTCTCTTTCTCTCTGTCTCTCTCTCTCTGTCTGCCTCTCACTCTCTGTCTCTCACTCTCTGTCTCTCTGTCTCTATCTCTCTCTGTCTGCCCCTCACTCTCTGTCTCTCTGTCTCTATCTCTCTCTGTCTGCCTCCGTCTCTCTGTCTGCCTCCGTCTCTCTGTCTGCCTCTCACTCTCTGTCTGCCTCCGTCTCTCTGTCTGCCTCCGTCTCTCTGTCTGCCTCCGTCTCTCTGTCTGCCTCCATCTCTCTGTCTGCCTCCTCTCTCTCTCGCCCCCTCTCTCTCTCGCCCCCTCTCTCTCTAGCCCCCTCTCTCTCTAGCCCCCTCTCTCTCTAGCCCCCTCTCTCTCTCTCGCCCCCTTTCTCTCTCTCGCCCCCTCTCTCTCTCTCGCCCCCTCTCTCTCTCTCGCCCCCTCTCTCTCTCTCTAGCCCCCTCTCTCTCTCTCGCCCCCTCTCTCTCTCTCGCCCCCTCTCTCTCTCTCGCTCTCCCTCTCTCTCTCTCTCTCTCCCTCCCTCTCTGCCTACTGAATCCTTTAATCATCTTAAAACTCCTCGATTAGGTGGCCCTTTAATCCTCGACAAAAACAAACTTCTGTCTCCCAGTTCTGGAGGTCGGATAAGGACGCCTGATAATTTAGCAACAGCGGAGGAGTCGAGAGAAAGGGGGGGGTGGTGAGGTGGAGATGGGTGTCGTCAGTGTCTACGTAGAATCTAACGCTGCGCTGTCGGACCATGTCGCCAAGGGGCAGAGTGTAGGTGAGAAGGAGGAGTGGGGTGGGGGGTGGGGGGGGGAAAACAGGGATCGATCCCTGGGGAACACCAGAGGTAACAGAGCAGGAGCAGGGAGAGAAGCCGCCGCAAGTGATTCTCTGGCTGCGGTGAGATGGGTGAGGTTAATGTCTTGGATGAGGGAAGTGAATGTATTATCACCAAATCTGCGGATGATACAAAAATAGATGGGAAGGCAAGTGGTGAGGATGACACAAGGAGTCTACAGAGGGATATAGACAGGTTAGGTGAGTGGGCAAAAACGTGGCAGATGGAATATAATGTGGGAAAGTGTGAGGCTATGCACTTTGACAGGAAGAATAGAGGAGCTGAATATTATTGAAATGGAGAAAGGCTGCAGAAAGCTGCAGCACAGAGGGATCTGGGGGTCCTCGTGCATGAATCCCAAAAAGGCTACCATACAAGTTCAGCAGGTAATAAGGGAGGCAAATGGAACGTTGGCCTTTATTTCAGTGGGAATGGAGTATAAAAATAGGGAAGTCTTGCAAAAATTATACAAGGCACCAGTTAGACCACACCTAGAATACTGAGGACAGTTTTTGGTCCCCTTATCTAAGGAAAGATATACTGGCATTGGAGGCAGCCCAGAGAAGGTTCACTGGGTTGAACCCGGGGGTGGAGGGAATTTCTTATGAGGAGAGGTTGAGTCGGTTGGGCCTGGACTCATTGGAGTTTAGAAGAATGAGAGGCGACCTTATTGAAACATATAAGATTCTGAGGGGGCTTGACAGGGTAGATGCTGAGAGGTTGTTTCCCCTTGTGGGAGAGTCTAGGACCAGAGGGCATAATCTCAGAGTAAGGGGTCGCCCATTTAAAACAGAGATGAGGAGGAATTTCTTCTCTCAGAGGGTAGTGAATCTGTGGAATTCTTTACCACAGAGGCTGTAGAGGCTGGGTCATTAAATATATTCAGGGCTGAGATAGACAGATTTTTAATCAGTGAGGGAATCAAGGGTTATGGAGAAAGGGCAGGAAAGTGGAGTTGAGGATTATCAGATCAGACACGATCTCACTGAACGGCAGAGCAGGTTCGATGGGCCGAATGGCCTACTTCTGCTCCTACGTCTCATGGTCTTATAGATAAGAATGGAGCCGGGTGAGTGCAGTCCCACCCAGCTGGACGAACTTGGGGGGGGGGCGGGGGGGGTACACGGGTTCAAATCCCACCAACGGCAGCCGGTGGAATTTAAATTCATTTAATAATATCTGGAATTATGAAGCCAGTTTCAGTCATGTGACAACCAGCATTGATTTTCTGAAAAACCCCATCTGGTTCAATCATGTCCCCCTTTAGGGAAGGGGGAATCTTCCATCCTTACCCGGCCTGGTCTGGCCTACATGTGACTCCAAGCCCCCCCTCCACCCCCACCACCCCCACCACACAGCGATGCAGTTGATTCTTAACTTTCCCCCCTCTGCAATGTCCGAGCGAGCCCCACTCAGTTCAAGGAGACAATTAAGGGTAGTGGGGGGGATGGGTGGGGGGGTGGGGCAACAAATGCCGGGGCCTCGCCAGCGACGCCCCCATGTCCCATGAAAGACCATTGCACAGCGTCCGCCGAAGCGAGAGGTCCTGCCGGAACCCTGGGGGGGGGGGAGCGAGAGAAGCCACGCCCATACCTGTAACAGGCACTTGCTGACATCACTGGCACACAGAGCCTTGTTGCAGCCAACAGCGGAGGAGACGAGGCCGCTCATGAGCAGTGGGAGCAGCGTCAGCCGAGCCATTCCTGGGCCTCTTGGCAGACAGGGGGCGACACTGGGGAGAGAGAGAGAGTGAGAGTGAGAGTGAGAGTGAGAGCGAGAGTGAGAGCGAGAGCGAGAGCGAGAGCGAGAGAGCAAAAGAGGGAGAGAGAGAGCGAGAACGAAAGCGAGAGCGAGAGAGAGGGAGAGAGAGAGGGAGGGAGAGGGAGAGAGAGAGAGAGAGTGACCGAGAGAGTGAGAGAGTGAGAGAGTGACCAAGAGAGAGCGCGAGAGAGAGCGCGAGAGAGAGCGCGAGCGAGAGAGCGAGCGAGAGAGAGAGAGTGAGAGAGAGCGCGAGAGGGAGCGCAAGAGAGAGCGCGAGAGAGAGCGCGAGAGAGAGCACGAGAGAGAGCGCGAGAGAGAGCGCGAGAGAGAGCGCGAGAGAGAGTGCGAGCGAGAGAGAGTGCGAGCGAGAGAGAGAGCGAGCGAGAGAGAGAGCGAGCGAGAGAGAGAGCGAGCGAGAGAGAGCGAGCGAGCGAGCGAGCGAGAGAGAGCGAGAGAGAGCGCGAGAGGGAGCGCGAGAGGGAGCGCGAGAGAGAGCGCGAGAGAGAGCGCGAGCGAGAGAGCGAGCGAGAGCGAGAGAGCGAGAGAGAGAGCGAGAGAGCGAGAGAGTGAGAGAGCGAGAGGGAGAGCGAGAGAGAGCGAGAGAGAGAGCGAGAGAGAGAGCGAGAGAGAGAGCGAGAGAGAGAGCGAGAGAGAGAGAGTGAGAGAGAGAGAGAGAGCGAGAGAGAGAGCGAGAGAGAGAGCGAGGGAAAAACAACAGCCTCATTAGTAGCTGACAATTGCACAATGTTCAGCACCATTCGCGACTCCTCAGATACTGAAGCAGTCCATGTCCAAATGCAGCAGGACCTGGACAATATCCAGGCTTGGGCTGACAAGTGGCAAGTAACATTCATGCCACACAAGTGCCAGGCAATGACCATCCCCAACAAGAGAGATTCTAACCATCACCCCTTGACATTCAATGGGCATTACCATCGCTGAATCCCCCCACTATCAACATCCTGGGGGTTACCATTGACCAGAAACTGAACCGGACCAGCCATATAAATACTCTGGCTACAAGAGCAGGTCAGAGGCTGGGAATCCTGCGGAGAGTCACTCACCTCCTGACTCCCCCCCAAAGCCTGTCCACCATCGACAAGGCACAAGTCAGGAGTGCGATGGGATACTCCCCCCACTTGCCTGGATGAGTGCGGCTCCCATGACACTCGAGACGCTCGACACCGTCCAGGATGAGGGCAGCAGACGCACGGGGAACACCACCACCCGGAAGTTCCCCTCCGAGCCACACTCACTTGGAAATATATCGGCCGTCCCTTCACTGTCGCCGGGTCAAAATCCTGGGAATTCCCTCCCTAACAGCACGGTGGGTGTACCTACACCACAGGGGACTGCAGCGGCTCAAGAAGGCGGCTCACCCACCACCTTCTCGAGGGACACTGGCGTAGGCACAGGGACCGAGGAGCTCCTGTCTACACAGACACCACCCCCCTTCCCCCTCCCGGGTCAGACCTTGACCCACAGTGAGGGTCCCTGTGCGTTCCCCATGTCGAATCGTAAAGTACACACGAGGGAGACCATTCGGCCCGTTGTGTTTGGGCCAGCTTAGAGCTACCCAGTCAGTTCCCCCTTCAACCCAATTTCTCCCACCTTCCCCCTGCAAAATATTTCCTCACCGACTCTTTACCCAATTCCCCCCTTTTGAAAGCGATTTATTTTTCCTTTATTCATTCCGTGCGGCGAGGCTCCTGCTGTTGACGCCCATCCCTAACTACCCCTTGAACTGAGCTCGGCCATTTCAGAGAGGGGCAGTTAAGAGCCGACCACATCGCTGAGAGTCACAGAGCGTGTGTGCGTTTGCGTATCGCTATGTGTGTGGGGCTGCGTATCAGTCTGTGTGTGTGTGTGTAGGGCTCTGTATTGGTGTGTGTGTGTAGGGCTCTGTATTGGTGTGTGTGTGTGTGTGTGTGTGTGTAGGGCTCTGTATTGGTGTGTGTGTATGTGTGTGTGTGTAGGGCTCTGTATTGGTGTGTGTGTGTGGGGCTCTGCATTGGTGTGTGTGTATGTGTGTGTGTGTAGGGCTCTGTATTGGTGTGTGTGTGTGTGTGTAGGGCTCTGTATTGGTGTGTGTGTGTGTGTGTGTGTAGGGCTCTGTATTGGTGTGTGTGTATGTGTGTGTGTGTAGGGCTCTGTATTGGTGTGTGTGTGTGTGGGGCTCTGCATTGGTGTGTGTGTATGTGTGTGTGTGTAGGGCTCTGTATTGGTGTGTGTGTGTAGGGCTCTGTATTGGTGTGTGTGTGTGTGTGTGTGTGTGTGTGTAGGGCTTTGTATTGGTGTGTGTGTGTGTGTGTAGGGCTCTGTATTGGTGTGTGTGTGTGTGGGGCTCTGTATTGGTGTGTGTGTGTGTGTGTGTGTAGGGATCTGTATTGGTGTGTGTGTGTGTGTGTAGGGCTCTGTATTGGTGTGTGTGTGTGTGTGTGTAGGGCTCTGTATTGGTGTGTGTGTGTGTGGGGCTGTGTATTGGTGTGTGTGTGTGTGGGGCTCTGTATTGGTGTGTGTGTGTGTGTGTGTGTAGGGCTGTGTATTGGTGTGTGTGTGTGTAGGGCTCTGTATTGGTGTGTGTGTGTGTGTGTGTGTAGGGCTCTGTATTGGGGGGTGTGTGTGTGTGTGTGTGTAGGGCTCTGTATTGGTGTGTGTGTGTGTGTGTGTGTGTGTAGGGCTCTGTATTGGTGTGTGTGTGTGTGTGTGTGTGTGTGTAGGGCTCTGTATTGGTGTGTGTGTGTGTGTGTGTGTGTAGGGCTCTGTATTGGTGTGTGTGTGTGTGTGTGTGTAGGGCTGTGTATTGGTGTGTGTGTATGTGTGTGTGTGTAGGGCTCTGTATTGGTGTGTGTGTGTAGGGCTCTGTATTGGTGTGTGTGTGTGTGTGTGTGTGTAGGGCTCTGTATTGGTGTGTGTGTATGTGTGTGTGTGTAGGGCTCTGTATTGGTGTGTGTGTGTGTGGGGCTCTGCATTGGTGTGTATGTATGTGTGTGTGTGTAGGGCTCTGTATTGGTGTGTGTGTGTGTGTGTAGGGCTCTGTATTGGTGTGTGTGTGTGTGTGTGTGTAGGGCTCTGTATTGGTGTGTGTGTATGTGTGTGTGTGTAGGGCTGTGTATTGGTGTGTGTGTGTGTGGGGCTCTGCATTGGTGTGTGTGTATGTGTGTGTGTGTAGGGCTCTGTATTGGTGTGTGTGTATGTGTGTGTGTGTAGGGCTCTGTATTGGTGTGTGTGTGTAGGGCTCTGTATTGGTGTGTGTGTGTGTGTGTGTGTGTGTAGGGCTCTGTATTGGTGTGTGTGTGTGTGTGTGTGTGTGTGTAGGGCTCTGTATTGGTGTGTGTGTGTGTGTGTGTGTAGGGCTCTGTATTGGTGTGTATGTGTGTGGGGCTCTGTATTGGTGTGTGTGTGTGTGTGTGTGTAGGGATCTGTATTGGTGTGTGTGTGTGTGTGTAGGGCTCTGTATTGGGGTGTGTGTGTGTGTGTGTAGGGCTCTGTATTGGTGTGTGTGTGTGTGGGGCTGTGTATTGGTGTGTGTGTGTGTGGGGCTCTGTATTGGTGTGTGTGTGTGTGTGTGTGTAGGGCTGTGTATTGGTGTGTGTGTGTGTGTGTAGGGCTCTGTATTGGTGTGTGTGTGTGTGTGTGTGTGTAGGGCTCTGTATTGGGGTGTGTGTGTGTGTGTGTGTGTGTAGGGCTCTGTATTGGTGTGTGTGTGTGTATGTAGGGCTCTGTATTGGTGTGTGTGTGTGTGTGTGTGTAGGGCTCTGTATTGGTGTGTGTGTGTGTGTGTGTGTAGGGCTCTGTATTGGTGTGTGTGTGTGTGTGTGTAGGGCTCTGTATTGGTGTGTGTGTGTGTGTGTGTGTGTGTGTAGGGCTCTGTATTGGTGTGTGTGTGTGTGTGTAGGGCTCTGTATTGGTGTGTGTGTGTGTGTGTGTGTGTAGGGCTCTGTATTGGTGTGTGTGTGTGTGTGTGTGTGTAGGGCTCTGTATTGGTGTGTGTGTGTGTGTGTAGGGCTCTGTATTGGTGTGTGTGTGTGTGTGTGTGTGTTTGGGCCCTGTATTGGTGTGTGCGTGTGTGTGTGTGTGTAGGGCTCTGTATTGGTGTGTGTGTGTGTGTAGGGCTCTGTATTGGTGTGTGTGTGTGTGTGTGCGTGTGTAGGGCTCTGTATTGGTGTGTGTGTGTGTGTGTAGGGCTCTGTATTGGTGTGTGTGTGTGTGTGTGTGTGTGTAGGGCTCTGTATTGGTGTGTGTGTGTGTGGGGCTCTGTATTGGTGTGTGTGTGTGTGTAGGGCTCTGTATTGGTGTGTGTGTGTGTGTGTGTGTGTAGGGCTGTGTATTGGTGTGTGTGTGTGTGTGTAGGGCTCTGTATTGGTGTGTGTGTGTGTGTGTGTGTGTGTAGGGCTCTGTATTGGTGTGTGTGTGTGTGTGTGTAGGGCTCTGTATTGGTGTGTGTGTGTGTGTGTAGGGCTCTGTATTGGTGTGTGTGTGTGTGTGTAGGGCTCTGTATTGGTGTGTGTGTGTGTGGGGCTCTGTATTGGTGTGTGTGTGTGTGGGGCTCTGTATTGGTGTGTGTGTGTGTGTGTGTGTGTGTGTGTAGGGCTGTGTATTGGTGTGTGTGTGTGTGTGTAGGGCTCTGTATTGGTGTGTGTGTGTGTGTGTGTGTGTGTGTGTAGGGCTCTGTATTGGTGTGTGTGTGTGTGTGTGTGTGTAGGGCTCTGTATTGGTGTGTGTGTGTGTGTGTGTAGGGCTCTGTATTGGTGTGTGTGTGTGTGTGCGTGTGTAGGGCTCTGTATTGGTGTGTGTGTGTGTGTGTAGGGCTCTGTATTGGTGTGTGTGTGTGTGTGTGTGTGTGTGTAGGGCTCTGTATTGGTGTGTGTGTGTGTGGGGCTCTGTATTGGTGTGTGTGTGTGTGTGTGTGTGTAGGGCTCTGTATTGGTGTGTGTGTGTGTGCGTGTGTAGGGCTGTGTATTGGTGTGTGTGTGTGTGTGTGTGTGTAGGGCTCTGTATTGGTGTGTGTGTGTGTGTGTGTGTGTGTAGGGCTCTGTATTGGTGTGTGTGTGTGTGTGTGTGTAGGGCTCTGTATTGGTGTGTGTGTGTGTGTGTGTAGGGCTCTGTATTGGTGTGTGTGTGTGTGTGTGTGTGTGTAGGGCTCTGTATTGGTATGTGTGTGTGGGGCTCTGTATTGGTGTGTGTGTGTGTGGGGCTCTGTATTGGTGTGTGTGTGTGTGTGTGTGTAGGGCTGTGTATTGGTGTGTGTGTGTGTGTGTAGGGCTCTGTATTGGTGTGCGTGTGTGTGTGTGTGTAGGGCTCTGTATTGGTGTGTGTGTGTGTGTGTGTGTAGGGCTCTGTATTGGTGTGTGTGTGTGTAGGGCTCTGTATTGGTTTGTGTGTGTGTGTGTGTGTATGTAGGGCTCTGTATTGGTGTGTGTGTGTGTGTGTGTGTAGGGCTCTGTATTGGTGTGTGTGTGTGTGTGTGTGTGTGTAGGGCTCTGTATTGGTGTGTGTGTGTGTGTGTGTGTGTGTGTGTAGGGCTCTGTATTGGTGTGTGTGTGTGTGTGTGTGTGTAGGGCTCTGTATTGGTGTGTGTGTGTGTGTGTGTAGGGCTCTGTATTGGTGTGTGTGTGTGTGTGTGTCTAGGGCTCTGTATTGGTGTGTGTGTGTGTAGGGCTCTGTATTGGTGTGTGTGTGTGTGTAGGGCTCTGTATTGGTGTGTGTGTGTGTGTGTAGGGCTCTGTATTGGTGTGTGTGTGTGTGTGTGTAGGGCTCTGTATTGGTGTGTGTGTGTGTGTAGGGCTCTGTATTGGTGTGTGTGTGTGTGTGTGTGTGTGTAGGGCTCTGTATTGGTGTGTGTGTGTGTGTGTGTGTAGGGCTCTGTATTGGTGTGTGTGTGTGTGTGTGTGTGTAGGGCTCTGTATTGGTGTGTGTGTGTGTGTGTAGGGCTCTGTATTGGTGTGTGTGTGTTTGGGCTCTTTATTGGTGTGTGTGTGTGTGTGTGTGTGTGTGTAGGGCTCTGTATTGGTGTGTGTGTGTGTGTGTAGGGCTCTGTATTGGTGTGTGTGTGTGTGTGTGTGTGTGGGGCTGTGTATTGGTGTGTGTGTGCGTGTGTGTAGGGCTCTGTATTGGTGTGTGTGTTTTAGACACTAGACTGAAAGTGCTGTGAACACAGTGAGCTGATTGTGTGAGCAGAGAGGTGTTGTTCAATCTGCTCACTGTGAATGGGACCAGTTCTGTCACCAGGCCAAATGGGCAGAGAGCAAAACCTCACTGTCTGCACATGACAAAAATATTGACAACAGGCGCACAGTCTGAACATGGTCAGCGGGGGAAGGGATAGATACAGAAAACAAAACACAATCAAACCCCATCAAACTCTCCCAGGACAGGTACAGGACGGGGTTTGATACAGTGAAAATCTCCCTCTACACTGTCCCCATCAAACACTCGCAGGACAGGTACAGCACAGGGTAAGATACGGAGTAAAGCTCCCTCTACACTGTCCCCATCAGACACTCCCAGGACAGGTACAGCACGGGGTTAGATACAGAGTAAAGCTCCTTCTACACTGTCCCCATCAAACACTCCCAGGACAGGTACAGCACGGGGTTAGATACAGAGTAAAGCTCCCTCTACACTGTCCCCATCAAACACTCCCAGGGCAGGTACAGCACGGGGTTAGATACAGAGTAAAGCTCCCTCTACACCGTCCCCATCAAACACTCCCAGGACAGGTACAGCACGGGGTTAGATACAGAGTAAAGCTCCCTCTACACTGTCCCCATCAGACACTCCCAGGGCAGGTACAGCACGGGGTTAGATACAGAGTAAAGCTCCCTCTACAATGTTCCCATCAAACACTCGCAGGACAGGGACAGCACAGGGTTAGATACAGAGTAAAGCTCCCTCACACTGTCCCCATCAAACACTCCCAGGACAGGTACAGCACGGGGTTAGACACAGAGTAAAGCTCTATCTACACTGTCCCCATCAAACACTCACAGGACAGGTACAGCATGGGGTTAGATACAGAGTAAAGCTCCATCTACACTGTCCCCATCAAACACTCACAGGACAGGTACAGCACGGGGTTAGATACAGAGTAAAGCTCCCTCTACACTGTCCCCATCAGACACTCCCAGGACAGGTACAGCACAGGGTTAGATACAGAGTAAAGCTCCATCTACACTGTCCCCATCAAACACTCCCAGGGCAGGTACAGCATGGGGTTAGATACAGAGTAAAGCTCCCTCTACACTGTCCCCATCAAACACTCCCAGGACAGGTACAGCACGGGGTTAGATACAGAGTAAAGCTCCCTCTACACTGTCCCCATCAAACACTCCCAGGACAGGTACAGCACGGGGTTAGATACAGAGTAAAGCTCCCTCTACACTGTCCCCATCAGACACTCCCAGGACAGGTACAGCACAGGGTTAGATACAGAGTAAAGCTCCCTCTACACTGTCCACATCAAACACTCCCAGGACAGGTACAGCATGGGGGTTAGAGACAGAGTAAAGCTCCCTCTAACAGTGTCCCAAAGTGCAGGTCTTGTCCCTGGGCTGTGTGGGACTCAGCACCAGGATATTTCTTGTTGTGCTGTCCTGTCTGGAGCGGGGACTAGGAACCCCCCAGCTCCTGCCAGGGAGGGAAGAGAGGGGAGGCAGAGTGCCAAGAACAACATTCAGGTTCGAAAAAACAGATATTTCTCAGAAAATAGAGGTTCAAATTCATCTGGTCACAAGTTGACCGTGGTTGGAGTCCCCAGAGCCCCAGAGACTGCGGAGAACAAAGCCCGGGGAGTGGGGGGGAAGAGGAAAAGTTTTGCCAACGTTTCGAACAATAAAAACTGGTCCAAAGTTGGGAGATTTCTTTTGTTCTGAACTTCCCAAGACCAGAGGCGGGAAGAGGGAGGGGGCTCCGGGGAATTCCCTGCTCAGGCGCCCCTCCCCGCCCGCGGTACCCGCTCCGGCCACCGCACTGACCCCGGGTTCAGCCGCTGGACCCCGCTCCGCTCCGCTCCGGTCCGGTCCCTTCTCCCTGCGCTCGGCCACCCACCGCCGGCTTCACCCCGGTGGCTCCAAGTAGGAGCGAGAGGCGAGAGACTCTTCCGGAGGGGGAAGCAGCAAAACGCGGAGTGGATCCCGTGCAGGGGGGCCAGGGGGATCGGGAGCGAGTTATACAGAGAGGGGAGGGATAGGGAGAGAGGGAGGGATAGGGAGAGAGGGAGGGATAGGGAGGGAGAGGGATAGGGGGGAGAGAGAAGGAGAGAGAGACAGAGAGAGAGAGAGAGACAGAGAGAGAGAGAGGGTGAGAGAGAGAGAGAGACAGAGAGAGGGGGAGAGACAGAGAGAGGGGGGGGAGAGATAGGGAGAGAGAGACAGAGAGAGAGGGAGAGAGAGACAGAGAGAGAGAGAGGGAGAGAGACAGAGGGCGAGAGAGGGAGTGATAGGGAGAAGGAGAGAGAGACAGAGAGAGGGGGAGAAAGAGGGAGAGAGAGACAGAGAGGGGGGAGAGATAGGGAGAGAGGG
The DNA here is from genome assembly GCF_964194155.1 of Cetorhinus maximus. NCBI lineage: Eukaryota > Metazoa > Chordata > Chondrichthyes > Lamniformes > Cetorhinidae > Cetorhinus > Cetorhinus maximus. The sequence continues at coordinate 669,543 of NW_027596180.1, read as the reverse complement.
AGAGAGACAGAGAGAGGGAGGGAGAGATAGGGAGAGAGAGACAGAGAGAGAGAAAGAGAGCGAGACAGAGAGAGAGGGAGAGAGAGAGACAGAGAGAGACAGAGAGAGAGAGAGAGACAGAGAGAGAGAGGGAGACAGAGGGAGAGAGAGAGACAGAGAGAGAGAGACAGAGAGAGAGGGAGAGAGAGAGAGACAGAGAGAGGGAGAGAGAGAGACAGAGAGAGAGAGAGAGGGGGGGAGAGAGAGAGACAGAGAGAGAGAGGGAGACAGAGAGAGAGAGGGAGAGAGACAGAGAGAGAGAGAGGGGGGGAGAGAGAGAGACAGAGAGAGAGAGAGAGAGGGGGAGAGAGAGAGACAGAGAGAGAGAGAGACAGAGAGAGGGGAGAGATAGGGAGACAGAGAGAGAGAAAGAGAGAGAGAGAGAGCGAGGGGGAGAGACAGAGAGAGGGGAGAGATAGAGAGAGAGAGAGAGATAAGGAAAGAGACAGAGAGAGTGAGAGGGGGAGAGATAGGGAGAGGGAGAGAGAGAGACCGGGAGAGAGAGGGGGAGAGATAGGGAGAGGGAAGGAGAGAGAGACAAAGAGAGGTGGAGAGAGAGACAGAGAGGGGGCGAGAGAGGGAGAAAGAGAGAGAGAGATGGGGAGAGATAGGGAGAGGGTAAAGAGGGCGGGAGAGATTGGGAGAGGGAGATAGAGAGAGTGAAAGGAGACAGAGAGAGGGAGGGAGGGAGAGACAGAGAGGGAGAGAGACAGAGAGGAAGTGACAGAGAGGGAGAGACAGAGAGGGAGAGGGAGAGAGGGAGAGACAGAGAGGGAGAGACAGAGAGGGAGAGAGAGACAGAGAGAGGGAGGGGGAGGGAGGGAGAGAGGGAGGGGGATAAGAAGAATACGAAATCAAAGCCAAATACCACGGATGCTGGAAATGTTTCTCTTGCCCACATGTCCGTCCTTGGCTTGCTGCATTGTTCCAGTGAAGCCCAACGCAAACTGGAGGAACAGCACCTCATCTTCCGACTAGGCACTTTACAGCCTTCCGGACTGAATATTGACTTCAACAACTTTAGATCTTAAACTCCCCCTCCCCCCATCCCCACCCGCTTTCCGATCCCCCTTTTTCTACATTTTTATTTTTTATCCACTTATTTTTATGTTTATTCAAATTTTCATGGTTTTATCCCATTTTTTATCTCCCCTTCTATCCCATTTTCTACCTTTTTCACCCCTGCCCCATCCCCCACCCTCGCCTCCCACCCCCCACTCCACCCCATCACCCACCCCATCCCCCATTCCCCACTCCCCACCCCATCCCCCACCCTTGCCTCCCACCCCCCATCTCCCACCCCAACCCCCACCCCACCACTACTCCACTCCCCCATCCCCCACCCCACTCCACCCCCTCACTCCACCCCCACCTCCGCCCTTAAACAGGATAAATTCCATCACATTCCCACTTCTCTTCAGCTATGAAGAAGGGTCACACGGGGCCCCAGACATTAACTGTGTTTCTCTCTCCACAGAGCCTGCCGGACCTGCTGAGTCTTTCCCACATTTACTGTTTTTGTTCAAGAACATAAGAAATAGGAACAGGAGTCGACCATTCGGCCCCTCGAGCCCTGCTACACCGTTCAATAAGATCACGGCCGATCTCCCATGTTTCCACGTCCGCACCCCCCCACCCCCCCCGATAACCTTCGATTCCCTCGCCTAGGGAGAGAGGGAGAGATAGAGAGAGAGGGAGAGATAGAGAGACTGAGAGAGAGGGAGAGGGATAGAGAGAGGGAGTGAGAGACAGGGAGAGGGGGAGAGATAGAAAGGGATATGGGAGAGAGAGAGAGACAGAGAGGAGGGAGAGATAAAGAGAGTGAGGAAGACAGAGAGGGAGATAGGGAGAGGGGGAGAGACAGGGGGAGACAGAAAGAGGGAGGGGCAGATAGATAGGGGGAGTGAGGGGGGGAGAGAGAGAAAAAGTAAGGGAGAGTGACAGAGAGGGTGAGGGAGACAGAGAGAGGGAGATAGAAAGAGGGAGGGAGATAGGGAGGGAGAGACAGAGAGAGAGGATGAGAGAGAGATAGAGAGAGAGCGAGGAAGACATAGAGAGGGAGGGGAAGACAGGGAGAGAGAAATAGAAAGGGAGAGAGAGAGAGAGACAGAGATGGAGAGAAATGGAGAGAGACAGAAAGAGAGAAGGCATTTCCAGAAGGCATTTGATGAGGTGCCACATCAAAGGTCATCGTGGAACATAAAAGCTCATGGTGTAGGGGGTAACATACTGTCACAGATAGAAGGTTGGTTAGCTAACAGGAAGCAGCGAGTAGGCATAAATGGGTTTTTTTCTGGTTGGCAGGATGTGACGAGTGGTGTGCCACGGGGATCAGTGCTGGGGCCTCAACTGTTTACACTTTATATCAATGACTTGGATGAAGGGACTGTAAGGTATGGTTGTCAACTTTGCCGATGACACAAAGATAGGCAGGAAAGTAAATTGTAAAGAGGATGTAAAGAGGCTACAAACGGAGATAGATAGGTTCGGCAAGTGGGCAAAGATCTGGCAGATGGAGTGTAACGTGGTAAAATGTGAAATGGTCCATTTTGGCAGGAAGAATAAAAGAGAAGCTTATTACCTAAATGGTGAGAGATTGCAGAGCTCTGAGGTGCAGAGGGATCTGGGTGTCCCAGTGCATGAATCACAAAAGGTTCCTATGCAGGGACAGCAGGTAATCAGGAAAGCGAGTAGGATGTTGTTTATTGTGAGGGGGAATTGAATACAAAAGTAGGGAGGTTATGCTTCAGTTGTACAGGGCACTGGTGAGAGCACATCTGGAGTATTGTGTACAGTGATGGTCTCCTTATCTAAGGAAGGATGTAAATGCGTTGGAAGCCGTTCAGACAAGGTTTACCAGGCTAACAACAGGGATGGGCGGCCTGTCTTATGAGGTGGGGGGGGGGGAGGGGGTCACTGTGTGTGGATCGGGGGGGTCACTGTGTGTGGATCGGGGGGTCACTGTGTGTGGATCGGGGGGGTCACTGTGTGTGGATCGGGGGGGGGTCACTGTATGCGGATCGGGGGTGTCACTGTGTGTGGATCGGGGGGGTCACTGTGTGTGGATCGGGGGGGTCACTGTGTCACTGTGTGTGGATCGGGGGGGTCACTGTGTGTGGATCGGGGGGGTCACTGTGTGTGGATCGGGGGGGTCACTGTGTCACTGTGTGTGGATCGGGGGGGTCACTGTGTGTGGATCGGGGGGTCACTGTGTGTGGATCGGGGGGGTCACTGTGTGTGGATCGGGGGGGTCACTGTGTCACTGTGTGTGGATCGGGGGGGTCACTGTGTGTGGATCGGGGGGGTCACTGTGTGTGGATCGGGGGGGTCACTGTGTCACTGTGTGTGGATCGGGGGGGGGTCACTGTGTGCAGATCGGGGGGGGGGTCACTGTATGCGGATCGGGGGGGTCACTGTGTGTGGATCGGGGGGGTCACTGTGTGTGGATCGGGGGGGTCACTGTGTCACTGTGTGTGGATCGGGGGGGGGTCACTGTGTGCAGATCGGGGGGGGGGTCACTGTGTGTGGATCGGGGGGGAGTCACTGTGTGCGGATCGGGGGGGTCACTGTGTGTGGATCGGGGGGTCACTGTGTGTGGATCGGGGGGGGGGATCACTGTGTGCGGATCGGGGGGGGTCACTGTGTGTGGATCGGGGGGGGTCACTGTGTGTGGATCGGGGGGGTCACTGTGTGTGGATCAGGGGGGGTCACTGTGTGTGGATCGGGGGGGTCACTGTGTGTGGATCGGGGGGGTCACTGTGTGTGGATCGGGGGGATCACTGTGTGTGGATCGGGGGGGTCACTGTGTGTGGATCGGGGGGGTCACTGTGTGTGGATCGGGGGGGTCACTGTGTGTGGATCGGGGGGGTCACTGTATGTGGATCGGGGGGGGTCACTGTGTGCAGATCGGGGGGTGCTGACTGTGTGGATCGGGGGAGGGGGTCCACTGTGTGTGGATCGGGGGGGGGGTCACTGTGTGTGGATCGGGGGGGTCACTGTGTGTGGATCGGGGGGGTCACTGTGTGTGGATCGGGGGGGTTACTATGTGTGGGTTGAGGGGAGTCACTGTGCATGGATCGGGGGGGTTCACTTGGTGTTCATCGGGGGGGTCACTGTGTGTGGATCGGGGGGGGGTCACGGTGTGTGGGTCGGGGGGGGGTCACTGTGTGTGGATCGGGGGGGGGGGTCACGGTGTGTGGGTCGGGGGGGGTCACTGTGTGTGGATCGGGGGGGTCACTATGTTTGAATCGGGGGGGTTACTGTGTGCGGATCGGGGGGGTCACTGTGTGTGGATTGAGGGGGGGGTCACTGTGTGTGGAGCGGGTGGGGGTCACTGTGTGTGGATCGGTGGGGGGGTGACTGTGTGTGGAGCGGGGGTGGGGTCACTGTGTGTGGATCAGGGGGGGTCACTGTGTGCGGATCGGGGGGGGTCACTGTGTGCGGATCGGGGGGGGTCACTGTGTGCGGATGGGGAGGGGGGTCAATGTGTGTGGATCTGGGGAGGGTCACTGTGTGTGGATCGGGGGGGTTACTGTGTGTGGATCGGGGGGGGTGACTGTGTGTGGATGGGGAGGGGGGTCACTGTGTGTGGATCTGGGGGGGGTCACTGTGTGTGGAGCGGGGGGGTCACTGTGTGTGGATCGGGGGGGGTCACTGTGTGTGGATCGGGGGGGGTCACTGTGTGTGGATCGGGGGGGGTCACTGTGTGTGGATCGGTTGGGGGTCACTATGTGTGGATCGTGGGGGTCACTGTGTGTGGATCGGGGGGGGGTCATTGTGTGTGGATCGGGGGGGGGCTGACTGTGTGGATCGGGGGAGGGGGTCCACTGTGTGTGGATGGGGGGGTCACTGTGTGTGGATCGGGGGGGTCCCTGTGTGCGGATCGGGGGGGTCACTGTGTGTGGACCGGGGGGTGGGGGGTCACTGTGTGAGGATCGGGTGGGGGTCACTATGTGCGGATCGGGGGGGTTACTGTGTGTGGATCGGGGGGGGGGTCACTTGGTGTTGATCGGGGGGGTCACTGTGTGCGGATCGAGGGCGTCACTGTGTGTGGATCGGAGGGGTCACTGTGTGTGGATTGGGTGGGGGGGTCACTGTGTGTGGATCGGGGGGGGGGTCACTGTGTGCGGATCGGGGGTGGGGTCACTGTGTGCGGATCGGGGGTGGGGTCACTTTGTGCTGATCGGGGTGGGGGGTCACTGTGCGTGGATCGGGGGGCGTCACTGTGCGTGGATTGAGGGGGGTCTATGTTTGCTGATCGGGTGGGTGGGTCACTGTGTGTGGATCGGGGGGGGTCACTGTGTGTGGATCGGGGGTCGTCACAGTGTGTGGATCGGGGGGGGTCACTGTGTGTGGATCGGGGGTGGTCACAGTGTGTGGATCGGGGGGGGGTCACTGTGTTCGGATCGGGGGGGTCTCTGTCTGTGGATCGGGGGGGGTTCACTGTGTGCGGATCGGGGGGGCTCATTGTATGTGGATCGGAGGGGTCAATCATCTTGTGTGGATCCGTGGGGGGGTCACTGGGTGGATCCGGGGGGGGGTCACTGTGTGTGGATCGGGGGGGGTCACTGTGTGTGGATCGGGGGGGTCACTGTGCGTTGATCGGGGTGGGGGTCACTGTGTCTGGATCGGGGGTGGGTCACTGTGTGTGGATCGGTGGGGGTCACTGTGTGTGGATCGGGGGGGGCAGTCACTGTGTGTTGATCGGGGGTGGGTCACTGTGTGTGGATCGGTGGGGGTCACTGTGTGTGGATCGGGGGCGTCACTGTGTGTGGATCGGTGGGGGTCACTGTGTGTGGATCGGGGGGGGCAGTCACTGTGTGTTGATCGGGGGGGGTCACTGTGTGTTGATCGGGGGGTGGTCACTGTGTGTGGATCGGGGGGGTCACTGTGTGTGGATCGGGGGGGATCACTGTGTGTGGATCGAGGGCGTCACTGTGTGTGGATCGGTGGGGGTCACTGTGTGTGGATAGGGGAGGGGGGGTCACTGTGCGCGGATCGGGGGTGGTCACAGTCTGTGTATCGGGGGGTGGTCACTGGGAGTGGATCGGGGGGGGTCACTGGGTGTGGATCGGGGGGGTCACTGTGTGTGGTTTAGCGTGGGGGGTGCAGTGTCTAATGGAAAATGGTGTACTGTCTAATGGAACAGGGTGTAGTGTCTAATGGAACAGGGTGCAGTGTATAATGGAACAGGGTGTAGTGTCTAATGGAACAGGGTGCAGTGTCTAATGGAACCGGGTGCAGTATCTAATGCAACATGGTGCAGTGTCTAATGGAACAGGTTGCAGTGTCTAATGGAAAAGGGTGCAGTGCCTAATGGAACAGGGTGCAGTGTCTAATGGAAAATGGTGTACTGTCTAATGGAACAGGGTGCAGTGTCTAATGGGACAGGGTGAAATGTCTAATGGAACAGGGTGCAGTGTCTAATGGAACAGGGTGCAGTGTCTAATGGAACAGGGTGTAGTGTCTAATGGAACATGGTGTAGTGTCTAATGGAACAGGGTGTAGTGTCTAATGGAACAGGGTGTAGTGTCTAATGGAACAGGGTGCAGTGTATAATGGAACAGGGTGTAGTGTCTAATGGAACAGGGTGCAGTGTCTAATGGAACCGGGTGCAGTATCTAATGGAACATGGTGCAGTGTCTAATGGAACAGGTTGCAGTGTCTAATGGAAAAGGGTGCAGTGCCTAATGGAACAGGGTGCAGTGTCTAATGGAACAGGGTGCAGTGTCTAATGGAACAGGGTGCAGTGTCTAATGGAACAGGTTGCAGTGTCGAATGGAACAGGGTGCAATGTCTAATGGAACAGGGTGTAGTGACTAATGGAACAGGGTGCAGTGTCTAATGGAACAGGGTGCAGTGCCTAATGGAACAGGGTGTAGTGTCTAATGGAACAGGATGTTGTGTCTAATGGAACGGGGTGCAGTGTCAAATGGAACAGGGTGCAGTGTCTAATGGAACAGGGTGAAGTGTCTAATGAAACAGGGTGTAGTGACTAATGGAACAGGGTGCAGTGTCTAATGGAACAGGGTGCAGTGCCTAATGGAACAGGGTGTAGTGTCTAATGGAACAGGGTGTTGTGTCTAATGGAACGGGGTGCAGTGTCAAATGGAACACGGTGCAGTGTCTAATGGAACAGGGTGCAGTGTCTAATGGAACAGGGTGAAGTGTCTAATGGAACAGGGTGAAGTGTCTAATGGAACACGGTGCAGTGTCTAATGGAACAGGGTGAAGTGTCTAATGGAACAGGGTGAAGTGTCTAATGGAACAGGGTGCAGTGTATAATGGAACAGGGTGAAGTGTCTAATGGAACAGGGTGCAGTGCCTAATGGAACACGGTGCAGTGTCTAATGGAACAGGGTGCTGTGTCTCATGGAACAGGGTGAAGTGTCTAATGGAACAGGGTGCAGTGTCTAATGGTACAATGTGCGGTGTCTAATGGAACAGGGTGTAGTGTCTAATGGAACAAGGTGTAGTGTCTAATGGAAAATGGTGAAGTGTCTAATGGAACAGGGTGCAGTGTCTAACGGAACAGGGTGCAATGTCTAATGGAAAAGGGTGCAGTGTCTAATGGAACAGGACGCTGTGTCTAATGGAAAATGGTGCAGTGTCTAATGGAACAATGTGCAGTGTCTAATGGAACAGGGTGCAGTGTCTAATGGAACAGGGTGCAGTGTCTAACGGAACAGGGTGCAATGTCTAATGGAAAAGGGTGCAGTGTCTAATGGAACACGGTGCAGTGTCTAATGGATCAGGGTGCAGTGTCTAATGGAACAGGATGTTGTGTCTTATGGAACAGGGTGCAGGGTCTAATGGAACATGGTGCAGTGTCTAATGGAAGAGGGTGTAGTGTCTAATGGAACTGGGTGGAGCGTCTAATGGAACAGGGCGCAGCGTCTAATGGAACTGGGTGCAGTGTATAATGGAACAGGGTTTTCTGTCTAATTTAACAGGGTGCATTGTCTAATGGAACATGGTGCAGTGTCTAATGGAACAGGTGTAGTGTCTAATGGAACAGGGTGCAGTGTCTAATGGAAAAGGTAGTAGTGTCTAATGGAACAGGGTGCAGTGTCTAATGTAACAGGGTGCGGTGTTTAATGGAACAGGGTGCGGTGTCTAATGGAACAGGGTGCGGTGTCTAATACAACTGGGTGCAGTGTCTAATGGAACAGGTGTAGTGTCTAATGGAACATCGTGCGTTGTCTAATGGAACAGGGTGTGTTGTCTAATGGAACAGGGTGCAGTGTCAAATGGAACAGGATGTAGTGTGTAACTGAACATGGTCCAGTGTCTAATGGAAAAGAGTGCAGTGTATAATGGAACAGGGTGCAGTGTCTAATGGAACAGGATAAGGTATCCAATGGGACAGGTTGCGGAGTCTAATGGAACATGGTGCAGCGTGTAATGTAACAGGGTGCAGTGTCTAATGGAACATGGTGCAGTGTCTAATGTAACAGGGTGCAGTTTCAAATGGAACAGGGTGCCATGACTAATGGAACAGGGTGCAGTGTCTAATGTAACAGGTTGCAGTGTCTAATGGAACAAGCAGTAGTGTCTAATGTATAAGGGTGCAGTGTATAATGGAACAGGGTGCAGTGTCTAATGGAAGATGGTGCAGTGTCTAATGGAACAGGGAGTAGTGTCTAATGGAACAGGGTGCAGTGTCTAATGGAACAGGACGCGTTGCCTAATTGAAAAGGATGCGGTGTCTAATTGAACATGGTGCAGTGTATAATGGAAGATGGTACAGTGTCTAATGGAAGAGGGTGCAGTGTCTAATGGAACATGGAGTAGTGTCAAATGGAATAGGGTGATGTGTCTAATGGAACACGGTGCAGTGTCTAATGTAACAGGGTGCATTGTCTCTTGGAACAAGGTGCAGTTTCTAATGGAACATGGTGCAGTGTCTAATGCAAAGGATGCTGTGTCTAATGGAACAGGGTGCAGTATCTAATGGAACAGGGTGCAGTGTCTAATGTAACAGCGTGCAGTGTCTAATTGAACAGGGTGCAGTATCTAATGGAACAGGGTGCAGTGTCTAATGTAACAGCGTGCAGTGTCTAATTGAACAGGGTGCAGTGTCTAATTGAACAGGGTGTAGTGTCAAATGGAACGGTTTGCAATGTCTAATGGAACAGCGTGCTGTGTCTAATGGAACGGGGTGCAGTGTCTAATGGAACAGTTTGCAGTGTCTAATGGAACATGGTGCAGTGTCTAATGGAACATGGTGCATTGTCTAATGGAACAAGGTGCAGTGTCTAATGGAACATGGTGCAGTGTCTAATGGAACAGGGTGCAGTGTCTAATGTAACAGGGTGCAGTGTCTAATGTAACAGGGTGCAGTGTCTAATGCAACAGGCCGAAGTGTCTTATGTAACAGGGTGCAGTTTATAATGGAACAGGGTGCAGTGTCTTATGCAGCAGGCAGCAGTGTCTATTGGAACAGGGTGCAGAGTCTAATGGAACAGGGTGCAGTGTCTAATGAAACAGGGTACAGTGTCTAATGGAACAGGAAGTAGTGTCTAATGTAACAGGGTGCAGTGCATAATGGAACAGGGTGCAGTGTCTAATGAAACAGGGTGCAATGTATAATGGAACATGGTGTAGTGTCTAATGGAACAGGGTGAAGTGTCTAATGGAACAGGGTGTATTGTCTATTGGAACAGGGAGTAGTGTCTAATGGAACCTGTTGCAGTGTCTAATGGAACAGGGAGTAGTGTCTAATGGAACAGGGAGTAGTGTCTAATGGAACCTGTTGCAGTGTCTAATGGAACAGGGTGCAGTGTCTAATGGAACAAGGTGCAGTGTATAATGGAACCTGTTGCAGTATCTAATGGAACAGGGAGCAGTGTCTAATGGAACAGGGTGCAGTGTCTAATTGAACAGGGTGCAGTGTCTAATGGAACAAGGTGCAGTGTATAATGCAACATGTTGCAGTGTCTAATGGAACAGGGTGCAGTGTCTAATGGAACAGGGTGCAGTGTCTAATGGAACAGGGTGCAGTGTCAAATGGAACGGTTTGCAATGTCTAATGGAACAGCGTGCAGTGTCTAATGGAACAGGGTGTAGTGTATAATGGAACAGGGTGCAGTGTCTAATGGAACAGTTTGCAGTGTCTAATGGAACATGGTGCAGTGTCTAATGGAACATGGTGCATTGTCTAATGGAACAAGGTGCAGTGTCTAATGGAACATGGTGCAGTGTCTAATGGAACAGGGTGCAGTGTCTAATGGAACAGGGTGAAGTGTCTAATGGAACAGGGTGAAGTGTCTAATGGAACACGGTGCAGTGTCTAATGGAACAGGGTGAAGTGTCTAATGGAACAGGGTGAAGTGTCTAATGGAACAGGGTGCAGTGCCTAATGGAACACGGTGCAGTGTCTAATGGAACAGGGTGTTGTGTCTCATGGAACAGGGTGAAGTGTCTAATGGAACAGGGTGCAGTGTCTAATGGTACAATGTGCGGTGTCTAATGGAACAGGGTGTAGTGTCTAATGGAACAAGGTGTAGTGTCTAATGGAAAATGGTGAAGTGTCTAATGGAAAAGGGTGCAGTGTATAATGGAACAGGGTGCAGTGTCTAATGGAACAGGGTGCGGTGTCTAATGGAAGAGGGTGCAGTGTCTAATGGAACAGGGTGCGGTGTCTAACTGAACATGATGCAGTCTCCAATGGAACAGGGTGCAGTGTCTAATGCTACAGCGAGCGCTGTCTAATGGAACAGGGTGCAGTGTATAATGGAACAGGGTGCAGTGTCTAATGGAACATGGTGCAGTGTTTAATGGAAAAGGGTGTAGTGTATAATGGAACAGGGTGCAGTGTTTAATGGAACAGGGTGCAGTGTGTAATGGAACAGGGTGCAGTGTCTAATGGAACAGGGTGCAGTGTGTAATGGAACAGGGTGCAGTGTTTAATGGAACAGGGTGCAGTGTGTAATGGAACAGGGTGCAGTGTGTAATGGAACAGGGTGCAGAGTGTAATGGAACAGGGTGCAGTGTCTAATGGAACAGGGGGCAGTGTTTAATGGAACAGGGTAGAGTGTATAATGGAACAGGGTGCAGTGTTTAATGGAACAGGGTGTAGTGTCTAATGGAACAGTGTGCAGTGTATAATGGAACAGGGTGCAGTGTCTAATGGAACAGGGTGCAGTGTCTAATGGAACAGGGCGCAGTGTCTAATGTAACAGGGTGCAGTTCTTAATGTAACAGGGTGCAGTGTCTAATGGAACAGTGTGCAGTATCTAATGTAACAGGATGCAGTGTCTAATGGAACAGGGTGTAGTGTCTAATGAAACATGGTGTAGTGTCTAATGGAACAGGGTGCAGTGTTTACTGGAACAGGGTGTAGTGTCTAATGGAACAGGGTGCAGTGTTTAATGGAACAGGGTGTAGTGTATAATGGAACAGGGTGCAGTGTTTAATGGAACAGGGGGTAGTGTATAATGGAACAGTGTGCAGTGTTTAATGGAACAGGGTGCAGTGTTTATTGGAACAGGGTGTAGTGTCTAATGGAAAAGGGTGCAGTGTCTAGTGTAACAGGGTGCAGTGTCTAATGGAACAGGGTGCAGTGTCTAATGGAACAGGGCGCAGTGTCTAATGGAACAGGGCGCAGTGTCTAATGTAACAGGGTGCAGTTCTTAATGTAACAGGGTGCAGTGTCTAATGGAACAGTGTGCAGTATCTAATGTAACAGGATGCAGTGTCTAATGGAACAGGGTGTAGTGTCTAATGTAACAGGGTGCAGTGTCTAATGGAACAGGGTGCAGTGTTTAATGGAAAAGGGTGTAGTGTATAATGGAACAGGGTGCAGTGTTTAATGGAACAGGGTGCAGTGTGTAATGGAACAGGGTGCAGTGTCTAATGGAACAGGGTGCAGTGTGTAATGGAACAGGGTGCAGTGTTTAATGGAACAGGGTGCAGTGTGTAATGGAACAGGGTGCAGTGTGTAATGGAACAGGGTGCAGAGTGTAATGGAACAGGGTGCAGTGTCTAATGGAACAGGGGGCAGTGTTTAATGGAACAGGGTAGAGTGTATAATGGAACAGGGTGCAGTGTTTAATGGAACAGGGTGTAGTGTCTAATGGAACAGTGTGCAGTGTATAATGGAACAGGGTGCAGTGTCTAATGGAACAGGGTGCAGTGTCTAATGGAACAGGGCGCAGTGTCTAATGTAACAGGGTGCAGTTCTTAATGTAACAGGGTGCAGTGTCTAATGGAACAGTGTGCAGTATCTAATGTAACAGGATGCAGTGTCTAATGGAACAGGGTGTAGTGTCTAATGAAACATGGTGTAGTGTCTAATGGAACAGGGTGCAGTGTTTACTGGAACAGGGTGTAGTGTCTAATGGAACAGGGTGCAGTGTTTAATGGAACAGGGTGTAGTGTATAATGGAACAGGGTGCAGTGTTTAATGGAACAGGGGGTAGTGTATAATGGAACAGTGTGCAGTGTTTAATGGAACAGGGTGCAGTGTTTATTGGAACAGGGTGTAGTGTCTAATGGAAAAGGGTGCAGTGTCTAGTGTAACAGGGTGCAGTGTCTAATGGAACAGGGTGCAGTGTTTAATGGAACAGGGTGTAGTGTATAATGGAACAGGGTGCAGTGTTTAATGGAACAGGGGGTAGTGTATAATGGAACAGTGTGCAGTGTTTAATGGAACAGGGTGCAGTGTTTATTGGAACAGGGTGTAGTGTCTAATGGAAAAGGGTGCAGTGTCTAGTGTAACAGGGTGCAGTGTCTAATGGAACAGGGCGCAGTGTCTAATGGAACAGGGCGCAGTGTCTAATGTAACAGGGTGCAGTTCTTAATGTAACAGTGTGCAGTGTCTAATGGAACAGTGTGCAGTATCTAATGTAACAGGATGCAGTGTCTAATGGAACAGGGTGTAGTGTCTAATGTAACAGGGTGCAGTGTCTAATGGAACAGGGTGCAGTGTTTACAGGAACAGGGTGTAGTGTCTAATGTAACAGGGTGCAGTGTCTAATGGAACAGGGTGCAGTGTCTAATGGAACAGGATGCGGTGTCTAATAGAACAGGGTGCAGTGTATAATGGAACAAGGGTGCAGTGTCTAATGGAACAGGATGCGGTGTCTAATAGAACAGGGTGCACTGTCTAATGTAACAGGGTGCAGTGTCTAATGTAACATGGTGCAGTGTCTAATGTAACAGGGTGCAGTGTCTAATGTATCAGAGTGCAGTGAATAATGGAACAGGGTGCGGAGTCAAATGGAACAGGGAGTAGTGTCTAATGGAACAGGGTGCAGTGTATAATGGAAAAGGGTGCGGTGTCTAGTGGAACAAGGTGCGTTGTCTAATGGAACAGGGTGCAGTGTGTAATGGAACAGGGTGCAGCCTCTAATGGAACAGGGTGCAGCCTCTAATGGAACAGGGTGCAGTGTCTAATGGAATGGGGTGCAGTGTATAATGGAACATGGTGCAGTGTCTAATGGAACAGGGTGCAGTGTCTAATGGAACAGGGTGCAGTGTCTAATGGAACAAGGTGCAGTGTCTATTGGAACAGGGTGCAGTGTCTAATGGAACAGGGTGCAGTGTATAATGGAACATGGTGCAGTGTCTAATGGAACATGGTGAAGTGTCTAATGGAACAGGGTGTAGTCTCTAATGGAACAGGGTGCAATGTCTAATGGAACAAGGTGCAGTGTCTAATGGAACAAGGTGCAGTGTCTAATGGAACAAGGTGCAGTGTATAATGCAACATGTTGCAGTGTCTAATGGAACAGGGTGCAGTGTCTAATGGAACAGGGTGCAGTGTCTAATGGAACAGGGTGCAGTGTCAAATGGAACGGTTTGCAATGTCTAATGGAACAGCGTGCAGTGTCTAATGGAACAGGGTGTAGTGTATAATGGAACAGGGTGCAGTGTCTAATGGAACAGTTTGCAGTGTCTAATGGAACATGGTGCAGTGTCTAATGGAACATGGTGCATTGTCTAATGGAACAAGGTGCAGTGTCTAATGGAACATGGTGCAGTGTCTAATGGAACAGGGTGCAGTGTCTAATGGAACAGGGTGAAGTGTCTAATGGAACAGGGTGAAGTGTCTAATGGAACACGGTGCAGTGTCTAATGGAACAGGGTGAAGTGTCTAATGGAACAGGGTGAAGTGTCTAATGGAACAGGGTGCAGTGCCTAATGGAACACGGTGCAGTGTCTAATGGAACAGGGTGTTGTGTCTCATGGAACAGGGTGAAGTGTCTAATGGAACAGGGTGCAGTGTCTAATGGTACAATGTGCGGTGTCTAATGGAACAGGGTGTAGTGTCTAATGGAACAAGGTGTAGTGTCTAATGGAAAATGGTGAAGTGTCTAATGGAAAAGGGTGCAGTGTATAATGGAACAGGGTGCAGTGTCTAATGGAACAGGGTGCGGTGTCTAATGGAAGAGGGTGCAGTGTCTAATGGAACAGGGTGCGGTGTCTAACTGAACATGATGCAGTCTCCAATGGAACAGGGTGCAGTGTCTAATGCTACAGCGAGCGCTGTCTAATGGAACAGGGTGCAGTGTATAATGGAACAGGGTGCAGTGTCTAATGGAACATGGTGCAGTGTTTAATGGAAAAGGGTGTAGTGTATAATGGAACAGGGTGCAGTGTTTAATGGAACAGGGTGCAGTGTGTAATGGAACAGGGTGCAGTGTCTAATGGAACAGGGTGCAGTGTGTAATGGAACAGGGTGCAGTGTTTAATGGAACAGGGTGCAGTGTGTAATGGAACAGGGTGCAGTGTGTAATGGAACAGGGTGCAGAGTGTAATGGAACAGGGTGCAGTGTCTAATGGAACAGGGGGCAGTGTTTAATGGAACAGGGTAGAGTGTATAATGGAACAGGGTGCAGTGTTTAATGGAACAGGGTGTAGTGTCTAATGGAACAGTGTGCAGTGTATAATGGAACAGGGTGCAGTGTCTAATGGAACAGGGTGCAGTGTCTAATGGAACAGGGCGCAGTGTCTAATGTAACAGGGTGCAGTTCTTAATGTAACAGGGTGCAGTGTCTAATGGAACAGTGTGCAGTATCTAATGTAACAGGATGCAGTGTCTAATGGAACAGGGTGTAGTGTCTAATGAAACATGGTGTAGTGTCTAATGGAACAGGGTGCAGTGTTTACTGGAACAGGGTGTAGTGTCTAATGGAACAGGGTGCAGTGTTTAATGGAACAGGGTGTAGTGTATAATGGAACAGGGTGCAGTGTTTAATGGAACAGGGGGTAGTGTATAATGGAACAGTGTGCAGTGTTTAATGGAACAGGGTGCAGTGTTTATTGGAACAGGGTGTAGTGTCTAATGGAAAAGGGTGCAGTGTCTAGTGTAACAGGGTGCAGTGTCTAATGGAACAGGGTGCAGTGTCTAATGGAACAGGGCGCAGTGTCTAATGGAACAGGGCGCAGTGTCTAATGTAACAGGGTGCAGTTCTTAATGTAACAGGGTGCAGTGTCTAATGGAACAGTGTGCAGTATCTAATGTAACAGGATGCAGTGTCTAATGGAACAGGGTGTAGTGTCTAATGTAACAGGGTGCAGTGTCTAATGGAACAGGGTGCAGTGTTTAATGGAAAAGGGTGTAGTGTATAATGGAACAGGGTGCAGTGTTTAATGGAACAGGGTGCAGTGTGTAATGGAACAGGGTGCAGTGTCTAATGGAACAGGGTGCAGTGTGTAATGGAACAGGGTGCAGTGTTTAATGGAACAGGGTGCAGTGTGTAATGGAACAGGGTGCAGTGTGTAATGGAACAGGGTGCAGAGTGTAATGGAACAGGGTGCAGTGTCTAATGGAACAGGGGGCAGTGTTTAATGGAACAGGGTAGAGTGTATAATGGAACAGGGTGCAGTGTTTAATGGAACAGGGTGTAGTGTCTAATGGAACAGTGTGCAGTGTATAATGGAACAGGGTGCAGTGTCTAATGGAACAGGGTGCAGTGTCTAATGGAACAGGGCGCAGTGTCTAATGTAACAGGGTGCAGTTCTTAATGTAACAGGGTGCAGTGTCTAATGGAACAGTGTGCAGTATCTAATGTAACAGGATGCAGTGTCTAATGGAACAGGGTGTAGTGTCTAATGAAACATGGTGTAGTGTCTAATGGAACAGGGTGCAGTGTTTACTGGAACAGGGTGTAGTGTCTAATGGAACAGGGTGCAGTGTTTAATGGAACAGGGTGTAGTGTATAATGGAACAGGGTGCAGTGTTTAATGGAACAGGGGGTAGTGTATAATGGAACAGTGTGCAGTGTTTAATGGAACAGGGTGCAGTGTTTATTGGAACAGGGTGTAGTGTCTAATGGAAAAGGGTGCAGTGTCTAGTGTAACAGGGTGCAGTGTCTAATGGAACAGGGTGCAGTGTCTAATGGAACAGGGCGCAGTGTCTAATGGAACAGGGCGCAGTGTCTAATGTAACAGGGTGCAGTTCTTAATGTAACAGGGTGCAGTGTCTAATGGAACAGTGTGCAGTATCTAATGTAACAGGATGCAGTGTCTAATGGAACAGGGTGTAGTGTCTAATGTAACAGGGTGCAGTGTCTAATGGAACAGGGTGCAGTGTTTACAGGAACAGGGTGTAGTGTCTAATGTAACAGGGTGCAGTGTCTAATGGAACAGGGTGCAGTGTCTAATGGAACAGGATGCGGTGTCTAATAGAACAGGGTGCAGTGTATAATGGAACAAGGGTGCAGTGTCTAATGGAACAGGATGCGGTGTCTAATAGAACAGGGTGCACTGTCTAATGTAACAGGGTGCAGTGTCTAATGTAACATGGTGCAGTGTCTAATGTAACAGGGTGCAGTGTCTAATGTATCAGAGTGCAGTGAATAATGGAACAGGGTGCGGAGTCAAATGGAACAGGGAGTAGTGTCTAATGGAACAGGGTGCAGTGTATAATGGAAAAGGGTGCGGTGTCTAGTGGAACAAGGTGCGTTGTCTAATGGAACAGGGTGCAGTGTGTAATGGAACAGGGTGCAGTGTGTAATGGAACAGGGTGCAGCCTCTAATGGAACAGGGTGCAGTGTCTAATGGAATGGGGTGCAGTGTATAATGGAACATGGTGCAGTGTCTAATGGAACAGGGTGCAGTGTCTAATGGAACAGGGTGCAGTGTCTAATGGAACAAGGTGCAGTGTCTATTGGAACAGGGTGCAGTGTCTAATGGAACAGGGTGCAGTGTATAATGGAACATGGTGCAGTGTCTAATGGAACATGGTGAAGTGTCTAATGGAACAGGGTGTAGTCTCTAATGGAACAGGGTGCAATGTCTAATGGAACAAGGTGCAGTGTCTAATGGAACAAGGTGCAGTGTATAATGGAAGAGGTTGCGGTGTCTAATGGAACAAGGTGCAGTGTCTAATGGAACAGGGTGTAGTTTCTAATGGAACAGGGTGCAGTGTCTAATGGAACAGGGTGCAATGTCTAATGGAACAAGGTGCAGTGTCTAATGGAACAGGGTGCAGTGTCTAATGGAACAGGGTGCAGTGTCTAATGGAAGAGGGTGTAGTGTCTAATGGAACAAGGTGCAGTGTCTAATGGAACAGGGTGCAGTGTCTAATGGAACAGGGTGCAATGTCTAATGGAACAAGGTGCAGTGTCTAATGGAACAGGGTGCAGTGTCTAATGGAACAGGGTGCAGTGTCTAATGGAACAGGGTGCAGTGTCTAATGGAACAGGGTGCAGTGTCTAATGGAACAGGGTGCAATGTCTAATGGAACAGGGTGCAGTGTCTAATGGAACAGGGTGCAGTGTCTAATGGAACAGGGTGCAGTGTCTAATGGAACATGGTGCAGTGTCTATATGGAACATGGTGCAATGTCTAATGGAACAGGGTGCAGTTTGTAATGGAATAGAGTGCAGTGTCTATTTGAACAGGGTGTAGTGTCTAATGTAACAGGGTGCAGTGTCTAATGGAACAGGGAGTAGTGTCTAATGGAACAGGTTGAATTGTCTAATGGAACAGGGTGTAGTGTCCAATGGAACAGGGTGCAGTGTCTAATGGAACATGGTGCAGTGTCTAATGGAACAGGGTGCAGTGTCTAATGGAACATGGCGCAGTGTCTAATGGAACAGGGTGCAGTGTCTAATGGAACATGGTGCAGTGTCTAATGTAACAGGGTGCAGTGTCTAATGGAACAGGGTGCAGTGTCTAAAGGAACAGGGTTCAGTGTCTAATGGAACAGGGTGCAGTGTCTAATGGTACATGGTGCAATGTCTAATGGAACATGATGCTGTGTCTAATGGAACATGGTGCAGTGTCTAATGGAACAGGGTGCAGTGTCTAATGGAACAGGGTGCAATGTCTAATGGAACATGGTGCAGTGTCTAATGGAACAGGGTGTAGTGTTGAATGGAACAGGGTGCAGTGTCTAATGGAACAGGGTGCAGTGTCTAATGGAAGAGGGTGCAGTGTCTATTGTAACAGGGGGCAGTGTTTATTCGAACAGGGGGCAGTGTTTATTGGAACAGGGTGCAGTGTCTATTCCAGCATGGTGCAGTGTCTAATGGAACAGTGTGTAGTGTATAATGGAACATGGAGTATTGTCTCATGGAACAGGATGCAGTGTCTAATTGAACAAGGAGCGGTGTCTAATGGAACAGGGTGCAGTGTCTAATGGAACAGGGTGTAGTGTCTAATGCAACATAGTGTAGTGTCTAATGGAACAGGATGCAGTGTTTAATTGAACAAGGAGCGATGTCTAATGGAACAGGGTGCAGTGTCTAATGGAACAGGGTGTAGTGTCTAATGCAACATAGTGTAGTGTCTAATGGAACAGGATGCGGTGTCTAATTGAACAAGGAGCGGTTTCGAATTGAACAGGGTGCAGTGTCTAATGGAATAGGGTGTAGTGTCTAATGTAACAGGGTGCAGTGTCTAATGGAACAGGATGCGGTGTCTAATTGAACAAGGCGCGCTGTCTAATGGAACAGGGTGCAGTGTCTAATGGAACAGGGTGTAGTGTCTAATGTAACAGGGAGCAGTGTCTAATCGAACAGGGTGCAGTGTCTAATGGTACATGGTGCAGTGTCTAATGTAACAGGGAGCAGTGTCTAATGGAACAGGGTGCGGTGTCAAATGGAACAAGTTGCATTGTCTAATGGAACAGGGTGCAGTGTCTAATGGAACAGGATGCGGTGTCAAATGGAACAAGGTGCGTTGTCTAATGAAACAAGGTGCGGTGTCTAATGCAACAAGGTGCGGTGTCTAATGGAACAAGGTGCAGTGTCTAATGGAACAGGGTGTAGTGTCTAATGGAACTGGGTGCAGCGTCTAATGGAACTGGGTGCAGTGTATAATGGAACAGGGTGTTCTGTCTAATGGAACATGGTGCAGTGTCAAATGGAACAGGGTGCAGTGTCTAATGGAACATGGTGCAGTGTCTAATGGAACATGGTGCAGTATCTAATGGAACAGGGTGCAGTGTCTAATGTAACATGGTGCGGTGTCTAACGGAACAGGGTGCAGTGTCTAATGGAACAGGGTGCGGTGTCAAATGGAACAGGGTGCAGTGTCTAATGGAACATGGTGCAGTGTCTAATGGAACAGGGTGCAGTGTCTAATGGAACAGGGTGCGGTGTCAAATGGAACAGGGTGCGGTGTCTAATGGAACAGGGTGCAGTGTCTAATGGAACAGGTTGTAGAGCCTAATGGAACAGGGTATAGTGTCTCATGGAACATGTTGCAGTGACTAATGGAACAGGGGGCAGTGTCTAATGGAACATGGTGCAGTGCCTAATGGAACAGGGTGCAGTGTCTAATGGAACAGGGTGCGGTGTCAAATGGAACAGGGTGCAGTGTCTAATGGAACATGTTGCAGTGACTAATGGAACAGGGGGCAGTGTCTAATGGAACATGGTGCAGTGCCTAATGGAACAGGGTGCAGTGTCTAATGGAAAGGGGGCAGTGTTTAATGGAACATGGTGCAGTTTCTAATGGAGCATGGTTCAGTGTCTAATGGAACAGGGTGCAGTGTCTAATGGAACAGGGTGCAGTGTCTAATGGACTAGGGTGCGGTGTCTAATGGAACAGGGGGCAGTGTCTAAAGGAACAGGGTGCAGTGTCTAATGGAACAGGGTTAAGAGTCGAATTGAACATGATGCAGTCTCCAATGGAACAGGGTGCAGTGTCTAATGGAACATGGTGCAGTGTCTAATGGAACAGGACGCAGTGTCTAATGGAAAATGGTGCAGTGTCTAATGGAACAATGTGCAGTGTCTAATGGAACAGGGTGTAGTGTCTAATGGAACAGGGTGCAGTGTCTAATGGAACAGGGTGCAGTTTCTAATGGAAAAGGGTGCCGTTTCTAATGGAACAGGGTGCAGTGTCTAATGGTACAGGGTGCAGTGTCTAATGGAACAAGGTGTAGTGTCTAATGGAAAATGGTGAAGTGTCTAATGGAACAGGGTGCAGTGTATAATGGAACAGGGTGCAATGTCTAATGGAACAGGGTGCGGTGTCTAATGCAAGAGGGTGCAGTGTCTAATGGAACAGGGTGCAGTGTCTAATGGAACAGGGTGTTGTGTCTAATTGAACATGGTGCAGTCTCCAATAGAAGAGGGTGCAGTGTCTAATGCTACAGGGAGCGCTGTCTAATGGAACATGTTGCAGTGACTAATGGAACAAGGGGCAGTGTCTAATGGAACATGGTGTAGTGCCTAATGGAACATGGTGCGGTGTCTAATGGAACAGGGTGCGGTGTCTAATGGAACAGGGTGCAGTGTATAATGGAACATGGTGCAGTGTCTAATGGAACAGGATGCGGTGTCTAATGGAACATGGTGCGGTGTCTAATGGAACAGGGTGCAGTGTCTAATGGAACAGTGTGCAGTGTCTAATGGAACACGGTACAGTGTCTAATGGAACAGGGCGCAGTGTCTAATGAAACAAGGTGAAGTGTCTACTGGAACAGGGTGTAGTGTCTAATGGAACAGGTTGCAGTGTCTAATGGAACAGGATGCGTTGTCTAATTGAACAGGATGCGTTGTCTAATTGAACAGGGTGCAGTGTATAATTGAACAGGGTGCAGTGTCTAATGTAACAGGGTGCAGTGTCTAATGGAACAGGGTGCAGTGTCTAATGTAACAGGGTGCAGTGTCTAATGGAACAGGGTGTAGTATCTAATGGAACATGGTGCAGTGTCTAATGGAACAGGATGCGTTGTCTAATTGAACAGGATGCAGTGTCTAATGTAACAGGGTGCAGTGTCTAATGGAACAGGGTGCAGTGTCTTATATAACAGGGTGAAGTGTCTAATGTAACAGGGTCTAATGTCTAATGGAACAGGATGCGTTGTCTAATTGAACAGGATGCAGTGTCTAATGGAACAAGGAGCGGTGTCTAATGGAACAGGGTGTAGTGTCTAATGGAACATGGTGCAGTGTCTTATATAACAGGGTGAAGTGTCTAATGTAACAGGGTCTAATGTCTAATGGAACAGGATTCGGTGTCTAATTGAACAGGGTGCAGTGTCTAATGGAACAGGGTGTAGTGTATAATGTAACAGGGTGCAGTGTCTAATGTACAGGATGCGTTGTCTAATTGAACAGGATGCGGTGTTTAATTGAACATGGTGCAGTGTATAATGGAACATGGTACAGTATCTAATGTAACAGGGTGCAGTGTCTAATGGAACAGGGAGTAGTGTCTAATGGAACAGGTTGAATTGTCTAATGGAACAGGGTGTAGTGTCCAATGGAACAGGGTGCAGTGTCTAATGGAACATGGTGCAGTGTCTAATGGAACAGGGTGTAGTGTCTAATGGAACATGGCGCAGTGTCTAATGGAACAGGATGCAGTGTCTAATGGAACATGGTGCAGTGTCTAATGCAACAGGGTGCTGTGTCTAATGGAACATGTTGCAGTGTCTAATGGAACATGGTGCAGTGTCTAATGTAACAGGGTGCTGTGTCTAATGGAACATGGTGCAGTGTCTAATGGAACAGGGTGCAGTGTCTAATGGAACAGGGTGCAGTGTCTAAAGGAACAGGGTTCAGTGTCTAATGGAACAGGGTGCAGTGTCTAATGGTACATGGTGCAGTGTCTAATGGAACAGGGTGCAATGTCTAATGGAACATGGTGCAGTGTCTAATGGAACAGGGTGTAGTGTTGAATGGAACAGGGTGCAGTGTCTAATGGAACAGGGTGCAGTGTCTAATGGAAGAGGGTGCAGTGTCTATTGTAACAGGGGGCAGTGTTTATTCGAACAGGGTGCAGTGTCTATTGGAACAGGGTGCAGTGTCTATTCCAGCATGGTGCAGTGTCTAATGGAACAGTGTGTAGTGTATAATGGAACATGGAGTATTGTCTCATGGAACAGGATGCAGTGTCTAATTGAACAAGGAGCGGTTTCGAATTGAACAGGGTGCAGTGTCTAATGGAATAGGGTGTAGTGTCTAATGTAACAGGGTGCAGTGTCTAATGGAACAGGATGCGGTGTCTAATTGAACAAGGCGCGCTGTCTAATGGAACAGGGTGCAGTGTCTAATGGAACAGGGTGTAGTGTCTAATGTAACAGGGTGCGGTGTCTAACGGAACAGGGTGCTGTGTCTAATCGAACAGGGTGCAGTGTCTAATGGAACAGGGTGCAGTGTCTAATGGTACATGGTGCAGTGTCTAATGTAACAGGGAGCAGTGTCTAATGGAACAGGGTGCGGTGTCAAATGCAACAAGTTGCATTGTCTAATGGAACAGGGTGCAGTGTCTAATGGAACAGGATGCGGTGTCTAATGGAACAAGGTGCGTTGTCTAATGAAACAAGGTGCGGTGTCTAATGCAACAAGGTGCTGTGTCTAATGGAACAAGGTGCAGTGTCTAATGGAACAGGGTGTAGTGTCTAATGGAACTGGGTGCAGTGTCTAATGGAACTGGGTGCAGTGTATAATGGAACAGGGTGCAGTGTCTAATGGAACATGGTGCAGTGTCTAATGGAACATGGTGCAGTATCTAATGGAACAGGGTGCAGTGTCTAATGTAACAGGGTGCAGTGTCTAATGTAACATGGTGCGGTGTCTAACGGAACAGGGTGCGGTGTCTAATGGAACAGGGTGCGGTGTCTAATACAACTGGGTGCAGTGTCTAATGGAACAGGGTGTAGTGTCTAATGGAACATGGTGCAGTGTCTAATGGAACAGGGTGTAGTGTCTAATGGAACAGGGTGCAGTGTCTAATGGAAAAGGTAGTAGTGTCTAATGGAACAGGGTGCAGTGTCTAATGGAACAGGGTGCAGTGTCTAATGGAACATGGTGCAGTATCCAATGTAACAGGGTGCAGTGTCAAATGGAACAGGGTGCAGTGTCAAAAGGAACAGGGTGTGGTGACTAATGGAACAGGGTGCAGTTCTAATGGAACAGATTGTTGTTCCTAATGAAACAGGGTGTAGTGTCTAATGGAACAGGGTGCAGTGTCTAATGGAACAGGGTGCAGTGTCTAATGGAACAGGGTGCAGTGTCTAATGGAACATGGTGCAGTGTCTATATGGAACATGGTGCAATGTCTAATGGAACAGGGTGCAGTTTGTAATGGAATAGAGTGCAGTGTCTATTTGAACAGGGTGTAGTGTCTAATGTAACAGGGTGCAGTGTCTAATGGAACAGGGAGTAGTGTCTAATGGAACAGGTTGAATTGTCTAATGGAACAGGGTGTAGTGTCCAATGGAACAGGGTGCAGTGTCTAATGGAACATGGTGCAGTGTCTAATGGAACAGGGTGCAGTGTCTAATGGAACATGGCGCAGTGTCTAATGGAACAGGGTGCAGTGTCTAATGGAACATGGTGCAGTGTCTAATGTAACAGGGTGCAGTGTCTAATGGAACAGGGTGCAGTGTCTAAAGGAACAGGGTTCAGTGTCTAATGGAACAGGGTGCAGTGTCTAATGGTACATGGTGCAATGTCTAATGGAACATGATGCTGTGTCTAATGGAACATGGTGCAGTGTCTAATGGAACAGGGTGCAGTGTCTAATGGAACAGGGTGCAATGTCTAATGGAACATGGTGCAGTGTCTAATGGAACAGGGTGTAGTGTTGATTGGAACAGGGTGCAGTGTCTAATGGAACAGGGTGCAGTGTCTAATGGAAGAGGGTGCAGTGTCTATTGTAACAGGGGGCAGTGTTTATTCGAACAGGGGGCAGTGTTTATTGGAACAGGGTGCAGTGTCTATTCCAGCATGGTGCAGTGTCTAATGGAACAGTGTGTAGTGTATAATGGAACATGGAGTATTGTCTCATGGAACAGGATGCAGTGTCTAATTGAACAAGGAGCGGTGTCTAATGGAACAGGGTGCAGTGTCTAATGGAACAGGGTGTAGTGTCTAATGCAACATAGTGTAGTGTCTAATGGAACAGGATGCAGTGTTTAATTGAACAAGGAGCGATGTCTAATGGAACAGGGTGCAGTGTCTAATGGAACAGGGTGTAGTGTCTAATGCAACATAGTGTAGTGTCTAATGGAACAGGATGCGGTGTCTAATTGAACAAGGAGCGGTTTCGAATTGAACAGGGTGCAGTGTCTAATGGAATAGGGTGTAGTGTCTAATGTAACAGGGTGCAGTGTCTAATGGAACAGGATGCGGTGTCTAATTGAACAAGGCGCGCTGTCTAATGGAACAGGGTGCAGTGTCTAATGGAACAGGGTGTAGTGTCTAATGTAACAGGGAGCAGTGTCTAATCGAACAGGGTGCAGTGTCTAATGGTACATGGTGCAGTGTCTAATGTAACAGGGAGCAGTGTCTAATGGAACAGGATGCGGTGTCAAATGGAACAAGGTGCGTTGTCTAATGAAACAAGGTGCGGTGTCTAATGCAACAAGGTGCGGTGTCTAATGGAACAAGGTGCAGTGTCTAATGGAACAGGGTGTAGTGTCTAATGGAACTGGGTGCAGCGTCTAATGGAACTGGGTGCAGTGTATAATGGAACAGGGTGTTCTGTCTAATGGAACATGGTGCAGTGTCAAATGGAACAGGGTGCAGTGTCTAATGGAACATGGTGCAGTGTCTAATGGAACATGGTGCAGTATCTAATGGAACAGGGTGCAGTGTCTAATGGAACATGGTGCGGTGTCTAACGGAACAGGGTGCAGTGTCTAATGGAACAGGGTGCGGTGTCAAATGGAACAGGGTGCAGTGTCTAATGGAACATGGTGCAGTGTCTAATGGAACAGGGTGCACTGTCTAATGGAACAGGGTGCAGTGTCAAATGGAACAGGGTGCGGTGTCTAATGGAACAGGGTGCAGTGTCTAATGGAACAGGTTGTAGAGCCTAATGGAACAGGGTATAGTGTCTCATGGAACATGTTGCAGTGACTAATGGAACAGGGGGCAGTGTCTAATGGAACATGGTGCAGTGCCTAATGGAACAGGGTGCAGTGTCTAATGGAACAGGGTGCGGTGTCAAATGGAACAGGGTGCAGTGTCTAATGGAACATGTTGCAGTGACTAATGGAACAGGGGGCAGTGTCTAATGGAACATGGTGCAGTGCCTAATGGAACAGGGTGCAGTGTCTAATGGAAAGGGGGCAGTGTTTAATGGAACATGGTGCAGTTTCTAATGGAGCATGGTTCAGTGTCTAATGGAACAGGGTGCAGTGTCTAATGGAACAGGGTGCAGTGTCTAATGGACTAGGGTGCGGTGTCTAATGGAACAGGGGGCAGTGTCTAAAGGAACAGGGTGCAGTGTCTAATGGAACAGGGTTAAGAGTCGAATTGAACATGATGCAGTCTCCAATGGAACAGGGTGCAGTGTCTAATGGAACATGGTGCAGTGTCTAATGGAACAGGACGCAGTGTCTAATGGAAAATGGTGCAGTGTCTAATGGAACAATGTGCAGTGTCTAATGGAACAGGGTGTAGTGTCTAATGGAACAGGGTGCAGTGTCTAATGGAACAGGGTGCAGTTTCTAATGGAACAGGGTGCCGTTTCTAATGGAACAGGGTGCAGTGTCTAATGGTACAGGGTGCAGTGTCTAATGGAACAAGGTGTAGTGTCTAATGGAAAATGGTGGTGTCTAATGGAACAGGGTGCAGTGTATAATGGAACAGGGTGCAATGTCTAATGGAACAGGGTGCGGTGTCTAATGCAAGAGGGTGCAGTGTCTAATGGAACAGGGTGCAGTGTCTAATGGAACAGGGTGTTGTGTCTAATTGAACATGGTGCAGTCTCCAATAGAAGAGGGTGCAGTGTCTAATGCTACAGGGAGCGCTGTCTAATGGAACATGTTGCAGTGACTAATGGAACAAGGGGCAGTGTCTAATGGAACATGGTGTAGTGTCTAATGGAACAGGGTGCAGTGTCTAATGGAACAGGGGGCAGTGTCTAATGGAACATGATGCAGTGTCTAATGGAACATGGTGCAGTGTCTAATGGAACAGGGTGCGGTGTCTAATGGAACATGGTGCGGTGTCTAATGGAACAGGGTGCTGTGTCTAATGGAACAGGGTGCAGTGCCTAATGGAACATGGTGCGGTGTCTAATGGAACAGGGTGCGGTGTCTAATGGAACAGGGTGCAGTGTATAATGGAACATGGTGCAGTGTCTAATGGAACAGGATGCGGTGTCTAATGGAACATGGTGCGGTGTCTAATGGAACAGGGTGCAGTGTCTAATGGAACAGTGTGCAGTGTCTAATGGAACACGGTACAGTGTCTAATGGAACAGGGCGCAGTGTCTAATGAAACAAGGTGAAGTGTCTACTGGAACAGGGTGTAGTGTCTAATGGAACAGGTTGCAGTGTCTAATGGAACAGGATGCGTTGTCTAATTGAACAGGATGCGTTGTCTAATTGAACAGGGTGCAGTGTATAATTGAACAGGGTGCAGTGTCTAATGTAACAGGGTGCAGTGTCTAATGGAACAGGGTGTAGTATCTAATGGAACATGGTGCAGTGTCTAATGGAACAGGATGCGTTGTCTAATTGAACAGGATGCAGTGTCTAATGTAACAGGGTGCAGTGTCTAATGGAACAGGGTGCAGTGTCTTATATAACAGGGTGAAGTGTCTAATGTAACAGGGTCTAATGTCTAATGGAACAGGATGCGTTGTCTAATTGAACAGGATGCAGTGTCTAATGGAACAAGGAGCGGTGTCTAATGGAACAGGGTGTAGTGTCTAATGGAACATGGTGCAGTGTCTTATATAACAGGGTGAAGTGTCTAATGTAACAGGGTCTAATGTCTAATGGAACAGGATTCGGTGTCTAATTGAACAGGGTGCAGTGTCTAATGGAACAGGGTGTAGTGTATAATGTAACAGGGTGCAGTGTCTAATGTACAGGATGCGTTGTCTAATTGAACAGGATGCGGTGTTTAATTGAACATGGTGCAGTGTATAATGGAACATGGTACAGTATCTAATGTAACAAGGTGCAGTGTCTAATGGAACAGGGAGTAGTGTCTAATGGAACAGGTTGAATTGTCTAATGGAACAGGGTGTAGTGTCCAATGGAACAGGGTGCAGTGTCTAATGGAACATGGTGCAGTGTCTAATGGAACAGGGTGTAGTGTCTAATGGAACATGGCGCAGTGTCTAATGGAACAGGATGCAGTGTCTAATGGAACATGGTGCAGTGTCTAATGCAACAGGGTGCTGTGTCTAATGGAACATGTTGCAGTGTCTAATGGAACATGGTGCAGTGTCTAATGTAACAGGGTGCTGTGTCTAATGGAACATGGTGCAGTGTCTAATGGAACAGGGTGCAGTGTCTAATGGAACAGGGTGCAGTGTCTAAAGGAACAGGGTTCAGTGTCTAATGGAACAGGGTGCAGTGTCTAATGGTACATGGTGCAGTGTCTAATGGAACAGGGTGCAATGTCTAATGGAACATGGTGCAGTGTCTAATGGAACAGGGTGTAGTGTTGAATGGAACAGGGTGCAGTGTCTAATGGAACAGGGTGCAGTGTCTAATGGAAGAGGGTGCAGTGTCTATTGTAACAGGGGGCAGTGTTTATTCGAACAGGGTGCAGTGTCTATTGGAACAGGGTGCAGTGTCTATTCCAGCATGGTGCAGTGTCTAATGGAACAGTGTGTAGTGTATAATGGAACATGGAGTATTGTCTCATGGAACAGGATGCAGTGTCTAATTGAACAAGGAGCGGTTTCGAATTGAACAGGGTGCAGTGTCTAATGGAATAGGGTGTAGTGTCTAATGTAACAGGGTGCAGTGTCTAATGGAACAGGATGCGGTGTCTAATTGAACAAGGCGCGCTGTCTAATGGAACAGGGTGCAGTGTCTAATGGAACAGGGTGTAGTGTCTAATGTAACAGGGTGCGGTGTCTAACGGAACAGGGTGCTGTGTCTAATCGAACAGGGTGCAGTGTCTAATGGAACAGGGTGCAGTGTCTAATGGTACATGGTGCAGTGTCTAATGTAACAGGGAGCAGTGTCTAATGGAACAGGGTGCGGTGTCAAATGCAACAAGTTGCATTGTCTAATGGAACAGGGTGCAGTGTCTAATGGAACAGGATGCGGTGTCTAATGGAACAAGGTGCGTTGTCTAATGAAACAAGGTGCGGTGTCTAATGGAACAGGGTGTAGTGTCTAATGGAACTGGGTGCAGTGTCTAATGGAACTGGGTGCAGTGTATAATGGAACAGGGTGCAGTGTCTAATGGAACATGGTGCAGTGTCTAATGGAACATGGTGCAGTATCTAATGGAACAGGGTGCAGTGTCTAATGTAACAGGGTGCAGTGTCTAATGTAACATGGTGCGGTGTCTAACGGAACAGGGTGCGGTGTCTAATGGAACAGGGTGCGGTGTCTAATACAACTGGGTGCAGTGTCTAATGGAACAGGGTGTAGTGTCTAATGGAACATGGTGCAGTGTCTAATGGAACAGGGTGTAGTGTCTAATGGAACAGGGTGCAGTGTCTAATGGAAAAGGTAGTAGTGTCTAATGGAACAGGGTGCAGTGTCTAATGGAACAGGGTGCAGTGTCTAATGGAACATGGTGCAGTATCCAATGTAACAGGGTGCAGTGTCAAATGGAACAGGGTGCAGTGTCAAAAGGAACAGGGTGTGGTGACTAATGGAACAGGGTGCAGTTCTAATGGAACAGATTGTTGTTCCTAATGAAACAGGGTGTAGTGTCTAATGGAACAGGGTGCAGTGTCTAATGGAACAGGGTGCAGTGTCTAATGGAACATGGTGCAGTATCCAATGTAACAGGGTGCAGTGTCAAATGGAACAGGGTGCGGTGTCAAAAGGAACAGGGTGTGGTGACTAATGGAACAGGGTGCAGTTCTAATGGAACAGATTGTTGTTCCTAATGAAACAGGGTGTAGTGTCTAATGGAACAGGGTGCAGTGTCTAATGGAACAGGGTGCAGTGTCTAATGGAACAGGGTGCAGTGTCTAATGGAACATGTTGCAGTGACTAATGGAACATGGTGCAGTGCCTAATGGAACAGGGTGCAGTGTCTAATGGAAAGGGGGCAGTGTCTAAGGGAACATGGTGCAGTTTCTAATTGTGCATGGTGCAGTGTCTAATTGAACAGGGTGCAGTGTCTAATGGAACAGGGTGCAGTTTCTAATGGACCAGGGTGCGGTGTCTAATGGAACAGGGTGCAATGTCTAAAGGAACAGGGTGCAGTGTCTAATGGAACAGGGTGTAGAGTCGAATTGAACATGATGCAGTCTCCATTGGAACAGGGTGTAGGGTCTAATGGAACAGGGTGCAGTGTCTAATGGAACATGGTGCAGTGTCTAATGGAACAGGACGCTGTGTCTAATGGAAAATGGTGCAGTGTCTAATGGAACAATGTGCAGTGTCTAATGGAACAGGGTGCAGTGTCTAATGGAACAGGGTGCAGTGTCTAACGGAACAGGGTGCAATGTCTAATGGAAAAGGGTGCAGTGTCTAATGGAACACGGTGCAGTGTCTAATGGATCAGGGTGCAGTGTCTAATGGAACAGGATGTTGTGTCTTATGGAACAGGGTGCAGGGTCTAATGGAACATGGTGCAGTGTCTAATGGAAGAGGGTGTAGTGTCTAATGGAACTGGGTGGAGCGTCTAATGGAACAGGGCGCAGCGTCTAATGGAACTGGGTGCAGTGTATAATGGAACAGGGTTTTCTGTCTAATTTAACAGGGTGCATTGTCTAATGGAACATGGTGCAGTGTCTAATGGAACAGGTGTAGTGTCTAATGGAACAGGGTGCAGTGTCTAATGGAAAAGGTAGTAGTGTCTAATGGAACAGGGTGCAGTGTCTAATGTAACAGGGTGCGGTGTTTAATGGAACAGGGTGCGGTGTCTAATGGAACAGGGTGCGGTGTCTAATACAACTGGGTGCAGTGTCTAATGGAACAGGTGTAGTGTCTAATGGAACATCGTGCGTTGTCTAATGGAACAGGGTGTGTTGTCTAATGGAACAGGGTGCAGTGTCAAATGGAACAGGATGTAGTGTGTAACTGAACATGGTCCAGTGTCTAATGGAAAAGAGTGCAGTGTATAATGGAACAGGGTGCAGTGTCTAATGGAACAGGATAAGGTATCCAATGGGACAGGTTGCGGAGTCTAATGGAACATGGTGCAGCGTGTAATGTAACAGGGTGCAGTGTCTAATGGAACATGGTGCAGTGTCTAATGTAACAGGGTGCAGTTTCAAATGGAACAGGGTGCCATGACTAATGGAACAGGGTGCAGTGTCTAATGTAACAGGTTGCAGTGTCTAATGGAACAAGCAGTAGTGTCTAATGTATAAGGGTGCAGTGTATAATGGAACAGGGTGCAGTGTCTAATGGAAGATGGTGCAGTGTCTAATGGAACAGGGAGTAGTGTCTAATGGAACAGGGTGCAGTGTCTAATGGAACAGGACGCGTTGCCTAATTGAAAAGGATGCGGTGTCTAATTGAACATGGTGCAGTGTATAATGGAAGATGGTACAGTGTCTAATGGAAGAGGGTGCAGTGTCTAATGGAACATGGAGTAGTGTCAAATGGAATAGGGTGATGTGTCTAATGGAACACGGTGCAGTGTCTAATGTAACAGGGTGCATTGTCTCTTGGAACAAGGTGCAGTTTCTAATGGAACATGGTGCAGTGTCTAATGCAAAGGATGCTGTGTCTAATGGAACAGGGTGCATTGTCTCTTGGAACAAGGTGCAGTATCTAATGGAACAGGGTGCAGTGTCTAATGTAACAGCGTGCAGTGTCTAACTGAACAGGGTGCAGTGTCTAATGGAACAGGGTGCAGTGTCAAATGGAACGGTTTGCAATGTCTAATGGAACAGCGTGCTGTGTCTAATGGAACGGGGTGCAGTGTCTAATGGAACAGTTTGCAGTGTCTAATGGAACATGGTGCAGTGTCTAATGGAACATGGTGCATTGTCTAATGGAACAAGGTGCAGTGTCTAATGGAACATGGTGCAGTGTCTAATGGAACAGGGTGCAGTGTCTAATGTAACAGGGTGCAGTGTCTAATGTAACAGGGTGCAGTGTCTAATGCAACAGGCCGAAGTGTCTTATGTAACAGGGTGCAGTTTATAATGGAACAGGGTGCAGTGTCTTATGCAGCAGGCAGCAGTGTCTATTGGAACAGGGTGCAGAGTCTAATGGAACAGGGTGCAGTGTCTAATGAAACAGGGTACAGTGTCTAATGGAACAGGAAGTAGTGTCTAATGTAACAGGGTGCAGTGCATAATGGAACAGGGTGCAGTGTCTAATGAAACAGGGTGCAATGTATAATGGAACATGGTGTAGTGTCTAATGGAACAGGGTGAAGTGTCTAATGGAACAGGGTGTATTGTCTATTGGAACAGGGAGTAGTGTCTAATGGAACCTGTTGCAGTGTCTAATGGAACAGGGAGTAGTGTCTAATGG
This sequence comes from Cetorhinus maximus, assembly GCF_964194155.1. NCBI lineage: Eukaryota > Metazoa > Chordata > Chondrichthyes > Lamniformes > Cetorhinidae > Cetorhinus > Cetorhinus maximus. Next base: position 637,721 of record NW_027596180.1, on the reverse strand, counting down.
AACAGGAAGTAGTGTCTAATGGAACCTGTTGCAGTGTCTAATGGAACAGGGTGCAGTGTCTAATGGAACAAGGTGCAGTGTATAATGGAACCTGTTGCAGTATCTAATGGAACAGGGAGCAGTGTCTAATGGAACAGGGTGCAGTGTCTAATTGAACAGGGTGCAGTGTCTAATGGAACAAGGTGCAGTGTATAATGCAACATGTTGCAGTGTCTAATGGAACAGGGTGCAGTGTCTAATGGAACAGGGTGCAGTGTCTAATGGAACAGGGTGTAGTGTCTAATAGAACAGCCTGCAGTGTCTAATGGAACAGGGTGCCGTTGTCTAATGGAACAGGTTGCAGTGTCTAATGGAACAGGTTGCAGTGTCTAAGGGATCGGGGTGCAGTGTCTAATGGAACAGGGTGCAGTGTCTAATGGAACATGGTGCAGTGTATAATGGAAGAAGGTGCAGTGTCTAAAGGAACATGGTGCAGTGTCAAATGGAACAGGATGTGGTGTCTAATTGAACAGGATGCACTGTCTAATGTAACAGGGTGCAGTGTCTAATGTAACAGGGTGCAGTGTCTAATGGAACAGGGTGCAGTGTCTAATGGAACATGGTGCAGTGTCTAATGGAACAGGGAGCAGTGTCTTATGTAACAGGGTGCAGTGTCTAATGTAACAGGGTGCAGGTTCAAATGGAACAGGGTGCCATGACTAATGGAACAGGGTGCAGTGTCTAATGTAACAGGTTGCAGTGTCTAATGGAACAAGCAGTAGTGTCTAATGTATAAGGGTGCAGTGTATAATGGAACAGGGTGCAGTGTCTAATGGAAGATGGTGCAGTGTCTAATGGAACAGGGAGTAGTGTCTAATGGAACAGGGTGCAGTGTCTAATGGAACAGGACACGTTGCCTAATTGAAAAGGATGCGGTGTCTAATTGAACATGGTGCAGTGTATAATGGAAGATGGTACAGTGTCTAATGGAAGAGGGTGCAGTGTCTAATGGAACATGGAGTAGTGTCAAATGGAATAGGGTGATGTGTCTAATGGAACATGGTGCAGTGTCTAATGTAACAGGGTGCAGTGTCTAATGGAACAGGGTGCAGTATCTAATGGAACAGGGTGCAGTGTCTAATGGAACAGGGTGCAGCGTCTAATGGAACAGGTTGCAGTGTCTAATTCAACAAGGAGTAGTGTCTAGTGTATAAGGGTGCAGTGTATAATGGAACAGGGTGCAGTGTCTAATGGAACAGGGTGCAGAGTCTAATAGAACAGGGAGTAGTGTCTAATGTAACAGGGTGCAGTGTATAATGGAACAGGGTGCAGTGTGTAATGGAACAGGGTGCAGTGTCTAATGGAACAAGGTGTAGTGTCTAATGGAACAGGGTGGAGTGTCTAATGGAACAGGGTGCTGTGTCTAATGGAACAGGGTGCAGTGTCTAATGGAACAGGGTGCAGTGTCTCTTGGAATATGGTGCAGTGTCTAATGGAACTAGGTGCAGTTTCTAATGGAACATGGTGCAGTGTCTAATGGAAAGGATGCTGTGTCTAATGGAACAGGGTGCAGTATCCAATGTAACAGGGTGCAGTGTCAAATGGAACAGGGTGCAGTGTCAAAAGGAACAGGGTGTGGTGACTAATGGAACAGGGTGCAGTTCTAATGGAACAGATTGTTGTTCCTAATGAAACAGGGTGTAGTGTCTAATGGAACAGGGTGCAGTGTCTAATGGAACAGGGTGCAGTGTCTAATGGAACATGGTGCAGTATCCAATGTAACAGGGTGCAGTGTCAAATGGAACAGGGTGCGGTGTCAAAAGGAACAGGGTGTGGTGACTAATGGAACAGGGTGCAGTTCTAATGGAACAGATTGTTGTTCCTAATGAAACAGGGTGTAGTGTCTAATGGAACAGGGTGCAGTGTCTAATGGAACAGGGTGCAGTGTCTAATGGAACAGGGTGCAGTGTCTAATGGAACATGTTGCAGTGACTAATGGAACATGGTGCAGTGCCTAATGGAACAGGGTGCAGTGTCTAATGGAAAGGGGGCAGTGTCTAAGGGAACATGGTGCAGTTTCTAATTGTGCATGGTGCAGTGTCTAATTGAACAGGGTGCAGTGTCTAATGGAACAGGGTGCAGTTTCTAATGGACCAGGGTGCGGTGTCTAATGGAACAGGGTGCAATGTCTAAAGGAACAGGGTGCAGTGTCTAATGGAACAGGGTGTAGAGTCGAATTGAACATGATGCAGTCTCCATTGGAACAGGGTGTAGGGTCTAATGGAACAGGGTGCAGTGTCTAATGGAACATGGTGCAGTGTCTAATGGAACAGGACGCTGTGTCTAATGGAAAATGGTGCAGTGTCTAATGGAACAATGTGCAGTGTCTAATGGAACAGGGTGCAGTGTCTAATGGAACAGGGTGCAGTGTCTAACGGAACAGGGTGCAATGTCTAATGGAAAAGGGTGCAGTGTCTAATGGAACACGGTGCAGTGTCTAATGGATCAGGGTGCAGTGTCTAATGGAACAGGATGTTGTGTCTTATGGAACAGGGTGCAGGGTCTAATGGAACATGGTGCAGTGTCTAATGGAAGAGGGTGTAGTGTCTAATGGAACTGGGTGGAGCGTCTAATGGAACAGGGCGCAGCGTCTAATGGAACTGGGTGCAGTGTATAATGGAACAGGGTTTTCTGTCTAATTTAACAGGGTGCATTGTCTAATGGAACATGGTGCAGTGTCTAATGGAACAGGTGTAGTGTCTAATGGAACAGGGTGCAGTGTCTAATGGAAAAGGTAGTAGTGTCTAATGGAACAGGGTGCAGTGTCTAATGTAACAGGGTGCGGTGTTTAATGGAACAGGGTGCGGTGTCTAATGGAACAGGGTGCGGTGTCTAATACAACTGGGTGCAGTGTCTAATGGAACAGGTGTAGTGTCTAATGGAACATCGTGCGTTGTCTAATGGAACAGGGTGTGTTGTCTAATGGAACAGGGTGCAGTGTCAAATGGAACAGGATGTAGTGTGTAACTGAACATGGTCCAGTGTCTAATGGAAAAGAGTGCAGTGTATAATGGAACAGGGTGCAGTGTCTAATGGAACAGGATAAGGTATCCAATGGGACAGGTTGCGGAGTCTAATGGAACATGGTGCAGCGTGTAATGTAACAGGGTGCAGTGTCTAATGGAACATGGTGCAGTGTCTAATGTAACAGGGTGCAGTTTCAAATGGAACAGGGTGCCATGACTAATGGAACAGGGTGCAGTGTCTAATGTAACAGGTTGCAGTGTCTAATGGAACAAGCAGTAGTGTCTAATGTATAAGGGTGCAGTGTATAATGGAACAGGGTGCAGTGTCTAATGGAAGATGGTGCAGTGTCTAATGGAACAGGGAGTAGTGTCTAATGGAACAGGGTGCAGTGTCTAATGGAACAGGACGCGTTGCCTAATTGAAAAGGATGCGGTGTCTAATTGAACATGGTGCAGTGTATAATGGAAGATGGTACAGTGTCTAATGGAAGAGGGTGCAGTGTCTAATGGAACATGGAGTAGTGTCAAATGGAATAGGGTGATGTGTCTAATGGAACACGGTGCAGTGTCTAATGTAACAGGGTGCATTGTCTCTTGGAACAAGGTGCAGTTTCTAATGGAACATGGTGCAGTGTCTAATGCAAAGGATGCTGTGTCTAATGGAACAGGGTGCAGTATCTAATGGAACAGGGTGCAGTGTCTAATGTAACAGCGTGCAGTGTCTAACTGAACAGGGTGCAGTGTCTAATGGAACAGGGTGCAGTGTCAAATGGAACGGTTTGCAATGTCTAATGGAACAGCGTGCTGTGTCTAATGGAACGGGGTGCAGTGTCTAATGGAACAGTTTGCAGTGTCTAATGGAACATGGTGCAGTGTCTAATGGAACATGGTGCATTGTCTAATGGAACAAGGTGCAGTGTCTAATGGAACATGGTGCAGTGTCTAATGGAACAGGGTGCAGTGTCTAATGTAACAGGGTGCAGTGTCTAATGTAACAGGGTGCAGTGTCTAATGCAACAGGCCGAAGTGTCTTATGTAACAGGGTGCAGTTTATAATGGAACAGGGTGCAGTGTCTTATGCAGCAGGCAGCAGTGTCTATTGGAACAGGGTGCAGAGTCTAATGGAACAGGGTGCAGTGTCTAATGAAACAGGGTACAGTGTCTAATGGAACAGGAAGTAGTGTCTAATGTAACAGGGTGCAGTGCATAATGGAACAGGGTGCAGTGTCTAATGAAACAGGGTGCAATGTATAATGGAACATGGTGTAGTGTCTAATGGAACAGGGTGAAGTGTCTAATGGAACAGGGTGTATTGTCTATTGGAACAGGGAGTAGTGTCTAATGGAACCTGTTGCAGTGTCTAATGGAACAGGGAGTAGTGTCTAATGGAACAGGGAGTAGTGTCTAATGGAACCTGTTGCAGTGTCTAATGGAACAGGGTGCAGTGTCTAATGGAACAAGGTGCAGTGTATAATGGAACCTGTTGCAGTATCTAATGGAACAGGGAGCAGTGTCTAATGGAACAGGGTGCAGTGTCTAATTGAACAGGGTGCAGTGTCTAATGGAACAAGGTGCAGTGTATAATGCAACATGTTGCAGTGTCTAATGGAACAGGGTGCAGTGTCTAATGGAACAGGGTGCAGTGTCTAATGGAACAGGGTGTAGTGTCTAATAGAACAGCCTGCAGTGTCTAATGGAACAGGCTGCCGTTGTCTAATGGAACAGGTTGCAGTGTCTAATGGAACAGGTTGCAGTGTCTAAGGGATCGGGGTGCAGTGTCTAATGGAACAGGGTGCAGTGTCTAATGGAACATGGTGCAGTGTATAATGGAAGAAGGTGCAGTGTCTAAAGGAACATGGTGCAGTGTCAAATGGAACAGGATGTGGTGTCTAATTGAACAGGATGCACTGTCTAATGTAACAGGGTGCAGTGTCTAATGTAACAGGGTGCAGTGTCTAATGGAACAGGGTGCAGTGTCTAATGGAACATGGTGCAGTGTCTAATGGAACAGGGAGCAGTGTCTTATGTAACAGGGTGCAGTGTCTAATGTAACAGGGTGCAGTTTCAAATGGAACAGGGTGCCATGACTAATGGAACAGGGTGCAGTGTCTAATGTAACAGGTTGCAGTGTCTAATGGAACAAGCAGTAGTGTCTAATGTATAAGGGTGCAGTGTATAATGGAACAGGGTGCAGTGTCTAATGGAAGATGGTGCAGTGTCTAATGGAACAGGGAGTAGTGTCTAATGGAACAGGGTGCAGTGTCTAATGGAACAGGACACGTTGCCTAATTGAAAAGGATGCGGTGTCTAATTGAACATGGTGCAGTGTATAATGGAAGATGGTACAGTGTCTAATGGAAGAGGGTGCAGTGTCTAATGGAACATGGAGTAGTGTCAAATGGAATAGGGTGATGTGTCTAATGGAACATGGTGCAGTGTCTAATGTAACAGGGTGCAGTGTCTAATGGAACAGGGTGCAGTATCTAATGGAACAGGGTGCAGTGTCTAATGGAACAGGGTGCAGCGTCTAATGGAACAGGTTGCAGTGTCTAATTCAACAAGGAGTAGTGTCTAGTGTATAAGGGTGCAGTGTATAATGGAACAGGGTGCAGTGTCTAATGGAACAGGGTGCAGAGTCTAATAGAACAGGGAGTAGTGTCTAATGTAACAGGGTGCAGTGTATAATGGAACAGGGTGCAGTGTGTAATGGAACAGGGTGCAGTGTCTAATGGAACAAGGTGTAGTGTCTAATGGAACAGGGTGGCGTGTCTAATGGAACAGGGTGCTGTGTCTAATGGAACAGGGTGCAGTGTCTAATGGAACAGGGTGCAGTGTCTCTTGGAATATGGTGCAGTGTCTAATGGAACTAGGTGCAGTTTCTAATGGAACATGGTGCAGTGTCTAATGGAAAGGATGCTGTGTCTAATGGAACAGGGTGCAGTGTCTAATGGAACAGGGTGCAGTGTCTAATGTAACAGCGTGCAGTGTCTAATTCAACTGGGTGCAGTGTCTAATGGAACAGGGTGCAGTGTCTAATGGAACGGTTTGCAATGTCTAATGGAACAGCGTGCTGTGTCTAATGGAACAGGGTGCAGTGTCTAATGGAACAGTTTGCAGTGTCTAATGGAACAGGAAGCTGTGTCTAATGGAACATGGTGCAGTGTCTAATGGAACAAGGTGCAGTGTCTAATGGAACATGGTGCAGTGTCTAATGGAACAGGGTGTAGTGTCTAATGAAACAGGGTGCAATGTATAATGGAACAGGGTGTAGTGTCTAATGGAACAGGGTGTAGTGTCTAATGGAACAGGGTGTATTGTCTATTGGAACAGGGAGTAGTGTCTAATGGAACCTGTTGCAGTGTCTAATGGAACAGGGTGCAGTGTCTAATGGAACAGGGAGTAGTGTCTAATGGAACCTGTTGCAGTGTCTAATGGAACAGGGTGCAGTGTCTAATGGAACAAGGTGCAGTGTGTAATGGAACAGGGTGCAATGTCTAATGTAACAAGGTGCAGTGTCTAATGGAACAGGGTGTAGTCTCTAATGGAACAGGGTGCAGTGTCTAATGGAACAGGGTGCAGTGTCTAATGTAACAGCGTGCAGTGTCTAATTGAACAGGGTGCAGTGTCTAATTGAACAGGGTGCAGTGTCTAATGGAACAGGGTGCAGTGTCTAATGGAACGGTTTGCAATGTCTAATGGAACAGCGTGCTGTGTCTAATGGAACAGGGTGCAGTGTCTAATGGAACAGTTTGCAGTGTCTAATGGAACAGGAAGCTGTGTCTAATGGAACAGGAAGCTGTGTCTAATGGAACATAGTGCAGTGTCTAAAGGAACATGGTGCAGTGTCAAATGGAACAGGATGTGGTGTCTAATTGAACAGGATGCACTGTCTAATGTAACAGGGTGCAGTGTCTAATGTAACAGGGTGCAGTTTCAAATGGAACAGGGTGCCATGACTAATGGAACAGGGTGCAGTGTCTAATGGAAGATGGTGCAGTGTCTAATGGAACAGGGAGTAGTGTCTAATGGAACAGGGTGCAGTTTCTAATGGAACAGGACACGTTGCCTAATTGAAAAGGATGCGGTGTCTAATTGAACATGGTGCAGTGTATAATGGAAGATGGTACAGTGTCTAATAGAAGAGGGTGCAGTGTCTAATGGAACATGGAGTAGTGTCAAATGGAATAGGGTGATGTGTCTAATGGAATATGGTGCAGTGTCTAATGTAACAGGGTGCAGTGTCTAATGGAACAGGGTGCAGTATCTAATGGAACAGGGTGCAGTGTCTAATGGAACAGGGTGCAGTGTCTAATGGAACAGGTTGCAGTGTCTAATTCAACAAGGAGTAGTGTCTAGTGTATAAGGGTGCAGTGTATAATGGAACAGGGTGCAGTGTCTAATGGAACAGGGTGCAGTGTCTAATAGAACACGGAGTAGTGTCTAATGTAACAGGGTGCAGTGTATAATGGAACAGGGTGCAGTGTGTAATGGAACAGGGTGCAGTGTCTAATGGAACAAGGTGTAGTGTCTAATGGAACAGGGTGGAGTGTCTAATGGAACAGGGTGCTGTGTCTAATGGAACAGGGTGCAGTGTCTAATGGAACAGGGTGCAGTGTCTAATGGAACAGGGTGCAGTGTCTAATGGAACAGGGTGCAGTGTCTCTTGGAACATGGTGCAGTGTCTAATGGAACTAGGTGCAGTTTCTAATGGAACATGGTGCAGTGTCTAATGGAAAGGATGCTGTGTCTAATGGAACAGGGTGCAGTGTCTAATGGAACAGGGTGCAGTGTCTAATGTAACAGCGTGCAGTGTCTAATTGAACAGGGTGCAGTGTCTAATGGAACAGGGTGCAGTGTCTAATGGAACGGTTTGCAATGTCTAATGGAACAGCGTGCTGTGTCTAATGGAACAGGGTGCAGTGTCTAATGGAACAGTTTGCAGTGTCTAATGGAACAGGAAGCTGTGTCTAATGGAACAAGGTGCAGTGTGTAATGGAACTGGGTGCAATGTCTAATGTAACAAGGTGCAGTGTCTAATGGAACAGGGTGTAGTCTCTAATGGAACAGGGTGCAGTGTCTAATGGAACAGGGTGCAGTGTCTAATGTAACAGCGTGCAGTGTCTAATTGAACAGGGTGCAGTGTCTAATTGAACAGGGTGCAGTGTCTAATGGAACAGGGTGCAGTGTCTAATGGAACCTGTTGCAGTGTCTAATGGAACAGGGAGCAGTGTCTAATGGAACAGGGAGTAGTGTCTAATGGAACCTGTTGCAGTGTCTAATGGAACAGGGTGCAGTGTCTAATGGAACAAGGTGCAGTGTGTAATGGAACTGGGTGCAATGTCTAATGTAACAAGGTGCAGTGTCTAATGGAACAGGGTGTAGTCTCTAATGGAACAGGGTGCAGTGTCTAATGGAACAGGGTGCAGTGTCTAATGTAACAGCGTGCAGTGTCTAATTGAACAGGGTGCAGTGTCTAATTGAACAGGGTGCAGTGTCTAATGGAACAGGGTGCAGTGTCTAATGGAACGGTTTGCAATGTCTAATGGAACAGCGTGCTGTGTCTAATGGAACAGGGTGCAGTGTCTAATGGAACAGTTTGCAGTGTCTAATGGAACAGGAAGCTGTGTCTAATGGAACATGGTGCAGTGTCTAATGGAACAAGGTGCAGTGTCTAATGGAACAGGGTGCAGTATCTAATGGAACAGGGTGCAGTGTCTAATGTAACAGCGTGCAGTGTCTAATTGAACAGGGTGCAGTATCTAATGGAACAGGGTGCAGTGTCTAATGTAACAGCGTGCAGTGTCTAATTGAACAGGGTGCAGTGTCTAATTGAACAGGGTGTAGTGTCAAATGGAACGGTTTGCAATGTCTAATGGAACAGCGTGCTGTGTCTAATGGAACGGGGTGCAGTGTCTAATGGAACAGTTTGCAGTGTCTAATGGAACATGGTGCAGTGTCTAATGGAACATGGTGCATTGTCTAAAGGAACAAGGTGCAGTGTCTAATGGAACATGGTGCAGTGTCTAATGGAACAGGGTGCAGTGTCTAATGTAACAGGGTGCAGTGTCTAATGTAACAGGGTGCAGTGTCTAATGCAACAGGCCGAAGTGTCTTATGTAACAGGGTGCAGTTTATAATGGAACAGGGTGCAGTGTCTTATGCAGCAGGCAGCAGTGTCTATTGGAACAGGGTGCAGAGTCTAATGGAACAGGGTGCAGTGTCTAATGAAACAGGGTACAGTGTCTAATGGAACAGGAAGTAGTGTCTAATGTAACAGGGTGCAGTGCATAATGGAACAGGGTGCAGTGTCTAATGAAACAGGGTGCAATGTATAATGGAACATGGTGTAGTGTCTAATGGAACAGGGTGAAGTGTCTAATGGAACAGGGTGTATTGTCTATTGGAACAGGGAGTAGTGTCTAATGGAACCTGTTGCAGTGTCTAATGGAACAGGGAGTAGTGTCTAATGGAACAGGGAGTAGTGTCTAATGGAACCTGTTGCAGTGTCTAATGGAACAGGGTGCAGTGTCTAATGGAACAAGGTGCAGTGTATAATGGAACCTGTTGCAGTATCTAATGGAACAGGGAGCAGTGTCTAATGGAACAGGGTGCAGTGTCTAATTGAACAGGGTGCAGTGTCTAATGGAACAAGGTGCAGTGTATAATGCAACATGTTGCAGTGTCTAATGGAACAGGGTGCAGTGTCTAATGGAACAGGGTGCAGTGTCTAATGGAACAGGGTGCAGTGTCAAATGGAACGGTTTGCAATGTCTAATGGAACAGCGTGCATTGTCTAATGGAACAGGGTGTAGTGTATAATGGAACAGGGTGCAGTGTCTAATGGAACAGTTTGCAGTGTCTAATGGAACATGGTGCAGTGTCTAATGGAACATGGTGCATTGTCTAATGGAACAAGGTGCAGTGTCTAATGGAACATGGTGCAGTGTCTAATGGAACAGGGTGCAGTGTCTAATGGAACAGGGTGAAGTGTCTAATGGAACAGGGTGAAGTGTCTAATGGAACACGGTGCAGTGTCTAATGGAACAGGGTGAAGTGTCTAATGGAACAGGGTGAAGTGTCTAATGGAACAGGGTGCAGTGCCTAATGGAACACGGTGCAGTGTCTAATGGAACAGGGTGTAGTGTCTAATGGAACACGGTGCAGTGTCTCATGGAACAGGGTGAAGTGTCTAATGGAACAGGGTGCAGTGTCTAATGGTACAATGTGCGGTGTCTAATGGAACAGGGTGTAGTGTCTAATGGAACAAGGTGTAGTGTCTATTGGAAAATGGTGAAGTGTCTAATGGAAAAGGGTGCAGTGTATAATGGAACAGGGTGCAGTGTCTAATGGAACAGGGTGCGGTGTCTAATGGAAGAGGGTGCAGTGTCTAATGGAACAGGGTGCGGTGTCTAACTGAACATGATGCAGTCTCCAATGGAACAGGGTGCAGTGTCTAATGCTACAGCGAGCGCTGTCTAATGGAACAGGGTGCAGTGTATAATGGAACAGGGTGCAGTGTCTAATGGAACATGGTGCAGTGTTTAATGGAAAAGGGTGTAGTGTATAATGGAACAGGGTGCAGTGTTTAATGGAACAGGGTGCAGTGTGTAATGGAACAGGGTGCAGTGTCTAATGGAACAGGGTGCAGTGTGTAATGGAACAGGGTGCAGTGTTTAATGGAACAGGGTGCAGTGTGTAATGGAACAGGGTGCAGTGTGTAATGGAACAGGGTGCAGAGTGTAATGGAACAGGGTGCAGTGTCTAATGGAACAGGGGGCAGTGTTTAATGGAACAGGGTAGAGTGTATAATGGAACAGGGTGCAGTGTTTAATGGAACAGGGTGTAGTGTCTAATGGAACAGTGTGCAGTGTATAATGGAACAGGGTGCAGTGTCTAATGGAACAGGGTGCAGTGTCTAATGGAACAGGGCGCAGTGTCTAATGTAACAGGGTGCAGTTCTTAATGTAACAGGGTGCAGTGTCTAATGGAACAGTGTGCAGTATCTAATGTAACAGGATGCAGTGTCTAATGGAACAGGGTGTAGTGTCTAATGAAACATGGTGTAGTGTCTAATGGAACAGGGTGCAGTGTTTACTGGAACAGGGTGTAGTGTCTAATGGAACAGGGTGCAGTGTTTAATGGAACAGGGTGTAGTGTATAATGGAACAGGGTGCAGTGTTTAATGGAACAGGGGGTAGTGTATAATGGAACAGTGTGCAGTGTTTAATGGAACAGGGTGCAGTGTTTATTGGAACAGGGTGTAGTGTCTAATGGAAAAGGGTGCAGTGTCTAGTGTAACAGGGTGCAGTGTCTAATGGAACAGGGTGCAGTGTCTAATGGAACAGGGCGCAGTGTCTAATGGAACAGGGCGCAGTGTCTAATGTAACAGGGTGCAGTTCTTAATGTAACAGGGTGCAGTGTCTAATGGAACAGTGTGCAGTATCTAATGTAACAGGATGCAGTGTCTAATGGAACAGGGTGTAGTGTCTAATGTAACAGGGTGCAGTGTCTAATGGAACAGGGTGCAGTGTTTAATGGAAAAGGGTGTAGTGTATAATGGAACAGGGTGCAGTGTTTAATGGAACAGGGTGCAGTGTGTAATGGAACAGGGTGCAGTGTCTAATGGAACAGGGTGCAGTGTGTAATGGAACAGGGTGCAGTGTTTAATGGAACAGGGTGCAGTGTGTAATGGAACAGGGTGCAGTGTGTAATGGAACAGGGTGCAGAGTGTAATGGAACAGGGTGCAGTGTCTAATGGAACAGGGGGCAGTGTTTAATGGAACAGGGTAGAGTGTATAATGGAACAGGGTGCAGTGTTTAATGGAACAGGGTGTAGTGTCTAATGGAACAGTGTGCAGTGTATAATGGAACAGGGTGCAGTGTCTAATGGAACAGGGTGCAGTGTCTAATGGAACAGGGCGCAGTGTCTAATGTAACAGGGTGCAGTTCTTAATGTAACAGGGTGCAGTGTCTAATGGAACAGTGTGCAGTATCTAATGTAACAGGATGCAGTGTCTAATGGAACAGGGTGTAGTGTCTAATGAAACATGGTGTAGTGTCTAATGGAACAGGGTGCAGTGTTTACTGGAACAGGGTGTAGTGTCTAATGGAACAGGGTGCAGTGTTTAATGGAACAGGGTGTAGTGTATAATGGAACAGGGTGCAGTGTTTAATGGAACAGGGGGTAGTGTATAATGGAACAGTGTGCAGTGTTTAATGGAACAGGGTGCAGTGTTTATTGGAACAGGGTGTAGTGTCTAATGGAAAAGGGTGCAGTGTCTAGTGTAACAGGGTGCAGTGTCTAATGGAACAGGGTGCAGTGTTTAATGGAACAGGGTGTAGTGTATAATGGAACAGGGTGCAGTGTTTAATGGAACAGGGGGTAGTGTATAATGGAACAGTGTGCAGTGTTTAATGGAACAGGGTGCAGTGTTTATTGGAACAGGGTGTAGTGTCTAATGGAAAAGGGTGCAGTGTCTAGTGTAACAGGGTGCAGTGTCTAATGGAACAGGGCGCAGTGTCTAATGGAACAGGGCGCAGTGTCTAATGTAACAGGGTGCAGTTCTTAATGTAACAGGGTGCAGTGTCTAATGGAACAGTGTGCAGTATCTAATGTAACAGGATGCAGTGTCTAATGGAACAGGGTGTAGTGTCTAATGTAACAGGGTGCAGTGTCTAATGGAACAGGGTGCAGTGTTTACAGGAACAGGGTGTAGTGTCTAATGTAACAGGGTGCAGTGTCTAATGGAACAGGGTGCAGTGTCTAATGGAACAGGATGCGGTGTCTAATAGAACAGGGTGCAGTGTATAATGGAACAAGGGTGCAGTGTCTAATGGAACAGGATGCGGTGTCTAATAGAACAGGGTGCACTGTCTAATGTAACAGGGTGCAGTGTCTAATGTAACATGGTGCAGTGTCTAATGTAACAGGGTGCAGTGTCTAATGTATCAGAGTGCAGTGAATAATGGAACAGGGTGCGGAGTCAAATGGAACAGGGAGTAGTGTCTAATGGAACAGGGTGCAGTGTATAATGGAAAAGGGTGCGGTGTCTAGTGGAACAAGGTGCGTTGTCTAATGGAACAGGGTGCAGTGTGTAATGGAACAGGGTGCAGCCTCTAATGGAACAGGGTGCAGCCTCTAATGGAACAGGGTGCAGTGTCTAATGGAATGGGGTGCAGTGTATAATGGAACATGGTGCAGTGTCTAATGGAACAGGGTGCAGTGTCTAATGGAACAGGGTGCAGTGTCTAATGGAACAAGGTGCAGTGTCTATTGGAACAGGGTGCAGTGTCTAATGGAACAGGGTGCAGTGTATAATGGAACATGGTGCAGTGTCTAATGGAACATGGTGAAGTGTCTAATGGAACAGGGTGTAGTCTCTAATGGAACAGGGTGCAATGTCTAATGGAACAAGGTGCAGTGTCTAATGGAACAAGGTGCAGTGTATAATGGAAGAGGTTGCGGTGTCTAATGGAACAAGGTGCAGTGTCTAATGGAACAGGGTGTAGTTTCTAATGGAACAGGGTGCAGTGTCTAATGGAACAGGGTGCAATGTCTAATGGAACAAGGTGCAGTGTCTAATGGAACAGGGTGCAGTGTCTAATGGAACAGGGTGCAGTGTCTAATGGAACAGGGTGCAGTGTCTAATGGAAGAGGGTGTAGTGTCTAATGGAACAAGGTGCAGTGTCTAATGGAACAGGGTGCAGTGTCTAATGGAACAGGGTGCAATGTCTAATGGAACAAGGTGCAGTGTCTAATGGAACAGGGTGCAGTGTCTAATGGAACAGGGTGCAGTGTCTAATGGAACAGGGTGCAGTGTCTAATGGAACAGGGTGCAGTGTCTAATGGAACAGGGTGCAATGTCTAATGGAACAGGGTGCAGTGTCTAATGGAACAGGGTGCAGTGTCTAATGGAACAGGGTGCAGTGTCTAATGGAACATGGTGCAGTGTCTATATGGAACATGGTGCAATGTCTAATGGAACAGGGTGCAGTTTGTAATGGAATAGAGTGCAGTGTCTATTTGAACAGGGTGTAGTGTCTAATGTAACAGGGTGCAGTGTCTAATGGAACAGGGAGTAGTGTCTAATGGAACAGGTTGAATTGTCTAATGGAACAGGGTGTAGTGTCCAATGGAACAGGGTGCAGTGTCTAATGGAACATGGTGCAGTGTCTAATGGAACAGGGTGCAGTGTCTAATGGAACATGGCGCAGTGTCTAATGGAACAGGGAGTAGTGTCTAATGGAACCTGTTGCAGTGTCTAATGGAACAGGGTGCAGTGTCTAATGGAACAAGGTGCAGTGTATAATGGAACCTGTTGCAGTATCTAATGGAACAGGGAGCAGTGTCTAATGGAACAGGGTGCAGTGTCTAATTGAACAGGGTGCAGTGTCTAATGGAACAAGGTGCAGTGTATAATGCAACATGTTGCAGTGTCTAATGGAACAGGGTGCAGTGTCTAATGGAACAGGGTGCAGTGTCTAATGGAACAGGGTGCAGTGTCAAATGGAACGGTTTGCAATGTCTAATGGAACAGCGTGCAGTGTCTAATGGAACAGGGTGTAGTGTATAATGGAACAGGGTGCAGTGTCTAATGGAACAGTTTGCAGTGTCTAATGGAACATGGTGCAGTGTCTAATGGAACATGGTGCATTGTCTAATGGAACAAGGTGCAGTGTCTAATGGAACATGGTGCAGTGTCTAATGGAACAGGGTGCAGTGTCTAATGGAACAGGGTGAAGTGTCTAATGGAACAGGGTGAAGTGTCTAATGGAACACGGTGCAGTGTCTAATGGAACAGGGTGAAGTGTCTAATGGAACAGGGTGAAGTGTCTAATGGAACAGGGTGCAGTGCCTAATGGAACACGGTGCAGTGTCTAATGGAACAGGGTGTTGTGTCTCATGGAACAGGGTGAAGTGTCTAATGGAACAGGGTGCAGTGTCTAATGGTACAATGTGCGGTTTCTAATGGAACAGGGTGTAGTGTCTAATGGAACAAGGTGTAGTGTCTAATGGAAAATGGTGAAGTGTCTAATGGAAAAGGGTGCAGTGTATAATGGAACAGGGTGCAGTGTCTAATGGAACAGGGTGCGGTGTCTAATGGAAGAGGGTGCAGTGTCTAATGGAACAGGGTGCGGTGTCTAACTGAACATGATGCAGTCTCCAATGGAACAGGGTGCAGTGTCTAATGCTACAGCGAGCGCTGTCTAATGGAACAGGGTGCAGTGTATAATGGAACAGGGTGCAGTGTCTAATGGAACATGGTGCAGTGTTTAATGGAAAAGGGTGTAGTGTATAATGGAACAGGGTGCAGTGTTTAATGGAACAGGGTGCAGTGTGTAAAGGAACAGGGTGCAGTGTCTAATGGAACAGGGTGCAGTGTGTAATGGAACAGGGTGCAGTGTTTAATGGAACAGGGTGCAGTGTGTAATGGAACAGGGTGCAGTGTGTAATGGAACAGGGTGCAGAGTGTAATGGAACAGGGTGCAGTGTCTAATGGAACAGGGGGCAGTGTTTAATGGAACAGGGTAGAGTGTATAATGGAACAGGGTGCAGTGTTTAATGGAACAGGGTGTAGTGTCTAATGGAACAGTGTGCAGTGTATAATGGAACAGGGTGCAGTGTCTAATGGAACAGGGTGCAGTGTCTAATGGAACAGGGCGCAGTGTCTAATGTAACAGGGTGCAGTTCTTAATGTAACAGGGTGCAGTGTCTAATGGAACAGTGTGCAGTATCTAATGTAACAGGATGCAGTGTCTAATGGAACAGGGTGTAGTGTCTAATGAAACATGGTGTAGTGTCTAATGGAACAGGGTGCAGTGTTTACTGGAACAGGGTGTAGTGTCTAATGGAACAGGGTGCAGTGTTTAATGGAACAGGGTGTAGTGTATAATGGAACAGGGTGCAGTGTTTAATGGAACAGGGGGTAGTGTATAATGGAACAGTGTGCAGTGTTTAATGGAACAGGGTGCAGTGTTTATTGGAACAGGGTGTAGTGTCTAATGGAAAAGGGTGCAGTGTCTAGTGTAACAGGGTGCAGTGTCTAATGGAACAGGGTGCAGTGTCTAATGGAACAGGGCGCAGTGTCTAATGGAACAGGGCGCAGTGTCTAATGTAACAGGGTGCAGTTCTTAATGTAACAGGGTGCAGTGTCTAATGGAACAGTGTGCAGTATCTAATGTAACAGGATGCAGTGTCTAATGGAACAGGGTGTAGTGTCTAATGTAACAGGGTGCAGTGTCTAATGGAACAGGGTGCAGTGTTTAATGGAAAAGGGTGTAGTGTATAATGGAACAGGGTGCAGTGTTTAATGGAACAGGGTGCAGTGTGTAATGGAACAGGGTGCAGTGTCTAATGGAACAGGGTGCAGTGTGTAATGGAACAGGGTGCAGTGTTTAATGGAACAGGGTGCAGTGTGTAATGGAACAGGGTGCAGTGTGTAATGGAACAGGGTGCAGAGTGTAATGGAACAGGGTGCAGTGTCTAATGGAACAGGGGGCAGTGTTTAATGGAACAGGGTAGAGTGTATAATGGAACAGGGTGCAGTGTTTAATGGAACAGGGTGTAGTGTCTAATGGAACAGTGTGCAGTGTATAATGGAACAGGGTGCAGTGTCTAATGGAACAGGGTGCAGTGTCTAATGGAACAGGGCGCAGTGTCTAATGTAACAGGGTGCAGTTCTTAATGTAACAGGGTGCAGTGTCTAATGGAACAGTGTGCAGTATCTAATGTAACAGGATGCAGTGTCTAATGGAACAGGGTGCAGTGTCTAATGAAACATGGTGTAGTGTCTAATGGAACAGGGTGCAGTGTTTACTGGAACAGGGTGTAGTGTCTAATGGAACAGGGTGCAGTGTTTAATGGAACAGGGTGTAGTGTATAATGGAACAGGGTGCAGTGTTTAATGGAACAGGGGGTAGTGTATAATGGAACAGTGTGCAGTGTTTAATGGAACAGGGTGCAGTGTTTATTGGAACAGGGTGTAGTGTCTAATGGAAAAGGGTGCAGTGTCTAGTGTAACAGGGTGCAGTGTCTAATGGAACAGGGTGCAGTGTCTAATGGAACAGGGCGCAGTGTCTAATGGAACAGGGCGCAGTGTCTAATGTAACAGGGTGCAGTTCTTAATGTAACAGGGTGCAGTGTCTAATGGAACAGTGTGCAGTATCTAATGTAACAGGATGCAGTGTCTAATGGAACAGGGTGTAGTGTCTAATGTAACAGGGTGCAGTGTCTAATGGAACAGGGTGCAGTGTTTACAGGAACAGGGTGTAGTGTCTAATGTAACAGGGTGCAGTGTCTAATGGAACAGGGTGCAGTGTCTAATGGAACAGGATGCGGTGTCTAATAGAACAGGGTGCAGTGTATAATGGAACAAGGGTGCAGTGTCTAATGGAACAGGATGCGGTGTCTAATAGAACAGGGTGCACTGTCTAATGTAACAGGGTGCAGTGTCTAATGTAACATGGTGCAGTGTCTAATGTAACAGGGTGCAGTGTCTAATGTATCAGAGTGCAGTGAATAATGGAACAGGGTGCGGAGTCAAATGGAACAGGGAGTAGTGTCTAATGGAACAGGGTGCAGTGTGTAATGGAACAGGGTGCAGCCTCTAATGGAACAGGGTGCAGCCTCTAATGGAACAGGGTGCAGTGTCTAATGGAATGGGGTGCAGTGTATAATGGAACATGGTGCAGTGTCTAATGGAACAGGGTGCAGTGTCTAATGGAACAGGGTGCAGTGTCTAATGGAACAAGGTGCAGTGTCTATTGGAACAGGGTGCAGTGTCTAATGGAACAGGGTGCAGTGTATAATGGAACATGGTGCAGTGTCTAATGGAACATGGTGAAGTGTCTAATGGAACAGGGTGTAGTCTCTAATGGAACAGGGTGCAATGTCTAATGGAACAAGGTGCAGTGTCTAATGGAACAAGGTGCAGTGTATAATGGAAGAGGTTGCGGTGTCTAATGGAACAAGGTGCAGTGTCTAATGGAACAGGGTGTAGTTTCTAATGGAACAGGGTGCAGTGTCTAATGGAACAGGGTGCAATGTCTAATGGAACAAGGTGCAGTGTCTAATGGAACAGGGTGCAGTGTCTAATGGAACAGGGTGCAGTGTCTAATGGAACAGGGTGCAGTGTCTAATGGAAGAGGGTGTAGTGTCTAATGGAACAAGGTGCAGTGTCTAATGGAACAGGGTGCAGTGTCTAATGGAACAGGGTGCAATGTCTAATGGAACAAGGTGCAGTGTCTAATGGAACAGGGTGCAGTGTCTAATGGAACAGGGTGCAGTGTCTAATGGAACAGGGTGCAGTGTCTAATGGAACAGGGTGCAGTGTCTAATGGAACAGGGTGCAATGTCTAATGGAACAGGGTGCAGTGTCTAATGGAACAGGGTGCAGTGTCTAATGGAACAGGGTGCAGTGTCTAATGGAACATGGTGCAGTGTCTATATGGAACATGGTGCAATGTCTAATGGAACAGGGTGCAGTTTGTAATGGAATAGAGTGCAGTGTCTATTTGAACAGGGTGTAGTGTCTAATGTAACAGGGTGCAGTGTCTAATGGAACAGGGAGTAGTGTCTAATGGAACAGGTTGAATTGTCTAATGGAACAGGGTGTAGTGTCCAATGGAACAGGGTGCAGTGTCTAATGGAACATGGTGCAGTGTCTAATGGAACAGGGTGCAGTGTCTAATGGAACATGGCGCAGTGTCTAATGGAACAGGGTGCAGTGTCTAATGGAACATAGTGCAGTGTCTAATGTAACAGGGTGCAGTGTCTAATGGAACAGGGTGCAGTGTCTAAAGGAACAGGGTTCAGTGTCTAATGGAACATGGTGCAGTGTCTAATGGTACATGGTGCAATGTCTAATGGAACATGATGCTGTGTCTAATGGAACATGGTGCAGTGTCTAATGGAACAGGGTGCAGTGTCTAATGGAACAGGGTGCAATGTCTAATGGAACATGGTGCAGTGTCTAATGGAACAGGGTGTAGTGTTGAATGGAACAGGGTGCAGTGTCTAATGGAACAGGGTGCAGTGTCTAATGGAAGAGGGTGCAGTGTCTATTGTAACAGGGGGCAGTGTTTATTCGAACAGGGGGCAGTGTTTATTGGAACAGGGTGCAGTGTCTATTCCAGCATGGTGCAGTGTCTAATGGAACAGTGTGTAGTGTATAATGGAACATGGAGTATTGTCTCATGGAACAGGATGCAGTGTCTAATTGAACAAGGAGCGGTGTCTAATGGAACAGGGTGCAGTGTCTAATGGAACAGGGTGTAGTGTCTAATGCAACATAGTGTAGTGTCTAATGGAACAGGATGCAGTGTTTAATTGAACAAGGAGCGATGTCTAATGGAACAGGGTGCAGTGTCTAATGGAACAGGGTGTAGTGTCTAATGCAACATAGTGTAGTGTCTAATGGAACAGGATGCGGTGTCTAATTGAACAAGGAGCGGTTTCGAATTGAACAGGGTGCAGTGTCTAATGGAATAGGGTGTAGTGTCTAATGTAACAGGGTGCAGTGTCTAATGGAACAGGATGCGGTGTCTAATTGAACAAGGCGCGCTGTCTAATGGAACAGGGTGCAGTGTCTAATGGAACAGGGTGTAGTGTCTAATGTAACAGGGAGCAGTGTCTAATCGAACAGGGTGCAGTGTCTAATGGTACATGGTGCAGTGTCTAATGTAACAGGGAGCAGTGTCTAATGGAACAGGGTGCGGTGTCAAATGGAACAAGTTGCATTGTCTAATGGAACAGGGTGCAGTGTCTAATGGAACAGGATGCGGTGTCAAATGGAACAAGGTGCGTTGTCTAATGAAACAAGGTGCGGTGTCTAATGCAACAAGGTGCGGTGTCTAATGGAACAAGGTGCAGTGTCTAATGGAACAGGGTGTAGTGTCTAATGGAACTGGGTGCAGCGTCTAATGGAACTGGGTGCAGTGTATAATGGAACAGGGTGTTCTGTCTAATGGAACATGGTGCAGTGTCAAATGGAACAGGGTGCAGTGTCTAATGGAACATGGTGCAGTGTCTAATGGAACATGGTGCAGTATCTAATGGAACAGGGTGCAGTGTCTAATGTAACATGGTGCGGTGTCTAACGGAACAGGGTGCAGTGTCTAATGGAACAGGGTGCGGTGTCAAATGGAACAGGGTGCAGTGTCTAATGGAACATGGTGCAGTGTCTAATGGAACAGGGTGCAGTGTCTAATGGAACAGGGTGCGGTGTCAAATGGAACAGGGTGCGGTGTCTAATGGAACAGGGTGCAGTGTCTAATGGAACAGGTTGTAGAGCCTAATGGAACAGGGTATAGTGTCTCATGGAACATGTTGCAGTGACTAATGGAACAGGGGGCAGTGTCTAATGGAACATGGTGCAGTGCCTAATGGAACAGGGTGCAGTGTCTAATGGAACAGGGTGCGGTGTCAAATGGAACAGGGTGCAGTGTCTAATGGAACATGTTGCAGTGACTAATGGAACAGGGGGCAGTGTCTAATGGAACATGGTGCAGTGCCTAATGGAACAGGGTGCAGTGTCTAATGGAAAGGGGGCAGTGTTTAATGGAACATGGTGCAGTTTCTAATGGAGCATGGTTCAGTGTCTAATGGAACAGGGTGCAGTGTCTAATGGAACAGGGTGCAGTGTCTAATGGACTAGGGTGCGGTGTCTAATGGAACAGGGGGCAGTGTCTAAAGGAACAGGGTGCAGTGTCTAATGGAACAGGGTTAAGAGTCGAATTGAACATGATGCAGTCTCCAATGGAACAGGGTGCAGTGTCTAATGGAACATGGTGCAGTGTCTAATGGAACAGGACGCAGTGTCTAATGGAAAATGGTGCAGTGTCTAATGGAACAATGTGCAGTGTCTAATGGAACAGGGTGTAGTGTCTAATGGAACAGGGTGCAGTGTCTAATGGAACAGGGTGCAGTTTCTAATGGAAAAGGGTGCCGTTTCTAATGGAACAGGGTGCAGTGTCTAATGGTACAGGGTGCAGTGTCTAATGGAACAAGGTGTAGTGTCTAATGGAAAATGGTGAAGTGTCTAATGGAACAGGGTGCAGTGTATAATGGAACAGGGTGCAATGTCTAATGGAACAGGGTGCGGTGTCTAATGCAAGAGGGTGCAGTGTCTAATGGAACAGGGTGCAGTGTCTAATGGAACAGGGTGTTGTGTCTAATTGAACATGGTGCAGTCTCCAATAGAAGAGGGTGCAGTGTCTAATGCTACAGGGAGCGCTGTCTAATGGAACATGTTGCAGTGACTAATGGAACAAGGGGCAGTGTCTAATGGAACATGGTGTAGTGCCTAATGGAACATGGTGCGGTGTCTAATGGAACAGGGTGCGGTGTCTAATGGAACAGGGTGCAGTGTATAATGGAACATGGTGCAGTGTCTAATGGAACAGGATGCGGTGTCTAATGGAACATGGTGCGGTGTCTAATGGAACAGGGTGCAGTGTCTAATGGAACAGTGTGCAGTGTCTAATGGAACACGGTACAGTGTCTAATGGAACAGGGCGCAGTGTCTAATGAAACAAGGTGAAGTGTCTACTGGAACAGGGTGTAGTGTCTAATGGAACAGGTTGCAGTGTCTAATGGAACAGGATGCGTTGTCTAATTGAACAGGATGCGTTGTCTAATTGAACAGGGTGCAGTGTATAATTGAACAGGGTGCAGTGTCTAATGTAACAGGGTGCAGTGTCTAATGGAACAGGGTGCAGTGTCTAATGTAACAGGGTGCAGTGTCTAATGGAACAGGGTGTAGTATCTAATGGAACATGGTGCAGTGTCTAATGGAACAGGATGCGTTGTCTAATTGAACAGGATGCAGTGTCTAATGTAACAGGGTGCAGTGTCTAATGGAACAGGGTGCAGTGTCTTATATAACAGGGTGAAGTGTCTAATGTAACAGGGTCTAATGTCTAATGGAACAGGATGCGTTGTCTAATTGAACAGGATGCAGTGTCTAATGGAACAAGGAGCGGTGTCTAATGGAACAGGGTGTAGTGTCTAATGGAACATGGTGCAGTGTCTTATATAACAGGGTGAAGTGTCTAATGTAACAGGGTCTAATGTCTAATGGAACAGGATTCGGTGTCTAATTGAACAGGGTGCAGTGTCTAATGGAACAGGGTGTAGTGTATAATGTAACAGGGTGCAGTGTCTAATGTACAGGATGCGTTGTCTAATTGAACAGGATGCGGTGTTTAATTGAACATGGTGCAGTGTATAATGGAACATGGTACAGTATCTAATGTAACAGGGTGCAGTGTCTAATGGAACAGGGAGTAGTGTCTAATGGAACAGGTTGAATTGTCTAATGGAACAGGGTGTAGTGTCCAATGGAACAGGGTGCAGTGTCTAATGGAACATGGTGCAGTGTCTAATGGAACAGGGTGTAGTGTCTAATGGAACATGGCGCAGTGTCTAATGGAACAGGATGCAGTGTCTAATGGAACATGGTGCAGTGTCTAATGCAACAGGGTGCTGTGTCTAATGGAACATGTTGCAGTGTCTAATGGAACATGGTGCAGTGTCTAATGTAACAGGGTGCTGTGTCTAATGGAACATGGTGCAGTGTCTAATGGAACAGGGTGCAGTGTCTAATGGAACAGGGTGCAGTGTCTAAAGGAACAGGGTTCAGTGTCTAATGGAACAGGGTGCAGTGTCTAATGGTACATGGTGCAGTGTCTAATGGAACAGGGTGCAATGTCTAATGGAACATGGTGCAGTGTCTAATGGAACAGGGTGTAGTGTTGAATGGAACAGGGTGCAGTGTCTAATGGAACAGGGTGCAGTGTCTAATGGAAGAGGGTGCAGTGTCTATTGTAACAGGGGGCAGTGTTTATTCGAACAGGGTGCAGTGTCTATTGGAACAGGGTGCAGTGTCTATTCCAGCATGGTGCAGTGTCTAATGGAACAGTGTGTAGTGTATAATGGAACATGGAGTATTGTCTCATGGAACAGGATGCAGTGTCTAATTGAACAAGGAGCGGTTTCGAATTGAACAGGGTGCAGTGTCTAATGGAATAGGGTGTAGTGTCTAATGTAACAGGGTGCAGTGTCTAATGGAACAGGATGCGGTGTCTAATTGAACAAGGCGCGCTGTCTAATGGAACAGGGTGCAGTGTCTAATGGAACAGGGTGTAGTGTCTAATGTAACAGGGTGCGGTGTCTAACGGAACAGGGTGCTGTGTCTAATCGAACAGGGTGCAGTGTCTAATGGAACAGGGTGCAGTGTCTAATGGTACATGGTGCAGTGTCTAATGTAACAGGGAGCAGTGTCTAATGGAACAGGGTGCGGTGTCAAATGCAACAAGTTGCATTGTCTAATGGAACAGGGTGCAGTGTCTAATGGAACAGGATGCGGTGTCTAATGGAACAAGGTGCGTTGTCTAATGAAACAAGGTGCGGTGTCTAATGCAACAAGGTGCTGTGTCTAATGGAACAAGGTGCAGTGTCTAATGGAACAGGGTGTAGTGTCTAATGGAACTGGGTGCAGTGTCTAATGGAACTGGGTGCAGTGTATAATGGAACAGGGTGCAGTGTCTAATGGAACATGGTGCAGTGTCTAATGGAACATGGTGCAGTATCTAATGGAACAGGGTGCAGTGTCTAATGTAACAGGGTGCAGTGTCTAATGTAACATGGTGCGGTGTCTAACGGAACAGGGTGCGGTGTCTAATGGAACAGGGTGCGGTGTCTAATACAACTGGGTGCAGTGTCTAATGGAACAGGGTGTAGTGTCTAATGGAACATGGTGCAGTGTCTAATGGAACAGGGTGTAGTGTCTAATGGAACAGGGTGCAGTGTCTAATGGAAAAGGTAGTAGTGTCTAATGGAACAGGGTGCAGTGTCTAATGGAACAGGGTGCAGTGTCTAATGGAACATGGTGCAGTATCCAATGTAACAGGGTGCAGTGTCAAATGGAACAGGGTGCAGTGTCAAAAGGAACAGGGTGTGGTGACTAATGGAACAGGGTGCAGTTCTAATGGAACAGATTGTTGTTCCTAATGAAACAGGGTGTAGTGTCTAATGGAACAGGGTGCAGTGTCTAATGGAACAGGGTGCAGTGTCTAATGGAACAGGGTGCAGTGTCTAATGGAACATGGTGCAGTGTCTATATGGAACATGGTGCAATGTCTAATGGAACAGGGTGCAGTTTGTAATGGAATAGAGTGCAGTGTCTATTTGAACAGGGTGTAGTGTCTAATGTAACAGGGTGCAGTGTCTAATGGAACAGGGAGTAGTGTCTAATGGAACAGGTTGAATTGTCTAATGGAACAGGGTGTAGTGTCCAATGGAACAGGGTGCAGTGTCTAATGGAACATGGTGCAGTGTCTAATGGAACAGGGTGCAGTGTCTAATGGAACATGGCGCAGTGTCTAATGGAACAGGGTGCAGTGTCTAATGGAACATGGTGCAGTGTCTAATGTAACAGGGTGCAGTGTCTAATGGAACAGGGTGCAGTGTCTAAAGGAACAGGGTTCAGTGTCTAATGGAACAGGGTGCAGTGTCTAATGGTACATGGTGCAATGTCTAATGGAACATGATGCTGTGTCTAATGGAACATGGTGCAGTGTCTAATGGAACAGGGTGCAGTGTCTAATGGAACAGGGTGCAATGTCTAATGGAACATGGTGCAGTGTCTAATGGAACAGGGTGTAGTGTTGATTGGAACAGGGTGCAGTGTCTAATGGAACAGGGTGCAGTGTCTAATGGAAGAGGGTGCAGTGTCTATTGTAACAGGGGGCAGTGTTTATTCGAACAGGGGGCAGTGTTTATTGGAACAGGGTGCAGTGTCTATTCCAGCATGGTGCAGTGTCTAATGGAACAGTGTGTAGTGTATAATGGAACATGGAGTATTGTCTCATGGAACAGGATGCAGTGTCTAATTGAACAAGGAGCGGTGTCTAATGGAACAGGGTGCAGTGTCTAATGGAACAGGGTGTAGTGTCTAATGCAACATAGTGTAGTGTCTAATGGAACAGGATGCAGTGTTTAACTGAACAAGGAGCGATGTCTAATGGAACAGGGTGCAGTGTCTAATGGAACAGGGTGTAGTGTCTAATGCAACATAGTGTAGTGTCTAATGGAACAGGATGCAGTGTTTAACTGAACAAGGAGCGATGTCTAATGGAACAGGGTGCAGTGTCTAATGGAACAGGGTGTAGTGTCTAATGCAACATAGTGTAGTGTCTAATGGAACAGGATGCAGTGTTTAACTGAACAAGGAGCGATGTCTAATGGAACAGGGTGCAGTGTCTAATGGAATAGGGTGTAGTGTCTAATGTAACAGGGTGCAGTGTCTAATGGAACAGGATGCGGTGTCTAATTGAACAAGGCGCGCTGTCTAATGGAACAGGGTGCAGTGTCTAATGGAACAGGGTGTAGTGTCTAATGTAACAGGGAGCAGTGTCTAATCGAACAGGGTGCAGTGTCTAATGGTACATGGTGCAGTGTCTAATGTAACAGGGAGCAGTGTCTAATGGAACAGGATGCGGTGTCAAATGGAACAAGGTGCGTTGTCTAATGAAACAAGGTGCGGTGTCTAATGCAACAAGGTGCGGTGTCTAATGGAACAAGGTGCAGTGTCTAATGGAACAGGGTGTAGTGTCTAATGGAACTGGGTGCAGCGTCTAATGGAACTGGGTGCAGTGTATAATGGAACAGGGTGTTCTGTCTAATGGAACATGGTGCAGTGTCAAATGGAACAGGGTGCAGTGTCTAATGGAACATGGTGCAGTGTCTAATGGAACATGGTGCAGTATCTAATGGAACAGGGTGCAGTGTCTAATGGAACATGGTGCGGTGTCTAACGGAACAGGGTGCAGTGTCTAATGGAACAGGGTGCGGTGTCAAATGGAACAGGGTGCAGTGTCTAATGGAACATGGTGCAGTGTCTAATGGAACAGGGTGCAGTGTCTAATGGAACAGGGTGCAGTGTCAAATGGAACAGGGTGCGGTGTCTAATGGAACAGGGTGCAGTGTCTAATGGAACAGGTTGTAGAGCCTAATGGAACAGGGTATAGTGTCTCATGGAACATGTTGCAGTGACTAATGGAACAGGGGGCAGTGTCTAATGGAACATGGTGCAGTGCCTAATGGAACAGGGTGCAGTGTCTAATGGAACAGGGTGCGGTGTCAAATGGAACAGGGTGCAGTGTCTAATGGAACATGTTGCAGTGACTAATGGAACAGGGGGCAGTGTCTAATGGAACATGGTGCAGTGCCTAATGGAACAGGGTGCAGTGTCTAATGGAAAGGGGGCAGTGTTTAATGGAACATGGTGCAGTTTCTAATGGAGCATGGTTCAGTGTCTAATGGAACAGGGTGCAGTGTCTAATGGAACAGGGTGCAGTGTCTAATGGACTAGGGTGCGGTGTCTAATGGAACAGGGGGCAGTGTCTAAAGGAACAGGGTGCAGTGTCTAATGGAACAGGGTTAAGAGTCGAATTGAACATGATGCAGTCTCCAATGGAACAGGGTGCAGTGTCTAATGGAACATGGTGCAGTGTCTAATGGAACAGGACGCAGTGTCTAATGGAAAATGGTGCAGTGTCTAATGGAACAATGTGCAGTGTCTAATGGAACAGGGTGTAGTGTCTAATGGAACAGGGTGCAGTGTCTAATGGAACAGGGTGCAGTTTCTAATGGAACAGGGTGCCGTTTCTAATGGAACAGGGTGCAGTGTCTAATGGTACAGGGTGCAGTGTCTAATGGAACAAGGTGTAGTGTCTAATGGAAAATGGTGGTGTCTAATGGAACAGGGTGCAGTGTATAATGGAACAGGGTGCAATGTCTAATGGAACAGGGTGCGGTGTCTAATGCAAGAGGGTGCAGTGTCTAATGGAACAGGGTGCAGTGTCTAATGGAACAGGGTGTTGTGTCTAATTGAACATGGTGCAGTCTCCAATAGAAGAGGGTGCAGTGTCTAATGCTACAGGGAGCGCTGTCTAATGGAACATGTTGCAGTGACTAATGGAACAAGGGGCAGTGTCTAATGGAACATGGTGTAGTGTCTAATGGAACAGGGTGCAGTGTCTAATGGAACAGGGGGCAGTGTCTAATGGAACATGATGCAGTGTCTAATGGAACATGGTGCAGTGTCTAATGGAACAGGGTGCGGTGTCTAATGGAACATGGTGCGGTGTCTAATGGAACAGGGTGCTGTGTCTAATGGAACAGGGTGCGGTGTCTAATGGAACAGGGTGCAGTGTATAATGGAACATGGTGCAGTGTCTAATGGAACAGGATGCGGTGTCTAATGTAACATGGTGCGGTGTCTAATGGAACAGGGTGCAGTGTCTAATGGAACAGTGTGCAGTGTCTAATGGAACACGGTACAGTGTCTAATGGAACAGGGCGCAGTGTCTAATGAAACAAGGTGAAGTGTCTACTGGAACAGGGTGTAGTGTCTAATGGAACAGGTTGCAGTGTCTAATGGAACAGGATGCGTTGTCTAATTGAACAGGATGCGTTGTCTAATTGAACAGGGTGCAGTGTATAATTGAACAGGGTGCAGTGTCTAATGTAACAGGGTGCAGTGTCTAATGGAACAGGGTGTAGTATCTAATGGAACATGGTGCAGTGTCTAATGGAACAGGATGCGTTGTCTAATTGAACAGGATGCAGTGTCTAATGTAACAGGGTGCAGTGTCTAATGGAACAGGGTGCAGTGTCTTATATAACAGGGTGAAGTGTCTAATGTAACAGGGTCTAATGTCTAATGGAACAGGATGCGTTGTCTAATTGAACAGGATGCAGTGTCTAATGGAACAAGGAGCGGTGTCTAATGGAACAGGGTGTAGTGTCTAATGGAACATGGTGCAGTGTCTTATATAACAGGGTGAAGTGTCTAATGTAACAGGGTCTAATGTCTAATGGAACAGGATTCGGTGTCTAATTGAACAGGGTGCAGTGTCTAATGGAACAGGGTGTAGTGTATAATGTAACAGGGTGCAGTGTCTAATGTACAGGATGCGTTGTCTAATTGAACAGGATGCGGTGTTTAATTGAACATGGTGCAGTGTATAATGGAACATGGTACAGTATCTAATGTAACAAGGTGCAGTGTCTAATGGAACAGGGAGTAGTGTCTAATGGAACAGGTTGAATTGTCTAATGGAACAGGGTGTAGTGTCCAATGGAACAGGGTGCAGTGTCTAATGGAACATGGTGCAGTGTCTAATGGAACAGGGTGTAGTGTCTAATGGAACATGGCGCAGTGTCTAATGGAACAGGATGCAGTGTCTAATGGAACATGGTGCAGTGTCTAATGCAACAGGGTGCTGTGTCTAATGGAACATGTTGCAGTGTCTAATGGAACATGGTGCAGTGTCTAATGTAACAGGGTGCTGTGTCTAATGGAACATGGTGCAGTGTCTAATGGAACAGGGTGCAGTGTCTAATGGAACAGGGTGCAGTGTCTAAAGGAACAGGGTTCAGTGTCTAATGGAACAGGGTGCAGTGTCTAATGGTACATGGTGCAGTGTCTAATGGAACAGGGTGCAATGTCTAATGGAACATGGTGCAGTGTCTAATGGAACAGGGTGTAGTGTTGAATGGAACAGGGTGCAGTGTCTAATGGAACAGGGTGCAGTGTCTAATGGAAGAGGGTGCAGTGTCTATTGTAACAGGGGGCAGTGTTTATTCGAACAGGGTGCAGTGTCTATTGGAACAGGGTGCAGTGTCTATTCCAGCATGGTGCAGTGTCTAATGGAACAGTGTGTAGTGTATAATGGAACATGGAGTATTGTCTCATGGAACAGGATGCAGTGTCTAATTGAACAAGGAGCGGTTTCGAATTGAACAGGGTGCAGTGTCTAATGGAATAGGGTGTAGTGTCTAATGTAACAGGGTGCAGTGTCTAATGGAACAGGATGCGGTGTCAAATGGAACAAGGTGCGTTGTCTAATGAAACAAGGTGCGGTGTCTAATGCAACAAGGTGCGGTGTCTAATGGAACAAGGTGCAGTGTCTAATGGAACAGGGTGTAGTGTCTAATGGAACTGGGTGCAGCGTCTAATGGAACTGGGTGCAGTGTATAATGGAACAGGGTGTTCTGTCTAATGGAACATGGTGCAGTGTCAAATGGAACAGGGTGCAGTGTCTAATGGAACATGGTGCCGTGTCTAATGGAACATGGTGCAGTATCTAATGGAACAGGGTGCAGTGTCTAATGGAACATGGTGCGGTGTCTAACGGAACAGGGTGCAGTGTCTAATGGAACAGGGTGCGGTGTCAAATGGAACAGGGTGCAGTGTCTAATGGAACATGGTGCAGTGTCTAATGGAACAGGGTGCAGTGTCTAATGGAACAGGGTGCAGTGTCAAATGGAACAGGGTGCGGTGTCTAATGGAACAGGGTGCAGTGTCTAATGGAACAGGTTGTAGAGCCTAATGGAACAGGGTATAGTGTCTCATGGAACATGTTGCAGTGACTAATGGAACAGGGGGCAGTGTCTAATGGAACATGGTGCAGTGCCTAATGGAACAGGGTGCAGTGTCTAATGGAACAGGGTGCGGTGTCAAATGGAACAGGGTGCAGTGTCTAATGGAACATGTTGCAGTGACTAATGGAACAGGGGGCAGTGTCTAATGGAACATGGTGCAGTGCCTAATGGAACAGGGTGCAGTGTCTAATGGAAAGGGGGCAGTGTTTAATGGAACATGGTGCAGTTTCTAATGGAGCATGGTTCAGTGTCTAATGGAACAGGGTGCAGTGTCTAATGGAACAGGGTGCAGTGTCTAATGGACTAGGGTGCGGTGTCTAATGGAACAGGGGGCAGTGTCTAAAGGAACAGGGTGCAGTGTCTAATGGAACAGGGTTAAGAGTCGAATTGAACATGATGCAGTCTCCAATGGAACAGGGTGCAGTGTCTAATGGAACATGGTGCAGTGTCTAATGGAACAGGACGCAGTGTCTAATGGAAAATGGTGCAGTGTCTAATGGAACAATGTGCAGTGTCTAATGGAACAGGGTGTAGTGTCTAATGGAACAGGGTGCAGTGTCTAATGGAACAGGGTGCAGTTTCTAATGGAACAGGGTGCCGTTTCTAATGGAACAGGGTGCAGTGTCTAATGGTACAGGGTGCAGTGTCTAATGGAACAAGGTGTAGTGTCTAATGGAAAATGGTGGTGTCTAATGGAACAGGGTGCAGTGTATAATGGAACAGGGTGCAATGTCTAATGGAACAGGGTGCGGTGTCTAATGCAAGAGGGTGCAGTGTCTAATGGAACAGGGTGCAGTGTCTAATGGAACAGGGTGTTGTGTCTAATTGAACATGGTGCAGTCTCCAATAGAAGAGGGTGCAGTGTCTAATGCTACAGGGAGCGCTGTCTAATGGAACATGTTGCAGTGACTAATGGAACAAGGGGCAGTGTCTAATGGAACATGGTGTAGTGTCTAATGGAACAGGGTGCAGTGTCTAATGGAACAGGGGGCAGTGTCTAATGGAACATGATGCAGTGTCTAATGGAACATGGTGCAGTGTCTAATGGAACAGGGTGCGGTGTCTAATGGAACATGGTGCGGTGTCTAATGGAACAGGGTGCTGTGTCTAATGGAACAGGGTGCAGTGCCTAATGGAACATGGTGCGGTGTCTAATGGAACAGGGTGCGGTGTCTAATGGAACAGGGTGCAGTGTATAATGGAACATGGTGCAGTGTCTAATGGAACAGGATGCGGTGTCTAATGGAACATGGTGCGGTGTCTAATGGAACAGGGTGCAGTGTCTAATGGAACAGTGTGCAGTGTCTAATGGAACACGGTACAGTGTCTAATGGAACAGGGCGCAGTGTCTAATGAAACAAGGTGAAGTGTCTACTGGAACAGGGTGTAGTGTCTAATGGAACAGGTTGCAGTGTCTAATGGAACAGGATGCGTTGTCTAATTGAACAGGATGCGTTGTCTAATTGAACAGGGTGCAGTGTATAATTGAACAGGGTGCAGTGTCTAATGTAACAGGGTGCAGTGTCTAATGGAACAGGGTGTAGTATCTAATGGAACATGGTGCAGTGTCTAATGGAACAGGATGCGTTGTCTAATTGAACAGGATGCAGTGTCTAATGTAACAGGGTGCAGTGTCTAATGGAACAGGGTGCAGTGTCTTATATAACAGGGTGAAGTGTCTAATGTAACAGGGTCTAATGTCTAATGGAACAGGATGCGTTGTCTAATTGAACAGGATGCAGTGTCTAATGGAACAAGGAGCGGTGTCTAATGGAACAGGGTGTAGTGTCTAATGGAACATGGTGCAGTGTCTTATATAACAGGGTGAAGTGTCTAATGTAACAGGGTCTAATGTCTAATGGAACAGGATTCGGTGTCTAATTGAACAGGGTGCAGTGTCTAATGGAACAGGGTGTAGTGTATAATGTAACAGGGTGCAGTGTCTAATGTACAGGATGCGTTGTCTAATTGAACAGGATGCGGTGTTTAATTGAACATGGTGCAGTGTATAATGGAACATGGTACAGTATCTAATGTAACAAGGTGCAGTGTCTAATGGAACAGGGAGTAGTGTCTAATGGAACAGGTTGAATTGTCTAATGGAACAGGGTGTAGTGTCCAATGGAACAGGGTGCAGTGTCTAATGGAACATGGTGCAGTGTCTAATGGAACAGGGTGTAGTGTCTAATGGAACATGGCGCAGTGTCTAATGGAACAGGATGCAGTGTCTAATGGAACATGGTGCAGTGTCTAATGCAACAGGGTGCTGTGTCTAATGGAACATGTTGCAGTGTCTAATGGAACATGGTGCAGTGTCTAATGTAACAGGGTGCTGTGTCTAATGGAACATGGTGCAGTGTCTAATGGAACAGGGTGCAGTGTCTAATGGAACAGGGTGCAGTGTCTAAAGGAACAGGGTTCAGTGTCTAATGGAACAGGGTGCAGTGTCTAATGGTACATGGTGCAGTGTCTAATGGAACAGGGTGCAATGTCTAATGGAACATGGTGCAGTGTCTAATGGAACAGGGTGTAGTGTTGAATGGAACAGGGTGCAGTGTCTAATGGAACAGGGTGCAGTGTCTAATGGAAGAGGGTGCAGTGTCTATTGTAACAGGGGGCAGTGTTTATTCGAACAGGGTGCAGTGTCTATTGGAACAGGGTGCAGTGTCTATTCCAGCATGGTGCAGTGTCTAATGGAACAGTGTGTAGTGTATAATGGAACATGGAGTATTGTCTCATGGAACAGGATGCAGTGTCTAATTGAACAAGGAGCGGTTTCGAATTGAACAGGGTGCAGTGTCTAATGGAATAGGGTGTAGTGTCTAATGTAACAGGGTGCAGTGTCTAATGGAACAGGATGCGGTGTCTAATTGAACAAGGCGCGCTGTCTAATGGAACAGGGTGCAGTGTCTAATGGAACAGGGTGTAGTGTCTAATGTAACAGGGTGCGGTGTCTAACGGAACAGGGTGCTGTGTCTAATCGAACAGGGTGCAGTGTCTAATGGAACAGGGTGCAGTGTCTAATGGTACATGGTGCAGTGTCTAATGTAACAGGGAGCAGTGTCTAATGGAACAGGGTGCGGTGTCAAATGCAACAAGTTGCATTGTCTAATGGAACAGGGTGCAGTGTCTAATGGAACAGGATGCGGTGTCTAATGGAACAAGGTGCGTTGTCTAATGAAACAAGGTGCGGTGTCTAATGCAACAAGGTGCTGTGTCTAATGGAACAAGGTGCAGTGTCTAATGGAACAGGGTGTAGTGTCTAATGGAACTGGGTGCAGTGTCTAATGGAACTGGGTGCAGTGTATAATGGAACAGGGTGCAGTGTCTAATGGAACATGGTGCAGTGTCTAATGGAACATGGTGCAGTATCTAATGGAACAGGGTGCAGTGTCTAATGTAACAGGGTGCAGTGTCTAATGTAACATGGTGCGGTGTCTAACGGAACAGGGTGCGGTGTCTAATGGAACAGGGTGCGGTGTCTAATACAACTGGGTGCAGTGTCTAATGGAACAGGGTGTAGTGTCTAATGGAACATGGTGCAGTGTCTAATGGAACAGGGTGTAGTGTCTAATGGAACAGGGTGCAGTGTCTAATGGAAAAGGTAGTAGTGTCTAATGGAACAGGGTGCAGTGTCTAATGGAACAGGGTGCAGTGTCTAATGGAACATGGTGCAGTATCCAATGTAACAGGGTGCAGTGTCAAATGGAACAGGGTGCAGTGTCAAAAGGAACAGGGTGTGGTGACTAATGGAACAGGGTGCAGTTCTAATGGAACAGATTGTTGTTCCTAATGAAACAGGGTGTAGTGTCTAATGGAACAGGGTGCAGTGTCTAATGGAACAGGGTGCAGTGTCTAATGGAACATGGTGCAGTATCCAATGTAACAGGGTGCAGTGTCAAATGGAACAGGGTGCGGTGTCAAAAGGAACAGGGTGTGGTGACTAATGGAACAGGGTGCAGTTCTAATGGAACAGATTGTTGTTCCTAATGAAACAGGGTGTAGTGTCTAATGGAACAGGGTGCAGTGTCTAATGGAACAGGGTGCAGTGTCTAATGGAACAGGGTGCAGTGTCTAATGGAACATGTTGCAGTGACTAATGGAACATGGTGCAGTGCCTAATGGAACAGGGTGCAGTGTCTAATGGAAAGGGGGCAGTGTCTAAGGGAACATGGTGCAGTTTCTAATTGTGCATGGTGCAGTGTCTAATTGAACAGGGTGCAGTGTCTAATGGAACAGGGTGCAGTTTCTAATGGACCAGGGTGCGGTGTCTAATGGAACAGGGTGCAATGTCTAAAGGAACAGGGTGCAGTGTCTAATGGAACAGGGTGTAGAGTCGAATTGAACATGATGCAGTCTCCATTGGAACAGGGTGTAGGGTCTAATGGAACAGGGTGCAGTGTCTAATGGAACATGGTGCAGTGTCTAATGGAACAGGACGCTGTGTCTAATGGAAAATGGTGCAGTGTCTAATGGAACAATGTGCAGTGTCTAATGGAACAGGGTGCAGTGTCTAATGGAACAGGGTGCAGTGTCTAACGGAACAGGGTGCAATGTCTAATGGAAAAGGGTGCAGTGTCTAATGGAACACGGTGCAGTGTCTAATGGATCAGGGTGCAGTGTCTAATGGAACAGGATGTTGTGTCTTATGGAACAGGGTGCAGGGTCTAATGGAACATGGTGCAGTGTCTAATGGAAGAGGGTGTAGTGTCTAATGGAACTGGGTGGAGCGTCTAATGGAACAGGGCGCAGCGTCTAATGGAACTGGGTGCAGTGTATAATGGAACAGGGTTTTCTGTCTAATTTAACAGGGTGCATTGTCTAATGGAACATGGTGCAGTGTCTAATGGAACAGGTGTAGTGTCTAATGGAACAGGGTGCAGTGTCTAATGGAAAAGGTAGTAGTGTCTAATGGAACAGGGTGCAGTGTCTAATGTAACAGGGTGCGGTGTTTAATGGAACAGGGTGCGGTGTCTAATGGAACAGGGTGCGGTGTCTAATACAACTGGGTGCAGTGTCTAATGGAACAGGTGTAGTGTCTAATGGAACATCGTGCGTTGTCTAATGGAACAGGGTGTGTTGTCTAATGGAACAGGGTGCAGTGTCAAATGGAACAGGATGTAGTGTGTAACTGAACATGGTCCAGTGTCTAATGGAAAAGAGTGCAGTGTATAATGGAACAGGGTGCAGTGTCTAATGGAACAGGATAAGGTATCCAATGGGACAGGTTGCGGAGTCTAATGGAACATGGTGCAGCGTGTAATGTAACAGGGTGCAGTGTCTAATGGAACATGGTGCAGTGTCTAATGTAACAGGGTGCAGTTTCAAATGGAACAGGGTGCCATGACTAATGGAACAGGGTGCAGTGTCTAATGTAACAGGTTGCAGTGTCTAATGGAACAAGCAGTAGTGTCTAATGTATAAGGGTGCAGTGTATAATGGAACAGGGTGCAGTGTCTAATGGAAGATGGTGCAGTGTCTAATGGAACAGGGAGTAGTGTCTAATGGAACAGGGTGCAGTGTCTAATGGAACAGGACGCGTTGCCTAATTGAAAAGGATGCGGTGTCTAATTGAACATGGTGCAGTGTATAATGGAAGATGGTACAGTGTCTAATGGAAGAGGGTGCAGTGTCTAATGGAACATGGAGTAGTGTCAAATGGAATAGGGTGATGTGTCTAATGGAACACGGTGCAGTGTCTAATGTAACAGGGTGCATTGTCTCTTGGAACAAGGTGCAGTTTCTAATGGAACATGGTGCAGTGTCTAATGCAAAGGATGCTGTGTCTAATGGAACAGGGTGCAGTATCTAATGGAACAGGGTGCAGTGTCTAATGTAACAGCGTGCAGTGTCTAACTGAACAGGGTGCAGTGTCTAATGGAACAGGGTGCATTGTCTCTTGGAACATGGTGCAGTGTCTAATGGAACAGGGTGCAGTATCTAATGGAACAGGGTGCAGTGTCTAATGTAACAGCGTGCAGTGTCTAACTGAACAGGGTGCAGTGTCTAATGGAACAGGGTGCAGTGTCAAATGGAACGGTTTGCAATGTCTAATGGAACAGCGTGCTGTGTCTAATGGAACGGGGTGCAGTGTCTAATGGAACAGTTTGCAGTGTCTAATGGAACATGGTGCAGTGTCTAATGGAACATGGTGCATTGTCTAATGGAACAAGGTGCAGTGTCTAATGGAACATGGTGCAGTGTCTAATGGAACAGGGTGCAGTGTCTAATGTAACAGGGTGCAGTGTCTAATGTAACAGGGTGCAGTGTCTAATGCAACAGGCCGAAGTGTCTTATGTAACAGGGTGCAGTTTATAATGGAACAGGGTGCAGTGTCTTATGCAGCAGGCAGCAGTGTCTATTGGAACAGGGTGCAGAGTCTAATGGAACAGGGTGCAGTGTCTAATGAAACAGGGTACAGTGTCTAATGGAACAGGAAGTAGTGTCTAATGTAACAGGGTGCAGTGCATAATGGAACAGGGTGCAGTGTCTAATGAAACAGGGTGCAATGTATAATGGAACATGGTGTAGTGTCTAATGGAACAGGGTGAAGTGTCTAATGGAACAGGGTGTATTGTCTATTGGAACAGGGAGTAGTGTCTAATGGAACCTGTTGCAGTGTCTAATGGAACAGGGAGTAGTGTCTAATGGAACAGGAAGTAGTGACTAATGGAACCTGTTGCAGTGTCTAATGGAACAGGGTGCAGTGTCTAATGGAACAAGGTGCAGTGTATAATGGAACCTGTTGCAGTATCTAATGGAACAGGGAGCAGTGTCTAATGGAACAGGGTGCAGTGTCTAATTGAACAGGGTGCAGTGTCTAATGGAACAAGGTGCAGTGTATAATGCAACATGTTGCAGTGTCTAATGGAACAGGGTGCAGTGTCTAATGGAACAGGGTGCAGTGTCTAATGGAACAGGGTGTAGTGTCTAATAGAACAGCCTGCAGTGTCTAATGGAACAGGGTGCCGTTGTCTAATGGAACAGGTTGCAGTGTCTAATGGAACAGGTTGCAGTGTCTAAGGGATCGGGGTGCAGTGTCTAATGGAACAGGGTGCAGTGTCTAATGGAACATGGTGCAGTGTATAATGGAAGAAGGTGCAGTGTCTAAAGGAACATGGTGCAGTGTCAAATGGAACAGGATGTGGTGTCTAATTGAACAGGATGCACTGTCTAATGTAACAGGGTGCAGTGTCTAATGTAACAGGGTGCAGTGTCTAATGGAACAGGGTGCAGTGTCTAATGGAACATGGTGCAGTGTCTAATGGAACAGGGAGCAGTGTCTTATGTAACAGGGTGCAGTGTCTAATGTAACAGGGTGCAGTTTCAAATGGAACAGGGTGCCATGACTAATGGAACAGGGTGCAGTGTCTAATGTAACAGGTTGCAGTGTCTAATGGAACAAGCAGTAGTGTCTAATGTATAAGGGTGCAGTGTATAATGGAACAGGGTGCAGTGTCTAATGGAAGATGGTGCAGTGTCTAATGGAACAGGGAGTAGTGTCTAATGGAACAGGGTGCAGTGTCTAATGGAACAGGACACGTTGCCTAATTGAAAAGGATGCGGTGTCTAATTGAACATGGTGCAGTGTATAATGGAAGATGGTACAGTGTCTAATGGAAGAGGGTGCAGTGTCTAATGGAACATGGAGTAGTGTCAAATGGAATAGGGTGATGTGTCTAATGGAACATGGTGCAGTGTCTAATGTAACAGGGTGCAGTGTCTAATGGAACAGGGTGCAGTATCTAATGGAACAGGGTGCAGTGTCTAATGGAACAGGGTGCAGCGTCTAATGGAACAGGTTGCAGTGTCTAATTCAACAAGGAGTAGTGTCTAGTGTATAAGGGTGCAGTGTATAATGGAACAGGGTGCAGTGTCTAATGGAACAGGGTGCAGAGTCTAATAGAACAGGGAGTAGTGTCTAATGTAACAGGGTGCAGTGTATAATGGAACAGGGTGCAGTGTGTAATGGAACAGGGTGCAGTGTCTAATGGAACAAGGTGTAGTGTCTAATGGAACAGGGTGGAGTGTCTAATGGAACAGGGTGCTGTGTCTAATGGAACAGGGTGCAGTGTCTAATGGAACAGGGTGCAGTGTCTCTTGGAATATGGTGCAGTGTCTAATGGAACTAGGTGCAGTTTCTAATGGAACATGGTGCAGTGTCTAATGGAAAGGATGCTGTGTCTAATGGAACAGGGTGCAGTATCCAATGTAACAGGGTGCAGTGTCAAATGGAACAGGGTGCAGTGTCAAAAGGAACAGGGTGTGGTGACTAATGGAACAGGGTGCAGTTCTAATGGAACAGATTGTTGTTCCTAATGAAACAGGGTGTAGTGTCTAATGGAACAGGGTGCAGTGTCTAATGGAACAGGGTGCAGTGTCTAATGGAACATGGTGCAGTATCCAATGTAACAGGGTGCAGTGTCAAATGGAACAGGGTGCGGTGTCAAAAGGAACAGGGTGTGGTGACTAATGGAACAGGGTGCAGTTCTAATGGAACAGATTGTTGTTCCTAATGAAACAGGGTGTAGTGTCTAATGGAACAGGGTGCAGTGTCTAATGGAACAGGGTGCAGTGTCTAATGGAACAGGGTGCAGTGTCTAATGGAACATGTTGCAGTGACTAATGGAACATGGTGCAGTGCCTAATGGAACAGGGTGCAGTGTCTAATGGAAAGGGGGCAGTGTCTAAGGGAACATGGTGCAGTTTCTAATTGTGCATGGTGCAGTGTCTAATTGAACAGGGTGCAGTGTCTAATGGAACAGGGTGCAGTTTCTAATGGACCAGGGTGCGGTGTCTAATGGAACAGGGTGCAATGTCTAAAGGAACAGGGTGCAGTGTCTAATGGAACAGGGTGTAGAGTCGAATTGAACATGATGCAGTCTCCATTGGAACAGGGTGTAGGGTCTAATGGAACAGGGTGCAGTGTCTAATGGAACATGGTGCAGTGTCTAATGGAACAGGACGCTGTGTCTAATGGAAAATGGTGCAGTGTCTAATGGAACAATGTGCAGTGTCTAATGGAACAGGGTGCAGTGTCTAATGGAACAGGGTGCAGTGTCTAACGGAACAGGGTGCAATGTCTAATGGAAAAGGGTGCAGTGTCTAATGGAACACGGTGCAGTGTCTAATGGATCAGGGTGCAGTGTCTAATGGAACAGGATGTTGTGTCTTATGGAACAGGGTGCAGGGTCTAATGGAACATGGTGCAGTGTCTAATGGAAGAGGGTGTAGTGTCTAATGGAACTGGGTGGAGCGTCTAATGGAACAGGGCGCAGCGTCTAATGGAACTGGGTGCAGTGTATAATGGAACAGGGTTTTCTGTCTAATTTAACAGGGTGCATTGTCTAATGGAACATGGTGCAGTGTCTAATGGAACAGGTGTAGTGTCTAATGGAACAGGGTGCAGTGTCTAATGGAAAAGGTAGTAGTGTCTAATGGAACAGGGTGCAGTGTCTAATGTAACAGGGTGCGGTGTTTAATGGAACAGGGTGCGGTGTCTAATGGAACAGGGTGCGGTGTCTAATACAACTGGGTGCAGTGTCTAATGGAACAGGTGTAGTGTCTAATGGAACATCGTGCGTTGTCTAATGGAACAGGGTGTGTTGTCTAATGGAACAGGGTGCAGTGTCAAATGGAACAGGATGTAGTGTGTAACTGAACATGGTCCAGTGTCTAATGGAAAAGAGTGCAGTGTATAATGGAACAGGGTGCAGTGTCTAATGGAACAGGATAAGGTATCCAATGGGACAGGTTGCGGAGTCTAATGGAACATGGTGCAGCGTGTAATGTAACAGGGTGCAGTGTCTAATGGAACATGGTGCAGTGTCTAATGTAACAGGGTGCAGTTTCAAATGGAACAGGGTGCCATGACTAATGGAACAGGGTGCAGTGTCTAATGTAACAGGTTGCAGTGTCTAATGGAACAAGCAGTAGTGTCTAATGTATAAGGGTGCAGTGTATAATGGAACAGGGTGCAGTGTCTAATGGAAGATGGTGCAGTGTCTAATGGAACAGGGAGTAGTGTCTAATGGAACAGGGTGCAGTGTCTAATGGAACAGGACGCGTTGCCTAATTGAAAAGGATGCGGTGTCTAATTGAACATGGTGCAGTGTATAATGGAAGATGGTACAGTGTCTAATGGAAGAGGGTGCAGTGTCTAATGGAACATGGAGTAGTGTCAAATGGAATAGGGTGATGTGTCTAATGGAACACGGTGCAGTGTCTAATGTAACAGGGTGCATTGTCTCTTGGAACAAGGTGCAGTTTCTAATGGAACATGGTGCAGTGTCTAATGCAAAGGATGCTGTGTCTAATGGAACAGGGTGCAGTATCTAATGGAACAGGGTGCAGTGTCTAATGTAACAGCGTGCAGTGTCTAACTGAACAGGGTGCAGTGTCTAATGGAACAGGGTGCAGTGTCAAATGGAACGGTTTGCAATGTCTAATGGAACAGCGTGCTGTGTCTAATGGAACGGGGTGCAGTGTCTAATGGAACAGTTTGCAGTGTCTAATGGAACATGGTGCAGTGTCTAATGGAACATGGTGCATTGTCTAATGGAACAAGGTGCAGTGTCTAATGGAACATGGTGCAGTGTCTAATGGAACAGGGTGCAGTGTCTAATGTAACAGGGTGCAGTGTCTAATGTAACAGGGTGCAGTGTCTAATGCAACAGGCCGAAGTGTCTTATGTAACAGGGTGCAGTTTATAATGGAACAGGGTGCAGTGTCTTATGCAGCAGGCAGCAGTGTCTATTGGAACAGGGTGCAGAGTCTAATGGAACAGGGTGCAGTGTCTAATGAAACAGGGTACAGTGTCTAATGGAACAGGAAGTAGTGTCTAATGTAACAGGGTGCAGTGCATAATGGAACAGGGTGCAGTGTCTAATGAAACAGGGTGCAATGTATAATGGAACATGGTGTAGTGTCTAATGGAACAGGGTGAAGTGTCTAATGGAACAGGGTGTATTGTCTATTGGAACAGGGAGTAGTGTCTAATGGAACCTGTTGCAGTGTCTAATGGAACAGGGAGTAGTGTCTAATGGAACAGGGAGTAGTGTCTAATGGAACCTGTTGCAGTGTCTAATGGAACAGGGTGCAGTGTCTAATGGAACAAGGTGCAGTGTATAATGGAACCTGTTGCAGTATCTAATGGAACAGGGAGCAGTGTCTAATGGAACAGGGTGCAGTGTCTAATTGAACAGGGTGCAGTGTCTAATGGAACAAGGTGCAGTGTATAATGCAACATGTTGCAGTGTCTAATGGAACAGGGTGCAGTGTCTAATGGAACAGGGTGCAGTGTCTAATGGAACAGGGTGTAGTGTCTAATAGAACAGCCTGCAGTGTCTAATGGAACAGGCTGCCGTTGTCTAATGGAACAGGTTGCAGTGTCTAATGGAACAGGTTGCAGTGTCTAAGGGATCGGGGTGCAGTGTCTAATGGAACAGGGTGCAGTGTCTAATGGAACATGGTGCAGTGTATAATGGAAGAAGGTGCAGTGTCTAAAGGAACATGGTGCAGTGTCAAATGGAACAGGATGTGGTGTCTAATTGAACAGGATGCACTGTCTAATGTAACAGGGTGCAGTGTCTAATGTAACAGGGTGCAGTGTCTAATGGAACAGGGTGCAGTGTCTAATGGAACATGGTGCAGTGTCTAATGGAACAGGGAGCAGTGTCTTATGTAACAGGGTGCAGTGTCTAATGTAACAGGGTGCAGTTTCAAATGGAACAGGGTGCCATGACTAATGGAACAGGGTGCAGTGTCTAATGTAACAGGTTGCAGTGTCTAATGGAACAAGCAGTAGTGTCTAATGTATAAGGGTGCAGTGTATAATGGAACAGGGTGCAGTGTCTAATGGAAGATGGTGCAGTGTCTAATGGAACAGGGAGTAGTGTCTAATGGAACAGGGTGCAGTGTCTAATGGAACAGGACACGTTGCCTAATTGAAAAGGATGCGGTGCCTAATTGAAAAGGATGCGGTGTCTAATTGAACATGGTGCAGTGTATAATGGAAGATGGTACAGTGTCTAATGGAAGAGGGTGCAGTGTCTAATGGAACATGGAGTAGTGTCAAATGGAATAGGGTGATGTGTCTAATGGAACATGGTGCAGTGTCTAATGTAACAGGGTGCAGTGTCTAATGGAACAGGGTGCAGTATCTAATGGAACAGGGTGCAGTGTCTAATGGAACAGGGTGCAGCGTCTAATGGAACAGGTTGCAGTGTCTAATTCAACAAGGAGTAGTGTCTAGTGTATAAGGGTGCAGTGTATAATGGAACAGGGTGCAGTGTCTAATGGAACAGGGTGCAGAGTCTAATAGAACAGGGAGTAGTGTCTAATGTAACAGGGTGCAGTGTATAATGGAACAGGGTGCAGTGTGTAATGGAACAGGGTGCAGTGTCTAATGGAACAAGGTGTAGTGTCTAATGGAACAGGGTGGCGTGTCTAATGGAACAGGGTGCTGTGTCTAATGGAACAGGGTGCAGTGTCTAATGGAACAGGGTGCAGTGTCTCTTGGAATATGGTGCAGTGTCTAATGGAACTAGGTGCAGTTTCTAATGGAACATGGTGCAGTGTCTAATGGAAAGGATGCTGTGTCTAATGGAACAGGGTGCAGTGTCTAATGGAACAGGGTGCAGTGTCTAATGTAACAGCGTGCAGTGTCTAATTCAACTGGGTGCAGTGTCTAATGGAACAGGGTGCAGTGTCTAATGGAACGGTTTGCAATGTCTAATGGAACAGCGTGCTGTGTCTAATGGAACAGGGTGCAGTGTCTAATGGAACAGTTTGCAGTGTCTAATGGAACAGGAAGCTGTGTCTAATGGAACATGGTGCAGTGTCTAATGGAACAAGGTGCAGTGTCTAATGGAACATGGTGCAGTGTCTAATGGAACAGGGTGTAGTGTCTAATGAAACAGGGTGCAATGTATAATG
This sequence comes from Cetorhinus maximus, assembly GCF_964194155.1. Classification (NCBI taxonomy): domain Eukaryota; kingdom Metazoa; phylum Chordata; class Chondrichthyes; order Lamniformes; family Cetorhinidae; genus Cetorhinus; species Cetorhinus maximus. The sequence goes on along the minus strand of NW_027596180.1, from coordinate 595,331 downwards.
GAACAGGGTGTAGTGTCTAATGGAACAGGGTGTAGTGTCTAATGGAACAGGGTGTATTGTCTATTGGAACAGGGAGTAGTGTCTAATGGAACCTGTTGCAGTGTCTAATGGAACAGGGTGCAGTGTCTAATGGAACAGGGAGTAGTGTCTAATGGAACCTGTTGCAGTGTCTAATGGAACAGGGTGCAGTGTCTAATGGAACAAGGTGCAGTGTGTAATGGAACAGGGTGCAATGTCTAATGTAACAAGGTGCAGTGTCTAATGGAACAGGGTGTAGTCTCTAATGGAACAGGGTGCAGTGTCTAATGGAACAGGGTGCAGTGTCTAATGTAACAGCGTGCAGTGTCTAATTGAACAGGGTGCAGTGTCTAATTGAACAGGGTGCAGTGTCTAATGGAACAGGGTGCAGTGTCTAATGGAACGGTTTGCAATGTCTAATGGAACAGCGTGCTGTGTCTAATGGAACAGGGTGCAGTGTCTAATGGAACAGTTTGCAGTGTCTAATGGAACAGGAAGCTGTGTCTAATGGAACAGGAAGCTGTGTCTAATGGAACATAGTGCAGTGTCTAAAGGAACATGGTGCAGTGTCAAATGGAACAGGATGTGGTGTCTAATTGAACAGGATGCACTGTCTAATGTAACAGGGTGCAGTGTCTAATGTAACAGGGTGCAGTTTCAAATGGAACAGGGTGCCATGACTAATGGAACAGGGTGCAGTGTCTAATGGAAGATGGTGCAGTGTCTAATGGAACAGGGAGTAGTGTCTAATGGAACAGGGTGCAGTTTCTAATGGAACAGGACACGTTGCCTAATTGAAAAGGATGCGGTGTCTAATTGAACATGGTGCAGTGTATAATGGAAGATGGTACAGTGTCTAATAGAAGAGGGTGCAGTGTCTAATGGAACATGGAGTAGTGTCAAATGGAATAGGGTGATGTGTCTAATGGAATATGGTGCAGTGTCTAATGTAACAGGGTGCAGTGTCTAATGGAACAGGGTGCAGTATCTAATGGAACAGGGTGCAGTGTCTAATGGAACAGGGTGCAGTGTCTAATGGAACAGGTTGCAGTGTCTAATTCAACAAGGAGTAGTGTCTAGTGTATAAGGGTGCAGTGTATAATGGAACAGGGTGCAGTGTCTAATGGAACAGGGTGCAGTGTCTAATAGAACACGGAGTAGTGTCTAATGTAACAGGGTGCAGTGTATAATGGAACAGGGTGCAGTGTGTAATGGAACAGGGTGCAGTGTCTAATGGAACAAGGTGTAGTGTCTAATGGAACAGGGTGGAGTGTCTAATGGAACAGGGTGCTGTGTCTAATGGAACAGGGTGCAGTGTCTAATGGAACAGGGTGCAGTGTCTAATGGAACAGGGTGCAGTGTCTAATGGAACAGGGTGCAGTGTCTCTTGGAACATGGTGCAGTGTCTAATGGAACTAGGTGCAGTTTCTAATGGAACATGGTGCAGTGTCTAATGGAAAGGATGCTGTGTCTAATGGAACAGGGTGCAGTGTCTAATGGAACAGGGTGCAGTGTCTAATGTAACAGCGTGCAGTGTCTAATTGAACAGGGTGCAGTGTCTAATGGAACAGGGTGCAGTGTCTAATGGAACGGTTTGCAATGTCTAATGGAACAGCGTGCTGTGTCTAATGGAACAGGGTGCAGTGTCTAATGGAACAGTTTGCAGTGTCTAATGGAACAGGAAGCTGTGTCTAATGGAACAAGGTGCAGTGTGTAATGGAACTGGGTGCAATGTCTAATGTAACAAGGTGCAGTGTCTAATGGAACAGGGTGTAGTCTCTAATGGAACAGGGTGCAGTGTCTAATGGAACAGGGTGCAGTGTCTAATGTAACAGCGTGCAGTGTCTAATTGAACAGGGTGCAGTGTCTAATTGAACAGGGTGCAGTGTCTAATGGAACAGGGTGCAGTGTCTAATGGAACATGTTGCAGTGTCTAATGGAACAGGGAGCAGTGTCTAATGGAACAGGGAGTAGTGTCTAATGGAACCTGTTGCAGTGTCTAATGGAACAGGGTGCAGTGTCTAATGGAACAAGGTGCAGTGTGTAATGGAACTGGGTGCAATGTCTAATGTAACAAGGTGCAGTGTCTAATGGAACAGGGTGTAGTCTCTAATGGAACAGGGTGCAGTGTCTAATGGAACAGGGTGCAGTGTCTAATGTAACAGCGTGCAGTGTCTAATTGAACAGGGTGCAGTGTCTAATTGAACAGGGTGCAGTGTCTAATGGAACAGGGTGCAGTGTCTAATGGAACGGTTTGCAATGTCTAATGGAACAGCGTGCTGTGTCTAATGGAACAGGGTGCAGTGTCTAATGGAACAGTTTGCAGTGTCTAATGGAACAGGAAGCTGTGTCTAATGGAACATGGTGCAGTGTCTAATGGAACAAGGTGCAGTGTCTAATGGAACATGGTGCAGTGTCTAATGGAACAGGGTGTAGTGTCTAATGTAACAGGGTGCAGTGTCTAATGCAACAGGCCGAAGTGTCTTATGTAACAGGGTGCAGTTTATAATGGAACAGGGTGCAGTGTCTTATGCAGCAGGCAGCAGTGTCTATTGGAACAGGGTGCAGAGTCTAATGGAACAGGGTGCAGTGTCTAATGGAACAGGGTACAGTGTCTAATGGAACAGGAAGTAGTGTCTAATGTAACAGGGTGCAGTGCATAATGGAACAGGGTGTAGTGTCTAATGGAACAGGGTGAAGTGTCTAATGGAACAGGGTGTATTGTCTATTGGAACAGGGAGTAGTGTCTAATGGAACCTGTTGCAGTGTCTAATGGAACAGGGAGTAGTGTCTAATGGAACAGGGAGTAGTGTCTAATGGAACCTGTTGCAGTGTCTAATGGAACAGGGTGCAGTGTCTAATGGAACAAGGTGCAGTGTATAATGGAACCTGTTGCAGTATCTAATGGAACAGGGAGCAGTGTCTAATGGAACAGGGTGCAGTGTCTAATGGAACAGGCTGCAGTGTCTAATTGAACAGGGTGCAGTGTCTTATGGAACAAGGTGCAGTGTATAATGGAATATGTTGCAGTGTCTAATGGAACAGGGTGCAGTGTCTAATGGAACAGGGTGTAGTGTCTAATAGAACAGCCTGCAGTGTCTAATGGAACAGGGTGCCGTTGTCTAATGGAACAGGTTGCAGTGTCTAATGTAACAGGTTGCAGTGTCTAATGGATCGGGGTGCAGTGTCTAATGGAACAGGGTGCAGTGTCTAATGGAACATGGTGCAGTGTATAATGGAAGAAGGTGCAGTGTCTAAAGGAACATGGTGCAGTGTCAAATGGAACAGGATGTGGTGTCTAATTGAACAGGATGCACTGTCTAATGTAACAGGGTGCAGTGTCTAATGTAACAGGGTGCAGTGTCTAATGGAACAGGGTGCAGTGTCTAATGGAACATGGTGCAGTGTCTAATGGAACAGGGAGCAGTGTCCTATGTAACAGGGTGCAGTGTCTAATGTAACAGGGTGCTGTTTCAAATGGAACAGGGTGCCATGACTAATGGAACAGGGTGCAGTGTCTAATGTAACAGGTTGCAGTGTCTAATGGAACAAGCAGTAGTGTCTAATGTATAAGGGTGCAGTGTATAATGGAACAGGGTGCAGTGTCTAATGGAAGATGGTGCAGTGTCTAATGGAACAGGGAGTAGTGTCTAATGGAACAGGGTGCAGTGTCTAATGGAACAGGACACGTTGCCTAACTGAAAAGGATGCGGTGTCTGATTGAACATGGTGCAGTGTATAATGGAAGATGGTACAGTGTCTAATGGAAGAGGGTGCAGTGTCTAATGGAACATGGAGTAGTGTCAAATGGAATAGGGTGATGTGTCTAATGGAACATGGTGCAGTGTCTAATGTAACAGGGTGCAGTGTCTAATGGAACAGGGTGCAGTATCTAATGGAACAGGGTGCAGTGTCTAATGGAACAGGGTGCAGTGTCTAATGGAACAGGTTGCAGTGTCTAATTCAACAAGGAGTAGTGTCTAGTGTATAAGGGTGCAGTATATAATGGAACAGGGTGCAGTGTCTAATGGAACAGGGTGCAGTGTCTAATGGAACAGGGTGCAGTGTCTAATAGAACAGGGTGCAGTGTCTAATGGAACAGGTTGCAGTGTCTAATTCAACAAGGAGTAGTGTCTAATGTAACAGGGTGCAGTGCATAATGGAACAGGGCGCAGTGTGTAATGGAACAGGGTGCAGTGTCTAATGGAACAAGGAGTAGTGTCTAATGGAACAGGGTGGAGTGTCTAATGGAACAGGGTGCTGTGTCTAATGGAACAGGGTGCAGTGTCTAATGGAACAGGGTGCTGTGTCTAATGGAACAGGGTGCAGTGTCAAATGGAACAGGGTGTAGTGTCTAATGGAACAGGGTGCAGTGTCTAATGGAACAGGGTGCAGTGTCTAATGGAACAGGGTGCAGCCTCTAATGGAACAGGGTGCAGTGTCTAATGGAACAGGGTGCAGTGTCTAATGGAATGGGGTGCAGTGTATAATGGAACATGGTGCAGTGTCTAATGGAACAGGGTGCAGTGTCTAATGGAACAGGGTGCAGTGTCTAATGGAACAAGGTGCAGTGTCTATTGGAACAGGGTGCAGTGTCTAATGGAACAGGGTGCAGTGTATAATGGAACATGGTGCAGTGTCTAATGTAACAGGGAGCAGTGTCTAATGGAACAGGGTGCGGTGTCAAATGGAACAAGTTGCATTGTCTAATGGAACAGGGTGCAGTGTCTAATGGAACAGGATGCGGTGTCAAATGGAACAAGGTGCGTTGTCTAATGAAACAAGGTGCGGTGTCTAATGCAACAAGGTGCGGTGTCTAATGGAACAAGGTGCAGTGTCTAATGGAACAGGGTGTAGTGTCTAATGGAACTGCGTGCAGCGTCTAATGGAACTGGGTGCAGTGTATAATGGAACAGGGTGTTCTGTCTAATGGAACATGGTGCAGTGTCAAATGGAACAGGGTGTAGTGTCTAATGGAACATGGTGCAGTGTCTAATGGAACATGGTGCAGTGTCTAATGTAACATGGTGCGGTGTCTAATGGAACATGGTGCAGTGTCTAATGTAACATGGTGCGGTGTCTAACGGAACAGGGTGCAGTGTCTAATGGAACAGGGTGCGGTGTCAAATGGAACAGGGTGCGGTGTCTAATGGAACAGGGTGCAGTGTCTAATGGAACAGGTTGTAGAGCCTAATGGAACAGGGTATAGTGTCTCATGGAACATGTTGCAGTGACTAATGGAACAGGGGGCAGTGTCTAATGGAACATGGTGCAGTGCCTAATGGAACAGGGTGCAGTGTCTAATGGAACAGGGTGCGGTGTCAAATGGAACAGGGTGCGGTGTCTAATGGAACAGGGTGCAGTGTCTAATGGAACATGGTGCAGTGCCTAATGGAACAGGGTGCAGTGTCTAATGGAAAGGGGGCAGTGTTTAATGGAACATGGTGCAGTTTCTAATGGAGCATGGTTCAGTGTCTAATGGAACAGGGTGCAGTGTCTAATGGAACAGGGTGCAGTGTCTAATGGACTAGGGTGCGGTGTCTAATGGAACAGGGGGCAGTGTCTAAAGGAACAGGGTGCAGTGTCTAATGGAACAGGGTTAAGAGTCGAATTGAACATGATGCAGTCTCCAATGGAACAGGGTGCAGTGTCTAATGGAACATGGTGCAGTGTCTAATGGAACAGGACGCAGTGTCTAATGGAAAATGGTGCAGTGTCTAATGGAACAATGTGCAGTGTCTAATGGAACAGGGTGTAGTGTCTAATGGAACAGGGTGCAGTGTCTAATGGAACAGGGTGCAGTTTCTAATGGAACAGGGTGCCGTTTCTAATGGAACAGGGTGCAGTGTCTAATGGTATAGGGTGCAGTGTCTAATGGAACAAGGTGTAGTGTCTAATGGAAAATGGTGAAGTGTCTAATGGAACAGGGTGCAGTGTATAATGGAACAGGGTGCAATGTCTAATGGAACAGGGTGCGGTGTCTAATGCAAGAGGGTGCAGTGTCTAATGGAACAGGGTGCAATGTCTAATGGAACAGGGTGTTGTGTCTAATTGAACATGATGCAGTCTCCAGTAGAAGAGGGTGCAGTGTCTAATGCTACAGGGAGCGCTGTCTAATGGAACATGTTGCAGTGACTAATGGAACAAGGGGCAGTGTCCAATGGAACATGGTGTAGTGTCTAATGGAACAGGGTGCAGTGTCTAATGGAACATGGTGCGGTGTCTAATGGAACAGGGAGTAGTGTATAATGGAACATGGTGCGGTGTCTAATGGAACAGGGTGCGGTGTCTAATGGAACAGGGTGCAGTGTATAATGGAACATGGTGCGGTGTCTAATGGAACAGGGTGCGGTGTCTAATGGAACAGGGTGCAGTGTATAATGGAAAATGGTGCTTTGTCTAATGGAACAGGGTGCGGTGTCTAATGGAACAGGGTGCAGTGTATAATGGAACATGGTGCAGTGTCTAATGGAACAGGATGCGGTGTCTAATGGAACATGGTGCGGTGTCTAATGGAACAGGGTGCAGTGTCTAATGGAACAGGGTGCAGTGTGTAATGGAACATGGTGCGGTGTCTAATGGAACAGGGTGTAGTGTCTAATGGAACAGGGTGCAGTGTATAATGGAACATGGTGCAGTGTCTAATGGAACAGGATGCGGTGTCTAATTGAACAGGGTGCAGTGTCTAAAGGAACAGGGTGCAGTGTCTAATGTAACAGGGTACAGTGTCTAATGGAACAGGGTGCGGTGTCTAATAGAACATGGTGTAGTGTCTAATGTAACAGGCTGCAGTGTCTAATGTAACAGGGTTGCAGTGTCTAATGTAACAGGGTGCAGTGTCTAATGTGACAGGGTGCAGTGTATAATGCAACAGTGTGCAGTGTCTAATGGAACACGGTACAGTGTCTAATGGAACAGGGCGCAGTGTCTAATGAAACAAGGTGAAGTGTCTACTGGAACAGGGTGTAGTGTCTAATGGAACAGGTTGCAGTGTCTAATGGAACAGGATGCGTTGTCTAATTGAACAGGATGCGTTGTCTAATTGAACAGGGTGCAGTGTATAATTGAACAGGGTGCAGTGTCTAATGTAACAGGGTGCAGTGTCTAATGGAACAGGGTGTAGTATCTAATGGAACATGGTGCAGTGTCTAATGGAACAGGATGCGTTGTCTAATTGAACAGGATGCAGTGTCTAATGTAACAGGGTGCAGTGTCTAATGGAACAGGGTGCAGTGTCTAATGGAACAAGGAGCGGTGTCTAATGGAACAGGGTGTAGTGTCTAATGGAACATGGTGCAGTGTCTTATATAACAGGGTGAAGTGTCTAATGTAACAGGGTCTAATGTCTAATGGAACAGCATTCGGTGTCTAATTGAACAGGGTGCAGTGTCTAATGGAACAGGGTGTAGTGTATAATGTAACAGGGTGCAGTGTCTAATGTACAGGATGCGTTGTCTAATTGAACAGGATGCGGTGTTTAATTGAACATGGTGCAGTGTATAATGGAACATGGTACAGTATCTAATGTAACAGGGTGCAGTGTCTAATGGAACAGGGAGTAGTGTCTAATGGAACAGGTTGAATTGTCTAATGGAACAGGGTGTAGTGTCCAATGGAACAGGGTGCAGTGTCTAATGGAACATGGTGCAGTGTCTAATGGAACAGGGTGTAGTGTCTAATGGAACATGGCGCAGTGTCTAATGGAACAGGGTGCAGTGTCTAATGGAACATGGTGCAGTGTCTAATGCAACAGGGTGCTGTGTCTAATGGAACATGTTGCAGTGTCTAATGGAACATGGTGCAGTGTCTAATGTAACAGGGTGCTGTGTCTAATGGAACATGGTGCAGTGTCTAATGGAACAGGGTGCAGTGTCTAATGGAACAGGGTGCAGTGTCTAAAGGAACAGGGTTCAGTGTCTAATGGAACAGGGTGCAGTGTCTAATGGAACAGGGTGCAATGTCTAATGGAACATGGTGCAGTGTCTAATGGAACAGGGTGTAGTGTTGAATGGAACAGGGTGCAGTGTCTAATGGAAGAGGGTGCAGTGTCTATTGTAACAGGGGGCAGTGTTTATTCGAACAGGGTGCAGTGTCTATTGGAACAGGGTGCAGTGTCTATTCCAGCATGGTGCAGTGTCTAATGGAACAGTGTGTAGTGTATAATGGAACATGGAGTATTGTCTCATGGAACAGGATGCAGTGTCTAATTGAACAAGGAGCGGTTTCGAATTGAACAGGGTGCAGTGTCTAATGGAATAGGGTGCAGTGTCTAATGTAACAGGGTGCAGTGTCTAATGGAACAGGATGCGGTGTCTAATTGAACAAGGCGCGCTGTCTAATGGAACAGGGTGCAGTGTCTAATGGAACAGGGTGTAGTGTCTAATGTAACAGGGTGCGGTGTCTAACGGAACAGGGTGCTGTGTCTAATCGAACAGGGTGCAGTGTCTAATGGAACAGGGTGCAGTGTCTAATGGTACATGGTGCAGTGTCTAATGTAACAGGGAGCAGTGTCTAATGGAACAGGGTGCGGTGTCAAATGGAACAAGTTGCATTGTCTAATGGAACAGGGTGCAGTGTCTAATGGAACAGGATGCGGTGTCTAATGGAACAAGGTGCGTTGTCTAATGAAACAAGGTGCGGTGTCTAATGCAACAAGGTGCTGTGTCTAATGGAACAAGGTGCAGTGTCTAATGGAACAGGGTGTAGTGTCTAATGGAACTGGGTGCAGTGTCTAATGGAACTGGGTGCAGTGTATAATGGAACAGGGTGCAGTGTCTAATGGAACATGGTGCAGTGTCTAATGGAACATGGTGCAGTATCTAATGGAACAGGGTGCAGTGTCTAATGTAACAGGGTGCAGTGTCTAATGTAACATGGTGCGGTGTCTAACGGAACAGGGTGCGGTGTCTAATGGAACAGGGTGCGGTGTCTAATACAACTGGGTGCAGTGTCTAATGGAACAGGGTGTAGTGTCTAATGGAACATGGTGCAGTGTCTAATGGAACAGGGTGTAGTGTCTAATGGAACAGGGTGCAGTGTCTAATGGAAAAGGTAGTAGTGTCTAATGGAACAGGGTGCAGTGTCTAATGCAACGGGGTGCAGTGTCTAATGGAACAGGGTGCAGTGTCTAATGGAACAGGGTGCAGTGTCTAATGGAACATGGTGCAGTATCCAATGTAACAGGGTGCAGTGTCAAATGGAACAGGGTGCGGTGTCAAAAGGAACAGGGTGTGGTGACTAATGGAACAGGGTGCAGTTCTAATGGAACAGATTGTTGTTCCTAATGAAACAGGGTGTAGTGTCTAATGGAACAGGGTGCAGTGTCTAATGGAACAGGGTGCAGTGTCTAATGGAACATGTTGCAGTGACTAATGGAACATGGTGCAGTGCCTAATGGAACAGGGTGCAGTGTCTAATGGAAAGGGGGCAGTGTCTAAGGGAACATGGTGCAGTTTCTAATTGTGCATGGTGCAGTGTCTAATTGAACAGGGTGCAGTGTCTAATGGAACAGGGTGCAGTTTCTAATGGACCAGGGTGCGGTGTCTAATGGAACAGGGTGCAATGTCTAAAGGAACAGGGTGCAGTGTCTAATGGAACAGGGTGTAGAGTCGAATTGAACATGATGCAGTCTCCATTGGAACAGGGTGTAGGGTCTAATGGAACAGGGTGCAGTGTCTAATGGAACATGGTGCAGTGTCTAATGGAACAGGACGCTGTGTCTAATGGATAATGGTGCAGTGTCTAATGGAACAATGTGCAGTGTCTAATGGAACAGGGTGCAGTGTCTAATGGAACAGGGTGCAGTGTCTAACGGAACAGGGTGCAATGTCTAATGGAAAAGGGTGCAGTGTCTAATGGAACACGGTGCAGTGTCTAATGGATCAGGGTGCAGTGTCTAATGGAACAGGATGTTGTGTCTTATGGAACAGGGTGCAGGGTCTAATGGAACATGGTGCAGTGTCTAATGGAAGAGGGTGTAGTGTCTAATGGAACTGGGTGGAGCGTCTAATGGAACAGGGCGCAGCGTCTAATGGAACTGGGTGCAGTGTATAATGGAACAGGGTTTTCTGTCTAATTTAACAGGGTGCATTGTCTAATGGAACATGGTGCAGTGTCTAATGGAACAGGTGTAGTGTCTAATGGAACAGGGTGCAGTGTCTAATGGAAAAGGTAGTAGTGTCTAATGGAACAGGGTGCAGTGTCTAATGTAACAGGGTGCGGTGTTTAATGGAACAGGGTGCGGTGTCTAATGGAACAGGGTGCGGTGTCTAATACAACTGGGTGCAGTGTCTAATGGAACAGGTGTAGTGTCTAATGGAACATCGTGCGTTGTCTAATGGAACAGGGTGTGTTGTCTAATGGAACAGGGTGCAGTGTCAAATGGAACAGGATGTAGTGTGTAACTGAACATGGTCCAGTGTCTAATGGAAAAGAGTGCAGTGTATAATGGAACAGGGTGCAGTGTCTAATGGAACAGGATAAGGTATCCAATGGGACAGGTTGCGGAGTCTAATGGAACATGGTGCAGCGTGTAATGTAACAGGGTGCAGTGTCTAATGGAACATGGTGCAGTGTCTAATGTAACAGGGTGCAGTTTCAAATGGAACAGGGTGCCATGACTAATGGAACAGGGTGCAGTGTCTAATGTAACAGGTTGCAGTGTCTAATGGAACAAGCAGTAGTGTCTAATGTATAAGGGTGCAGTGTATAATGGAACAGGGTGCAGTGTCTAATGGAAGATGGTGCAGTGTCTAATGGAACAGGGAGTAGTGTCTAATGGAACAGGGTGCAGTGTCTAATGGAACAGGACGCGTTGCCTAATTGAAAAGGATGCGGTGTCTAATTGAACATGGTGCAGTGTATAATGGAAGATGGTACAGTGTCTAATGGAAGAGGGTGCAGTGTCTAATGGAACATGGAGTAGTGTCAAATGGAATAGGGTGATGTGTCTAATGGAACACGGTGCAGTGTCTAATGTAACAGGGTGCATTGTCTCTTGGAACAAGGTGCAGTTTCTAATGGAACATGGTGCAGTGTCTAATGCAAAGGATGCTGTGTCTAATGGAACAGGGTGCAGTATCTAATGGAACAGGGTGCAGTGTCTAATGTAACAGCGTGCAGTGTCTAATTGAACAGGGTGCAGTGTCTAATGGAACAGGGTGCAGTGTCAAATGGAACGGTTTGCAATGTCTAATGGAACAGCGTGCTGTGTCTAATGGAACGGGGTGCAGTGTCTAATGGAACAGTTTGCAGTGTCTAATGGAACATGGTGCAGTGTCTAATGGAACATGGTGCATTGTCTAATGGAACAAGGTGCAGTGTCTAATGGAACATGGTGCAGTGTCTAATGGAACAGGGTGCAGTGTCTAATGTAACAGGGTGCAGTGTCTAATGTAACAGGGTGCAGTGTCTAATGCAACAGGCCGAAGTGTCTTATGTAACAGGGTGCAGTTTATAATGGAACAGGGTGCAGTGTCTTATGCAGCAGGCAGCAGTGTCTATTGGAACAGGGTGCAGAGTCTAATGGAACAGGGTGCAGTGTCTAATGAAACAGGGTACAGTGTCTAATGGAACAGGAAGTAGTGTCTAATGTAACAGGGTGCAGTGCATAATGGAACAGGGTGCAGTGTCTAATGAAACAGGGTGCAATGTATAATGGAACATGGTGTAGTGTCTAATGGAACAGGGTGAAGTGTCTAATGGAACAGGGTGTATTGTCTATTGGAACAGGGAGTAGTGTCTAATGGAACCTGTTGCAGTGTCTAATGGAACAGGGAGTAGTGTCTAATGGAACAGGGAGTAGTGTCTAATGGAACCTGTTGCAGTGTCTAATGGAACAGGGTGCAGTGTCTAATGGAACAAGGTGCAGTGTATAATGGAACCTGTTGCAGTATCTAATGGAACAGGGAGCAGTGTCTAATGGAACAGGGTGCAGTGTCTAATTGAACAGGGTGCAGTGTCTAATGGAACAAGGTGCAGTGTATAATGCAACATGTTGCAGTGTCTAATGGAACAGGGTGCAGTGTCTAATGGAACAGGGTGCAGTGTCTAATGGAACAGGGTGTAGTGTCTAATGGAACAGCCTGCAGTGTCTAATGGAACAGGGTGCCGTTGTCTAATGGAACAGGTTGCAGTGTCTAATGGAACAGGTTGCAGTGTCTAAGGGATCGGGGTGCAGTGTCTAATGGAACAGGGTGCAGTGTCTAATGGAACATGGTGCAGTGTATAATGGAAGAAGGTGCAGTGTCTAAAGGAACATGGTGCAGTGTCAAATGGAACAGGATGTGGTGTCTAATTGAACAGGATGCACTGTCTAATGTAACAGGGTGCAGTGTCTAATGTAACAGGGTGCAGTGTCTAATGGAACAGGGTGCAGTGTCTAATGGAACATGGTGCAGTGTCTAATGGAACAGGGAGCAGTGTCTTATGTAACAGGGTGCAGTGTCTAATGTAACAGGGTGCAGTTTCAAATGGAACAGGGTGCCATGACTAATGGAACAGGGTGCAGTGTCTAATGTAACAGGTTGCAGTGTCTAATGGAACAAGCAGTAGTGTCTAATGTATAAGGGTGCAGTGTATAATGGAACAGGGTGCAGTGTCTAATGGAAGATGGTGCAGTGTCTAATGGAACAGGGAGTAGTGTCTAATGGAACAGGGTGCAGTGTCTAATGGAACAGGACACGTTGCCTAATTGAAAAGGATGCGGTGTCTAATTGAACATGGTGCAGTGTATAATGGAAGATGGTACAGTGTCTAATGGAAGAGGGTGCAGTGTCTAATGGAACATGGAGTAGTGTCAAATGGAATAGGGTGATGTGTCTAATGGAACATGGTGCAGTGTCTAATGTAACAGGGTGCAGTGTCTAATGGAACAGGGTGCAGTATCTAATGGAACAGGGTGCAGTGTCTAATGGAACAGGGTGCAGCGTCTAATGGAACAGGTTGCAGTGTCTAATTCAACAAGGAGTAGTGTCTAGTGTATAAGGGTGCAGTGTATAATGGAACAGGGTGCAGTGTCTAATGGAACAGGGTGCAGTGTCTAATAGAACAGGGAGTAGTGTCTAATGTAACAGGGTGCAGTGTATAATGGAACAGGGTGCAGTGTGTAATGGAACAGGGTGCAGTGTCTAATGGAACAAGGTGTAGTGTCTAATGGAACAGGGTGGAGTGTCTAATGGAACAGGGTGCTGTGTCTAATGGAACAGGGTGCAGTGTCTAATGGAACAGGGTGCAGTGTCTCTTGGAATATGGTGCAGTGTCTAATGGAACTAGGTGCAGTTTCTAATGGAACATGGTGCAGTGTCTAATGGAAAGGATGCTGTGTCTAATGGAACAGGGTGCAGTGTCTAATGGAACAGGGTGCAGTGTCTAATGTAACAGCGTGCAGTGTCTAATTCAACTGGGTGCAGTGTCTAATGGAACAGGGTGCAGTGTCTAATGGAACGGTTTGCAATGTCTAATGGAACAGCGTGCTGTGTCTAATGGAACAGGGTGCAGTGTCTAATGGAACAGTTTACAGTGTCTAATGGAACAGGAAGCTGTGTCTAATGGAACATGGTGCAGTGTCTAATGGAACAAGGTGCAGTGTCTAATGGAACATGGTGCAGTGTCTAATGGAACAGGGTGTAGTGTCTAATGTAACAGGTTGCAGTGTCTAATGCAACAGGCCGAAGCGTCTTATGTAACAGGGTGCAGTTTATAATGGAACAGGGTGCAGTGTCTTATGCAGCAGGCAGCAGTGTCTAATGGAACAGGGTGCAGAGTCTAATGGAACAGGGTGCAGTGTCTAATGGAACAGGGTACAGTGTCTAATGGAACAGGAAGTAGTGTCTAATGTAACAGGGTGCAGTGCATAATGGAACAGGGTGCAGTGTCTAATGAAACAGGGTGCAATGTATAATGGAACAGGGTGTAGTGTCTAATGGAACAGGGTGTAGTGTCTAATGGAACAGGGTGTATTGTCTATTGGAACAGGGAGTAGTGTCTAATGGAACCTGTTGCAGTGTCTAATGGAACAGGGAGCAGTGTCTAATGGAACAGGGAGTAGTGTCTAATGGAACCTGTTGCAGTGTCTAATGGAACAGGGTGCAGTGTCTAATGGAACAAGGTGCAGTGTGTAATGGAACAGGGTGCAATGTCTAATGTAACAAGGTGCAGTGTCTAATGGAACAGGGTGTAGTCTCTAATGGAACAGGGTGCAGTGTCTAATGGAACAGGGTGCAGTGTCTAATGTAACAGCGTGCAGTGTCTAATTGAACAGGGTGCAGTGTCTAATGGAACAGGGTGCAGTGTCTAATGGAACAGGGTGCAGTGTCTAATGGAACGGTTTGCAATGTCTAATGGAACAGCGTGCTGTGTCTAATGGAACAGGGTGCAGTGTCTAATGGAACAGTTTGCAGTGTCTAATGGAACAGGAAGCTGTGTCTAATGGAACATGGTGCAGTGTCTAATGGAACATGGTGCAGTGTCTAAAGGAACATGGTGCAGTGTCAAATGGAACAGGATGTGGTGTCTAATTGAACAGGATGCACTGTCTAATGTAACAGGGTGCAGTGTCTAATGTAACAGGGTGCAGTTTCAAATGGAACAGGGTGCCATGACTAATGGAACAGGGTGCAGTGTCTAATGGAAGATGGTGCAGTGTCTAATGGAACAGGGAGTAGTGTCTAATGGAACAGGGTGCAGTTTCTAATGGAACAGGACACGTTGCCTAATTGAAAAGGATGCGGTGTCTAATTGAACATGGTGCAGTGTATAATGGAAGATGGTACAGTGTCTAATGGAAGAGGGTGCAGTGTCTAATGGAACATGGAGTAGTGTCAAATGGAATAGGGTGATGTGTCTAATGGAATATGGTGCAGTGTCTAATGTAACAGGGTGCAGTGTCTAATGGAACAGGGTGCAGTATCTAATGGAACAGGGTGCAGTGTCTAATGGAACAGGGTGCAGTGTCTAATGGAACAGGTTGCAGTGTCTAATTCAACAAGGAGTAGTGTCTAGTGTATAAGGGTGCAGTGTATAATGGAACAGGGTGCAGTGTCTAATGGAACAGGGTGCAGTGTCTAATAGAACACGGAGTAGTGTCTAATGTAACAGGGTGCAGTGTATAATGGAACAGGGTGCAGTGTGTAATGGAACAGGGTGCTGTGTCTAATGGAACAGGGTGCAGTGTCTAATGGAACAGGGTGCAGTGTCTAATGGAACAGGGTGCAGTGTCTAATGGAACAGGGTGCAGTGTCTCTTGGAACATGGTGCAGTGTCTAATGGAACTAGGTGCAGTTTCTAATGGAACATGGTGCAGTGTCTAATGGAAAGGATGCTGTGTCTAATGGAACAGGGTGCAGTGTCTAATGGAACAGGGTGCAGTGTCTAATGTAACAGCGTGCAGTGTCTAATTGAACAGGGTGCAGTGTCTAATGGAACAGGGTGCAGTGTCTAATGGAACGGTTTGCAATGTCTAATGGAACAGCGTGCTGTGTCTAATGGAACAGGGTGCAGTGTCTAATGGAACAGTTTGCAGTGTCTAATGGAACAGGAAGCTGTGTCTAATGGAACATGGTGCAGTGTCTAATGGAACAAGGTGCAGTGTCTAATGGAACATGGTGCAGTGTCTAATGGAACAGGGTGTAGTGTCTAATGTGACAGGGTGCAGTGTCTAATGCAACAGGCCGAAGCGTCTTATGTAACAGGGTGCAGTTTATAATGGAACAGGGTGCAGTGTCTTATGCAGCAGGCAGCAGTGTCTAATGGAACAGGGTGCAGAGTCTAATGGAACAGGGTGCAGTGTCTAATGGAACAGGGTACAGTGTCTAATGGAACAGGAAGTAGTGTCTAATGTAACAGGGTGCAGTGCATAATGGAACAGGGTGCAGTGTCTAATGAAACAGGGTGCAATGTATAATGGAACAGGGTGTAGTGTCTAATGGAACAGGGTATGGTGTCTAATGGAACAAGGTGCAGTGTGTAATGGAACTGGGTGCAATGTCTAATGTAACAAGGTGCAGTGTCTAATGGAACAGGGTGTAGTCTCTAATGGAACAGGGTGCAGTGTCTAATGGAACAGGGTGCAGTGTCTAATGTAACAGCGTGCAGTGTCTAATTGAACAGGGTGCAGTGTCTAATTGAACAGGGTGCAGTGTCTAATGGAACAGGGTGCAGTGTCTAATAGAACCTGTTGCAGTGTCTAATGGAACAGGGAGCAGTGTCTAATGGAACAGGGAGTAGTGTCTAATGGAACCTGTTGCAGTGTCTAATGGAACAGGGTGCAGTGTCTAATGGAACAAGGTGCAGTGTGTAATGGAACTGGGTGCAATGTCTAATGTAACAAGGTGCAGTGTCTAATGGAACAGGGTGTAGTCTCTAATGGAACAGGGTGCAGTGTCTAATGGAACAGGGTGCAGTGTCTAATGTAACAGCGTGCAGTGTCTAATTGAACAGGGTGCAGTGTCTAATTGAACAGGGTGCAGTGTCTAATGGAACAGGGTGCAGTGTCTAATGGAACGGTTTGCAATGTCTAATGGAACAGCGTGCTGTGTCTAATGGAACAGGGTGCAGTGTCTAATGGAACAGTTTGCAGTGTCTAATGGAACAGGAAGCTGTGTCTAATGGAACATGGTGCAGTGTCTAATGGAACAAGGTGCAGTGTCTAATGGAACATGGTGCAGTGTCTAATGGAACAGGGTGTAGTGTCTAATGTAACAGGGTGCAGTGTCTAATGCAACAGTCCGAAGTGTCTTATGTAACAGGGTGCAGTTTATAATGGAACAGGGTGCAGTGTCTTATGCAGCAGGCAGCAGTGTCTATTGGAACAGGGTGCAGAGTCTAATGGAACAGGGTGCAGTGTCTAATGGAACAGGGTACAGTGTCTAATGGAACAGGAAGTAGTGTCTAATGTAACAGGGTGCAGTGCATAATGGAACAGGGTGCAGTGTCTAATGAAACAGGGTGCAATGTATAATGGAACAGGGTGTAGTGTCTAATGGAACAGGGTGAAGTGTCTAATGGAACAGGGTGTATTGTCTATTGGAACAGGGAGTAGTGTCTAATGGAACCTGTTGCAGTGTCTAATGGAACAGGGAGTAGTGTCTAATGGAACAGGGAGTAGTGTCTAATGGAACCTGTTGCAGTGTCTAATGGAACAGGGTGCAGTGTCTAATGGAACAAGGTGCAGTGTATAATGGAACCTGTTGCAGTATCTAATGGAACAGGGAGCAGTGTCTAATGGAACAGGGTGCAGTGTCTAATGGAACAGGCTGCAGTGTCTAATTGAACAGGGTGCAGTGTCTTATGGAACAAGGTGCAGTGTATAATGGAATATGTTGCAGTGTCTAATGGAACAGGGTGCAGTGTCTAATGGAACAGGGTGTAGTGTCTAATAGAACAGCCTGCAGTGTCTAATGGAACAGGGTGCCGTTGTCTAATGGAACAGGTTGCAGTGTCTAATGTAACAGGTTGCAGTGTCTAATGGATCGGGGTGCAGTGTCTAATGGAACAGGGTGCAGTGTCTAATGGAACATGGTGCAGTGTATAATGGAAGAAGGTGCAGTGTCTAAAGGAACATGGTGCAGTGTCAAATGGAACAGGATGTGGTGTCTAATTGAACAGGGTGCACTGTCTAATGTAACAGGGTGCAGTGTCTAATGTAACAGGGTGCAGTGTCTAATGGAACAGGGTGCAGTGTCTAATGGAACATGGTGCAGTGTCTAATGGAACAGGGAGCAGTGTCCTATGTAACAGGGTGCAGTGTCTAATGTAACAGGGTGCTGTTTCAAATGGAACAGGGTGCCATGACTAATGGAACAGGGTGCAGTGTCTAATGTAACAGGTTGCAGTGTCTAATGGAACAAGCAGTAGTGTCTAATGTATAAGGGTGCAGTGTATAATGGAACAGGGTGCAGTGTCTAATGGAAGATGGTGCAGTGTCTAATGGAACAGGGAGTAGTGTCTAATGGAACAGGGTGCAGTGTCTAATGGAACAGGACACGTTGCCTAACTGAAAAGGATGCGGTGTCTAATTGAACATGGTGCAGTGTATAATGGAAGATGGTACAGTGTCTAATGGAAGAGGGTGCAGTGTCTAATGGAACATGGAGTAGTGTCAAATGGAATAGGGTGATGTGTCTAATGGAACATGGTGTAGTGTCTAATGTAACAGGGTGCAGTGTCTAATGGAACAGGGTGCAGTATCTAATGGAACAGGGTGCAGTGTCTAATGGAACAGGGTGCAGTGTCTAATGGAACAGGTTGCAGTGTCTAATTCAACAAGGAGTAGTGTCTAGTGTATAAGGGTGCAGTGTATAATGGAACAGGGTGCAGTGTCTAATGGAACAGGTTGCAGTGTCTAATGGAACAGGGTGCAGTGTCTAATAGAACAGGGTGCAGTGTCTAATGGAACAGGTTGCAGTGTCTAATTCAACAAGGAGTAGTGTCTAATGTAACAGGGTGCAGTGCATAATGGAACAGGGTGCAGTGTGTAATGGAACAGGGTGCAGTGTCTAATGGAACAAGGAGTAGTGTCTAATGGAACAGGGTGGAGTGTCTAATGGAACAGGGTGCTGTGTCTAATGGAACAGGGTGCAGTGTCTAATGGAACAGGGTGCTGTGTCTAATGGAACAGGGTGCAGTGTCTAATGGAACAGGGTGCAGTGTCTCTTGGAACAGGTTGCAGTGTCTAATTCAACAAGGAGTAGTGTCTAATGTAACAGGGTGCAGTGCATAATGGAACAGGGTGCAGTGTGTAATGGAACAGGGTGCAGTGTCTAATGGAACAAGGAGTAGTGTCTAATGGAACAGGGTGCAGTGTCTAATGGAACAAGGTGCAGTTTCTAATGGAAAATGGTGCAGTGTCTAATGGAAAGGATGCTGTGTCTAATGGAACAGGGTGCAGTGTCTAATGGAACAGGGTGCAGTGTCTAATGTAACAGCGTGCAGTGTCTAACTGAACAGGGTGCAGTGTCTAATGGAACAGGGTGCAGTGTCTAATGTACGGTTTGCAATGTCTAATGGAACAGCGTGCTGTGTCTAATGGAACATGGTGCAGTGTCTAATGGAACATGGTGCAGTGTCTAATGGAACATGGTGCAGTGTCTAATGGAACAGGGTGTAGTGTCTAATGTAACAGGGTGCAGTGTCTAATGCAACAGGCCGAAGCGTCTTATGTAACAGGGTGCAGTTTATAATGGAACAGGGTGCAGTGTCTTATGCAGCAGGCAGCAGTGTCTAATGGAACAGGGTGCAGAGTCTAATGGAACAGGGTGCAGTGTCTAATGGAACAGGGTACAGTGTCTAATGGAACAGGAAGTAGTGTCTAATGTAACAGGGTGCAGTGCATAATGGAACAGGGTGCAGTGTCTAATGAAACAGGGTGCAATGTATAATGGAACAGGGTGTAGTGTCTAATGGAACAGGGTGTAGTGTCTAATGGAACAGGGTGTATTGTCTATTGGAATAGGGAGTAGTGTCTAATGGAACCTGTTGCAGTGTCTAATGGAACAGGGAGCAGTGTCTAATGGAACAGGGAGAAGTGTCTAATGGAACCTGTTGCAGTGTCTAATGGAACAGGGTGCAGTGTCTAATGGAACAAGGTGAAGTGTGTAATGGAACAGGGTGCAGTGTCTAATGTAACAAGGTGCAGTGTCTAATGGAACAGGGTGTAGTCTCTAATGGAACAGGGTGTAGTGTTTAATGGAACAGGGTGCAGTGTCTAATGGAACAGGTTGTAGTGTCTAATTGAACGAGGAGCAGTGTCAAATGGAACAGGGTGCAGTGTATAATGGCGCTGGGTGCAGTGTATAATGGAACAGGGTGGAGTGTCTAATGGAACAGGGTGCAGTGTGTAATGGAACAGGGTGCAGTGTCTAATGTAACAAGGTGCAGTGTCTAATGTAACAGGGTGTAGTCTCTAATGGAACAGGGTGCAGTGTCTAATGGAACAGCGTGCAGTGTATAATGGAAAAGGGTGTAGTGTCTAATGGAACAGGGTGCAGTTTCTAATGGAACAGGGAGCAGTGTCTAATGGACCATGGTGCAGTGTCTAATGTAACAGGGTGTAGTCTCTAATGGAACAGGGTGCAGTGTCTAATGGAACAGGGTGTAGTGTCTAATGGAACAGGGTGCAGTGTCTAATGGAACAGGGTGTAGAGTCTAATTGAACGAGGAGCGGTGTCAAATGTACAGGGTGCAGTGTGTAATGGAACAGGGTGCAGTGTATAATGGAACAGGGTGTAGTGTCTAATGGAACAGGGTGCAGTGTCTAATGGAACAGGGTGCAGTGTATAATGGAAAAGGGTGTAGTGTCTAATGGAACAGGGTGCAGTTTCTAATGGAACAGGGAGCAGTGTCTAATGGACCATGGTGCAGTGTCTAATGTAACAGGGTGTAGTCTCTAATGGAACAGGGTGCAGTGTCTAATGGAACAGGGTGTAGTGTCTAATGGAACAGGGTGCAGTGTCTAATGGAACAGGGTGTAGAGTCTAATTGAACGAGGAGCGGTGTCAAATGTACAGGGTGCAGTGTGTAATGGAACAGGGTGCAGTGTATAATGGAACAGGGTGTAGTGTCTAATGGAACAGGGTGCAGTTTCTAATGGAACAGGGAGCAGTGTCTAATGGAACATGGTGCAGTGTTTAATGGAACAGGGTGTAGATTCTAATGGAACACGGTGCAGTGTCTAATGGAACAGGGTGCATTGTCTAATGGAACAGGGTGCGGTGTCTAATGGAACAGGGTGCGGTGTCTAATGGAACAGGGTGCGGTTTCTAATGGAAAATGGTGCAGTGTCTAATGGAACAGGGTGCAGTGTCTAATGTAACAAGGTGCAGTGTCTAATGGTACACGGTACAGTGTCTAATGGAATATGGTGCGGTGTCTAATGGAACAGGGTGTGTTGTCTAATGGAACAGGGTGTAGTGTTTAACGGAACAGGGTGCAGTGTCTAATGGAACAGGATAAGGTATCCAATGGAACAGGATGCGAAGTCTAATGGAACATGGTGCAGTGTCTAATTGAACAGGGTACTGAGTCTAATCGAAGCTGGTGCAGTGTCTAATGGAACCGGGTGCAGTGTCTAATGAAATAGGGTGTAGTGTCTAATGGAACATGGTGCTGTGTCTAATGAAATAGGGTGTAGTGTCTAATGGAACAGGGTGCAGTGTCTAATGGAACAAGGAGCGGTGTCTAATGGAACAGGGTGTAGTGTCAAATGGAACATGGTGCAGTGCCTAATATAACAGGGTGCATTGTCTAATGTAAAAGGGTGTAGTGTCTAATGAACAGGATTCGTTGTCTAATTGAACAGGATTCGGTGTCTAATTGAATAGGGTTCAGTGTCTAATGCAACAGGGTGTAGTGTACAATGTAACAGGGTGCTGTGTCTAATTGAACAGGATGCGGTGTCTAATTGAACATGGTGCAGTGCATAATGGAACATGGTACAGTGTCTAATGAAACAGGGTGCCATGTTTAATGGAACATTGTGCAGTGTCTAATGGAACAGGGTGTAGTGTCTAATGGAACAGGGTGTAGTGTCTAATGGAACAGGGTGTAGTGTCTAATGGAACAGGGTGTAGTGTCTAATGGAACAGGGTGTAGTGTCTAATGGAACAGTGTGTAGTGTCTAATGGAACAGGGTGCAGTGTCTAATGGAACAGGGTGCAGTGACTAATGCCACAAGGTGCAGTGTCTAATGGAACAGGGTGCATTTTGTAATGGAACAGGGTGCAGTGTGCAATGGACCAGGGTGCAGTGTCTAATGGAACAGTGTGCGGTGTCTAATGGAACAGTGTGCGGTGTCTAATGGAACAGGGTGCAGTGTGTAATGGAACATGGTGCAGTTTCTAATGGAAATGTGTGCAGTGTCTAATTGAACAGGGTGCAGTGTCTAATGTAACAGGGTGCAGTGTCTAATGGAACAGGGTGCAGTGTCTAATGGAACAGGAAGCTGTGTCTAATGGAACATGGTGCAGTGTCTAATGGAACAAGGTGCAGTGTCTAATGGAACATGGTGCAGTGTCTAATGGAACAGGGTGTAGTGTCTAATGTGACAGGGTGCAGTGTCTAATGCAACAGGCCGAAGCGTCTTATGTAACAGGGTGCAGTTTATAATGGAACAGGGTGCAGTGTCTTATGCAGCAGGCAGCAGTGTCTAATGGAACAGGGTGCAGAGTCTAATGGAACAGGGTGCAGTGTCTAATGGAACAGGGTACAGTGTCTAATGGAACAGGAAGTAGTGTCTAATGTAACAGGGTGCAGTGCATAATGGAACAGGGTGCAGTGTCTAATGAAACAGGGTGCAATGTATAATGGAACAGGGTGTAGTGTCTAATGGAACAGGGTATGGTGTCTAATGGAACAAGGTGCAGTGTGTAATGGAACTGGGTGCAATGTCTAATGTAACAAGGTGCAGTGTCTAATGGAACAGGGTGTAGTCTCTAATGGAACAGGGTGCAGTGTCTAATGGAACAGGGTGCAGTGTCTAATGTAACAGCGTGCAGTGTCTAATTGAACAGGGTGCAGTGTCTAATTGAACAGGGTGCAGTGTCTAATGGAACAGGGTGCAGTGTCTAATGGAACCTGTTGCAGTGTCTAATGGAACAGGGAGCAGTGTCTAATGGAACAGGGAGTAGTGTCTAATGGAACCTGTTGCAGTGTCTAATGGAACAGGGTGCAGTGTCTAATGGAACAAGGTGCAGTGTGTAATGGAACTGGGTGCAATGTCTAATGTAACAAGGTGCAGTGTCTAATGGAACAGGGTGTAGTCTCTAATGGAACAGGGTGCAGTGTCTAATGGAACAGGGTGCAGTGTCTAATGTAACAGCGTGCAGTGTCTAATTGAACAGGGTGCAGTGTCTAATTGAACAGGGTGCAGTGTCTAATGGAACAGGGTGCAGTGTCTAATGGAACGGTTTGCAATGTCTAATGGAACAGCGTGCTGTGTCTAATGGAACAGGGTGCAGTGTCTAATGGAACAGTTTGCAGTGTCTAATGGAACAGGAAGCTGTGTCTAATGGAACATGGTGCAGTGTCTAATGGAACAAGGTGCAGTGTCTAATGGAACATGGTGCAGTGTCTAATGGAACAGGGTGTAGTGTCTAATGTAACAGGGTGCAGTGTCTAATGCAACAGGCCGAAGTGTCTTATGTAACAGGGTGCAGTTTATAATGGAACAGGGTGCAGTGTCTTATGCAGCAGGCAGCAGTGTCTATTGGAACAGGGTGCAGAGTCTAATGGAACAGGGTGCAGTGTCTAATGGAACAGGGTACAGTGTCTAATGGAACAGGAAGTAGTGTCTAATGTAACAGGGTGCAGTGCATAATGGAACAGGGTGCAGTGTCTAATGAAACAGGGTGCAATGTATAATGGAACAGGGTGTAGTGTCTAATGGAACAGGGTGAAGTGTCTAATGGAACAGGGTGTATTGTCTATTGGAACAGGGAGTAGTGTCTAATGGAACCTGTTGCAGTGTCTAATGGAACAGGGAGTAGTGTCTAATGGAACAGGGAGTAGTGTCTAATGGAACCTGTTGCAGTGTCTAATGGAACAGGGTGCAGTGTCTAATGGAACAAGGTGCAGTGTATAATGGAACCTGTTGCAGTATCTAATGGAACAGGGAGCAGTGTCTAATGGAACAGGGTGCAGTGTCTAATGGAACAGGCTGCAGTGTCTAATTGAACAGGGTGCAGTGTCTTATGGAACAAGGTGCAGTGTATAATGGAATATGTTGCAGTGTCTAATGGAACAGGGTGCAGTGTCTAATGGAACAGGGTGTAGTGTCTAATAGAACAGCCTGCAGTGTCTAATGGAACAGGGTGCCGTTGTCTAATGGAACAGGTTGCAGTGTCTAATGTAACAGGTTGCAGTGTCTAATGGATCGGGGTGCAGTGTCTAATGGAACAGGGTGCAGTGTCTAATGGAACATGGTGCAGTGTATAATGGAAGAAGGTGCAGTGTCTAAAGGAACATGGTGCAGTGTCAAATGGAACAGGATGTGGTGTCTAATTGAACAGGGTGCACTGTCTAATGTAACAGGGTGCAGTGTCTAATGTAACAGGGTGCAGTGTCTAATGGAACAGGGTGCAGTGTCTAATGGAACATGGTGCAGTGTCTAATGGAACAGGGAGCAGTGTCCTATGTAACAGGGTGCAGTGTCTAATGTAACAGGGTGCTGTTTCAAATGGAACAGGGTGCCATGACTAATGGAACAGGGTGCAGTGTCTAATGTAACAGGTTGCAGTGTCTAATGGAACAAGCAGTAGTGTCTAATGTATAAGGGTGCAGTGTATAATGGAACAGGGTGCAGTGTCTAATGGAAGATGGTGCAGTGTCTAATGGAACAGGGAGTAGTGTCTAATGGAACAGGGTGCAGTGTCTAATGGAACAGGACACGTTGCCTAACTGAAAAGGATGCGGTGTCTAATTGAACATGGTGCAGTGTATAATGGAAGATGGTACAGTGTCTAATGGAAGAGGGTGCAGTGTCTAATGGAACATGGAGTAGTGTCAAATGGAATAGGGTGATGTGTCTAATGGAACATGGTGCAGTGTCTAATGTAACAGGGTGCAGTGTCTAATGGAACAGGGTGCAGTATCTAATGGAACAGGGTGCAGTGTCTAATGGAACAGGGTGCAGTGTCTAATGGAACAGGTTGCAGTGTCTAATTCAACAAGGAGTAGTGTCTAGTGTATAAGGGTGCCGTGTATAATGGAACAGGGTGCAGTGTCTAATGGAACAGGGTGCAGTGTCTAATGGAACAGGGTGCAGTGTCTAATAGAACAGGGTGCAGTGTCTAATGGAACAGGTTGCAGTGTCTAATTCAACAAGGAGTAGTGTCTAATGTAACAGGGTGCAGTGCATAATGGAACAGGGTGCAGTGTGTAATGGAACAGGGTGCAGTGTCTAATGGAACAAGGAGTAGTGTCTAATGGAACAGGGTGGAGTGTCTAATGGAACAGGGTGCTGTGTCTAATGGAACAGGGTGCAGTGTCTAATGGAACAGGGTGCTGTGTCTAATGGAACAGGGTGCAGTGTCTAATGGAACAGGGTGCAGTGTCTCTTGGAACATGGTGCAGTGTCTAATGGAACAAGGTGCAGTTTCTAATGGAAAATGGTGCAGTGTCTAATGGAAAGGATGCTGTGTCTAATGGAACAGGGTGCAGTGTCTAATGGAACAGGGTGCAGTGTCTAATGTAACAGCGTGCAGTGTCTAACTGAACAGGGTGCAGTGTCTAATGGAACAGGGTGCAGTGTCTAATTGAACGGTTTGCAATGTCTAATGGAACAGCGTGCTGTGTCTAATGGAACATGGTGCAGTGTCTAATGGAACATGGTGCAGTGTCTAATGGAACATGGTGCAGTGTCTAATGGAACAGGGTGTAGTGTCTAATGTAACAGGGTGCAGTGTCTAATGCAACAGGCCGAAGCGTCTTATGTAACAGGGTGCAGTTTATAATGGAACAGGGTGCAGTGTCTTATGCAGCAGGCAGCAGTGTCTAATGGAACAGGGTGCAGAGTCTAATGGAACAGGGTGCAGTGTCTAATGGAACAGGGTACAGTGTCTAATGGAACAGGAAGTAGTGTCTAATGTAACAGGGTGCAGTGCATAATGGAACAGGGTGCAGTGTCTAATGAAACAGGGTGCAATGTATAATGGAACAGGGTGTAGTGTCTAATGGAACAGGGTGTAGTGTCTAATGGAACAGGGTGTATTGTCTATTGGAATAGGGAGTAGTGTCTAATGGAACCTGTTGCAGTGTCTAATGGAACAGGGAGCAGTGTCTAATGGAACAGGGAGTAGTGTCTAATGGAACCTGTTGCAGTGTCTAATGGAACAGGGTGCAGTGTCTAATGGAACAAGGTGAAGTGTGTAATGGAACAGGGTGCAGTGTCTAATGTAACAAGGTGCAGTGTCTAATGGAACAGGGTCTAGTCTCTAATGGAACAGGGTGTAGTGTTTAATGGAACAGGGTGCAGTGTCTAATGGAACAGGTTGTAGTGTCTAATTGAACGAGGAGCAGTGTCAAATGGAACAGGGTGCAGTGTATAATGGCGCTGGGTGCAGTGTATAATGGAACAGGGTGGAGTGTCTAATGGAACAGGGTGCAGTGTGTAATGGAACAGGGTGCAGTGTCTAA
Organism: Cetorhinus maximus; assembly: GCF_964194155.1. Taxonomy (NCBI): domain Eukaryota; kingdom Metazoa; phylum Chordata; class Chondrichthyes; order Lamniformes; family Cetorhinidae; genus Cetorhinus; species Cetorhinus maximus. Next base: position 569,186 of record NW_027596180.1, on the reverse strand, counting down.
TGTAACAAGGTGCAGTGTCTAATGTAACAGGGTGTAGTCTCTAATGGAACAGGGTGCAGTGTCTAATGGAACAGCGTGCAGTGTATAATGGAAAAGGGTGTAGTGTCTAATGGAACAGGGTGCAGTTTCTAATGGAACAGGGAGCAGTGTCTAATGGACCATGGTGCAGTGTCTAATGTAACAGGGTGTAGTCTCTAATGGAACAGGGTGCAGTGTCTAATGGAACAGGGTGTAGTGTCTAATGGAACAGGGTGCAGTGTCTAATGGAACAGGGTGTAGAGTCTAATTGAACGAGGAGCGGTGTCAAATGTACAGGGTGCAGTGTGTAATGGAACAGGGTGCAGTGTATAATGGAACAGGGTGTAGTGTCTAATGGAACAGGGTGCAGTGTCTAATGGAACAGGGTGCAGTGTATAATGGAAAAGGGTGTAGTGTCTAATGGAACAGGGTGCAGTTTCTAATGGAACAGGGAGCAGTGTCTAATGGACCATGGTGCAGTGTCTAATGTAACAGGGTGTAGTCTCTAATGGAACAGGGTGCAGTGTCTAATGGAACAGGGTGTAGTGTCTAATGGAACAGGGTGCAGTGTCTAATGGAACAGGGTGTAGAGTCTAATTGAACGAGGAGCGGTGTCAAATGTACAGGGTGCAGTGTGTAATGGAACAGGGTGCAGTGTATAATGGAACAGGGTGTAGTGTCTAATGGAACAGGGTGCAGTTTCTAATGGAACAGGGAGCAGTGTCTAATGGAACATGGTGCAGTGTTTAATGGAACAGGGTGTAGATTCTAATGGAACACGGTGCAGTGTCTAATGGAACAGGGTGCATTGTCTAATGGAACAGGGTGCGGTGTCTAATGTAACAAGGTGCAGTGTCTAATGGAACAGGGTGCGGTGTCTAATGGAACAGGGTGCGGTTTCTAATGGAAAATGGTGCAGTGTCTAATGGAACAGGGTGCAGTGTCTAATGTAACAAGGTGCAGTGTCTAATGGTACACGGTACAGTGTCTAATGGAATATGGTGCGGTGTCTAATGGAACAGGGTGTGTTGTCTAATGGAACAGGGTGTAGTGTTTAACGGAACAGGGTGCAGTGTCTAATGGAACAGTGTGCGGTGTCTAATGGAACAGTGTGCGGTGTCTAATGGAACAGGGTGCAGTGTGTAATGGAACATGGTGCAGTTTCTAATGGAAATGTGTGCAGTGTCTAATTGAACAGGGTGCAGTGTCTAATGTAACAGGGTGCAGTGTCTAATGGAACAGGGTGCAGTGTCCAATGGAACAGGGTGCAGTGTATAATGGAACAGGGTGCAGTGTCTAATGGAACAGGGTGCAGTGTCTAATGGAAGAGGGTGCAGTGTCTAATGTAATAGGGTGCAGTGCCTAATGGAACATGGTGCAGTGTCTAATGGAACAGGGTGCAGTGGCTAATGGAACAGGGTGCAGTGTCTAATGGAACAGGTTGCAGTGTCTAATGGAACAAGGAGTAGTGTCTAATGTATAAGGGTGCAGTGTATAATGGAACAGGGTGCAGTGGTTAATGGAACAGGGTGCAGTGTCAAATGGAACAGGGAGTAGTGTCTCATGTAAGAGGGTGCAGTGTATAATGGAACTGGGTGCAGTGTCTAATGGAACAGGGTGCAGTGTCTAATGGAACAGTGTGTAGTGTCTAATGGAACAGGGTGCAGTGTCTAATGGAACAGGGAGTAGTGTCTCATGTAACAGGGTGCAGTGTATAATGGAACTGGGTGCAGTGTCTAATGGAACAGGGTGCAGTGTCTAATGGAACAGTGTGTAGTGTCTAATGGAACAGGGTGCAGTGTCTAATGGAACTGGGTGCAGTGTCTAATGGAACAGGGTGCTGTTTCTAATTGAACAGGTTGCAGTGTCTAATGAAACAGGGTGCAGTGTCTAATGGAACAGGGTGCAGTTTCTAATGGAACAGTGTGTAGTGTATAATGGAACAGGGTGCAGTGTCTAATGGAACAGTGTGCAGTATCTAATGGAACAGGGTGCTGTGTCTAATGGAACAGGGTGCAGTGTCTAATGTAACAGGTTGCAGTGTCTAATGGAACAAGCAGTAGTGTCTAACGTATAAGGGTGCAGTGGATAATGGAACAGGGTGCAGTGTCTAATGGAAGATGGTGCAGTGTCTAATGGAACAGGGAGTAGTGTCTAATGGAACAGGGTGCAGTGTATAATGGAACAGGGTGCAGTGTCTAATGGAACAGGGTGCAGTGTCTAATGGAACAGGGTGTTGTGTCTAATTGAACGAGGAGCGGTGTGAAATTGGAACAGGGTGCAGAGTATAATTCAACAGGGTGCAGTGTATAATGGAACAGAGTGTAGTGTCTAATGGAACAGGGACCAGTGTCTAATGGGACAGGGTGCAGTGTCTAATGAAACAGGATGCAGTGTCTAATGGTACAGGGTGCGGTGTCTAATGGAACAGGGTGCGGTTTCTGATGGAACAGGGTGCAGTGTCTAATGGAACAGGGTGCAGTGTCTAATGTAACAGGGTGCAGTGTCTAATGGAACAGGGTGCAGTGTCTAATGTAACAGGGTGCAGTGTCTAATGGAACATGGTGCTGTGTCTAATGGAACAAGGTGCAGTGTCTAATGGAACATGGTGCGGTGTCAAATGGAACAGGGTGTGGTGTCTAATGGAACAGGGTGCAGTGTCTAATAGAACAGGGTGCAGTGATAAATGGAACATGGTGCAGTGTCTAATGGAACAGGGTGCAGTGTGTAATGGAACAGGGTGCAGTGTCTAATGGAACAGGATGCGGTATCCAATGGATCAGGGTGCGGAGTCTAACGGAACATGGTGCAGTGTCTAATGTAACAGGGTGCAGTGTCTAATTGAACAAGGTGCCGTGTCTAATGGAACAGGGTGTAGTGTCTAATGTAACAGGGTGCAGTGTCCAATGGAACAGGGTGCAGTGTATAATGGAACAGGGTGCAGTGTCTAATGGAACAGGGTGCAGTGTCTAATGGAAGAGGGTGCAGTGTCTAATGTAATAGGGTGCAGTGCCTAATGGAACATGGTGCAGTGTCTAATGGAACAGGGTGCAGTGGCTAATGGAACAGGGTGCAGTGTCTAATGGAACAGGTTGCAGTGTCTAATGGAACAAGGAGTAGTGTCTAATGTATAAGGGTGCAGTGTATAATGGAACAGGGTGCAGTGGTTAATGGAACAGGGTGCAGTGTCAAATGGAACAGGGAGTAGTGTCTCATGTAAGAGGGTGCAGTGTATAATGGAACTGGGTGCAGTGTCTAATGGAACAGGGTGCAGTGTCTAATGGAACAGTGTGTAGTGTCTAATGGAACAGGGTGCAGTGTCTAATGGAACAGGGAGTAGTGTCTCATGTAACAGGGTGCAGTGTATAATGGAACTGGGTGCAGTGTCTAATGGAACAGGGTGCAGTGTCTAATGGAACAGTGTGTAGTGTCTAATGGAACAGGGTGCAGTGTCTAATGGAACTGGGTGCAGTGTCTAATGGAACAGGGTGCTGTTTCTAATTGAACAGGTTGCAGTGTCTAATGAAACAGGGTGCAGTGTCTAATGGAACAGGGTGCAGTGTCTAATGGAACAGTGTGTAGTGTATAATGGAACAGGGTGCAGTGTCTAATGGAACAGTGTGCAGTATCTAATGGAACAGGGTGCTGTGTCTAATGGAACAGGGTGCAGTGTCTAATGTAACAGGTTGCAGTGTCTAATGGAACAAGCAGTAGTGTCTAATGTATAAGGGTGCAGTGGATAATGGAACAGGGTGCAGTGTCTAATGGAAGATGGTGCAGTGTCTAATGGAACAGGGAGTAGTGTCTAATGTAACAGGGTGCAGTGTATAATGGAACAGGGTGCAGTGTCTAATGGAACAGGGTGCAGTGTCTAATGGAACAGGGTGTTGTGTCTAATTGAACGAGGAGCGGTGTGAAATTGGAACAGGGTGCAGAGTATAATTCAACAGGGTGCAGTGTATAATGGAACAGAGTGTAGTGTCTAATGGAACAGGGACCAGTGTCTAATGGGACAGGGTGCAGTGTCTAATGAAACAGGATGCAGTGTCTAATGGTACAGGGTGCGGTGTCTAATGGAACAGGGTGCGGTTTCTGATGGAACAGGGTGCAGTGTCTAATGGAACAGGGTGCAGTGTCTAATGTAACAGGGTGCAGTGTCTAATGGAACAGGGTGCAGTGTCTAATGTAACAGGGTGCAGTGTCTAATGGAACATGGTGCTGTGTCTAATGGAACAAGGTGCAGTGTCTAATGGAACATGGTGCGGTGTCAAATGGAACAGGGTGTGGTGTCTAATGGAACATGGTGCAGTGTCTAATGGAACAGGGTGCAGTGTGTAATGGAACAGGGTGCAGTGTCTAATGGAACAGGATGCGGTATCCAATGGATCAGGGTGCGGAGTCTAACGGAACATGCTGCAGTGTCTAATGTAACAGGGTGCAGTGTCTAATTGAACAAGGTGCCGTGTCTAATGGAACAGGGAGTAGTGTCAAATGGAATAGGGTGATGTGTCTAATGCAACATGGTGCAGTGTCTAATGTAACAGGGTGCAGTGTCTAATGGAACAGGGTGCAGTGTTTAATGGAACAGGGTGCAGTGTCTAATGGAACAGGTTGCAGTGTCTAATGGAACAAGGAGTAGTGTCTAATGTATAAGGGTGCAGTGTATAATGGAACAGGGTGCAGTGTCTAATGGAACAGGGTGCAGTGTCTAATGTGACAGGGTTCAGTGTATAATGGAACAGGGTGCAGTGTGTAATGGAGCAGGGTTCAGTTTCCAATGGAACAAGGTGTAGTGTCTAATGGAACAGGGTGGAGTGTCTAATGGAACAGGGTGCAGTGTCTAATGGAACAGGGTGCAGTGTCTAATGGAACAGGGTGCAGTGTGTAATGGAACAGGGTGCAGTGTCTAATGGAACAGGGTGCAGTGTCTAATGGAACATGGTGCAGTGTCTAATGGAACAAGGTGCAGTTTCTAATGGGACATGGTGCAGTGTCTAATGGAAAAGGGTGCTGTGTCTAATGGAACAGGGTGCAGTGTCTAATCGAACAAGGTGCAGTGTCTAATGCAACAGCGTGCAGTGTCTAACTGAACAGGGTGCAGTGTCTAATGAAACAGGCTGCAGTGTCTAATGGAACAGGGTTTAGTGTATAATGGAACAGGGTGCAGTGTCTAATGGAACAGGGTGCAGTGTCTAATGGAACGGTTTGCAATGTCTAATGGAACAGCGTGCTGTGTCTAATGGAACAGGGTGCAGTGTCTAATGGAACAGTTTGCAGTGTCTAATGGAACAGGAAGCTGTGTCTAATGGAACATGGTGCAGTGTCTAATGGAACAAGGTGCAGTGTCTAATGGAACATGGTGCAGTGTCTAATGGAACAGGGTGTAGTGTCTAATGTAACAGGGTGCAGTGTCTAATGCAACAGTCCGAAGTGTCTTATGTAACAGGGTGCAGTTTATAATGGAACAGGGTGCAGTGTCTTATGCAGCAGGCAGCAGTGTCTATTGGAACAGGGTGCAGAGTCTAATGGAACAGGGTGCAGTGTCTAATGGAACAGGGTACAGTGTCTAATGGAACAGGAAGTAGTGTCTAATGTAACAGGGTGCAGTGCATAATGGAACAGGGTGCAGTGTCTAATGAAACAGGGTGCAATGTATAATGGAACAGGGTGTAGTGTCTAATGGAACAGGGTGAAGTGTCTAATGGAACAGGGTGTATTGTCTATTGGAACAGGGAGTAGTGTCTAATGGAACCTGTTGCAGTGTCTAATGGAACAGGGAGTAGTGTCTAATGGAACAGGGAGTAGTGTCTAATGGAACCTGTTGCAGTGTCTAATGGAACAGGGTGCAGTGTCTAATGGAACAAGGTGCAGTGTATAATGGAACCTGTTGCAGTATCTAATGGAACAGGGAGCAGTGTCTAATGGAACAGGGTGCAGTGTCTAATGGAACAGGCTGCAGTGTCTAATTGAACAGGGTGCAGTGTCTTATGGAACAAGGTGCAGTGTATAATGGAATATGTTGCAGTGTCTAATGGAACAGGGTGCAGTGTCTAATGGAACAGGGTGTAGTGTCTAATAGAACAGCCTGCAGTGTCTAATGGAACAGGGTGCCGTTGTCTAATGGAACAGGTTGCAGTGTCTAATGTAACAGGTTGCAGTGTCTAATGGATCGGGGTGCAGTGTCTAATGGAACAGGGTGCAGTGTCTAATGGAACATGGTGCAGTGTATAATGGAAGAAGGTGCAGTGTCTAAAGGAACATGGTGCAGTGTCAAATGGAACAGGATGTGGTGTCTAATTGAACAGGGTGCACTGTCTAATGTAACAGGGTGCAGTGTCTAATGTAACAGGGTGCAGTGTCTAATGGAACAGGGTGCAGTGTCTAATGGAACATGGTGCAGTGTCTAATGGAACAGGGAGCAGTGTCCTATGTAACAGGGTGCAGTGTCTAATGTAACAGGGTGCTGTTTCAAATGGAACAGGGTGCCATGACTAATGGAACAGGGTGCAGTGTCTAATGTAACAGGTTGCAGTGTCTAATGGAACAAGCAGTAGTGTCTAATGTATAAGGGTGCAGTGTATAATGGAACAGGGTGCAGTGTCTAATGGAAGATGGTGCAGTGTCTAATGGAACAGGGAGTAGTGTCTAATGGAACAGGGTGCAGTGTCTAATGGAACAGGACACGTTGCCTAACTGAAAAGGATGCGGTGTCTAATTGAACATGGTGCAGTGTATAATGGAAGATGGTACAGTGTCTAATGGAAGAGGGTGCAGTGTCTAATGGAACATGGAGTAGTGTCAAATGGAATAGGGTGATGTGTCTAATGGAACATGGTGTAGTGTCTAATGGAACATGGTGTAGTGTCTAATGTAACAGGGTGCAGTGTCTAATGGAACAGGGTGCAGTATCTAATGGAACAGGGTGCAGTGTCTAATGGAACAGGGTGCAGTGTCTAATGGAACAGGTTGCAGTGTCTAATTCAACAAGGAGTAGTGTCTAGTGTATAAGGGTGCAGTGTATAATGGAACAGGGTGCAGTGTCTAATGGAACAGGTTGCAGTGTCTAATGGAACAGGGTGCAGTGTCTAATAGAACAGGGTGCAGTGTCTAATGGAACAGGTTGCAGTGTCTAATTCAACAAGGAGTAGTGTCTAATGTAACAGGGTGCAGTGCATAATGGAACAGGGTGCAGTGTGTAATGGAACAGGGTGCAGTGTCTAATGGAACAAGGAGTAGTGTCTAATGGAACAGGGTGGAGTGTCTAATGGAACAGGGTGCTGTGTCTAATGGAACAGGGTGCAGTGTCTAATGGAACAGGGTGCTGTGTCTAATGGAACAGGGTGCAGTGTCTAATGGAACAGGGTGCAGTGTCTCTTGGAACAGGTTGCAGTGTCTAATTCAACAAGGAGTAGTGTCTAATGTAACAGGGTGCAGTGCATAATGGAACAGGGTGCAGTGTGTAATGGAACAGGGTGCAGTGTCTAATGGAACAAGGAGTAGTGTCTAATGGAACAGGGTGCAGTGTCTAATGGAACAAGGTGCAGTTTCTAATGGAAAATGGTGCAGTGTCTAATGGAAAGGATGCTGTGTCTAATGGAACAGGGTGCAGTGTCTAATGGAACAGGGTGCAGTGTCTAATGTAACAGCGTGCAGTGTCTAACTGAACAGGGTGCAGTGTCTAATGGAACAGGGTGCAGTGTCTAATGTACGGTTTGCAATGTCTAATGGAACAGCGTGCTGTGTCTAATGGAACATGGTGCAGTGTCTAATGGAACATGGTGCAGTGTCTAATGGAACATGGTGCAGTGTCTAATGGAACAGGGTGTAGTGTCTAATGTAACAGGGTGCAGTGTCTAATGCAACAGGCCGAAGCGTCTTATGTAACAGGGTGCAGTTTATAATGGAACAGGGTGCAGTGTCTTATGCAGCAGGCAGCAGTGTCTAATGGAACAGGGTGCAGAGTCTAATGGAACAGGGTGCAGTGTCTAATGGAACAGGGTACAGTGTCTAATGGAACAGGAAGTAGTGTCTAATGTAACAGGGTGCAGTGCATAATGGAACAGGGTGCAGTGTCTAATGAAACAGGGTGCAATGTATAATGGAACAGGGTGTAGTGTCTAATGGAACAGGGTGTAGTGTCTAATGGAACAGGGTGTATTGTCTATTGGAATAGGGAGTAGTGTCTAATGGAACCTGTTGCAGTGTCTAATGGAACAGGGAGCAGTGTCTAATGGAACAGGGAGAAGTGTCTAATGGAACCTGTTGCAGTGTCTAATGGAACAGGGTGCAGTGTCTAATGGAACAAGGTGAAGTGTGTAATGGAACAGGGTGCAGTGTCTAATGTAACAAGGTGCAGTGTCTAATGGAACAGGGTGTAGTCTCTAATGGAACAGGGTGTAGTGTTTAATGGAACAGGGTGCAGTGTCTAATGGAACAGGTTGTAGTGTCTAATTGAACGAGGAGCAGTGTCAAATGGAACAGGGTGCAGTGTATAATGGCGCTGGGTGCAGTGTATAATGGAACAGGGTGGAGTGTCTAATGGAACAGGGTGCAGTGTGTAATGGAACAGGGTGCAGTGTCTAATGTAACAAGGTGCAGTGTCTAATGTAACAGGGTGTAGTCTCTAATGGAACAGGGTGCAGTGTCTAATGGAACAGCGTGCAGTGTATAATGGAAAAGGGTGTAGTGTCTAATGGAACAGGGTGCAGTTTCTAATGGAACAGGGAGCAGTGTCTAATGGACCATGGTGCAGTGTCTAATGTAACAGGGTGTAGTCTCTAATGGAACAGGGTGCAGTGTCTAATGGAACAGGGTGTAGTGTCTAATGGAACAGGGTGCAGTGTCTAATGGAACAGGGTGTAGAGTCTAATTGAACGAGGAGCGGTGTCAAATGTACAGGGTGCAGTGTGTAATGGAACAGGGTGCAGTGTATAATGGAACAGGGTGTAGTGTCTAATGGAACAGGGTGCAGTGTCTAATGGAACAGGGTGCAGTGTATAATGGAAAAGGGTGTAGTGTCTAATGGAACAGGGTGCAGTTTCTAATGGAACAGGGAGCAGTGTCTAATGGACCATGGTGCAGTGTCTAATGTAACAGGGTGTAGTCTCTAATGGAACAGGGTGCAGTGTCTAATGGAACAGGGTGTAGTGTCTAATGGAACAGGGTGCAGTGTCTAATGGAACAGGGTGTAGAGTCTAATTGAACGAGGAGCGGTGTCAAATGTACAGGGTGCAGTGTGTAATGGAACAGGGTGCAGTGTATAATGGAACAGGGTGTAGTGTCTAATGGAACAGGGTGCAGTTTCTAATGGAACAGGGAGCAGTGTCTAATGGAACATGGTGCAGTGTTTAATGGAACAGGGTGTAGATTCTAATGGAACACGGTGCAGTGTCTAATGGAACAGGGTGCATTGTCTAATGGAACAGGGTGCGGTGTCTAATGGAACAGGGTGCGGTGTCTAATGGAACAGGGTGCGGTTTCTAATGGAAAATGGTGCAGTGTCTAATGGAACAGGGTGCAGTGTCTAATGTAACAAGGTGCAGTGTCTAATGGTACACGGTACAGTGTCTAATGGAATATGGTGCGGTGTCTAATGGAACAGGGTGTGTTGTCTAATGGAACAGGGTGTAGTGTTTAACGGAACAGGGTGCAGTGTCTAATGGAACAGGATAAGGTATCCAATGGAACAGGATGCGAAGTCTAATGGAACATGGTGCAGTGTCTAATTGAACAGGGTACTGAGTCTAATCGAAGCTGGTGCAGTGTCTAATGGAACCGGGTGCAGTGTCTAATGAAATAGGGTGTAGTGTCTAATGGAACATGGTGCTGTGTCTAATGAAATAGGGTGTAGTGTCTAATGGAACAGGGTGCAGTGTCTAATGGAACAAGGAGCGGTGTCTAATGGAACAGGGTGTAGTGTCAAATGGAACATGGTGCAGTGCCTAATATAACAGGGTGCATTGTCTAATGTAAAAGGGTGTAGTGTCTAATGAACAGGATTCGTTGTCTAATTGAACAGGATTCGGTGTCTAATTGAATAGGGTTCAGTGTCTAATGCAACAGGGTGTAGTGTACAATGTAACAGGGTGCTGTGTCTAATTGAACAGGATGCGGTGTCTAATTGAACATGGTGCAGTGCATAATGGAACATGGTACAGTGTCTAATGAAACAGGGTGCCATGTTTAATGGAACATTGTGCAGTGTCTAATGGAACAGGGTGTAGTGTCTAATGGAACAGGGTGTAGTGTCTAATGGAACAGGGTGTAGTGTCTAATGGAACAGGGTGTAGTGTCTAATGGAACAGGGTGTAGTGTCTAATGGAACAGTGTGTAGTGTCTAATGGAACAGGGTGCAGTGTCTAATGGAACAGGGTGCAGTGACTAATGCCACAAGGTGCAGTGTCTAATGGAACAGGGTGCATTTTGTAATGGAACAGGGTGCAGTGTGCAATGGACCAGGGTGCAGTGTCTAATGGAACAGTGTGCGGTGTCTAATGGAACAGTGTGCGGTGTCTAATGGAACAGGGTGCAGTGTGTAATGGAACATGGTGCAGTTTCTAATGGAAATGTGTGCAGTGTCTAATTGAACAGGGTGCAGTGTCTAATGTAACAGGGTGCAGTGTCTAATGGAACAGGGTGCAGTGTCTAATGGAACAGGAAGCTGTGTCTAATGGAACATGGTGCAGTGTCTAATGGAACAAGGTGCAGTGTCTAATGGAACATGGTGCAGTGTCTAATGGAACAGGGTGTAGTGTCTAATGTGACAGGGTGCAGTGTCTAATGCAACAGGCCGAAGCGTCTTATGTAACAGGGTGCAGTTTATAATGGAACAGGGTGCAGTGTCTTATGCAGCAGGCAGCAGTGTCTAATGGAACAGGGTGCAGAGTCTAATGGAACAGGGTGCAGTGTCTAATGGAACAGGGTACAGTGTCTAATGGAACAGGAAGTAGTGTCTAATGTAACAGGGTGCAGTGCATAATGGAACAGGGTGCAGTGTCTAATGAAACAGGGTGCAATGTATAATGGAACAGGGTGTAGTGTCTAATGGAACAGGGTATGGTGTCTAATGGAACAAGGTGCAGTGTGTAATGGAACTGGGTGCAATGTCTAATGTAACAAGGTGCAGTGTCTAATGGAACAGGGTGTAGTCTCTAATGGAACAGGGTGCAGTGTCTAATGGAACAGGGTGCAGTGTCTAATGTAACAGCGTGCAGTGTCTAATTGAACAGGGTGCAGTGTCTAATTGAACAGGGTGCAGTGTCTAATGGAACAGGGTGCAGTGTCTAATGGAACCTGTTGCAGTGTCTAATGGAACAGGGAGCAGTGTCTAATGGAACAGGGAGTAGTGTCTAATGGAACCTGTTGCAGTGTCTAATGGAACAGGGTGCAGTGTCTAATGGAACAAGGTGCAGTGTGTAATGGAACTGGGTGCAATGTCTAATGTAACAAGGTGCAGTGTCTAATGGAACAGGGTGTAGTCTCTAATGGAACAGGGTGCAGTGTCTAATGGAACAGGGTGCAGTGTCTAATGTAACAGCGTGCAGTGTCTAATTGAACAGGGTGCAGTGTCTAATTGAACAGGGTGCAGTGTCTAATGGAACAGGGTGCAGTGTCTAATGGAACGGTTTGCAATGTCTAATGGAACAGCGTGCTGTGTCTAATGGAACAGGGTGCAGTGTCTAATGGAACAGTTTGCAGTGTCTAATGGAACAGGAAGCTGTGTCTAATGGAACATGGTGCAGTGTCTAATGGAACAAGGTGCAGTGTCTAATGGAACATGGTGCAGTGTCTAATGGAACAGGGTGTAGTGTCTAATGTAACAGGGTGCAGTGTCTAATGCAACAGGCCGAAGTGTCTTATGTAACAGGGTGCAGTTTATAATGGAACAGGGTGCAGTGTCTTATGCAGCAGGCAGCAGTGTCTATTGGAACAGGGTGCAGAGTCTAATGGAACAGGGTGCAGTGTCTAATGGAACAGGGTACAGTGTCTAATGGAACAGGAAGTAGTGTCTAATGTAACAGGGTGCAGTGCATAATGGAACAGGGTGCAGTGTCTAATGAAACAGGGTGCAATGTATAATGGAACAGGGTGTAGTGTCTAATGGAACAGGGTGAAGTGTCTAATGGAACAGGGTGTATTGTCTATTGGAACAGGGAGTAGTGTCTAATGGAACCTGTTGCAGTGTCTAATGGAACAGGGAGTAGTGTCTAATGGAACAGGGAGTAGTGTCTAATGGAACCTGTTGCAGTGTCTAATGGAACAGGGTGCAGTGTCTAATGGAACAAGGTGCAGTGTATAATGGAACCTGTTGCAGTATCTAATGGAACAGGGAGCAGTGTCTAATGGAACAGGGTGCAGTGTCTAATGGAACAGGCTGCAGTGTCTAATTGAACAGGGTGCAGTGTCTTATGGAACAAGGTGCAGTGTATAATGGAATATGTTGCAGTGTCTAATGGAACAGGGTGCAGTGTCTAATGGAACAGGGTGTAGTGTCTAATAGAACAGCCTGCAGTGTCTAATGGAACAGGGTGCCGTTGTCTAATGGAACAGGTTGCAGTGTCTAATGTAACAGGTTGCAGTGTCTAATGGATCGGGGTGCAGTGTCTAATGGAACAGGGTGCAGTGTCTAATGGAACATGGTGCAGTGTATAATGGAAGAAGGTGCAGTGTCTAAAGGAACATGGTGCAGTGTCAAATGGAACAGGATGTGGTGTCTAATTGAACAGGGTGCACTGTCTAATGTAACAGGGTGCAGTGTCTAATGTAACAGGGTGCAGTGTCTAATGGAACAGGGTGCAGTGTCTAATGGAACATGGTGCAGTGTCTAATGGAACAGGGAGCAGTGTCCTATGTAACAGGGTGCAGTGTCTAATGTAACAGGGTGCTGTTTCAAATGGAACAGGGTGCCATGACTAATGGAACAGGGTGCAGTGTCTAATGTAACAGGTTGCAGTGTCTAATGGAACAAGCAGTAGTGTCTAATGTATAAGGGTGCAGTGTATAATGGAACAGGGTGCAGTGTCTAATGGAAGATGGTGCAGTGTCTAATGGAACAGGGAGTAGTGTCTAATGGAACAGGGTGCAGTGTCTAATGGAACAGGACACGTTGCCTAACTGAAAAGGATGCGGTGTCTAATTGAACATGGTGCAGTGTATAATGGAAGATGGTACAGTGTCTAATGGAAGAGGGTGCAGTGTCTAATGGAACATGGAGTAGTGTCAAATGGAATAGGGTGATGTGTCTAATGGAACATGGTGCAGTGTCTAATGTAACAGGGTGCAGTGTCTAATGGAACAGGGTGCAGTATCTAATGGAACAGGGTGCAGTGTCTAATGGAACAGGGTGCAGTGTCTAATGGAACAGGTTGCAGTGTCTAATTCAACAAGGAGTAGTGTCTAGTGTATAAGGGTGCCGTGTATAATGGAACAGGGTGCAGTGTCTAATGGAACAGGGTGCAGTGTCTAATGGAACAGGGTGCAGTGTCTAATAGAACAGGGTGCAGTGTCTAATGGAACAGGTTGCAGTGTCTAATTCAACAAGGAGTAGTGTCTAATGTAACAGGGTGCAGTGCATAATGGAACAGGGTGCAGTGTGTAATGGAACAGGGTGCAGTGTCTAATGGAACAAGGAGTAGTGTCTAATGGAACAGGGTGGAGTGTCTAATGGAACAGGGTGCTGTGTCTAATGGAACAGGGTGCAGTGTCTAATGGAACAGGGTGCTGTGTCTAATGGAACAGGGTGCAGTGTCTAATGGAACAGGGTGCAGTGTCTCTTGGAACATGGTGCAGTGTCTAATGGAACAAGGTGCAGTTTCTAATGGAAAATGGTGCAGTGTCTAATGGAAAGGATGCTGTGTCTAATGGAACAGGGTGCAGTGTCTAATGGAACAGGGTGCAGTGTCTAATGTAACAGCGTGCAGTGTCTAACTGAACAGGGTGCAGTGTCTAATGGAACAGGGTGCAGTGTCTAATTGAACGGTTTGCAATGTCTAATGGAACAGCGTGCTGTGTCTAATGGAACATGGTGCAGTGTCTAATGGAACATGGTGCAGTGTCTAATGGAACATGGTGCAGTGTCTAATGGAACAGGGTGTAGTGTCTAATGTAACAGGGTGCAGTGTCTAATGCAACAGGCCGAAGCGTCTTATGTAACAGGGTGCAGTTTATAATGGAACAGGGTGCAGTGTCTTATGCAGCAGGCAGCAGTGTCTAATGGAACAGGGTGCAGAGTCTAATGGAACAGGGTGCAGTGTCTAATGGAACAGGGTACAGTGTCTAATGGAACAGGAAGTAGTGTCTAATGTAACAGGGTGCAGTGCATAATGGAACAGGGTGCAGTGTCTAATGAAACAGGGTGCAATGTATAATGGAACAGGGTGTAGTGTCTAATGGAACAGGGTGTAGTGTCTAATGGAACAGGGTGTATTGTCTATTGGAATAGGGAGTAGTGTCTAATGGAACCTGTTGCAGTGTCTAATGGAACAGGGAGCAGTGTCTAATGGAACAGGGAGTAGTGTCTAATGGAACCTGTTGCAGTGTCTAATGGAACAGGGTGCAGTGTCTAATGGAACAAGGTGAAGTGTGTAATGGAACAGGGTGCAGTGTCTAATGTAACAAGGTGCAGTGTCTAATGGAACAGGGTCTAGTCTCTAATGGAACAGGGTGTAGTGTTTAATGGAACAGGGTGCAGTGTCTAATGGAACAGGTTGTAGTGTCTAATTGAACGAGGAGCAGTGTCAAATGGAACAGGGTGCAGTGTATAATGGCGCTGGGTGCAGTGTATAATGGAACAGGGTGGAGTGTCTAATGGAACAGGGTGCAGTGTGTAATGGAACAGGGTGCAGTGTCTAATGTAACAAGGTGCAGTGTCTAATGTAACAGGGTGTAGTCTCTAATGGAACAGGGTGCAGTGTCTAATGGAACAGCGTGCAGTGTATAATGGAAAAGGGTGTAGTGTCTAATGGAACAGGGTGCAGTTTCTAATGGAACAGGGAGCAGTGTCTAATGGACCATGGTGCAGTGTCTAATGTAACAGGGTGTAGTCTCTAATGGAACAGGGTGCAGTGTCTAATGGAACAGGGTGTAGTGTCTAATGGAACAGGGTGCAGTGTCTAATGGAACAGGGTGTAGAGTCTAATTGAACGAGGAGCGGTGTCAAATGTACAGGGTGCAGTGTGTAATGGAACAGGGTGCAGTGTATAATGGAACAGGGTGTAGTGTCTAATGGAACAGGGTGCAGTGTCTAATGGAACAGGGTGCAGTGTATAATGGAAAAGGGTGTAGTGTCTAATGGAACAGGGTGCAGTTTCTAATGGAACAGGGAGCAGTGTCTAATGGACCATGGTGCAGTGTCTAATGTAACAGGGTGTAGTCTCTAATGGAACAGGGTGCAGTGTCTAATGGAACAGGGTGTAGTGTCTAATGGAACAGGGTGCAGTGTCTAATGGAACAGGGTGTAGAGTCTAATTGAACGAGGAGCGGTGTCAAATGTACAGGGTGCAGTGTGTAATGGAACAGGGTGCAGTGTATAATGGAACAGGGTGTAGTGTCTAATGGAACAGGGTGCAGTTTCTAATGGAACAGGGAGCAGTGTCTAATGGAACATGGTGCAGTGTTTAATGGAACAGGGTGTAGATTCTAATGGAACACGGTGCAGTGTCTAATGGAACAGGGTGCATTGTCTAATGGAACAGGGTGCGGTGTCTAATGTAACAAGGTGCAGTGTCTAATGGAACAGGGTGCGGTGTCTAATGGAACAGGGTGCGGTTTCTAATGGAAAATGGTGCAGTGTCTAATGGAACAGGGTGCAGTGTCTAATGTAACAAGGTGCAGTGTCTAATGGTACACGGTACAGTGTCTAATGGAATATGGTGCGGTGTCTAATGGAACAGGGTGTGTTGTCTAATGGAACAGGGTGTAGTGTTTAACGGAACAGGGTGCAGTGTCTAATGGAACAGTGTGCGGTGTCTAATGGAACAGTGTGCGGTGTCTAATGGAACAGGGTGCAGTGTGTAATGGAACATGGTGCAGTTTCTAATGGAAATGTGTGCAGTGTCTAATTGAACAGGGTGCAGTGTCTAATGTAACAGGGTGCAGTGTCTAATGGAACAGGGTGCAGTGTCCAATGGAACAGGGTGCAGTGTATAATGGAACAGGGTGCAGTGTCTAATGGAACAGGGTGCAGTGTCTAATGGAAGAGGGTGCAGTGTCTAATGTAATAGGGTGCAGTGCCTAATGGAACATGGTGCAGTGTCTAATGGAACAGGGTGCAGTGGCTAATGGAACAGGGTGCAGTGTCTAATGGAACAGGTTGCAGTGTCTAATGGAACAAGGAGTAGTGTCTAATGTATAAGGGTGCAGTGTATAATGGAACAGGGTGCAGTGGTTAATGGAACAGGGTGCAGTGTCAAATGGAACAGGGAGTAGTGTCTCATGTAAGAGGGTGCAGTGTATAATGGAACTGGGTGCAGTGTCTAATGGAACAGGGTGCAGTGTCTAATGGAACAGTGTGTAGTGTCTAATGGAACAGGGTGCAGTGTCTAATGGAACAGGGAGTAGTGTCTCATGTAACAGGGTGCAGTGTATAATGGAACTGGGTGCAGTGTCTAATGGAACAGGGTGCAGTGTCTAATGGAACAGTGTGTAGTGTCTAATGGAACAGGGTGCAGTGTCTAATGGAACTGGGTGCAGTGTCTAATGGAACAGGGTGCTGTTTCTAATTGAACAGGTTGCAGTGTCTAATGAAACAGGGTGCAGTGTCTAATGGAACAGGGTGCAGTTTCTAATGGAACAGTGTGTAGTGTATAATGGAACAGGGTGCAGTGTCTAATGGAACAGTGTGCAGTATCTAATGGAACAGGGTGCTGTGTCTAATGGAACAGGGTGCAGTGTCTAATGTAACAGGTTGCAGTGTCTAATGGAACAAGCAGTAGTGTCTAACGTATAAGGGTGCAGTGGATAATGGAACAGGGTGCAGTGTCTAATGGAAGATGGTGCAGTGTCTAATGGAACAGGGAGTAGTGTCTAATGGAACAGGGTGCAGTGTATAATGGAACAGGGTGCAGTGTCTAATGGAACAGGGTGCAGTGTCTAATGGAACAGGGTGTTGTGTCTAATTGAACGAGGAGCGGTGTGAAATTGGAACAGGGTGCAGAGTATAATTCAACAGGGTGCAGTGTATAATGGAACAGAGTGTAGTGTCTAATGGAACAGGGACCAGTGTCTAATGGGACAGGGTGCAGTGTCTAATGAAACAGGATGCAGTGTCTAATGGTACAGGGTGCGGTGTCTAATGGAACAGGGTGCGGTTTCTGATGGAACAGGGTGCAGTGTCTAATGGAACAGGGTGCAGTGTCTAATGTAACAGGGTGCAGTGTCTAATGGAACAGGGTGCAGTGTCTAATGTAACAGGGTGCAGTGTCTAATGGAACATGGTGCTGTGTCTAATGGAACAAGGTGCAGTGTCTAATGGAACATGGTGCGGTGTCAAATGGAACAGGGTGTGGTGTCTAATGGAACAGGGTGCAGTGTCTAATAGAACAGGGTGCAGTGATAAATGGAACATGGTGCAGTGTCTAATGGAACAGGGTGCAGTGTGTAATGGAACAGGGTGCAGTGTCTAATGGAACAGGATGCGGTATCCAATGGATCAGGGTGCGGAGTCTAACGGAACATGGTGCAGTGTCTAATGTAACAGGGTGCAGTGTCTAATTGAACAAGGTGCCGTGTCTAATGGAACAGGGTGTAGTGTCTAATGTAACAGGGTGCAGTGTCCAATGGAACAGGGTGCAGTGTATAATGGAACAGGGTGCAGTGTCTAATGGAACAGGGTGCAGTGTCTAATGGAAGAGGGTGCAGTGTCTAATGTAATAGGGTGCAGTGCCTAATGGAACATGGTGCAGTGTCTAATGGAACAGGGTGCAGTGGCTAATGGAACAGGGTGCAGTGTCTAATGGAACAGGTTGCAGTGTCTAATGGAACAAGGAGTAGTGTCTAATGTATAAGGGTGCAGTGTATAATGGAACAGGGTGCAGTGGTTAATGGAACAGGGTGCAGTGTCAAATGGAACAGGGAGTAGTGTCTCATGTAAGAGGGTGCAGTGTATAATGGAACTGGGTGCAGTGTCTAATGGAACAGGGTGCAGTGTCTAATGGAACAGTGTGTAGTGTCTAATGGAACAGGGTGCAGTGTCTAATGGAACAGGGAGTAGTGTCTCATGTAACAGGGTGCAGTGTATAATGGAACTGGGTGCAGTGTCTAATGGAACAGGGTGCAGTGTCTAATGGAACAGTGTGTAGTGTCTAATGGAACAGGGTGCAGTGTCTAATGGAACTGGGTGCAGTGTCTAATGGAACAGGGTGCTGTTTCTAATTGAACAGGTTGCAGTGTCTAATGAAACAGGGTGCAGTGTCTAATGGAACAGGGTGCAGTGTCTAATGGAACAGTGTGTAGTGTATAATGGAACAGGGTGCAGTGTCTAATGGAACAGTGTGCAGTATCTAATGGAACAGGGTGCTGTGTCTAATGGAACAGGGTGCAGTGTCTAATGTAACAGGTTGCAGTGTCTAATGGAACAAGCAGTAGTGTCTAATGTATAAGGGTGCAGTGGATAATGGAACAGGGTGCAGTGTCTAATGGAAGATGGTGCAGTGTCTAATGGAACAGGGAGTAGTGTCTAATGTAACAGGGTGCAGTGTATAATGGAACAGGGTGCAGTGTCTAATGGAACAGGGTGCAGTGTCTAATGGAACAGGGTGTTGTGTCTAATTGAACGAGGAGCGGTGTGAAATTGGAACAGGGTGCAGAGTATAATTCAACAGGGTGCAGTGTATAATGGAACAGAGTGTAGTGTCTAATGGAACAGGGACCAGTGTCTAATGGGACAGGGTGCAGTGTCTAATGAAACAGGATGCAGTGTCTAATGGTACAGGGTGCGGTGTCTAATGGAACAGGGTGCGGTTTCTGATGGAACAGGGTGCAGTGTCTAATGGAACAGGGTGCAGTGTCTAATGTAACAGGGTGCAGTGTCTAATGGAACAGGGTGCAGTGTCTAATGTAACAGGGTGCAGTGTCTAATGGAACATGGTGCTGTGTCTAATGGAACAAGGTGCAGTGTCTAATGGAACATGGTGCGGTGTCAAATGGAACAGGGTGTGGTGTCTAATGGAACATGGTGCAGTGTCTAATGGAACAGGGTGCAGTGTGTAATGGAACAGGGTGCAGTGTCTAATGGAACAGGATGCGGTATCCAATGGATCAGGGTGCGGAGTCTAACGGAACATGCTGCAGTGTCTAATGTAACAGGGTGCAGTGTCTAATTGAACAAGGTGCCGTGTCTAATGGAACAGGGAGTAGTGTCAAATGGAATAGGGTGATGTGTCTAATGCAACATGGTGCAGTGTCTAATGTAACAGGGTGCAGTGTCTAATGGAACAGGGTGCAGTGTTTAATGGAACAGGGTGCAGTGTCTAATGGAACAGGTTGCAGTGTCTAATGGAACAAGGAGTAGTGTCTAATGTATAAGGGTGCAGTGTATAATGGAACAGGGTGCAGTGTCTAATGGAACAGGGTGCAGTGTCTAATGTGACAGGGTTCAGTGTATAATGGAACAGGGTGCAGTGTGTAATGGAGCAGGGTTCAGTTTCCAATGGAACAAGGTGTAGTGTCTAATGGAACAGGGTGGAGTGTCTAATGGAACAGGGTGCAGTGTCTAATGGAACAGGGTGCAGTGTCTAATGGAACAGGGTGCAGTGTGTAATGGAACAGGGTGCAGTGTCTAATGGAACAGGGTGCAGTGTCTAATGGAACATGGTGCAGTGTCTAATGGAACAAGGTGCAGTTTCTAATGGGACATGGTGCAGTGTCTAATGGAAAAGGGTGCTGTGTCTAATGGAACAGGGTGCAGTGTCTAATCGAACAAGGTGCAGTGTCTAATGCAACAGCGTGCAGTGTCTAACTGAACAGGGTGCAGTGTCTAATGAAACAGGCTGCAGTGTCTAATGGAACAGGGTTTAGTGTATAATGGAACAGGGTGCAGTGTCTAATGGAACAGGGTGCAGTGTCTAATGGAACAGGTAGCAGTGTCTAATGGAACAGCGTGCTGTGTTTAATGGAACAGGGTGCAGTGTCTAATGGAACAGTTTGCAGTGTCTAATGGAACAGGGTGCTGTGTCTAATGGAACATGGTGCAGTGTCTAATGGATCAAGGTGCACTGTCTAATGGAACATGGTGCAGTGTCTAATGGAACAGGATGCGCTGTCTAATAGAACAGTGTGCAGTGTCTAATGGAACAGTGTGTAGTGTCTAATGTAACAGGGTGCAGTGTCTAATGCAACAGTGTGAAGCGTCTTATGTAACAGGGTGCAGTTTATAATGAAACAGGGTACAGTGTCTTATGCAGCAGGCAGCAGTGTCTGATGGAACAGGGTGCAGAGTCTAATGGAACAGGGTGCAGTGTCTAATGGAACAGGGTACAGTGTCTAATGGAACAGGGAGTAGTGTCTAATGTAACAGGGTGCAGTGCATAATGGAACAGGGTCCAGTGTCTAATGAAACAGGGTGCAATGTCTAATGGAACAGAGTGTAGTGTCTAATGGAACAGGGTGTAGTGTCTAA
This sequence comes from Cetorhinus maximus, assembly GCF_964194155.1. NCBI lineage: Eukaryota > Metazoa > Chordata > Chondrichthyes > Lamniformes > Cetorhinidae > Cetorhinus > Cetorhinus maximus. Next base: position 548,554 of record NW_027596180.1, on the reverse strand, counting down.
TGGAACAGGGTGCAGTGTCTAATGGAACAATGTGCAGTGTATAATGGAACATGTTGCAGTGTCTAATGGAACAGGGTGCAGTTTCTAATGGAACAGGGTGTAGTGTCTAATGGAACAGGGTGCAGTGTCTAATGGAACAGGGTGCAGTGTCTAATGGAACAAGGTGCAGTGTATAATGGAACATGTTGCAGTGTCTAATGGAACAGGGTGCAGTGTCTAATGGAACAGGGTGTAGTGTCTAATGGAACAGCCAGCAGTGTCTAATGGAACAGGGAGTAGTGTCTAATGGAACATGGTACAGTGTCTAATGGAACATGCTGCAGTGTCTAATGGAACATGGTGCGGTGTCTAATGGAACAGGGTGTGTTGTCTAATGGAACAGGGTGCAGTGTCTAATGTAACAGGGTGTAATGTGTAACGGAACATGGTGCAGTGTCTAATGGAACAGGGTGCAGTGTCTAATGAAACAGGATAAGATATCCAATGGAACAGTTTGCGGAGTCTAATGGAACAGGGGGCAGTGTCTAATGGAACATGGTGCAGTGTCTAATTGAACAGGGTACTGATTCTATTAGAAGATGGTGCAGTGTCTAATGGAACAGGGTGCAGTGTCTAATGGAACAAGGAGCGGTGTCTAATGGAACAGGGTGTAGTGTCTAATGGAACATGGTGCAGTGTCTAATATAACAGGGTGCATTGTCTAATGTAAAACGGTGTAGTGTCTAATGAACAGGATTCGTTGTCTAATTGAACAGGATTCGGTGTCTAATGGAACAGGGTTCAGTGTCTAATGCAACAGGATGTAGTGTATAATGTAACAGGGTGCTGTGTCTAATTGAACAGGATGCGGTGTCTAATTGAACATGGTGCAGTGTATAATAGAACATGGTACAGTTTCTAATGTAACAGGGTGCAGTGTTTAAGGGAACATTGTGCAGTGTCTAATGGAACATGGTGAAGTGTCTAATGGAACAGGGTGTATTGTCTAATGGAACAGGGTGTAGTGTCTAATTGAACAGGGTGCAGTGTCTATTGGAACAGGGTGCAGTGTCTAATGTAACAGGGTGCAGTGTCTAATGTAACAGGGTGCAGTGTCTAATGGAACAGGGTGCAGTGTCTAATGGAACAGGGTGCAGTTTCCAATGGAACAGGGTGCAGTGTCTAATGGAACAAGGAGTAGTGTCTAATGTATAAGGGTGCAGTGTATAATGGAACAGGGTGCAGTGTCTAATGCAACAGGGTGCAGTGTCTAATGGAACAGGGAGTAGTGTCTCATGTAACAGGGTGCAGTGTATAATGGAACTGGGTGCATTGTCTAATGGAACAGGGTGCAGTGTCTAATGGAACAGTGTGTAGTGTCTAATGGAACAGGGTGCAGTTTCTAATGGAACAGGGTGCAGTGTCTAATGGAACAGGGTGCTGTGTCTAATGGAACAGGGTGCAGTGTCTAATGAAACAGGGTGTAGTGTCTAACGGAACAGGCTGCAGTGTCTAATGGAACAGGGAGTAGTGTCTAATGGAACAGGGTGCAGTGTCTAATGGAACAGGGTGCAGTGTCTAATGGAACAGGGCGCTGTGTCTTAGGAACATGGTGCAGTGTCTAATGGAATGGGGAGCAGTGTCTAATGGAACAGGGTACGGAGTCTGATAGAAGATGGTGCAGTGCCTAATGTAACAGGGTGCAGTGTCTAATGGAACAGGATGCAGTGTCTAATGGAACAGGCTGCAGTGTCTAATGGAAGAGGGTGCAGTGTCTAATGGAACAAGGTGCAGTGTATAATGGAACATGTTGCAGTGTCTAATGGAACAGGGTGCAGTGTCTAATGGAACAGGGTGTACTGTCTAATGGAACAGCCTGCAGTGTCTAATGGAACAGGGAGTAGTGTCTAATGGAACAGGGTGCAGTTGTCTAATGGAACAGGTTGCAGTGTCTAATGGAACAGGGTGCAGTGTCTAATGGAACATGGTGCAGTGTCTAATGGAACAGGGTGCAGTGTCTAATGGAACATGGTGCAGTGTCTAATGGAACAGGGTGCGGTGTCTAATAGAACATGGTGCAATGTCTAATGTAACAGGGTGCAGTGTCTAATGTAACATGGTGCAGTGTATAATGGAACATGTTGCAGTGTCTAATGGAACAGGGTGCAGTGTCTAATGGAACAGGGTGTACTGTCTAATGGAACAGCCTGCAGTGTCTAATGGAACAGGGAGTAGTGTCTAATGGAACAGGGTGCAGTTGTCTAATGGAACAGGTTGCAGTCTCTAATGGAACAGGTTGCAGTGTCTAATGGAAGAGGGTGCAGTGTCTAATGGAACATGGTGCAGTGTCTAATGGAAGAGGGTGCAGTGTCTAATGGAACAAGGTGCAGTGTATAATGGAACATGTTGCAGTGTCTAATGGAACAGGGTGCAGTGTCTAATGGAACAGGGTGTACTGTCTAATGGAACAGCCTGCAGTGTCTAATGGAACAGGGAGTAGTGTCTAATGGAACAGTGTGCAGTTGTCTAATGGAACAGGTTGCAGTCTCTAATGGAACAGGTTGCAGTGTCTAATGGAACAGGGTGCAGTGTCTAATGGAACATGGTGCAGTGTCTAATGGAACAGGGTGCAGTGTCTAATGGAACATGGTGCAGTGTCAAATGGAACAGGGTGTAGTGTCTAATGGAACATGGTGCAATGTCTAATATAACAGGGTGTAGTGTCTAATGTAACAGGGTGTAGTGTCTAATGGAACAGGATGCGTTGTCTAATTGAACAGGATTCGCTGTCTAATTGAACAGGGTTCAGTGTCTAATGCAACAGGGTGTAGTGTATAATGTAACAGGTTGCAGTGTCTTATTCAACAGGATGCGGTGTCTAATTCAACATGGTGCAGTGTATAATGGAACATGGTACAGTGTCTAATGTAACAGGGTGCAGTGTTTAATGGAACATTGTGCAGTGTCTAATGGAACAGGGTGTAGTGTCTAATGGAACAGGGTGTAGTGTCTAGTGGAACAGGGTGTAGTGTCTAATGGAACAGGGTGCAGTGTCTAATGGAACAGGGTGCAGTGTCTAATGGCACAGGGTGCAGTGACTAATGCAACAGGGTGCAGTGTCTAATGGAACAGGGTGCAGTGTGTAATGGAACAGGGTGCAGTGTCTAATGGAACAGCGTGCAGTGTCTAATGGAACAGGGAGTAGTGTCTAATGGAACAGTGTGCGGTGTCTAATGGAACAGGGTGCAGTGTGTAATGGAACATGGTGCAGTTTCTAATTGAAGTGGGTGCAGTGTCAAATTGAACAGGGTGCAGTGTCTATTGGAACAGGGTGCAGTGTCTAATGTAACAGGGTGCAGTGTCTAATGTAACAGGGTGCAGTGTCTAATGGAACAGGGTGTAGTGTCCAATGGAACAGGGTGCAGTGTATAATGGAACAGGGTGCAGTGTCTAATGGAACTGGGTGCAGTGTCTAATGGAAGAGGGTGCAGTGTCTAATGGAACAGGGAGTACTGTCAAATGGAATTGGGTGCAATGTCTAATGGATCATCGTGCAGTGTCTAATGGAACAGGGTGCAGTGTCTAATGGAACAGGGTGCAGTGTCTAAAAGAACAGGGTGCAGTGTCTATTGGAACAGGGTGCAGTGTCTAATGGAACAGGGTGCAGTGTCTAATGGAACAGGGTGCAGTGTCTAATGGAACAGGGTGCAGTGTCTAATGGAACAGGGTGCAGTTTCCAATGGAACAGGGTGCAGTGTCTAATGGAACAAGGAGTAGTGTCTAATGTATAAGGGTGCAGTGTATAATGGAACAGGGTGCAGTGTCTAATGCAACAGGGTGCAGTGTCTAATGGAACAGGGAGTAGTGTCTCATGTAACAGGGTGCAGTGTATAATGGAACTGGGTGCATTGTCTAATGGAACAGGGTGCAGTGTCTAATGGAACAGTGTGTAGTGTCTAATGGAACAGGGTGCAGTTTCTAATGGAACAGGGTGCAGTGTCTAATGGAACAGGGTGCTGTGTCTAATGGAACAGGGTGCAGTGTCTAATGAAACAGGGTGTAGTGTCTAACGGAACAGGCTGCAGTGTCTAATGGAACAGGGAGTAGTGTCTAATGGAACAGGGTGCAGTGTCTAATGGAACAGGGTGCAGTGTCTAATGGAACAGGGCGCTGTGTCTTAGGCACATGGTGCAGTGTCTAATGGAATGGGGAGCAGTGTCTAATGGAACAGGGTACGGAGTCTGATAGAAGATGGTGCAGTGCCTAATGTAACAGGGTGCAGTGTCTAATGGAACAGGATGCGGTGTCTAATGGAACAGGCTGCAGTGTCTAATGGAAGAGGGTGCAGTGTCTAATGGAACAAGGTGCAGTGTATAATGGAACATGTTGCAGTGTCTAATGGAACAGGGTGCAGTGTCTAATGGAACAGGGTGTAGTGTCTAATGGAACAGCCTGCAGTGTCTAATGGAACAGGGAGTAGTGTCTAATGGAACAGGGTGCAGTTGTCTAATGGAACAGGTTGCAGTCTCTAATGGAACAGGTTGCAGTGTCTAATGGAACAGGGTGCAGTGTCTAATGGAACATGGTGCAGTGTCTAATGGAACAGGGTGCAGTGTCTAATGGAACATGGTGCAGTGTCTAATGGAACAGGGTGCGGTGTCTAATAGAACATGGTGCAATGTCTAATGTAACAGGGTGCAGTGTCTAATGTAACATGGTGCAGTGTATAATGGAACATGTTGCAGTATCTAATGGAACAGGGTGCAGTGTCTAATGGAACAGGGTGTACTGTCTAATGGAACAGCCTGCAGTGTCTAATGGAACAGGGAGTAGTGTCTAATGGAACAGGGTGCAGTTGTCTAATGGAACAGGTTGCAGTCTCTAATGGAACAGGTTGCAGTGTCTAATGGAAGAGGGTGCAGTGTCTAATGGAACAAGGTGCAGTGTATAATGGAACATGTTGCAGTGTCTAATGGAACAGGGTGCAGTGTCTAATGGAACAGGGTGTACTGTCTAATGGAACAGCCTGCAGTGTCTAATGGAACAGGGAGTAGTGTCTAATGGAACAGGGTGCAGTTGTCTAATGGAACAGGTTGCAGTCTCTAATGGAACAGGTTGCAGTGTCTAATGGAACAGGATACAGTGTCTAATGGAACATGGTGCAGTGTCTAATGGAACAGGGTGCAGTGTCTAATGGAACATGGTGCAGTGTCAAATGGAACAGGGTGTAGTGTCTAATGGAACATGGTGCAGTGTCTAATATAACAGGGTGTAGTGTCTAATGTAACAGTGTGTAGTGTCTAATGGAACAGGATGCGTTGTCTAATTGAACAGGATTCGCTGTCTAATTGAACATGGTGCAGTGTCTAATGGAACAGCGTGCAGTGTCTAATGGAACAGGGAGTAGTGTCTAATGGAACAGTGTGCGGTGTCTAATGGAACAGGGTGCAGTGTGTAATGGAACATGGTGCAGTTTCTAATTGAAGTGGGTGCAGTGTCTAATTGAACAGGGTGCAGTGTCTATTGGAACAGGGTGCAGTGTCTAATGTAACAGGGTGCAGTGTCTAATGTAACAGGGTGCAGTGTCTAATGGAACAGGGTGCAGTGTCCAATGGAACAGGGTGCAGTGTATAATGGAACAGGGTGCAGTGTCTAATGGAACTGGGTGCAGTGTCTAATGGAATAGGGTGCAGTGTCTAATGGAACAGGGAGTACTGTCAAATGGAATTGGGTGCAATGTCTAATGGATCATCGTGCAGTGTCTAATGGAACAGGGTGCAGTGTCTAATGGAACAGGGTGCAGTGTCTTAAAGAACAGGGTGCAGTGTCTAATGGAACAGGTTGCAGTGTCTAATGGAACAAGGAGTAGTGTCTAATGTAACAGGGTGCAGTGCATAATGGAACAGGGTGCAGTGTCTAATGGAAAAGGGTGCAGTGTCTAATGGAACAGGGAGTAGTGTCTCATATAACAGGGTGCAGTGTATAATTGAACTGGGTGCAGTGTCTAATGGAACAGGGTGCAGTGTCTAATGGAACAGGGTGCAGTGTCTAATTGAACAGGGTGCAGTGTCTAATGGAACAATGTGCAGTGTATAATGGAACATGTTGCAGTGTCTAATGGAACAGGGTGCAGTTTCTAATGGAACAGGGTGTAGTGTCTAATGGAACAGGCTGCAGTGTCTAATGGAACAGGCTGCAGTGTCTAATGGAACAGGGTGCAGTGTCTAATGGAACAAGGTGCAGTGTATAATGGAACATGTTGCAGTGTCTAAAGGAACAGGGTGCAGTGTCTAATGGAACAGGGTGTAGTGACTAATGGAACAGGGTGCAGTGTCGAATGGAACAGGGAGTAGTGTCTAATGGAACATGGTGCAGTTGTCTAATGGAACAGGGTGTAGTGACTAATGGAACAGGGTGCAGTGTCCAATGGAACAGGTTTCAGTGTCTAATGGAACAGGGCGCTGTGTCTTATGGAACATGGTGCAGTGTCTAATGGAACGAGGTGCAGTGTCTAATGGAACAGGTTGCAGTGTCTAATGGAACATGGTGTAGTGTATAATGGAACAAGGTGCTGTGTCTAACATAACATGGTGCAGTGTCAAATGGAACAGGATGCGGTGTCTAATTGAACAGGATGCACTGTCTAATGTAACAGGGTGTAGTGTCTAATGTAACAGGGTGCAGTGTCTAATGGAACATGGTGCAGTGTCTAATGGAACAGGGTGCAGTGTCTAATGGAACATGGTGCAGTGTCTAATGGAACAGAGTGCGGTGTCTAATAGAACATGGTGCAATGTCTAATGTAACAGGGTGCAGTGTCTAATGTAACAAGGTGCAGTGTCTAATGTAACAGGGTGCAGTGTCTAATGTGACAGGGCACAGTGTCTAATGGAACAGGGTGTAGTGTCTAATGGAACAGGGTGTAGTGTCTAGTGGAACAGGGTGTAGTGTCTAATGGAACAGGGTGCAGTGTCTAATGGAACAGGGTGCAGTGTCTAATGGAACAGGGTGCAGTGTCTAATGGAACAGGGTGCAGTGTCTAATGGAACAGGGTGTAGTGTCTAATGGCACAGGGTGCAGTGACTAATGCAACAGGGTGCAGTGTCTAATGGAACAGGGTGCAGTGTGTAATGGAACAGGGTGCACTGTCTAATGTAACAGGGTGCAGTGTCTAATGGAACAGGGAGTAGTGTCTAATGGAACAGTGTGCGGTGACTATTGGAACAGGGTGCAGTGTGTAATGGAACATGGTGCAGTTTCTAATTGAAATGGGTGCAGTGTCTAATTGAACAGGGTGCAGTGTCTATTGGAACAGGGTGCACTGTCTAATGTAACAGGGTGCAGTGTCTAATGTAACAGGGTGCAGTGTCTAATGGAACAGGGTGCAGTGTCCAATGGAACAGGGTGCAGTGTATAATGGAACAGGGTGCAGTGTCTAATGGAACTGGGTGCAGTGTCTAATGGAAGAGGGTGCAGTGTCTAATGGAACAGGGAGTACTGTCAAATGGAATTGGGTGCAGTGTCTAATGGATCATCGTGCAGTGTCTAATGGAACAGGGTGCAGTGTCTAATGGAACAGGGTGCAGTGTCTAAAGGAACAGGGTGCAGTGTCTAATGCAACAGGTTGCAGTGTCTAATGGAACAAGGAGTAGTGTCTAATGTATAAGGGTGCAGTGCATAATGGAACAGGGTGCAGTGTCTAATGGAACAGGGTGCAGTGTCTAATGGAACAGGGAGTAGTTTCTCATATAACAGGGTGCAGTGTATAATGGAACTGGGTGCAGTGTCTAATGGAACAGGGTGCAGTGTCTAATGGAGCAGGGTGCAGTGTCTAATTGAACAGGGTGCAGTGTCTAATGGATCAATGTGCAGTGTATAATGGAACATGTTGCAGTGTCTAATGGAACAGGGTGTAGTGCCTAATGGAACAGGCTGCAGTGTCTAATGGAACAGGGTGCAGTGTCTAATGGAACAAGGTGCAGTGTATAATGGAACATGTTGCAGTGTCTAATGGAACAGGGTGCAGTGTCTAATGGAACAGGGTGTAGTGTCTAATGGAACAGCCTGCAGTGTCTAATGGAACAGGGAGTAGTGTCTAATGGAACATGGAGCAGTTGTCTAATGGAACAGGTTGCAGTGTCCAATGGAACAGGTTGCAGTGTCTAATGGAACAGGGCGCTGTGTCTAATGGAACATGGTGCAGTGTCTAATGGAACGGGGTGCAGTGTCTAATGGAACAGGGTGCAGTGTCTAATGGAGCATGGTGCAGTGTCTAATGGAACAGGGTGCAGTGTCTAATGGAACATGGTGCAGTGTCTAATGGAACAGGGTGCAGTGTCTAATAGAACATGGTGCAATGTCTAATGTAATAGGGTGCAGTGTATAATGTAACAAGGTGCAGTGTCTAATGTAACAGGGTGCAGTGTCTAATGTGACAGGGCGCAGTGTCTAATTGAACGAGGAGCGGTGTCAAATGGAGCAGGGTGCAGCGTATAATGGAGCAGGGTGCAGTGTATAATGGAACAGGGCGTAGTGTCTAATGGAACAGGGTGCAGTGTGTAATGGAACAGGGTGCAGTGTCTAATGTAACAAGGTGCAGTGTCTAATGGAACAGGGTGTTGTCTCTAATGGAACAGGGTGCAGTGTCTAATGGAACAGGGTGCAGTGTCTAATGGAACAGGGTGCAGTGTCTAATGGAACATGTTGTAGTGTCTAATTGAACGAGGAGCGGTGTCAAATGGAACAGGGTGCCGTGTATAATGGAGCAGGGTGCAGTGTATAATGGCACAGGGTGTAGTGTCTAATGGAACAGGGTGTAGTGTGTAATGGAACAGGGTGCAGTGTCTAATGTAACAAGGTGCAGTGTCTAATGGAACAGGGTGTAGTCTCTAATGGAACAGGGTGCAGTGTCTAATGGAACAGGGTGTAGTGTCTAATGGAACAGGGTGCAGTGTCTAATGGAACAGGGTGCAGTGTCTAATGGAACAGGGTGCAGTGTATAATGGAACAGGGTGCAGTGTCTAATGGAACAGGGAGCAGTTTCTAATGGAACAGGGAGCAGTGTCTAATGGAACAGGGTGTAGATTCTAATGGAACACGGTGCAGTGTCTAATGGAACAGGGTGCGGTGTCTAATGGAACTGGGTGCGGTTTCTAATGGAAAATGGTGCAGTGTCTAATGTAAAAGGGTGCACTGTCTAATGGAACAGGGTGCAGTGTGTAATGTAACAGGGTGCAGTTTCTAATGGAACATGGTACAGTGTCTAATGGAACATGCTGCAGTGTCTAATGGAACATGGTGCGGTGACTAACGGAACAGGGTGTGTTGTCTAATGGAACAGGGTGCAGTGTCTAATGTAACAGGGTGCAGTGTCTAATGAAACAGGATAAGATATCCAATGGAACAGGTTACGGAGTCTAATGGAACAGGGTGCAGTGTCTAATGGAACATGGTGCAGTGTCTAATTGAACAGGGTACTGAGTCTATTAGAAGATGGTGCAGAGTCTAATGGAACAAGGAGCGGTGTCTAATGGAACAGGGTGTAGTGTCTAATGGAACATGGTGCAGTGTCTAATATAACAGGGTGCATTGTCTAATGTAAAACGGTGTAGTGTCTAATGAACAGGATTCGTTGTCTAATTGAACAGGATTCGGTGTCTAATGGAACTGGGTTCAGTGTCTAATGCAACAGGGTGTAGTGTATAATGTAACAGGGTGCTGTGTCTAATTGAACAGGATGCGGTGTCTAATTGAACGTGGTGCAGTGTATAATGGAACATGGTACAGTGTCTAATGTAACAGGGTGTAGTGTTTAATGGAACATTGTGCAGCGTCTAATGGAACAGGGTGTAGTGTCTAATGGAACAGGGTGTATTGTCTCATGGAACAGGGTGTAGTGTCTAATGGAACAGGGTGCAGTGTCTAATGGAACAGGGTGCATTGTGTAATGGAAAAGGGTGCAGTGTCTAATGGAACAGGGTGCATTGTCCAATGGAACAGGGAGTAGTGGCTAATGGAACAGTGTGCGGGGTCTAATGGAACAGGGTGCAGTGTGTAATGGAACATGGTGCAGTTTCTAATGGAAATGGGAGCAGTGTCTAATTGAACAGGGTGCAGTGTCTATTGGAACAAGGTGCAGTGCCTAATGGAACAGGGTGCAGTGTATAATGGAACAGGGTGCAGTGTCTAATGGAACATGGTGCAGTGTCTAATGTAACAGGGTGCAGTGTCTAATGGAACATGGTGCAGTGTCTAATGGAACAGGGTGCAGTGTCTAATGGAACATGGTGCAGTGTCTAATGGAACAGGGTGCAGTGTCTAATAGAACATGGTGCAATGTCTAATGTAACAGGGTGCAGTGTATAATGTAACAAGGTGCAGTGTCTAATGTAACAGGGTGCAGTGTCTAATGGAACATGGTACAGTGTCTAATGGAACAGGGTGTAGTGTGTAACGGAACATGGTGCAGTGCCTAATGGAACAGGGTGCAGTGTATAATGGAACAGGGTGCAGTGTCTAATGGAACATGGTGCAGTGTCTAATGTAACAGGGTGCAGTGTCTAATGGAACATGGTGCAGTGTCTAATGGAACAGGGTGCAGTGTCTAATGGAACATGGTGCAGTGTCTAATGGAACAGGGTGCAGTGTCTAATAGAACATGGTGCAATGTCTAATGTAATAGGGTGCAGTGTATAATGTAACAAGGTGCAGTGTCTAATGTAACAGGGTGCAGTGTCTAATGTGACAGGGCGCAGTGTCTAATTGAACGAGGAGCGGTGTCAAATGGAGCAGGGTGCAGCGTATAATGGAGCAGGGTGCAGTGTATAATGGAACAGGGCGTAGTGTCTAATGGAACAGGGTGCAGTGTGTAATGGAACAGGGTGCAGTGTCTAATGTAACAAGGTGCAGTGTCTAATGGAACAGGGTGTTGTCTCTAATGGAACAGGGTGCAGTGTCTAATGGAACAGGGTGCATTGTCTAATGGAACAGGGTGCAGTGTCAAATGGAACAGGTTGTAGTGTCTAATTGAACGAGGAGCGGTGTCAAATGGAACAGGGTGCCGTGTATAATGGAGCAGGGTGCAGTGTATAATGGCACAGGGTGTAGTGTCTAATGGAACAGGGTGTAGTGTGTAATGGAACAGTGTGCAGTGTCTAATGTAACAAGGTGCAGTGTCTAATGGAACAGGGTGTAGTCTCTAATGGAACAGGGTGCAGTGTCTAATGGAACAGGGTGTAGTGTCTAATGGAACAGGGTGCAGTGTCTAATGGAACAGGGTGCAGTGTATAATGGAACAGGGTGCAGTGTCTAATGGAACAGGGAGCAGTTTCTAATGGAACAGGGAGCAGTGTCTAATGGAACATGGTGCAGTGTCAATGGAACAGGGTGTAGATTCTAATGGAACACGGTGCAGTGTCTAATGGAACAGGGTGCGGTGTCTAATGGAACTGGGTGCGGTTTCTAATGGAAAATGGTGCAGTGTCTAATGTAAAAGGGTGCACTGTCTAATGGAACAGGGTGCAGTGTGTAATGTAACAGGGTGCAGTTTCTAATGGAAAATGGTACAGTGTCTAATGGAACATGCTGCAGTGTCTAATGGAACATGGTGCGGTGTCTAATGGAACAGGGTGTGTTGTCTAATGGAACAGGGTGCAGTGTCTAATGTAACAGGGTGTAATGTGTAACGGAACATGGTGCAGTGTCTAATGGAACAGGGTGCAGTGTCTAATGGAACAAGGAGTAGTGTCTAATGTATAAGGGTGCAGTGTATAATGGAACAGGGTGCAGTGTCTAATGCAACAGGGTGCAGTGTCTAATGGAACAGGGAGTAGTGTCTCATGTAACAGGGTACAGTGTATAATGGAACTGGGTGCATTGTCTAATGGAACAGGGTGCAGTGTCTAATGGAACAGTGTGTAGTGTCTAATGGAACAGGGTGCAGAGTCTAATGGAACAGGGTGCAGTGTCTAATGGAACAGGGTGCTGTGTCTAATGGAACAGGGTGCAGTGTCTAATGAAACAGGGTGTAGTGTCTAACGGAACAGGCTGCAGTGTCTAATGGAACAGGGAGTAGTGTCTAATGGAACAGGGTGCAGTGTCTATTGGAACAGGGTGCAGTGGCTAATGGAACAGGGCGCTGTGTCTTAGGAACATGGTGCAGTGTCTAATGGAATGGGGAGCAGTGTCTAATAGAACAGGGTACGGAGTCTGATAGAAGATGGTGCAGTGTCTAATGTAACAGGGTGCAGTGTCTAATGGAACAGGATGCAGTGTCTAATGGAACAGGCTGCAGTGTCTAATGGAAGAGGGTGCAGTGTCTAATGGAACAAGGTGCAGTGTATAATGGAACATGTTGCAGTGTCTAATGGAACAGGGTGCAGTGTCTAATGGAACAGGGTGTACTGTCTAATGGAACAGCCTGCAGTGTCTAATGGAACAGGGAGTAGTGTCTAATGGAACAGGGTGCAGTTGTCTAATGGAACAGGTTGCAGTCTCTAATGGAACAGGTTGCAGTGTCTAATGGAACAGGGTGCAGTGTCTAATGGAACATTGTGCAGTGTCTAATGGAATGGGGAGCAGTGTCTAATGGAACAGGGTACGGAGTCTGATAGAAGATGGTGCAGTGTCTAATGTAACAGGGTGCAGTGTCTAATGGAACAGGATGCAGTGTCTAATGGAACAGGCTGCAGTGTCTAATGGAAGAGGGTGCAGTGTCTAATGGAACAAGGTGCAGTGTATAATGGAACAGGTTGCAGTCTCTAATGGAACAGTTTGCAGTGTCTAATGGAACAGGGTGCAGTGTCTAATGGAACATTGTGCAGTGTCTAATGGAACAGGGTGCAGTGTCTAATGGAACATGGTGCAGTGTCTAATGGAACAGGGTGCGGTGTCTAATAGAACATGGTGCAATGTCTAATGTAACAGGGTGCAGTGTATAATGTAACAAGGTGCAGTGTCTAATGTAACAGGGTGCAGTGTCTAATGTGACAGGGCGCAGTGTCTAATTGAACGAGGAGCGGTGTCAAATGGAGCAGGGTGCAGCGTATAATGGAGCAGGGTGCAGTGTATAATGGAACAGGGCGTAGTGTCTAATGGAACAGGGTGCAGTGTGTAATGGAACAGGGTGCAGTGTCTAATGTAACAAGGTGCAGTGTCTAATGGAACAGGGTGTTGTCTCTAATGGAACAGGGTGCAGTGTCTAATGGAACAGGGTGCATTGTCTAATGGAACAGGGTGCAGTGTCTAATGGAACAGGTTGTAGTGTCTAATTGAACGAGGAGCGGTGTCAAATGGAACAGGGTGCCGTGTATAATGGAGCAGGGTGCAGTGTATAATGGCACAGGGTGTAGTGTCTAATGGAACAGGGTGTAGTGTGTAATGGAACAGGGTGCAGTGTCTAATGTAACAAGGTGCAGTGTCTAATGGAACAGGGTGTAGTCTCTAATGGAACAGGGTGCAGTGTCTAATGGAACAGGGTGTAGTGTCTAATGGAACAGGGTGCAGTGTCTAATGGAACAGGGTGCAGTGTATAATGGAACAGGGTGCAGTGTCTAATGGAACAGGGAGCAGTTTCTAATGGAACAGGGAGCAGTGTCTAATGGAACATGGTGCAGTGTCAATGGAACAGGGTGTAGATTCTAATGGAACACGGTGCAGTGTCTAATGGAACAGGGTGCGGTGTCTAATGGAACTGGGTGCGGTTTCTAATGGAAAATGGTGCAGTGTCTAATGTAAAAGGGTGCACTGTCTAATGGAACAGGGTGCAGTGTGTAATGTAACAGGGTGCAGTTTCTAATGGAACATGGTACAGTGTCTAATGGAACATGGTGCGGTGTCTAATGGAACAGGGTGTGTTGTCTAATGGAACAGGGTGCAGTGTCTAATGTAACAGGGTGTAATGTGTAACGGAACATGGTGCAGTGTCTAATGGAACAGGGTGCAGTGTCTAATGGAACAAGGAGTAGTGTCTAATGTATAAGGGTGCAGTGTATAATGGAACAGGGTGCAGTGTCTAATGCAACAGGGTGCAGTGTCTAATGGAACAGGGAGTAGTGTCTCATGTAACAGGGTGCAGTGTATGATGGAACTGGGTGCATTGTCTAATGGAACAGGGTGCAGTGTCTAATGGAACAGTGTGTAGTGACTAATGGAACAGGGTGCAGAGTCTAATGGAACAGGGTGCAGTGTCTAATGGAACAGGGTGCTGTGTCTAATGGAACAGGGTGCAGTGTCTAATGAAACAGGGTGTAGTGTCTAACGGAACAGGCTGCAGTGTCTAATGGAACAGGGAGTAGTGTCTAATGGAACAGGGTGCAGTGTCTATTGGAACAGGGTGCAGTGGCTAATGGAACAGGGCGCTGTGTCTTAGGAACATGGTGCAGTGTCTAATGGAATGGGGAGCAGTGTCTAATAGAACAGGGTACGGAGTCTGATAGAAGATGGTGCAGTGTCTAATGTAACAGGGTGCAGTGTCTAATGGAACAGGATGCAGTGTCTAATGGAACAGGCTGCAGTGTCTAATGGAAGAGGGTGCAGTGTCTAATGGAACAAGGTGCAGTGTATAATGGAACATGTTGCAGTGTCTAATGGAACAGGGTGCAGTGTCTAATGGAACAGGGTGTACTGTCTAATGGAACAGCCTGCAGTGTCTAATGGAACAGGGAGTAGTGTCTAATGGAACAGGGTGCAGTTGTCTAATGGAACAGGTTGCAGTCTCTAATGGAACAGGTTGCAGTGTCTAATGGAACAGGGTGCAGTGTCTAATGGAACATTGTGCAGTGTCTAATGGAACAGGGTGCAGTGTCTAATAGAACATGGTGCAATGTCTAATGTAACAGGGTGCAGTGTCTTATGTAACATGGTGCAGTGTCCAATGTAACAGGGTGCAGTGTCTAATGGAACAGGGTGCGGTGTCTAATAGAACATGGTGCAATGTCTAATGTAACAGAGTGCAGTGTCTTATGTAACATGGTGCAGTGTCTAATGTAACAGGGTGCAGTGTCTAATGGAACATGGTACAGTGTCTAATGGAACAGGGTGCAGTGTCTAATGGAACAGGGTGTAGTGTGTAACGGAACATGGTGCAGTGCCTAATGGAACAGGGTGCAGTGTATAATGGAACAGGGTGCAGTGTCTAATGGACCAGGATAAGGTATCCAATGGAACAGGTTGCGGAGTCAAATGGAACATGGTACTGTGTGTAATGTAACAGGGTGCAGTGTCTAATGGAACATGGTGCAGTGTCTAATGGAACAGGGTACTGAGTCTAATAGAAGATGGTGCAGTATCTAATGGAACAGGGTGCTGTGTCTAATGAAACAGGGTGCAGTGTCTAATGGACAAGGCGCAGTGTCAAATGGAACAGGGTGTAGTGTCTAATGGAACATGGTGCAGTGTCTAATATAACAGGGTGTAGTGTCTAATGTAACAGGGTGTAGTGTCTAATGGAACAGGATGCGTTGTCTAATTGAACAGGATTCGCTGTCTAATTGAACAGGGTTCAGTGTCTAATGCAACAGGGTGTAGTGTATAATGTAACAGGTTGCAGTGTCTTATTGAACAGGATGCGGTGTCTAATTGAACATGGTGCAGTGTATAATGGAACATGGTACAGTGTCTAATGTAACAGGGTGCAGTGTTTAATGGAACATTGTGCAGTGTCTAATGGAACAGGGTGTAGTGTCTAAAGGAACAGGGTGTAGTGTCTAGTGGAACAGGGTGTAGTGTCTAATGGAACAGGGTGCAGTGTCTAATGGAACAGGGTGCAGTGTCTAATGGCACAGGGTGCAGTGACTAATGCAACAGGGTGCAGTGTCTAATGGAACAGGGTGCAGTGTGTAATGGAACAGGGTGCAGTGTCTAATGGAACAGCGTGCAGTGTCTAATGGAACAGGGAGTAGTGTCTAATGGAACAGTGTGCGGTGTCTAATGGAACAGGGTGCAGTGTGTAATGGAACATGGTGCAGTTTCTAATTGAAATGGGTGCAGTGTCTAATTGAACAGGGTGCAGTGTCTATTGGAACAGGGTGCAGTGTCTAATGTAACAGGGTGCAGTGTCTAATGTAACAGGGTGCAGTGTCTAATGGAACAGGGTGCAGTGTCCAATGGAACAGGGTGCAGTGTATAATGGAACAGGGTGCAGTGTCTAATGGAACTGGGTGCAGTGTCTAATGGAAGAAGGTGCAGTGTCTAATGGAACAGGGAGTACTGTAATATGGAATTGGGTGCAGTGTCTAATGGATCATCGTGCAGTGTCTAATGGAACAGGGTGCAGTGTCTAATGGAAGAGGGTGCAGTGTCCAATGGAACAGGGAGTACTGTCAAATGGAATTGGGTGCAGTGTCTAATGGATCATCGTGCAGTGTCTAATGGAACAGGGTGCAGTGTCTAATGCAACAGGGTGCAGTGTCTAAAGGAACAGGGTGCAGTATCTAATGGAACAGGTTGCAGTGTCTAATGGAACAAGGAGTAGTGTCTAATGTATAAGGGTGCAGTGTATAATGGAACAGGGTGCAGTGTCCAATGGAACAGGGTGCAGTGTATAATGGAACAGGGTGCAGTGTCTAATGGAACTGGGTGCAGTGTCTAATGGAAGAGGGTGCAGTGTCTAATGGAACAGTGAGTACTGTCAAATGGAATTGGGTGCAGTGTCTAATGGATCATCGTGCAGTGTATAATGGAACTGGGTGCAGTGTCTAATGGAACAGGGTGCAGTGTCTAATGGAACAGGGTGCAGAGTCTAATGGAACAGGGTGCAGTGTCTAATGGAACAGGGTGCTGTGTCTAATGGAACAGGGTGCAGTGTCTAATGAAACAGGCTGTTGTGTCTAATGGAACAGGGAGTAGTGTCTAATGGAACAGGGTGCAGTGTCTAATGGAACAGGGAGTAGTGTCTAATGGAACAGGGTGCAGTGTCTAATGGAACAGGGTGCAGTGTCTCATGGAACAGGCCGCTGTGTCTTAGTAACATGGTGCAGTGTCTAATGGAATGGGGAGCAGTGTCTAATGGAACAGGGTGCAGTGTCTAATGGAACAGGGTGCAGTGTCTAATGGAACAGGGTGCTGTGTCTAATGGAACAGGGTGCAGTGTCTAATGAAACAGGCTGTTGTGTCTAATGGAACAGGCTGCAGTGTCTAATGGAACAGGGAGTAGTGTCTAATGGAACAGGGTGCAGTGTCTAATGGAACAGGGTGCAGTGTCTAATGGAACAGGCCGCTGTGTCTTAGCAACATGGTGCAGTGTCTAATGGAATGGGGAGCAGTGTCTAATGGAACAGGGTACGGAGTATGATAGAAGATGGTGCGGTGTCTAATGTAACAGGGTGCAGTGTCTAATGGAACAAGGAGCAGTGTCTAATGGAACAGGGTGCAGTGTCTTATGTAACATGGTGCAGTGTCTAATGTAACAGGGTGCAGTGTCTAATGGAACATGGTACAGTGTCTAATGGAACAGGGTGCAGTGTATCATGGAACAGGGTGCAGTGTCTAATGGAACAGGATAAGGTATCCAATGGAACAGGTTACGGAGTCAAATGGAACATGGTACTGTGTGTAATGTAACAGGGTGCAGTGTCTAATGGAACATGGTGCAGTGTCTAATGGAACAGGGTACTGAGTCTAATAGAAGATGATGCAGTATCTAATGGAACAGGGTGCTGTGTCTAATGAAACAGGGTGCAGTGTCTAATGGACAAGGCGCAGTGTCAAATGGAACAGGGTGTAGTGTCTAATGGAACATGGTGCAGTGTCTAATATAACAGGGTGTAGTGTCTAATGTAACAGGGTGTAGTGTCTAATGGAACAGGATGCGTTGTCTAATTGAACAGGATTCGCTGTCTAATTGAACAGGGTTCAGTGTCTAATGCAACAGGGTGTAGTGTATAATGTAACAGGTTGCAGTGTCTTATTGAACACGATGCGGTGTCTAATTGAACATGGTGCAGTGTATAATGGAACATGGTACTGTGTCTAATGTAACAGGGTGCAGTGTTTAATGGAACATTGTGCAGTGTCTAATGGAACAGGGTGTAGTGTCTAATGGAACAGGGTGTAGTGTCTAGTGGAACAGGGTGTAGTGTCTAATGGAACAGGGTGCAGTGTCCAATGGAACAGGGTGCAGTGTCTAATGGAACAGGGTGCAGTGACTAATGCAACAGGGTGCAGTGTCTAATGGAACAGGGTGCAGTGTGTAATGGAACAGGGTGCAGTGTCTAATGGAACAGCGTGCAGTGTCTAATGGAACAGGGAGTAGTGTCTAATGGAACAGTGTGCGGTGTCTAATGGAACAGGGTGCAGTGTGTAATGGAACATGGTGCAGTTTCTAATTGAAATGGGTGCAGTGTCTAATTGAACAGGGTGCAGTGTCTATTGGAACAGGGTGCTGTGTCTAATGTAACAGGGTGCAGTGTCTAATGTAACAGGGTGCAGTGTCTAATGGAACAGGGTGCAGTGTCCAATGGAACAGGGTGCAGTGTCTAATGGAACAGGGAGTACTGTCAAATGGAATTGGGTGCAGTGTCTAATGGATCATCGTGCAGTGTCTAATGGAACAGGGTGTAGTGTCTAATGGAACAGGGTGCAGTGTCTAAAGGAACAGGGTGCAGTGTCTAATGGAACAGGTTGCAGTGCCTAATGGAACAAGGAGTAGTGTCTAATGTATAAGGGTGCAGTGTATAATGGAACAGGGTGCAGTGTCCAATGGAACAGGGTGCAGTGTATAATGGAACAGGGTGCAGTGTCTAATGGAACTGGGTGCAGTGTCTAATGGAAGAGGGTGCAGTGTCAAATGGAACAATGAGTACTGTCAAATGGAATTGGGTGCAGTGTCTAATGGATCATCGTGCAGTGTATAATGGAACTGGGTGCAGTGTCTAATGGAACAGGGTGCAGTGTCTAATGGAACAGGGTGCAGTGTCTAATGGAACAGGGTGCAGTGTCTAATGGAACAGGGAGTAGTGTCTAATGGAACAGGGTGCAGTGTCTAATGGAACAGGGTGCAGTGTCTCATGGAACAGGCCGCTGTGTCTTAGTAACATGGTGCAGTGTCTAATGGAATGCGGAGCAGTGTCTAATGGAACAGGGTGCAGTGTCTAATGGAACAGGGTGCAGTGTCTAATGGAACAGGGTGCAGTGTCTAATGGAACAGGGTGCAGTGTCTAATGGAACAGGGTGCTGTGTCTAACAGAACAGGGTGCAGTGTCTAATGAAACAGGCTGTTGTGTCTAATGGAACAGGGTGCAGTGTCTAATGGAACAGGGAGTAGTGTCTAATGGAATAGGGTGCAGTGTCTAATGGAACAGGGTGCAGTGTCTAATGGAACAGGCCGCTGTGTCTTAGGAACATGGTGCAGTGTCTAATGGAATGGGGAGCAGTGTCTAATGGAACAGGGTACGGAGTCTGATAGAAGATGGTGCAGTGTCTAATGTAACAGGGTGCAGTTTCTAATGGAACAAGGAGCGGTGTCTAATGGAACAGGGTGTAATGTCTAAAGGAACATGGTGCAGTGTCTAATATAACAGGGTGAAGTGTCTTTTGTAACAGGGTGTAATGTCTAATGGAACAGGATGCATTGTCCAATTGAACAGGATTTGGTGTCTAATTGAACAGGGTGCAGCGACTAATGCAACAGGGTGTCGTGTATAATGTAACAGGGTGCAATGTCTAATGGAACAGGATGCGTTGTCTAATTGAACAGGATGCGGTCTCTAATTGAACATGGTGCAGTGTATAATGGAAAATGGTAAAGTATCTAATGTAACAGGGTGCAGAGTCTAAGGGAACAGGGTGCAGTGTCTAATAGAACATGGTGCAGTGTCTAATGTAACAGGGTGATGTGTCTAATGGAACAGCGTGTAGTGTCTAATGTAACAGGGTGCAGTGTCGAATGGAACAGGGTGCAGTGACTAATGCAACAGGGTGCAGTGTCTAATGGAACAGGGTGCAGTGTGTAATGGAACAGGGTGCAGTGTCTAATGGAACAGGGTGCAGTGTCTAATGGAAGAGGGTGCAGTGTCTAATGGAACAGGGAGTAGTGTCAAATGGAATAGAGTGCAGTGTCTAATGGAACAAGGTGCAGTGTCTAATGTAACAGGGTGCAGTGTCTAATGGAACAGGCTGCAGTGTCTAATGGAACAGGGTGCAGTGTCTAATGGAACACGTTGCAGTGTCTAATGGAACAAGAAGTAGTGTCTAATGTATAAGGGTGCAGTCTATAATGGAACAGGGTGCAGTGTCTAATGGAACTGGGTGCAGCGTCTAATGGAACAGGGAGTAGTGTCTAATGTAACAGGGTGCAGTGTATAATGGAACAGGGTGCAGTGTCTAATGGAACAGGGTGTAGTGTCTAATGGAACAGTGTGGAGTGTCTAATGGAACAGGGTGCAGTGTCTAATGGAACAGGGTGCTGTGTCTAATGGAACAGGGTGCAGTGTCTAACGGAACAGGGTGCAGTGTCAAATTGAACATGGTGCAGTTTCTAATGGAACAGGGTGCAGTGTCTAATGGAACAGGGTGCAGTGTCTAATGGAACAGGGTGTAGTGTCTAATGGAACAGTGTGGAGTGTCTAATGGAACAGGGTGCAGTGTCTAATGGAACAGGGTGCTGTGTCTAATGGAACAGGGTGCAGTGTCTAATGGAACAGGGTGCAGTGTCAAATTGAACGTGGTGCAGTGTCTAATGGAAGAGGGTGCAGTGTCTAATGGAACAGGGAGTAGTGTCAAATGGAATAGAGTGCAGTGTCTAATGGAACATGGTGCAGTGTCTAATGTAACAGGGTGCAGTGTCTAATGGAACAGGCTGCAGTGTCTAATGGAACAGGGTGCAGTGTCTAATGGAACACGTTGCAGTGTCTAATGGATCAAGAAGTAGTGTCTAATGTATAAGGGAGCAGTATATAATGGAACAGGGTGCAGTGTCTAATGGAACTGGGTGCAGCGTCTAATGGAACAGGGAGTAGTGTCTAATGTAACAGGGTGCAGTGTATAATGGAACAGGGTGCAGTGTCTAATGGAACAGGGTGTAGTGTCTAATGGAACAGTGTGGAGTGTCTAATGGAACAGGGTGCAGTGTCTAATGGAACAGGGTGCTGTGTCTAATGGAACAGGGTGCAGTGTCTAATGGAACAGGGTGCAGTGTCAAATTGAACATGGTGCAGTTTCTAATGGAACAGGGTGCAGTGTCTAATGGAACAGGGTGTAGTGTCTAATGGAACAGTGTGGAGTGTCTAATGGAACCGGGTGCAGTGTCTAATGGAACAGGGTGCTGTGTCTAATGGAACAGGGTGCAGTGTCTAATGGAACAGGGTGCAGTGTCAAATTGTACATGGTGCAGTGTCTAATGGAACAGGGTGCAGTGTCAAATGGAACAGGGTGTAGTTTCTAATGTAACAGGGTGCAGTGTCTAATCTAACAGGGTGCAGTGTCTAATGTAACAGGGTGCAGTGTATAATGGAACACGGTGCAGTGTCTAATGTAGCAGGCTGCAGTGTCTAATGGAACAGGGTGCAGTGTAAAATGGAACAGAGCGCATTGTCTAATGGAACAGGGTGCAGTGTCTGATGGAACAGGGTGAAGTGTCTAATGGAATAGTGTGGAGTGTCTAATGGAATAGTGTGGAGTGTCTAATGGAACAGGGTGCATTGACTAATGGAACAGGGTGCAGTGTCTAATGGAACAGGGTGTAGTGTCTAATGGAATAGTGTGGAGTGTCAAATGGAACAGGGTGCATTGTCTAATGGAACAGGGTGCAGTGTCTAATGGAACAGGGTGCAGTGTCTAATGGAACTGGATGCGGTATCCAATGGAACAGGGTGCGGAGTCTAACGGAACATGGTGCAGTGTGTAGTGTAACAGGCTGCCATGTCGAATGGAACATGGTGCAGTGTCTAATGGAACAGGGTACGGAGCCGAATTGAAGATGGTGCAGTGTCTAATGTAACAGGGTGCTGTGTCTAATGGAACAGGGTGTAGTGTCTAATGGTACAGGGTGTAGTGTCTAATGAAACATGGTGCAGTGTCTTATATAACAGGGTGCAGTGTCTAATGTAACAGGGTGTAGTGTCTAATGGAACAGGATGCATTGTCCAATTGAACAGAATTCGGTGTCCAATTGAACAGGGTGCAGTGTCTAATGGAACAGGGTGTAGTGTCTAATGGAACAGGGTGCAGTGTCTAATGGAACAGGGTGCAGTGTCTAATGGAACAGGGTGCAGTGTCTAATGGAACATGGTGCAGTGTCTAATGTAACACGGTGAAGTGTCTAATGGAACATGGTGCAGTGTCTAATGGAACAGGGTGCAGTGACTAATGCAACAGGGTGCAGTGTCTAATGGAACAGGGTGCAGTGTGTAATGGAACAGGGTGCAGTGTCTAATGGAACAGCGTGCAGTGTCTAATGGAACAGGGTGCAGTGTCTAATGGAACAGCGTGCAGTGTCTAATGGAACAGGGTGCAGTGTGTAATGGAACATGGTGCAGTTTCTAATTGAAATGGGTGCAGTGTCTAATTGAACAGGGTTCAGTGTCAATTGGAACAGGGTGCAGTGTCTAATGTAACAGGGTGCAGTGTCTAATGGAACAGGGTGCAGTGTCTAATGGAACAGGGTGCAGTGTCCAATGGAACAGGGTGCAGTGTATAATGGAACAGGGTGCAGTGTCTAATGGAACTGGGTGCAGTGTCTAATGGAAGAGGGTGCAGTGTCTAATGGAACAGGGAGTAATGTCAAATGGAATTGGGTGCAGTGTCTAATGGATCATGGCGCAGTGTATAATGGAACAGGGTGCAGTGTCTAATGGAACAGGGTGCAGTGTCGAAAGGAACAGGGTGCAGTGTCTAATGGAACAGGTTGCAGGGTCTAATGGAACATGGAGTAGTGTCTAATGTATAAGGGTGCAGTGTATAATGGAACAGGGTGCAGTGTCTAATGGAACAGGTTGCAGGGTCTAATGGAACATGGAGTAGTGTCTAATGTATAAGGGTGCAGTGTATAATGGAACAGGATGCAGTGTCTAATGTAACAGGGTGCAGTGTCTAATGGAACAAGGAGCGGTGTCTAATGGAACAGGGTGTAGTCTCTTATGGAACATGGTGCAGTGTCTAATATAACAGGGTGAAGTGTCTAATGTAACAGGGTGTAATGTCTAATGGAACAGGATGCATTGTCCAATTGAACAGGATTTGGTGTCTAATTGAACAGGGTGCAGTGACTAATGGAACAGGGTGTATTGTATATTGTAACAGGGTGCAATGTCTAATGGAACAGGATGCGTTGTCTAATTGAACAAGATGCGGTCTCTAATTGAACATGGTGCAGTGTATAATGGAACATGGTGCAGTGTCTAATGTAACAGGGTGCAGAGTCTAAGGGAACAGGGTGCAGTGTCTAATAGAACATGGTGCAGTGTCTAATGTAACAGGGTGAAGTGTCTAATGGAACAGCGTGTAGTGTCTAATGTAACAGGGTGCAGTGTCGAATGGAACAGGGTGCAGTGACTAATGCAACAGGGTGCAGTGTCAAATGGAACAGGGTGCAGTGTGTAATGGAACAGGGTGCAGTGTCTAATGGAACAGGGTGCAGTGTCTAATGTAACAGGGTGCAGTGTCTAATGGAACAAGGAGCGGTGTCTAATGGAACAGGGTGTAGTCTCTTATGGAACATGGTGCAGTGTCTAATATAACAGGGTGAAGTGTCTAATGTAACAGGGTGTAATGTCTAATGGAACAGGATGCATTGTCCAATTGAACAGGATTTGGTGTCTAATTGAACAGGGTGCAGTGACTAATGGAACAGGGTGTATTGTATATTGTAACAGGGTGCAATGTCTAATGGAACAGGATGCGTTGTCTAATTGAACAAGATGCGGTCTCTAATTGAACATGGTGCAGTGTATAATGGAACATGGTGCAGTGTCTAATGTAACAGGGTGCAGAGTCTAAGGGAACAGGGTGCAGTGTCTAATAGAACATGGTGCAGTGTCTAATGTAACAGGGTGAAGTGTCTAATGGAACAGCGTGTAGTGTCTAATGTAACAGGGTGCAGTGTCGAATGGAACAGGGTGCAGTGACTAATGCAACAGGGTGCAGTGTCAAATGGAACAGGGTGCAGTGTCTAATGGAAGAGGGTGCAGTGTCTAATGGAACAGGGAGTAGTGTCAAATGGAATAGAGTGCAGTGTCTAATTGAACATGGTGCAGTGTCTAATGGAACATGGTGCAGTGTCTAATGTAACAGGGTGCAGTGTCTAATGGAACAGGCTGCAGTGTCTAATGGAACAGGGTGCAGTGTCTAATGGAACAGGTTGCAGTGTCTAACGGAACATGGAGTAGTGTCTAATGTATAAGGGTGCAGTCTATAATGGAACTGGGTGCAGTGTCTAATGGAACTGGGTGCAGCGTCTAATGGAACAGGGAGTAGTGTCTAATGTAACAGGGTGCAGTGTATAATGGAACAGGGTGCAGTGTCTAATGGAACAGCGTGTAGTGTCTAATGGAACAGTGTGGAGTGTCTAATGGAACAGGGTGCAGTGTCTAATGGAACAGGGTGCTGTGTCTAATGGAACAGGGTGCAGTGTCTAATGGAACAGGGTGCAGTGTCAAATTGAACATGCTGCAGTGTCTAATGGAACAGGGTGCAGTGTCTAATTGAACAGGGTGCAGTGTCTAATGGAACAGGGTGCAGTGTCAAATGGAACAGGGTGTAGTTTCTAATGTAACAGGGTGCAGTGTCTAATCTAACAGGGTGCAGTGTCTAATGTAACAGGGGGCAGTGTATAATGGAACACGGTGCAGTGTCTAATGTAGCAGGCTGCAGTGTCTAATGGAAGAGGGTGCAGTGTAAAATGGAATAGAATGCAGTGTCTAATGGAACAGGGTGCAGTGTCTAATTGAACAGGGTGTATTGTCTAATGGAATAGTGTGGAGTGTCTAATGGAACAGGGTGCATTGTCTAATGGAACAGGGTGCTGTGTCTAATGGAACAGGTTGCAGTGTCTAATGGAACAGGGTGCAGTGTCTAATGGAACAGGATGCGGCATCCAATGGAACAGGGTGCGGAGTCTAACGGAACATGGTGCAGTGTGTAATGTAACAGGGTACGGAGCCGAATAGAAGATGGTGCAGTGTCTAATGTAACAGGGTGCAGTGTCGAATGGAACATGGTGCAGTGTCTAATGGAACAGGGTACGGAGCCGAATAGAAGATGGTGCAGTGTCTAATGTAACAGGGTGCAGTGTCGAATGGAACAGGGTGTAGTGTCTAATGAAACATGGTGCAGTGTCTAATATAACAGGGTGCAGTGTCTAATGTAACACGGTGTAGTGTGTAATGGAACAGGATGCATTGTCCAATTGAACAGGATTCGGTGTCCAATTGAACAGGGTGCAGTGTCTAATGGAACAGGGTGTAGTGTATAATGTAACAGGGTGCAATGTCTAATGGAACATGGTGCAGTGTCTAATGTAACACGGTGAAGTGTCTAATGGAACAGTTTGCAGTGTCTAATGGAACAAGGAGTAGTGTCTAATGTATAAGGGTGCAGTGTATAATGGAACAGGGTGCAGTGTCTAATGGAACAGGGTGCAGTGTCTAATAGAACAGGGAGTAGTGTCTAATGTAACAGGGTGCAGTGTATAATGGAACAGGGTGCAGTGTCTAATGGAACTGGGTGCAGTGTCTAATGGAACAAGGTGTAGTATCTAATGGAACAGGGTGGAGTGTCTAATGGAACACGGTGCAGTTTCTAATGGAACAGGGTGCAGTGTCTAATGGAACAGGGTGTAGTGTCTAATGGCACAGGGTGCAGTGACTAATGCAACAGGGTGCAGTGTCTAATGGAACAGGGTGCAGTGTGTAATGGAACAGGGTGCAGTGTCTAATGGAACAGCGTGCAGTGTCTAATGGAACAGGGAGTAGTGTCTAATGGAACAGTGTGCGGTGACTATTGGAACAGGGTGCAGTGTCTAATGGAACATGGTGCAGTGTCTAATGGAACAGGGTGCGGTGTCTAATAGAACATGGTGCAATGTCTAATGTAACAGGGTGCAGTGTCTAATGTAACATGGTGCAGTGTATAATGGAACATGTTGCAGTGTCTAATGGAACAAGGTGCAGTGTATAATGGAACATGTTGCAGTGTCTAATGGAACAGGGTGCAGTGTCTAATGGAACAGGGTGTACTGTCTAATGGAACAGCCTGCAGTGTCTAATGGAACAGGGAGTAGTGTCTAATGGAACAGTGTGCAGTTGTCTAATGGAACAGGTTGCAGTCTCTAATGGAACAGGTTGCAGTGTCTAATGGAACAGGGTGCAGTGTCTAATGGAACATGGTGCAGTGTCTAATGGAACAGGGTGTAGTGTCTAATGGAACATTTTGCAATGTCTAATATAACAGGGTGTAGTGTCTAATGTAACAGGGTGTAGTGTCTAATGGAACAGGATGCGTTGTCTAATTGAACAGGATTCGCTGTCTAATTGAACAGGGTTCAGTGTCTAATGCAACAGGGTGTAGTGTCTAATGGAACAGGGTGTAGTGTCTAGTGGAACAGGGTGTAGTGTCTAATGGAACAGGGTGCAGTGTCTAATGGAACAGGGTGCAGTGTCTAATGGCACAGGGTGCAGTGACTAATGCAACAGGGTGCAGTGTCTAATGGAACAGGGTGCAGTGTGTAATGGAACAGGGTGCAGTGTCTAATGGAACAGCGTGCAGTGTCTAATGGAACAGGGAGTAGTGTCTAATGGAACAGTGTGCGGTGTCTAATGGAACAGGGTGCAGTGTGTAATGGAACATGGTGCAGTTTCTAATTGAAGTGGGTGCAGTGTCAAATTGAACAGGGTGCAGTGTCTATTGGAACAGGGTGCAGTGTCTAATGTAACAGGGTGCAGTGTCTAATGTAACAGGGTGCAGTGTCTAATGGAACAGGGTGCAGTGTCCAATGGAACAGGGTGCAGTGTATAATGGAACAGGGTGCAGTGTCTAATGGAACTGGGTGCAGTGTCTAATGGAAGAGGGTGCAGTGTCTAATGGAACAGGGAGTACTGTCAAATGGAATTGGGTGCAATGTCTAATGGATCATCGTGCAGTGTCTAATGGAACAGGGTGCAGTGTCTAATGGAACAGGGTGCAGTGTCTAAAAGAACAGGGTGCAGTGTCTATTGGAACAGGGTGCAGTGTCTAATGTAACAGGGTGCAGTGTCTAATGTAACAGGGTGCAGTGTCTAATGGAACAGGGTGCAGTGTCTAATGGAACAGGGTGCAGTTTCCAATGGAACAGGGTGCAGTGTCTAATGGAACAAGGAGTAGTGTCTAATGTATAAGGGTGCAGTGTATAATGGAACAGGGTGCAGTGTCTAATGCAACAGGGTGCAGTGTCTAATGGAACAGGGAGTAGTGTCTCATGTAACAGGGTGCAGTGTATAATGGAACTGGGTGCATTGTCTAATGGAACAGGGTGCAGTGTCTAATGGAACAGTGTGTAGTGTCTAATGGAACAGGGTGCAGTTTCTAATGGAACAGGGTGTAGTGTCTAATGGAACAGGGTGCTGTGTCTAATGGAACAGGGTGCAGTGTCTAATGAAACAGGGTGTAGTGTCTAACGGAACAGGCTGCAGTGTCTAATGGAACAGGGAGTAGTGTCTAATGGAACAGGGTGCAGTGTCTAATGGAACAGGGTGCAGTGTCCAATGGAACAGGGCGCTGTGTCTTAGGCACATGGTGCAGTGTCTAATGGAATGGGGAGCAGTGTCTAATGGAACAGGGTACGGAGTCTGATAGAAGATGGTGCAGTGCCTAAATTAACAGGGTGCAGTGTCTAATGGAACAGGATGTAGTGTCTAATGGAACAGGCTGCAGTGTCTAATGGAAGAGGGTGCAGTGTCTAATGGAACAAGGTGCAGTGTATAATGGAACATGTTGCAGTGTCTAATGGAACAGGGTGCAGTGTCTAATGGAACAGGGTGTAGTGTCTAATGGAACAGCCTGCAGTGTCTAATGGAACAGGGAGTAGTGTCTAATGGAACAGGGTGCAGTTGTCTAATGGAACAGGTTGCAGTCTCTAATGGAACAGGTTGCAGTGTCTAATGGAACAGGGTGCAGTGTCTAATGGAACATGGTGCAGTGTCTAATGGAACAGGGTGCAGTGTCTAATGGAACATGGTGCAGTGTCTAATGGAACAGGGTGCGGTGTCTAATAGAACATGGTGCAATGTCTAATGTAACAGGGTGCAGTGTCTAATGTAACATGGTGCAGTGTATAATGGAACATGTTGCAGTATCTAATGGAACAGGGTGCAGTGTCTAATGGAACAGGGTGTACTGTCTAATGGAACAGCCTGCAGTGTCTAATGGAACAGGGAGTAGTGTCTAATGGAACAGGGTGCAGTTGTCTAATGGAACAGGTTGCAGTCTCTAATGGAACAGGTTGCAGTGTCTAATGGAAGAGGGTGCAGTGTCTAATGGAACAAGGTGCAGTGTATAATGGAACATGTTGCAGTGTCTAATGGAACAGGGTGCAGTGTTTAATGGAACAGGGTGTACTGTCTAATGGAACAGCCTGCAGTGTCTAATGGAACAGGGAGTAGTGTCTAATGGAACAGGGTGCAGTTGTCTAATGGAACAGGTTGCAGTCTCTAATGGAACAGGTTGCAGTGTCTAATGGAACAGGATGCAGTGTCTAATGGAACATGGTGCAGTGTCTAATGGAACAGGGTGCAGTGTCTAATGGAACATGGTGCAGTGTCAAATGGAACAGGGTGTAGTGTCTAATGGAACATGGTGCAGTGTCTAATATAACAGGGTGTAGTGTCTAATGTAACAGTGTGTAGTGTCTAATGGAACAGGATGCGTTGTCTAATTGAACAGGATTCGCTGTCTAATTGAACATGGTGCAGTGTCTAATGGAACAGCGTGCAGTGTCTAATGGAACAGGGAGTAGTGTCTAATGGAACAGTGTGCGGTGTCTAATGGAACAGGGTGCAGTGTGTAATGGAACATGGTGCAGTTTCTAATTGAAGTGGGTGCAGTGTCTAATTGAACAGGGTGCAGTGTCTATTGGAACAGGGTGCAGTGTCTAATGTAACAGGGTGCAGTGTCTAATATAACAGGGTGCAGTGTCTAATGGAACAGGGTGCAGTGTCCAATGGAACAGGGTGCAGTGTATAATGGAACAGGGTGCAGTGTCTAATGGAACTGGGTGCAGTGTCTAATGGAATAGGGTGCAGTGTCTAATGGAACAGGGAGTACTGTCAAATGGAATTGGGTGCAATGTCTAATGGATCATCGTGCAGTGTCTAATGGAACAGGGTGCAGTGTCTAATGGAACAGGGTGCAGTGTCTTAAAGAACAGGGTGCAGTGTCTAATGGAACAGGTTGCAGTGTCTAATGGAACAAGGAGTAGTGTCTAATGTAACAGGGTGCAGTGCATAATGGAACAGGGTGCAGTGTCTAATGGAACAGGGTGCAGTGTCTAATGGAACAGGGAGTAGTGTCTCATATAACAGGGTGCAGTGTATAATTGAACTGGGTGCAGTGTCTAATGGAACAGGGTGCAGTGTCTAATGGAACAGGGTGCAGTGTCTAATTGAACAGGGTGCAGTGTCTAATGGAACAATGTGCAGTGTATAATGGAACATGTTGCAGTGTCTAATGGAACAGGGTGCAGTTTCTAATGGAACAGGGTGTAGTGTCTAATGGAACAGGCTGCAGTGTCTAATGGAACAGGCTGCAGTGTCTAATGGAACAGGGTGCAGTGTCTAATGGAACAAGGTGCAGTGTATAATGGAACATGTTGCAGTGTCTAAAGGAACAGGGTGCAGTGTCTAATGGAACAGGGTGTAGTGACTAATGGAACAGGGTGCAGTGTCGAATGGAACAGGGAGTAGTGTCTAATGGAACATGGTGCAGTTGTCTAATGGAACAGGGTGTAGTGACTAATGGAACAGGGTGCAGTGTCCAATGGAACAGGTTTCAGTGTCTAATGGAACAGGGCGCTGTGTCTTATGGAACATGGTGCAGTGTCTAATGGAACGAGGTGCAGTGTCTAATGGAACAGGTTGCAGTGTCTAATGGAACATGGTGCAGTGTA
Organism: Cetorhinus maximus; assembly: GCF_964194155.1. Classification (NCBI taxonomy): domain Eukaryota; kingdom Metazoa; phylum Chordata; class Chondrichthyes; order Lamniformes; family Cetorhinidae; genus Cetorhinus; species Cetorhinus maximus. The sequence goes on along the minus strand of NW_027596180.1, from coordinate 518,505 downwards.
TAATGGAACAAGGTGCTGTGTCTAACGGAACATGGTGCAGTGTCAAATGGAACAGGATGCGGTGTCTAATTGAACAGGATGCACTGTCTAATGTAACAGGGTGCAGTGTCTAATGTAACAGGGTGCAGTGTCTAATGGAACATGGTGCAGTGTCTAATGGAACAGTGTGCAGTGTCTAATGGAACATGGTGCAGTGTCTAATGGAACAGGGTGCGGTGTCTAATAGAACATGGTGCAATGTCTAATGTAACAGGGTGCAGTGTCTAATGTAACAAGGTGCAGTGTCTAATGTAACAGGGTGCAGTGTCTAATGTGACAGGGCACAGTGTCTAATTGAACGAGGAGCGGTGTCAAATGGAACATGGTGCAGTGTATAATGGAACATTGTGCAGTGTCTAATGGAACAGGGTGTAGTGTCTATTGGAACAGGGTGTAGTGTCTAGTGGAACAGGGTGTAGTGTCTAATGGAACAGGGTGCAGTTTCTAATGGAACAGAGTGTAGTGTCTAATGGAACAGGGTGCAGTGTGTAATGGAACAGGGTGCAGTGTCTAATGGAACAGGGTGCAGTGTGTAATGGAACAGGGTGCAGTGTCTAATGAAACAGGGTGTAGTGTCTAACGGAACAGGCTGCAGTGTCTAATGGAACAGGGAGTAGTGTCTAATGGAACAGGGTGCAGTGTCTAATGGAACAGGGTGCAGTGTGTAATGGAACAGGGTGCAGTGTCTAATGGAACAGGGTGCAGTGTCTAATGGAACAGGGTGCAGTGTCTAATGAAACAGGGTGTAGTGTCTAACGGAACAGGTTGCAGTGTCTAATGGAACAGGGAGTAGTGTCTAATGGAACAGGGTGCAGTGTCTAATGGAACAGGGTGCAGTGTCTAATGGAACAGGGCGCTGTGTCTTAGGAACATGGTGCAGTGTCTAATGGAATGGGGAGCAGTGTCTAATGGAACAGGGTACGGAGTCAGATAGAAGATGGTGCAGTGCCTAATGTAACAGGGTACAGTGTCTAATGGAACAGGATGCAGTGTCTAATGGAACAGGCTGCAGTGTCTAATGGAAGAGGGTGCAGTGTCTAATGGAACAAGGTGCAGTGTATAATGGAACATGTTGCAGTGTCTAATGGAACAAGGTGCAGTGTCTAATGGAACAGGGTGTACTGTCTAATGGAACAGCCTGCAGTGTCTAATGGAACAGGGAGTAGTGTCTAATGGAACAGGGTGCAGTTGTCTAATGGAACAGGTTGCAGTCTCTAATGGAACAGGTTGCAGTGTCTAATGGAAATGGGTGCAGTGTCTAATGGAACATGGTGCAGTGTCTAATGGAACAGGGTGCAGTGTCTAATGCAACATGGTGCAGTGTCTAATGGAACAGGGTGCGGGGTCTAATAGAACATGGTGCAATGTCTAATGTAACAGGATGCAGTGTCTAATGTAACATGGTGCAGTGTCTAATGTAACAGGGTGCAGTGTCTAATGGAACATGGTACAGTGTCTAATGGAACAGGGTGCAGTGTCTAATGGAACAGGGTGTAGTGTGTAACGGAACATGGTGCAGTGTCTAATGGAACAGGGTGCAGTGTATAATGGAACAGGGTGCAGTGTCTATTGGAACAGGATAAGGTATCCAATGGAACAGGTTACGGAGTCAAATGGAACATGGTTCAGTGTGTAATGTAACAGGGTGCAGTGTCTAATGGAACATGGTGCAGTGTCTAATGGAACAGGGTACTGAGTCTTATAGAAGAAAGTGCAGTATCTAATGGAACAGGGTGCTGTGTCTAATGAAACAGGGTGCAGTGTCTAATGGACAAGGAGCAGTGTCAAATGGAACAGGGTGTAGTGTCTAATGGAAAATGGTGCAGTGTCTAATATAACAGGGTGTAGTGTCTAATGTAACAGGGTGTAGTGTCTAATGGAACAGGATGCGTTGTCTAATTGAACAGGATTCGCTGTCTAATTGAACAGGGCTCAGTGTCTAATGCAACAGGGTGTAGTGTATAATGTAACAGGTTGCAGTGTCTTATTGAACAGGATGCGGTGTCTAATTGAACATGGTGCAGTGTATAATGGAACATGGTACAGTGTCTAATGTAACAGGGTGCAGTGTTTAATGGAACATTGTGCAGTGTCTAATGGAACAGGGTGTAGTGTCTAATGGAACAGGGTGTAGTGTCTAGTGGAACAGGGTGTAGTGTCTAATGGAACAGGGTGCAGTGTCTAATGGAACAGGGTGCAGTGTCTAATGGAACAGGGTGTAGTGTCTAATGGCACAGGGTGCAGTGACTAATGCAACAGGGTGCAGTGTCTAATGGAACAGGGTGCAGTGTGTAATGGAACAGGGTGCAGTGTCTAATGGAACAGCGTGCAGTGTCTAATGGAACAGGGAGTAGTGTCTAATGGAACAGTGTGCGGTGACTATTGGAACAGGGTGCAGTGTGTAATGGAACATGGTGCAGTTTCTAATTGAAATGGGTGCAGTGTCTAATTGAACAGGGTGCAGTGTCTATTGGAACAGGGTGCACTGTCTAATGTAACAGGGTGCAGTGTCTAATGTAACAGGGTGCAGTGTATAATGGAACAGGGTGCAGTGTCTAATGGAACTGGGTGCAGTGTCTAATGGAAGAGGGTGCAGTGTCTAATGGAACAGGGAGTACTGTCAAATGGAATTGGGTGCAGTGTCTAATGGATCATCGTGCAGTGTCTAATGGAACAGGGTGCAGTGTCTAATGGAACAGGGTGCAGTGTCTAAAGGAACAGGGTGCAGTGTCTAATGCAACAGGTTGCAGTGTCTAATGGAACAAGGAGTAGTGTCTAATGTATAAGGGTGCAGTGCATAATGGAACAGGGTGCAGTGTCTAATGGAACAGGGTGCAGTGTCTAATGGAACAGGGAGTAGTGTCTCATATAACAGGGTGCAGTGTATAATGGAACTGGGTGCAGTGTCTAATGGAACAGGGTGCAGTGTCTAATGGAACAGGGTGCAGTGTCTAATTGAACAGGGTGCAGTGTCTAATGGATCAATGTGCAGTGTATAATGGAACATGTTGCAGTGTCTAATGGAACAGGGTGTAGTGCCTAATGGAACAGGCTGCAGTGTCTAATGGAACAGGGTGCAGTGTCTAATGGAACAAGGTGCAGTGTATAATGGAACATGTTGCAGTGTCTAATGGAACAGGGTGCAGTGTCTAATGGAACAGGGTGTAGTGTCTAATGGAACAGCCTGCAGTGTCTAATGGAACAGGGAGTAGTGTCTAATGGAACATGGAGCAGTTGTCTAATGGAACAGGTTGCAGTGTCCAATGGAACAGGTTGCAGTGTCTAATGGAACAGGGCGCTGTGTCTAATGGAACATGGTGCAGTGTCTAATGGAACGGGGTGCAGTGTCTAATGGAACAGGGTGCAGTGTCTAATGGAACATGGTGCAGTGTATAATGGAACAAGGTGCTGTGTCTAACGGAACATGGTGCAGTGTCAAATGGAACAGGATGCGGTGTCTAATTGAACAGGATGCACTGCCTAATGTAACAGGGTGCAGTGTCTAATGGAACAGGGTGCAGTGTCTAATGGAACAGGGTGCAGTGTCTAATGGAACAGGGTGCAGTGTCTAATGGAACATGGTGCAGTGTCTAATGTAACAGGGTGCAGTGTCTAATGGAACATGGTGCAGTGTCTAATGGAACAGGGTGCAGTGTCTAATGGAACATGGTGCAGTGTCTAATGGAACAGGGTGCAGTGTCTAATAGAACATGGTGCAATGTCTAATGTAATAGGGTGCAGTGTATAATGTAACAAGGTGCAGTGTCTAATGTAACAGGGTGCAGTGTCTAATGTGACAGGGCGCAGTGTCTAATTGAACGAGGAGCGGTGTCAAATGGAGCAGGGTGCAGCGTATAATGGAGCAGGGTGCAGTGTATAATGGAACAGGGCGTAGTGTCTAATGGAACAGGGTGCAGTGTGTAATGGAACAGGGTGCAGTGTCTAATGTAACAAGGTGCAGTGTCTAATGGAACAGGGTGTTGTCTCTAATGGAACAGGGTGCAGTGTCTAATGGAACAGGGTGCAGTGTCTAATGGAACAGGGTGCAGTGTCTAATGGAACATGTTGTAGTGTCTAATTGAACGAGGAGCGGTGTCAAATGGAACAGGGTGCCGTGTATAATGGAGCAGGGTGCAGTGTATAATGGCACAGGGTGTAGTGTCTAATGGAACAGGGTGTAGTGTGTAATGGAACAGGGTGCAGTGTCTAATGTAACAAGGTGCATTGTCTAATGGAACAGGGTGTAGTCTCTAATGGAACAGGGTGCAGTGTCTAATGGAACAGGGTGTAGTGTCTAATGGAACAGGGTGCAGTGTCTAATGGAACAGGGTGCAGTGTCTAATGGAACAGGGTGCAGTGTATAAGGGAACAGGGTGCAGTGTCTAATGGAACAGGGAGCAGTTTCTAATGGAACAGGGAGCAGTGTCTAATGGAACAGGGTGTAGATTCTAATGGAACACGGTGCAGTGTCTAATGGAACAGGGTGCGGTGTCTAATGGAACTGGGTGCGGTTTCTAATGGAAAATGGTGCAGTGTCTAATGTAAAAGGGTGCACTGTCTAATGGAACAGGGTGCAGTGTGTAATGTAACAGGGTGCAGTTTCTAATGGAACATGGTACAGTGTCTAATGGAACATGCTGCAGTGTCTAATGGAACATGGTGCGGTGTCTAATGGAACAGGGTGTGTTGTCTAATGGAACAGGGTGCAGTGTCTAATGTAACAGGGTGCAGTGTCTAATGAAACAGGATAAGATATCCAATGGAACAGGTTACGGAGTCTAATGGAACAGGGTGCAGTGTCTAATGGAACATGGTGCAGTGTCTAATTGAACAGGGTACTGAGTCTATTAGAAGATGGTGCAGAGTCTAATGGAACAAGGAGCGGTGTCTAATGGAACAGGGTGTAGTGTCTAATGGAACATGGTGCAGTGTCTAATATAACAGGGTGCATTGTCTACTGTAAAACGGTGTAGTGTCTAATGAACAGGATTCGTTGTCTAATTGAACAGGATTCGGTGTCTAATGGAACTGGGTTCAGTGTCTAATGCAACAGGGTGTAGTGTATAATGTAACAGGGTGCTGTGTCTAATTGAACAGGATGCGGTGTCTAATTGAACGTGGTGCAGTGTATAATGGAACATGGTACAGTGTCTAATGTAACAGGGTGTAGTGTTTAATGGAACATTGTGCAGCGTCTAATGGAACAGGGTGTAGTGTCTAATGGAACAGGGTGTATTGTCTCATGGAACAGGGTGTAGTGTCTAATGGAACAGGGTGCAGTGTCTAATGGAACAGGGTGCATTGTGTAATGGAAAAGGGTGCAGTGTCTAATGGAACAGGGTGCATTGTCCAATGGAACAGGGAGTAGTGGCTAATGGAACAGTGTGCGGGGTCTAATGGAACAGGGTGCAGTGTGTAATGGAACATGGTGCAGTTTCTAATGGAAATGGGAGCAGTGTCTAATTGAACATGGTGCAGTGTCTATTGGAACAGGGTGCAGTGCCTAATGGAACAGGGTGCAGTGTATAATGGAACAGGGTGCAGTGTCTAATGGAACATGGTGCAGTGTCTAATGGAACAGGGTGCAGTGTCTAATAGAACATGGTGCAATGTCTAATGTAACAGGGTGCAGTGTATAATGTAACAAGGTGCAGTGTCTAATGTAACAGGGTGCAGTGTCTAATGGAACATGGTACAGTGTCTAATGGAACAGGGTGTAGTGTGTAACGGAACATGGTGCAGTGCCTAATGGAACAGGGTGCAGTGTATAATGGAACAGGGTGCAGTGTCTAATGGAACATGGTGCAGTGTCTAATGTAACAGGGTGCAGTGTCTAATGGAACATGGTGCAGTGTCTAATGGAACAGGGTGCAGTGTCTAATGGAACATGGTGCAGTGTCTAATGTAACAGGGTGCAGTGTCTAATAGAACATGGTGCAATGTCTAATGTAACAGGGTGCAGTGTATAATGTAACAAGGTGCAGTGTCTAATGTAACAGGGTGCAGTGTCTAATGTGACAGGGCGCAGTGTCTAATTGAACGAGGAGCGGTGTCAAATGGAGCAGGGTGCAGCGTATAATGGAGCAGGGTGCAGTGTATAATGGAACAGGGCGTAGTGTCTAATGGAACAGGGTGCAGTGTGTAATGGAACAGGGTGCAGTGTTTAATGTAACAAGGTGCAGTGTCTAATGGAACAGGGTGTTGTCTCTAATGGAACAGGGTGCAGTGTCTAATGGAACAGGGTGCATTGTCTAATGGAACAGGGTGCAGTGTCTAATGGAACAGGTTGTAGTGTCTAATTGAACGAGGAGCGGTGTCAAATGGAACAGGGTGCCGTGTATAATGGAGCAGGGTGCAGTGTATAATGGCACAGGGTGTAGTGTCTAATGGAACAGGGTTTAGTGTGTAATGGAACAGGGTGCAGTGTCTAATGTAACAAGGTGCAGTGTCTAATGGAACAGGGTGTAGTCTCTAATGGAACAGGGTGCAGTGTCTAATGGAACAGGGTGTAGTGTCTAATGGAACAGGGTGCAGTGTCTAATGGAACAGGGTGCAGTGTATAATGGAACAGGGTGCAGTGTCTAATGGAACAGGGAGCAGTTTCTAATGGAACAGGGAGCAGTGTCTAATGGAACATGGTGCAGTGTCAATGGAACAGGGTGTAGATTCTAATGGAACACGGTGCAGTGTCTAATGGAACAGGGTGCGGTGTCTAATGGAACTGGGTGCGGTTTCTAATGGAAAATGGTGCAGTGTCTAATGTAAAAGGGTGCACTGTCTAATGGAACAGGGTGCAGTGTGTAATGTAACAGGGTGCAGTTTCTAATGGAACATGGTACAGTGTCTAATGGAACATGCTGCAGTGTCTAATGGAACATGGTGCGGTGTCTAATGGAACAGGGTGTGTTGTCTAATGGAACAGGGTGCAGTGTCTAATGTAACAGGGTGTAATGTGTAACGGAACATGGTGCAGTGTCTAATGGAACAGGGTGCAGTGTCTAATGGAACAAGGAGTAGTGTCTAATGTATAAGGGTGCAGTGTATAATGGAACAGGGTGCAGTGTCTAATGCAACAGGGTGCAGTGTCTAATGGAACAGGGAGTAGTGTCTCATGTAACAGGGTACAGTGTATAATGGAACTGGGTGCATTGTCTAATGGAACAGGGTGCAGTGTCTAATGGAACAGTGTGTAGTGTCTAATGGAACAGGGTGCAGAGTCTAATGGAACAGGGTGCAGTGTCTAATGGAACAGGGTGCTGTGTCTAATGGAACAGGGTGCAGTGTCTAATGAAACAGGGTGTAGTGTCTAACGGAACAGGCTGCAGTGTCTAATGGAACAGGGAGTAGTGTCTAATGGAACAGGGTGCAGTGTCTATTGGAACAGGGTGCAGTGGCTAATGGAACAGGGCGCTGTGTCTTAGGAACATGGTGCAGTGTCTAATGGAATGGGGAGCAGTGTCTAATAGAACAGGGTACGGAGTCTGATAGAAGATGGTGCAGTGTCTAATGTAACAGGGTGCAGTGTCTAATGGAACAGGATGCAGTGTCTAATGGAACAGGCTGCAGTGTCTAATGGAAGAGGGTGCAGTGTCTAATGGAACAAGGTGCAGTGTATAATGGAACATGTTGCAGTGTCTAATGGAACAGGGTGCAGTGTCTAATGGAACAGGGTGTACTGTCTAATGGAACAGCCTGCAGTGTCTAATGGAACAGGGAGTAGTGTCTAATGGAACAGGGTGCAGTTGTCTAATGGAACAGGTTGCAGTCTCTAATGGAACAGGTTGCAGTGTCTAATGGAACAGGGTGCAGTGTCTAATGGAACATTGTGCAGTGTCTAATGGAATGGGGAGCAGTGTCTAATGGAACAGGGTACGGAGTCTGATAGAAGATGGTGCAGTGTCTAATGTAACAGGGTGCAGTGTCTAATGGAACAGGATGCAGTGTCTAATGGAACAGGCTGCAGTGTCTAATGGAAGAGGGTGCAGTGTCTAATGGAACAAGGTGCAGTGTATAATGGAACAGGTTGCAGTCTCTAATGGAACAGTTTGCAGTGTCTAATGGAACAGGGTGCAGTGTCTAATGGAACATTGTGCAGTGTCTAATGGAACAGGGTGCAGTGTCTAATGGAACATGGTGCAGTGTCTAATGGAACAGGGTGCGGTGTCTAATAGAACATGGTGCAATGTCTAATGTAACAGGGTGCAGTGTATAATGTAACAAGGTGCAGTGTCTAATGTAACAGGGTGCAGTGTCTAATGTGACAGGGCGCAGTGTCTAATTGAACGAGGAGCGGTGTCAAATGGAGCAGGGTGCAGCGTATAATGGAGCAGGGTGCAGTGTATAATAGAACAGGGCGTAGTGTCTAATGGAACAGGGTGCAGTGTGTAATGGAACAGGGTGCAGTGTCTAATGTAACAAGGTGCAGTGTCTAATGGAACAGGGTGTTGTCTCTAATGGAACAGGGTGCAGTGTCTAATGGAACAGGGTGCATTGTCTAATGGAACAGGGTGCAGTGTCTAATGGAACAGGTTGTAGTGTCTAATTGAACGAGGAGCGGTGTCAAATGGAACAGGGTGCCGTGTATAATGGAGCAGGGTGCAGTGTATAATGGCACAGGGTGTAGTGTCTAATGGAACAGGGTGTAGTGTGTAATGGAACAGGGTGCAGTGTCTAATGTAACAAGGTGCAGTGTCTAATGGAACAGGGTGTAGTCTCTAATGGAACAGGGTGCAGTGTCTAATGGAACAGGGTGTAGTGTCTAATGGAACAGGGTGCAGTGTCTAATGGAACAGGGTGCAGTGTATAATGGAACAGGGTGCAGTGTCTAATGGAACAGGGAGCAGTTTCTAATGGAACAGGGAGCAGTGTCTAATGGAACATGGTGCAGTGTCAATGGAACAGGGTGTAGATTCTAATGGAACACGGTGCAGTGTCTAATGGAACAGGGTGCGGTGTCTAATGGAACTGGGTGCGGTTTCTAATGGAAAATGGTGCAGTGTCTAATGTAAAAGGGTGCACTGTCTAATGGAACAGGGTGCAGTGTGTAATGTAACAGGGTGCAGTTTCTAATGGAACATGGTACAGTGTCTAATGGAACATGCTGCAGTGTCTAATGGAACATGGTGCGGTGTCTAATGTAACAGGGTGTAATGTGTAACGGAACATGGTGCAGTGTCTAATGGAACAGGGTGCAGTGTCTAATGGAACAAGGAGTAGTGTCTAATGTATAAGGGTGCAGTGTATAATGGAACAGGGTGCAGTGTCTAATGCAACAGGGTGCAGTGTCTAATGGAACAGGGAGTAGTGTCTCATGTAACAGGGTGCAGTGTATAATGGAACTGGGTGCATTGTCTAATGGAACAGGGTGCAGTGTCTAATGGAACAGTGTGTAGTGTCTAATGGAACAGGGTGCAGAGTCTAATGGAACAGGGTGCAGTGTCTAATGGAACAGGGTGCTGTGTCTAATGGAACAGGGTGCAGTGTCTAATGAAACAGGGTGTAGTGTCTAACGGAACAGGCTGCAGTGTCTAATGGAACAGGGAGTAGTGTCTAATGGAAAAGGGTGCAGTGTCTATTGGAACAGGGTGCAGTGGCTAATGGAACAGGGCGCTGTGTCTTAGGAACATGGTGCAGTGTCTAATGGAATGGGGAGCAGTGTCTAATAGAACAGGGTACGGAGTCTGATAGAAGATGGTGCAGTGTCTAATGTAACAGGGTGCAGTGTCTAATGGAACAGGATGCAGTGTCTAATGGAACAGGCTGCAGTGTCTAATGGAAGAGGGTGCAGTGTCTAATGGAACAAGGTGCAGTGTATAATGGAACATGTTGCAGTGTCTAATGGAACAGGGTGCAGTGTCTAATGGAACAGGGTGTACTGTCTAATGGAACAGCCTGCAGTGTCTAATGGAACAGGGAGTAGTGTCTAATGGAACAGGGTGCAGTTGTCTAATGGAACAGGTTGCAGTCTCTAATGGAACAGGTTGCAGTGTCTAATGGAACAGGGTGCAGTGTCTAATGGAACATTGTGCAGTGTCTAATGGAACAGGGTGCAGTGTCTAATAGAACATGGTGCAATGTCTAATGTAACAGGGTGCAGTGTCTTATGTAACATGGTGCAGTGTCTAATGTAACAGGGTGCAGTGTCTAATGGAACAGGGTGCGGTGTCTAATAGAACATGGTGCAATGTCTAATGTAACAGGGTGCAGTGTCTTATGTAACATGGTGCAGTGTCTAATGTAACAGGGTGCAGTGTCTAATGGAACATGGTACAGTGTCTAATGGAACAGGGTGCAGTGTCTAATGGAACAGGGTGTAGTGTGTAACGGAACATGGTGCAGTGCCTAATGGAACAGGGTGCAGTGTATAATGGAACAGGGTGCAGTGTCTAATGGACCAGGATAAGGTATCCAATGGAACAGGTTGCGGAGTCAAATGGAACATGGTACTGTGTGTAATGTAACAGGGTGCAGTGTCTAATGGAACATGGTGCAGTGTCTAATGGAACAGGGTACTGAGTCTAATAGAAGATGGTGCAGTATCTAATGGAACAGGGTGCTGTGTCTAATGAAACAGGGTGCAGTGTCTAATGGACAAGGCGCAGTGTCAAATGGAACAGGGTGTAGTGTCTAATGGAACATGGTGCAGTGTCTAATATAACAGGGTGTAGTGTCTAATGTAACAGGGTGTAGTGTCTAATGGAACAGGATGCGTTGTCTAACTGAACAGGATTCGCTGTCTAATTGAACAGGGTTCAGTGTCTAATGCAACAGGGTGTAGTGTATAATGTAACAGGTTGCAGTGTCTTATTGAACAGGATGCGGTGTCTAATTGAACATGGTGCAGTGTATAATGGAACATGGTACAGTGTCTAATGTAACAGGGTGCAGTGTTTAATGGAACATTGTGCAGTGTCTAATGGAACAGGGTGTAGTGTCTAAAGGAACAGGGTGTAGTGTCTAGTGGAACAGGGTGTAGTGTCTAATGGAACAGGGTGCAGTGTCTAATGGAACAGGGTGCAGTGTCTAATGGCACAGGGTGCAGTGACTAATGCAACAGGGTGCAGTGTCTAATGGAACAGGGAGTAGTGTCTAATGGAACAGTGTGCGGTGTCTAATGGAACAGGGTGCAGTGTGTAATGGAACATGGTGCAGTTTCTAATTGAAATGGGTGCAGTGTCTAATTGAACAGGGTGCAGTGTCTATTGGAACAGGGTGCAGTGTCTAATGTAACAGGGTGCAGTGTCTAATGTAACAGGGTGCAGTGTCTAATGGAACAGGGTGCAGTGTCCAATGGAACAGGGTGCAGTGTATAATGGAACAGGGTGCAGTGTCTAATGGAACTGGGTGCAGTGTCTAATGGAAGAGGGTGCAGTGTCTAATGGAACAGGGAGTACTGTCAAATGGAATTGGGGGCAGTGTCTAATGGATCATCGTGCAGTGTCTAATGGAACAGGGTGCAGTGTCTAATGGAAGAGGGTGCAGTGTCCAATGGAACAGGGAGTACTGTCAAATGGAATTGGGTGCAGTGTCTAATGGATCATCGTGCAGTGTCTAATGGAACAGGGTGCAGTGTCTAATGCAACAGGGTGCAGTGTCTAAAGGAACAGGGTGCAGTATCTAATGGAACAGGTTGCAGTGTCTAATGGAACAAGGAGTAGTGTCTAATGTATAAGGGTGCAGTGTATAATGGAACAGGGTGCAGTGTCCAATGGAACAGGGTGCAGTGTATAATGGAACAGGGTGCAGTGTCTAATGGAACGAGGTGCAGTGTCTAATGGAACAGGTTGCAGTGTCTAATGGAACATGGTGCAGTGTATAATGGAACAAGGTGCTGTGTCTAACGGAACATGGTGCAGTGTCAAATGGAACAGGATGCGGTGTCTAATTGAACAGGATGCACTGTCTAATGTAACAGGGTGCAGTGTCTAATGTAACAGGGTGCAGTGTCTAATGGAACATGGTGCAGTGTCTAATGGAACTGTGTGCAGTGTCTAATGGAACATGGTGCAGTGTCTAATGGAACAGGGTGCGGTGTCTAATAGAACATGGTGCAATGTCTAATGTAACAGGGTGCAGTGTCTAATGTAACAAGGTGCAGTGTCTAATGTAACAGGGTGCAGTGTCTAATGTGACAGGGCACAGTGTCTAATTGAACGAGGAGCGGTGTCAAATGGAACATGGTGCAGTGTATAATGGAACATTGTGCAGTGTCTAATGGAACAGGGTGTAGTGTCTATTGGAACAGGGTGTAGTGTCTAGTGGAACAGGGTGTAGTGTCTAATGGAACAGGGTGCAGTTTCTAATGGAACAGAGTGTAGTGTCTAATGGAACAGGGTGCAGTGTGTAATGGAACAGGGTGCAGTGTCTAATGGAACAGGGTGCAGTGTGTAATGGAACAGGGTGCAGTGTCTAATGAAACAGGGTGTAGTGTCTAACGGAACAGGCTGCAGTGTCTAATGGAACAGGGAGTAGTGTCTAATGGAACAGGGTGCAGTGTCTAATGGAACAGGGTGTAGTGTGTAATGGAACAGGGTGCAGTGTCTAATGGAACAGGGTGCAGTGTGTAATGGAACAGGGTGCAGTGTCTAATGAAACAGGGTGTAGTGTCTAACGGAACAGGTTGCAGTGTCTAATGGAACAGGGAGTAGTGTCTAATGGAACAGGGTGCAGTGTCTAATGGAACAGGGTGCAGTGTCTAATGGAACAGGGCGCTGTGTCTTAGGAACATGGTGCAGTGTCTAATGGAATGGGGAGCAGTGTCTAATGGAACAGGGTACGGAGTCAGATAGAAGATGGTGCAGTGCCTAATGTAACAGGGTACAGTGTCTAATGGAACAGGATGCAGTGTCTAATGGAACAGGCTGCAGTGTCTAATGGAAGAGGGTGCAGTGTCTAATGGAACAAGGTGCAGTGTATAATGGAACATGTTGCAGTGTCTAATGGAACAAGGTGCAGTGTCTAATGGAACAGGGTGTACTGTCTAATGGAACAGCCTGCAGTGTCTAATGGAACAGGGAGTAGTGTCTAATGGAACAGGGTGCAGTTGTCTAATGGAACAGGTTGCCGTCTCTAATGGAACAGGTTGCAGTGTCTAATGGAAATGGGTGCAGTGTCTAATGGAACATGGTGCAGTGTCTAATGGAACAGGGTGCAGTGTCTAATGCAACATGGTGCAGTGTCTAATGGAACAGGGTGCGGGGTCTAATAGAACATGGTGCAATGTCTAATGTAACAGGATGCAGTGTCTAATGTAACATGGTGCAGTGTCTAATGTAACAGGGTGCAGTGTCTAATGGAACATGGTACAGTGTCTAATGGAACAGGGTGCAGTGTCTAATGGAACAGGGTGTAGTGTGTAACGGAACATGGTGCAGTGTCTAATGGAACAGGGTGCAGTGTATAATGGAACAGGGTGCAGTGTCTATTGGAACAGGATAAGGTATCCAATGGAACAGGTTACGGAGTCAAATGGAACATGGTTCAGTGTGTAATGTAACAGGGTGCAGTGTCTAATGGAACATGGTGCAGTGTCTAATGGAACAGGGTACTGAGTCTTATAGAAGAAAGTGCAGTATCTAATGGAACAGGGTGCTGTGTCTAATGAAACAGGGTGCAGTGTCTAATGGACAAGGAGCAGTGTCAAATGGAACAGGGTGTAGTGTCTAATGGAAAATGGTGCAGTGTCTAATATAACAGGGTGTAGTGTCTAATGTAACAGGGTGTAGTGTCTAATGGAACAGGATGCGTTGTCTAATTGAACAGGATTCGCTGTCTAATTGAACAGGGCTCAGTGTCTAATGCAACAGGGTGTAGTGTATAATGTAACAGGTTGCAGTGTCTTATTGAACAGGATGCGGTGTCTAATTGAACATGGTGCAGTGTATAATGGAACATGGTACAGTGTCTAATGTAACAGGGTGCAGTGTTTAATGGAACATTGTGCAGTGTCTAATGGAACAGGGTGTAGTGTCTAATGGAACAGGGTGTAGTGTCTAGTGGAACAGGGTGTAGTGTCTAATGGAACAGGGTGCAGTGTCTAATGGAACAGGGTGCAGTGTCTAATGGAACAGGGTGTAGTGTCTAATGGCACAGGGTGCAGTGACTAATGCAACAGGGTGCAGTGTCTAATGGAACAGGGTGCAGTGTGTAATGGAACAGGGTGCAGTGTCTAATGGAACAGCGTGCAGTGTCTAATGGAACAGGGAGTAGTGTCTAATGGAACAGTGTGCGGTGACTATTGGAACAGGGTGCAGTGTGTAATGGAACATGGTGCAGTTTCTAATTGAAATGGGTGCAGTGTCTAATTGAACAGGGTGCAGTGTCTATTGGAACAGGGTGCACTGTCTAATGTAACAGGGTGCAGTGTCTAATGTAACAGGGTGCAGTGTCTAATGGAACAGGGTGCAGTGTCCAATGGAACAGGGTGCAGTGTATAATGGAACAGGGTGCAGTGTCTAATGGAACTGGGTGCAGTGTCTAATGGAAGAGGGTGCAGTGTCTAATGGAACAGGGAGTACTGTCAAATGGAATTGGGTGCAGTGTCTAATGGATCATCGTGCAGTGTCTAATGGAACAGGGTGCAGTGTCTAATGGAACAGGGTGCAGTGTCTAAAGGAACAGGGTGCAGTGTCTAATGCAACAGGTTGCAGTGTCTAATGGAACAAGGAGTAGTGTCTAATGTATAAGGGTGCAGTGCATAATGGAACAGGGTGCAGTGTCTAATGGAACAGGGTGCAGTGTCTAATGGAACAGGGAGTAGTGTCTCATATAACAGGGTGCAGTGTATAATGGAACTGGGTGCAGTGTCTAATGGAACAGGGTGCAGTGTCTAATGGAACAGGGTGCAGTGTCTAATTGAACAGGGTGCAGTGTCTAATGGATCAATGTGCAGTGTATAATGGAACATGTTGCAGTGTCTAATGGAACAGGGTGTAGTGCCTAATGGAACAGGCTGCAGTGTCTAATGGAACAGGGTGCAGTGTCTAATGGAACAAGGTGCAGTGTATAATGGAACATGTTGCAGTGTCTAATGGAACAGGGTGCAGTGTCTAATGGAACAGGGTGTAGTGTCTAATGGAACAGCCTGCAGTGTCTAATGGAACAGGGAGTAGTGTCTAATGGAACATGGAGCAGTTGTCTAATGGAACAGGTTGCAGTGTCCAATGGAACAGGTTGCAGTGTCTAATGGAACAGGGCGCTGTGTCTAATGGAACATGGTGCAGTGTCTAATGGAACAGGGTGCAGTGTCTAATGGAACAGGGTGCAGTGTCTAATGGAACATGGTGCAGTGTATAATGGAACAAGGTGCTGTGTCTAACGGAACATGGTGCAGTGTCAAATGGAACAGGATGCGGTGTCTAATTGAACAGGATGCACTGCCTAATGTAACAGGGTGCAGTGTCTAATGGAACAGGGTGCAGTGTCTAATGGAACAGGGTGCAGTGTCTAATGGAACAGGGTGCAGTGTCTAATGGAACATGGTGCAGTGTCTAATGTAACAGGGTGCAGTGTCTAATGGAACATGGTGCAGTGTCTAATGGAACAGGGTGCAGTGTCTAATGGAACATGGTGCAGTGTCTAATGGAACAGGGTGCAGTGTCTAATAGAACATGGTGCAATGTCTAATGTAATAGGGTGCAGTGTATAATGTAACAAGGTGCAGTGTCTAATGTAACAGGGTGCAGTGTCTAATGTGACAGGGCGCAGTGTCTAATTGAACGAGGAGCGGTGTCAAATGGAGCAGGGTGCAGCGTATAATGGAGCAGGGTGCAGTGTATAATGGAACAGGGCGTAGTGTCTAATGGAACAGGGTGCAGTGTGTAATGGAACAGGGTGCAGTGTCTAATGTAACAAGGTGCAGTGTCTAATGGAACAGGGTGTTGTCTCTAATGGAACAGGGTGCAGTGTCTAATGGAACAGGGTGCAGTGTCTAATGGAACAGGGTGCAGTGTCTAATGGAACATGTTGTAGTGTCTAATTGAACGAGGAGCGGTGTCAAATGGAACAGGGTGCCGTGTATAATGGAGCAGGGTGCAGTGTATAATGGCACAGGGTGTAGTGTCTAATGGAACAGGGTGTAGTGTGTAATGGAACAGGGTGCAGTGTCTAATGTAACAAGGTGCAGTGTCTAATGGAACAGGGTGTAGTCTCTAATGGAACAGGGTGCAGTGTCTAATGGAACAGGGTGTAGTGTCTAATGGAACAGGGTGCAGTGTCTAATGGAACAGGGTGCAGTGTCTAATGGAACAGGGTGCAGTGTATAAGGGAACAGGGTGCAGTGTCTAATGGAACAGGGAGCAGTTTCTAATGGAACAGGGAGCAGTGTCTAATGGAACAGGGTGTAGATTCTAATGGAACACGGTGCAGTGTCTAATGGAACAGGGTGCGGTGTCTAATGGAACTGGGTGCGGTTTCTAATGGAAAATGGTGCAGTGTCTAATGTAAAAGGGTGCACTGTCTAATGGAACAGGGTGCAGTGTGTAATGTAACAGGGTGCAGTTTCTAATGGAACATGGTACAGTGTCTAATGGAACATGCTGCAGTGTCTAATGGAACATGGTGCGGTGTCTAATGGAACAGGGTGTGTTGTCTAATGGAACAGGGTGCAGTGTCTAATGTAACAGGGTGCAGTGTCTAATGAAACAGGATAAGATATCCAATGGAACAGGTTACGGAGTCTAATGGAACAGGGTGCAGTGTCTAATGGAACATGGTGCAGTGTCTAATTGAACAGGGTACTGAGTCTATTAGAAGATGGTGCAGAGTCTAATGGAACAAGGAGCGGTGTCTAATGGAACAGGGTGTAGTGTCTAATGGAACATGGTGCAGTGTCTAATATAACAGGGTGCATTGTCTAATGTAAAACGGTGTAGTGTCTAATGAACAGGATTCGTTGTCTAATTGAACAGGATTCGGTGTCTAATGGAACTGGGTTCAGTGTCTAATGCAACAGGGTGTAGTGTATAATGTAACAGGGTGCTGTGTCTAATTGAACAGGATGCGGTGTCTAATTGAACGTGGTGCAGTGTATAATGGAACATGGTACAGTGTCTAATGTAACAGGGTGTAGTGTTTAATGGAACATTGTGCAGCGTCTAATGGAACAGGGTGTAGTGTCTAATGGAACAGGGTGTATTGTCTCATGGAACAGGGTGTAGTGTCTAATGGAACAGGGTGCAGTGTCTAATGGAACAGGGTGCATTGTGTAATGGAAAAGGGTGCAGTGTCTAATGGAACAGGGTGCATTGTCCAATGGAACAGGGAGTAGTGGCTAATGGAACAGTGTGCGGGGTCTAATGGAACAGGGTGCAGTGTGTAATGGAACATGGTGCAGTTTCTAATGGAAATGGGAGCAGTGTCTAATTGAACAGGGTGCAGTGTCTATTGGAACAGGGTGCAGTGCCTAATGGAACAGGGTGCAGTGTATAATGGAACAGGGTGCAGTGTCTAATGGAACATGGTGCAGTGTCTAATGGAACAGGGTGCAGTGTCTAATAGAACATGGTGCAATGTCTAATGTAACAGGGTGCAGTGTATAATGTAACAAGGTGCAGTGTCTAATGTAACAGGGTGCAGTGTCTAATGGAACATGGTACAGTGTCTAATGGAACAGGGTGTAGTGTGTAACGGAACATGGTGCAGTGCCTAATGGAACAGGGTGCAGTGTATAATGGAACAGGGTGCAGTGTCTAATGGAACATGGTGCAGTGTCTAATGTAACAGGGTGCAGTGTCTAATGGAACATGGTGCAGTGTCTAATGGAACAGGGTGCAGTGTCTAATGGAACATGGTGCAGTGTCTAATGTAACAGGGTGCAGTGTCTAATAGAACATGGTGCAATGTCTAATGTAACAGGGTGCAGTGTATAATGTAACAAGGTGCAGTGTCTAATGTAACAGGGTGCAGTGTCTAATGTGACAGGGCGCAGTGTCTAATTGAACGAGGAGCGGTGTCAAATGGAGCAGGGTGCAGCGTATAATGGAGCAGGGTGCAGTGTATAATGGAACAGGGCGTAGTGTCTAATGGAACAGGGTGCAGTGTGTAATGGAACAGGGTGCAGTGTCTAATGTAACAAGGTGCAGTGTCTAATGGAACAGGGTGTTGTCTCTAATGGAACAGGGTGCAGTGTCTAATGGAACAGGGTGCATTGTCTAATGGAACAGGGTGCAGTGTCTAATGGAACAGGTTGTAGTGTCTAATTGAACGAGGAGCGGTGTCAAATGGAACAGGGTGCCGTGTATAATGGAGCAGGGTGCAGTGTATAATGGCACAGGGTGTAGTGTCTAATGGAACAGGGTGTAGTGTGTAATGGAACAGGGTGCAGTGTCTAATGTAACAAGGTGCAGTGTCTAATGGAACAGGGTGTAGTCTCTAATGGAACAGGGTGCAGTGTCTAATGGAACAGGGTGTAGTGTCTAATGGAACAGGGTGCAGTGTCTAATGGAACAGGGTGCAGTGTATAATGGAACAGGGTGCAGTGTCTAATGGAACAGGGAGCAGTTTCTAATGGAACAGGGAGCAGTGTCTAATGGAACATGGTGCAGTGTCAATGGAACAGGGTGTAGATTCTAATGGAACACGGTGCAGTGTCTAATGGAACAGGGTGCGGTGTCTAATGGAACTGGGTGCGGTTTCTAATGGAAAATGGTGCAGTGTCTAATGTAAAAGGGTGCACTGTCTAATGGAACAGGGTGCAGTGTGTAATGTAACAGGGTGCAGTTTCTAATGGAACATGGTACAGTGTCTAATGGAACATGCTGCAGTGTCTAATGGAACATGGTGCGGTGTCTAATGGAACAGGGTGTGTTGTCTAATGGAACAGGGTGCAGTGTCTAATGTAACAGGGTGTAATGTGTAACGGAACATGGTGCAGTGTCTAATGGAACAGGGTGCAGTGTCTAATGGAACAAGGAGTAGTGTCTAATGTATAAGGGTGCAGTGTATAATGGAACAGGGTGCAGTGTCTAATGCAACAGGGTGCAGTGTCTAATGGAACAGGGAGTAGTGTCTCATGTAACAGGGTACAGTGTATAATGGAACTGGGTGCATTGTCTAATGGAACAGGGTGCAGTGTCTAATGGAACAGTGTGTAGTGTCTAATGGAACAGGGTGCAGAGTCTAATGGAACAGGGTGCAGTGTCTAATGGAACAGGGTGCTGTGTCTAATGGAACAGGGTGCTGTGTCTAATGGAACAGGGTGCAGTGTCTAATGAAACAGGGTGTAGTGTCTAACGGAACAGGCTGCAGTGTCTAATGGAACAGGCTGCAGTGGCTAATGGAACATGGTGCAGTGTCTAATGGAATGGGGAGCAGTGTCTAATAGAACAGGGTACGGAGTCTGATAGAAGATGGTGCAGTGTCTAATGTAACAGGGTGCAGTGTCTAATGGAACAGGATGCAGTGTCTAATGGAACAGGCTGCAGTGTCTAATGGAAGAGGGTGCAGTGTCTAATGGAACAAGGTGCAGTGTATAATGGAACATGTTGCAGTGTCTAATGGAACAGGGTGCAGTGTCTAATGGAACAGGGTGTACTGTCTAATGGAACAGCCTGCAGTGTCTAATGGAACAGGGAGTAGTGTCTAATGGAACAGGGTGCAGTTGTCTAATGGAACAGGTTGCAGTCTCTAATGGAACAGGTTGCAGTGTCTAATGGAACAGGGTGCAGTGTCTAATGGAACATTGTGCAGTGTCTAATGGAATGGGGAGCAGTGTCTAATGGAACAGGGTACGGAGTCTGATAGAAGATGGTGCAGTGTCTAATGTAACAGGGTGCAGTGTCTAATGGAACAGGATGCAGTGTCTAATGGAACAGGCTGCAGTGTCTAATGGAAGAGGGTGCAGTGTCTAATGGAACAAGGTGCAGTGTATAATGGAACAGGTTGCAGTCTCTAATGGAACAGGTTGCAGTGTCTAATGGAACAGGGTGCAGTGTCTAATGGAACATTGTGCAGTGTCTAATGGAACAGGGTGCAGTGTCTAATGGAACATGGTGCAGTGTCTAATGGAACAGGGTGCGGTGTCTAATAGAACATGGTGCAATGTCTAATGTAACAGGGTGCAGTGTATAATGTAACAAGGTGCAGTGTCTAATGTAACAGGGTGCAGTGTCTAATGTGACAGGGCGCAGTGTCTAATTGAACGAGGAGCGGTGTCAAATGGAGCAGGGTGCAGCGTATAATGGAGCAGGGTGCAGTGTATAATGGAACAGGGCGTAGTGTCTATTGGAACAGGGTGCAGTGTGTAATGGAACAGGGTGCAGTGTCTAATGTAACAAGGTGCAGTGTCTAATGGAACAGGGTGTTGTCTCTAATGGAACAGGGTGCAGTGTCTAATGGAACAGGGTGCATTGTCTAATGGAACAGGGTGCAGTGTCTAATGGAAGAGGTTGTAGTGTCTAATTGAACGAGGAGCGGTGTCAAATGGAACAGGGTGCCGTGTATAATGGAGCAGGGTGCAGTGTATAATGGCACAGGGTGTAGTGTCTAATGGAACAGGGTGTAGTGTGTAATGGAACAGGGTGCACTGTCTAATGTAACAAGGTGCAGTGTCTAATGGAACAGGGTGTAGTCTCTAATGGAACAGGGTGCAGTGTCTAATGGAACAGAGTGTAGTGTCTAATGGAACAGGGTGCAGTGTCTAATGGAACAGGGTGCAGTGTATAATGGAACAGGGTGCAGTGTCTAATGGAACAGGGAGCAGTTTCTAATGGAACAGGGAGCAGTGTCTAATGGAACATGGTGCAGTGTCAATGGAACAGGGTGTAGATTCTAATGGAACACGGTGCAGTGTCTAATGGAACAGGGTGCGGTGTCTAATGGAACTGGGTGCGGTTTCTAATGGAAAATGGTGCAGTGTCTAATGTAAAAGGGTGCACTGTCTAATGGAACAGGGTGCAGTGTGTAATGTAACAGGGTGCAGTTTCTAATGGAACATGGTACAGTGTCTAATGGAACATGCTGCAGTGTCTAATGGAACATGGTGCGGTGTCTAATGTAACAGGGTGTAATGTGTAACGGAACATGGTGCAGTGTCTAATGGAACAGGGTGCAGTGTCTAATGGAACAAGGAGTAGTGTCTAATGTATAAGGGTGCAGTGTATAATGGAACAGGGTGCAGTGTCTAATGCAACAGGGTGCAGTGTCTAATGGAACAGGGAGTAGTGTCTCATGTAACAGGGTGCAGTGTATAATGGAACTGGGTGCATTGTCTAATGGAACAGGGTGCAGTGTCTAATGGAACAGTGTGTAGTGTCTAATGGAACAGGGTGCAGAGTCTAATGGAACAGGGTGCAGTGTATAATGGAACAGGGTGCTGTGTCTAATGGAACAGGGTGCAGTGTCTAATGAAACAGGGTGTAGTGTCTAACGGAACAGGCTGCAGTGTCTAATGGAACAGGGAGTAGTGTCTAATGGAACAGGGTGCAGTGTCTATTGGAACAGGGTGCAGTGGCTAATGGAACAGGGCGCTGTGTCTTAGGAACATGGTGCAGTGTCTAATGGAATGGGGAGCAGTGTCTAATAGAACAGGGTACGGAGTCTGATAGAAGATGGTGCAGTGTCTAATGTAACAGGGTGCAGTGTGTAATGGAACAGGATGCAGTGTCTAATGGAACAGGCTGCAGTGTCTAATGGAAGAGGGTGCAGTGTCTAATGGAACAAGGTGCAGTGTATAATGGAACATGTTGCAGTGTCTAATGGAACAGGGTGCAGTGTCTAATGGAACAGGGTGTACTGTCTAATGGAACAGCCTGCAGTGTCTAATGGAACAGGGAGTAGTGTCTAATGGAACAGGGTGCAGTTGTCTAATGGAACAGGTTGCAGTCTCTAATGGAACAGGTTGCAGTGTCTAATGGAACAGGGTGCAGTGTCTAATGGAACATTGTGCAGTGTCTAATGGAACAGGGTGCAGTGTCTAATAGAACATGGTGCAATGTCTAATGTAACAGGGTGCAGTGTCATATGTAACATGGTGCAGTGTCTAATGTAACAGGGTGCAGTGTCTAATGGAACAGGGTGCGGTGTCTAATAGAACATGGTGCAATGTCTAATGTAACAGGGTGCAGTGTCTTATGTAACATGGTGCAGTGTCTAATGTAACAGGGTGCAGTGTCTAATGGAACATGGTACAGTGTCTAATGGAACAGGGTGCAGTGTCTAATGGAACAGGGTGTAGTGTGTAACGGAACATGGTGCAGTGCCTAATGGAACAGGGTGCAGTGTCTAATGGAACAGGGAGCAGTTTCTAATGGAACAGGGAGCAGTGTCTAATGGAACATGGTGCAGTGTCAATGGAACAGGGTGTAGATTCTAATGGAACACGGTGCAGTGTCTAATGGAACAGGGTGCGGTGTCTAATGGAACTGGGTGCGGTTTCTAATGGAAAATGGTGCAGTGTCTAATGTAAAAGGGTGCACTGTCTAATGGAACAGGGTGCAGTGTGTAATGTAACAGGGTGCAGTTTCTAATGGAACATGGTACAGTGTCTAATGGAACATGCTGCAGTGTCTAATGGAACATGGTGCGGTGTCTAATGTAACAGGGTGTAATGTGTAACGGAACATGGTGCAGTGTCTAATGGAACAGGGTGCAGTGTCTAATGGAACAAGGAGTAGTGTCTAATGTATAAGGGTGCAGTGTATAATGGAACAGGGTGCAGTGTCTAATGCAACAGGGTGCAGTGTCTAATGGAACAGGGAGTAGTGTCTCATGTAACAGGGTGCAGTGTATAATGGAACTGGGTGCATTGTCTAATGGAACAGGGTGCAGTGTCTAATGGAACAGTGTGTAGTGTCTAATGGAACAGGGTGCAGAGTCTAATGGAACAGGGTGCAGTGTCTAATGGAACAGGGTGCTGTGTCTAATGGAACAGGGTGCAGTGTCTAATGAAACAGGGTGTAGTGTCTAACGGAACAGGCTGCAGTGTCTAATGGAACAGGGAGTAGTGTCTAATGGAACAGGGTGCAGTGTCTATTGGAACAGGGTGCAGTGGCTAATGGAACAGGGCGCTGTGTCTTAGGAACATGGTGCAGTGTCTAATGGAATGGGGAGCAGTGTCTAATAGAACAGGGTACGGAGTCTGATAGAAGATGGTGCAGTGTCTAATGTAACAGGGTGCAGTGTCTAATGGAACAGGATGCAGTGTCTAATGGAACAGGCTGCAGTGTCTAATGGAAGAGGGTGCAGTGTCTAATGGAACAAGGTGCAGTGTATAATGGAACATGTTGCAGTGTCTAATGGAACAGGGTGCAGTGTCTAATGGAACAGGGTGTACTGTCTAATGGAACAGCCTGCAGTGTCTAATGGAACAGGGAGTAGTGTCTAATGGAACAGGGTGCAGTTGTCTAATGGAACAGGTTGCAGTCTCTAATGGAACAGGTTGCAGTGTCTAATGGAACAGGGTGCAGTGTCTAATGGAACATTGTGCAGTGTCTAATGGAACAGGGTGCAGTGTCTAATAGAACATGGTGCAATGTCTAATGTAACAGGGTGCAGTGTCTTATGTAACATGGTGCAGTGTCTAATGTAACAGGGTGCAGTGTCTAATGGAACAGGGTGCGGTGTCTAATAGAACATGGTGCAATGTCTAATGTAACAGGGTGCAGTGTCTTATGTAACATGGTGCAGTGTCTAATGTAACAGGGTGCAGTGTCTAATGGAACATGGTACAGTGTCTAATGGAACAGGGTGCAGTGTCTAATGGAACAGGGTGTAGTGTGTAACGGAACATGGTGCAGTGCCTAATGGAACAGGGTGCAGTGTATAATGGAACAGGGTGCAGTGTCTAATGGACCAGGATAAGGTATCCAATGGAACAGGTTGCGGAGTCAAATGGAACATGGTACTGTGTGTAATGTAACAGGGTGCAGTGTCTAATGGAACATGGTGCAGTGTCTAATGGAACAGGGTACTGAGTCTAATAGAAGATGGTGCAGTATCTAATGGAACAGGGTGCTGTGTCTAATGAAACAGGGTGCAGTGTCTAATGGACAAGGCGCAGTGTCAAATGGAACAGGGTGTAGTGTCTAATGGAACATGGTGCAGTGTCTAATATAACAGGGTGTAGTGTCTAATGTAACAGGGTGTAGTGTCTAATGGAACAGGATGCGTTGTCTAATTGAACAGGATTCGCTGTCTAATTGAACAGGGTTCAGTGTCTAATGCAACAGGGTGTAGTGTATAATGTAACAGGTTGCAGTGTCTTATTGAACAGGATGCGGTGTCTAATTGAACATGGTGCAGTGTATAATGGAACATGGTACAGTGTCTAATGTAACAGGGTGCAGTGTTTAATGGAACATTGTGCAGTGTCTAATGGAACAGGGTGTAGTGTCTAATGGAACAGGGTGTAGTGTCTAGTGGAACAGGGTGTAGTGTCTAATGGAACAGGGTGCAGTGTCTAATGGAACAGGGTGCAGTGTCTAATGGCACAGGGTGCAGTGACTAATGCAACAGGGTGCAGTGTCTAATGGAACAGGGTGCAGTGTGTAATGGAACAGGGTGCAGTGTCTAATGGAACAGCGTGCAGTGTCTAATGGAACAGGGAGTAGTGTCTAATGGAACAGTGTGCGGTGTCTAATGGAACAGGGTGCAGTGTGTAATGGAACATGGTGCAGTTTCTAATTGAAATGGGTGCAGTGTCTAATTGAACAGGGTGCAGTGTCTATTGGAACAGGGTGCAGTGTCTAATGTAACAGGGTGCAGTGTCTAATGTAACAGGGTGCAGTGTCTAATGGAACAGGGTGCAGTGTCCAATGGAACAGGGTGCAGTGTATAATGGAACAGGGTGCAGTGTCTAATGGAACTGGGTGCAGTGTCTAATGGAAGAGGGTGCAGTGTCTAATGGAACAGGGAGTACTGTCAAATGGAATTGGGTGCAGTGTCTAATGGATCATCGTGCAGTGTCTAATGGAACAGGGTGCAGTGTCTAATGGAAGAGGGTGCAGTGTCCAATGGAACAGGGAGTACTGTCAAATGGAATTGGGTGCAGTGTCTAATGGATCATCGTGCAGTGTCTAATGGAACAGGGTGCAGTGTCTAATGCAACAGGGTGCAGTGTCTAAAGGAACAGGGTGCAGTATCTAATGGAACAGGTTGCAGTGTCTAATGGAACAAGGAGTAGTGTCTAATGTATAAGGGTGCAGTGTATAATGGAACAGGGTGCAGTGTCCAATGGAACAGGGTGCAGTGTATAATGGAACAGGGTGCAGTGTCTAATGGAACTGGGTGCAGTGTCTAATGGAACAGGGTGCAGTGTCTAATGGAACAGTGAGTACTGTCAAATGGAATTGGGTGCAGTGTCTAATGGATCATCGTGCAGTGTATAATGGAACTGGGTGCAGTGTCTAATGGAACAGGGTGCAGTGTCTAATGGAACAGGGTGCAGAGTCTAATGGAACATGGTGCAGTGTCTAATGGAACAGGGTGCTGTGTCTAATGGAACAGGGTGCAGTGTCTAATGAAACAGGCTGTTGTGTCTAATGGAACAGGGAGTAGTGTCTAATGGAACAGGGTGCAGTGTCTAATGGAACAGGGAGTAGTGTCTAATGGAACAGGGTGCAGTGTCTAATGGAACAGGGTGCAGTGTCTCATGGAACAGGCCGCTGTGTCATAGTAACATGGTGCAGTGTCTAATGGAATGGGGAGCAGTGTCTAATGGAACAGGGTGCAGTGTCTAATGGAACAGGGTGCAGTGTCTAATGGAACAGGGTGCTGTGTCTAATGGAACAGGGTGCAGTGTCTAATGAAACAGGCTGTTGTGTCTAATGGAACAGGCTGCAGTGTCTAATGGAACAGGGAGTAGTGTCTAATGGAACAGGGTGCAGTGTCTAATGGAACAGGCCGCTGTGTCTTAGGAACATGGTGCAGTGTCTAATGGAATGGGGAGCAGTGTCTAATGGAACAGGGTACGGAGTATGATAGAAGATGGTGCGGTGTCTAATGTAACAGGGTGCAGTGTCTAATGGAACAAGGAGCAGTGTCTAATGGAACAGGGTGCAGTGTCTTATGTAACATGGTGCAGTGTCTAATGTAACAGGGTGCAGTGTCTAATGGAACATGGTACAGTGTCTAATGGAACAGGGTGCAGTGTATCATGGAACAGGGTGCAGTGTCTAATGGAACAGGATAAGGTATCCAATGGAACAGGTTACGGAGTCAAATGGAACATGGTACTGTGTGTAATGTAACAGGGTGCAGTGTCTAATGGAACATGGTGCAGTGTCTAATGGAACAGGGTACTGAGTCTAATAGAAGATGATGCAGTATCTAATGGAACAGGGTGCTGTGTCTAATGAAACAGGGTGCAGTGTCTAATGGACAAGGCGCAGTGTCAAATGGAACAGGGTGTAGTGTCTAATGGAACATGGTGCAGTGTCTAATATAACAGGGTGTAGTGTCTAATGTAACAGGGTGTAGTGTCTAATGGAACAGGATGCGTTGTCTAATTGAACAGGATTCGCTGTCTAATTGAACAGGGTTCAGTGTCTAATGCAACAGGGTGTAGTGTATAATGTAACAGGTTGCAGTATCTTATTGAACACGATGCGGTGTCTAATTGAACATGGTGCAGTGTATAATGGAACATGGTACTGTGTCTAATGTAACAGGGTGCAGTGTTTAATGGAACATTGTGCAGTGTCTAATGGAACAGGGTGTAGTGTCTAATGGAACAGGGTGTAGTGTCTAGTGGAACAGGGTGTAGTGTCTAATGGAACAGGGTGCAGTGTCCAATGGAACAGGGTGCAGTGTCTAATGGAACAGGGTGCAGTGACTAATGCAACAGGGTGCAGTGTCTAATGGAACAGGGTGCAGTGTGTAATGGAACAGGGTGCAGTGTCTAATGGAACAGCGTGCAGTGTCTAATGGAACAGGGAGTAGTGTCTAATGGAACAGTGTGCGGTGTCTAATGGAACAGGGTGCAGTGTGTAATGGAACATGGTGCAGTTTCTAATTGAAATGGGTGCAGTGTCTAATTGAACAGGGTGCAGTGTCTATTGGAACAGGGTGCTGTGTCTAATGTAACAGGGTGCAGTGTCTAATGTAACAGGGTGCAGTGTCTAATGGAACAGGGTGCAGTGTCCAATGGAACAGGGTGCAGTGTCTAATGGAACAGGGAGTACTGTCAAATGGAATTGGGTGCAGTGTCTAATGGATCATCGTGCAGTGTCTAATGGAACAGGGTGTAGTGTCTAATGGAACAGGGTGCAGTGTCTAAAGGAACAGGGTGCAGTGTCTAATGGAACAGGTTGCAGTGCCTAATGGAACAAGGAGTAGTGTCTAATGTATAAGGGTGCAGTGTATAATGGAACAGGGTGCAGTGTCCAATGGAACAGGGTGCAGTGTATAATGGAACAGGGTGCAGTGTCTAATGGAACTGGGTGCAGTGTCTAATGGAAGAGGGTGCAGTGTCAAATGGAACAATGAGTACTGTCAAATGGAATTGGGTGCAGTGTCTAATGGATCATCGTGCAGTGTATAATGGAACTGGGTGCAGTGTCTAATGGAACAGGGTGCAGTGTCTAATGGAACAGGGTGCAGTGTCTAATGGAACAGGGAGTAGTGTCTAATGGAACAGGGTGCAGTGTCTAATGGAACAGGGTGCAGTGTCTAATGGAACAGGGTGCAGTGTCTCATGGAACAGGGTGCAGTGTCTAATGGAACAGGGTGCTGTGTCTAATAGAACAGGGTGCAGTGTCTAATGAAACAGGCTGTTGTGTCTAATGGAACAGGCTGCAGTGTCTAATGGAACAGGGAGTAGTGTCTAATGGAACAGGGTGCAGTGTCTAATGGAACAGGCCGCTGTGTCTTAGGAACATGGTGCAGTGTCTAATGGAATGGGGAGCAGTGTCTAATGGAACAGGGTACGGAGTATGATAGAAGATGGTGCGGTGTCTAATGTAACAGGGTGCAGTGTCTAATGGAACAAGGAGCAGTGTCTAATGGAACAGGGTGCAGTGTCTTATGTAACATGGTGCAGTGTCTAATGTAACAGGGTGCAGTGTCTAATGGAACATGGTACAGTGTCTAATGGAACAGGGTGCAGTGTATAATGGAACAGGGTGCAGTGTCTAATGGAACAGGATAAGGTATCCAATGGAACAGGTTACGGAGTCAAATGGAACATGGTACTGTGTGTAATGTAACAGGGTGCAGTGTCTAATGGAACATGGTGCAGTGTCTAATGGAACAGGGTACTGAGTCTAATAGAAGATGATGCAGTATCTAATGGAACAGGGTGCTGTGTCTAATGAAACAGGGTGCAGTGTCTAATGGACAAGGCGCAGTGTCAAATGGAACAGGGTGTAGTGTCTAATGGAACATGGTGCAGTGTCTAATATAACAGGGTGTAGTGTCTAATGTAACAGGGTGTAGTGTCTAATGGAACAGGATGCGTTGTCTAATTGAACAGGATTCGCTGTCTAATTGAACAGGGTTCAGTGTCTAATGCAACAGGGTGTAGTGTATAATGTAACAGGTTGCAGTGTCTTATTGAACACGATGCGGTGTCTAATTGAACATGGTGCAGTGTATAATGGAACATGGTACTGTGTCTAATGTAACAGGGTGCAGTGTTTAATGGAACATTGTGCAGTGTCTAATGGAACAGGGTGTAGTGTCTAATGGAACAGGGTGTAGTGTCTAGTGGAACAGGGTGTAGTGTCTAATGGAACAGGGTGCAGTGTCCAATGGAACAGGGTGCAGTGTCTAATGGAACAGGGTGCAGTGACTAATGCAACAGGGTGCAGTGTCTAATGGAACAGGGTGCAGTGTGTAATGGAACAGGGTGCAGTGTCTAATGGAACAGCGTGCAGTGTCTAATGGAACAGGGAGTAGTGTCTAATGGAACAGTGTGCGGTGTCTAATGGAACAGGGTGCAGTGTGTAATGGAACATGGTGCAGTTTCTAATTGAAATGGGTGCAGTGTCTAATTGAACAGGGTGCAGTGTCTATTGGAACAGGGTGCTGTGTCTAATGTAACAGGGTGCAGTGTCTAATGTAACAGGGTGCAGTGTCTAATGGAACAGGGTGCAGTGTCCAATGGAACAGGGTGCAGTGTCTAATGGAACAGGGAGTACTGTCAAATGGAATTGGGTGCAGTGTCTAATGGATCATCGTGCAGTGTCTAATGGAACAGGGTGTAGTGTCTAATGGAACAGGGTGCAGTGTCTAAAGGAACAGGGTGCAGTGTCTAATGGAACAGGTTGCAGTGCCTAATGGAACAAGGAGTAGTGTCTAATGTATAAGGGTGCAGTGTATAATGGAACAGGGTGCAGTGTCCAATGGAACAGGGTGCAGTGTATAATGGAACAGGGTGCAGTGTCTAATGGAACTGGGTGCAGTGTCTAATGGAAGAGGGTGCAGTGTCAAATGGAACAATGAGTACTGTCAAATGGAATTGGGTGCAGTGTCTAATGGATCATCGTGCAGTGTATAATGGAACTGGGTGCAGTGTCTAATGGAACAGGGTGCAGTGTCTAATGGAACAGGGTGCAGTGTCTAATGGAACAGGGTGCAGTGTCTAATGGAACAGGGAGTAGTGTCTAATGGAACAGGGTGCAGTGTCTAATGGAACAGGGTGCAGTGTCTCATGGAACAGGGTGCAGTGTCTAATGGAACAGGGAGTAGTGTCTAATGGAACAGGGTGCAGTGTCTAATGGAACAGGGTGCAGTGTCTCATGGAACAGGGTGCAGTGTCTAATGGAACAGGGTGCAGTGTCTAATGGAACAGGGAGTAGTGTCTAATGGAACAGGGTGCAGTGTCTAATGGAACAGGGTGCTGTGTCTTAGTAACATGGTGCAGTGTCTAATGGAACAGGGTGCAGTGTCTAATGGAACAGGGTGCTGTGTCTAATAGAACAGGGTGCAGTGTCTAATGAAACAGGCTGTTGTGTCTAATGGAACAGGCTGCAGTGTCTAATGGAACAGGGAGTAGTGTCTAATGGAACAGGGTGCAGTGTCTAATGGAACAGGGTGCAGTGTCTAATGGAACAGGCCGCTGTGTCTTAGGAACATGGTGCAGTGTCTAATGGAATGGGGAGCAGTGTCTAATGAAACAGGGTACGGAGTCTGATAGAAGATGGTGCAGTGTCTAATGTAACAGGGTGCAGTTTCTAATGGAACAAGGAGCGGTGTCTAATGGAACAGGGTGTAATGTCTAAAGGAACATGGTGCAGTGTCTAATATAACAGGGTGAAGTGTCTTTTGTAACAGGGTGTAATGTCTAATGGAACAGGATGCATTGTCCAATTGAACAGGATTTGGTGTCTAATTGAACAGGGTGCAGCGACTAATGCAACAGGGTGTCGTGTATAATGTAACAGGGTGCAATGTCTAATGGAACAGGATGCGTTGTCTAATTGAACAGGATGCGGTCTCTAATTGAACATGGTGCAGTGTATAATGGAAAATGGTAAAGTATCTAATGTAACAGGGTGCAGAGTCTAAGGGAACAGGGTGCAGTGTCTAATAGAACATGGTGCAGTGTCTAATGTAACAGGGTGATGTGTCTAATGGAACAGCGTGTAGTGTCTAATGTAACAGGGTGCAGTGTCGAATGGAACAGGGTGCAGTGACTAATGCAACAGGGTGCAGTGTCTAATGGAACAGGGTGCAGTGTGTAATGGAACAGGGTGCAGTGTCTAATGGAACAGGGTGCAGTGTCTAATGGAACAGGGTGCAGTGTCAAATTGAACATGGTGCAGTTTCTAATGGAACAGGGTGCAGTGTCTAATGGAACAGGGTGTAGTGTCTAATGGAACAGTGTGGAGTGTCTAATGGAACCGGGTGCAGTGTCTAATGGAACAGGGTGCTGTGTCTAATGGAACAGGGTGCAGTGTCTAATGGAACAGGGTGCAGTGTCAAATTGTACATGGTGCAGTGTCTAATGGAACAGGGTGCAGTGTCAAATGGAACAGGGTGTAGTTTCTAATGTAACAGGGTGCAGTGTCTAATCTAACAGGGTGCAGTGTCTAATGTAACAGGGTGCAGTGTATAATGGAACACGGTGCAGTGTCTAATGTAGCAGGCTGCAGTGTCTAATGGAACAGGGTGCAGTGTAAAATGGAACAGAGCGCATTGTCTAATGGAACAGGGTGCAGTGTCTGATGGAACAGGGTGAAGTGTCTAATGGAATAGTGTGGAGTGTCTAATGGAACAGGGTGAAGTGTCTAATGGAATAGTGTGGAGTGTCTAATGGAACAGGGTGCATTGACTAATGGAACAGGGTGCAGTGTCTAATGGAACAGGGTGTAGTGTCTAATGGAATAGTGTGGAGTGTCAAATGGAACAGGGTGCATTGTCTAATGGAACAGGGTGCAGTGTCTAATGGAACAGGGTGCAGTGTCTAATGGAACTGGATGCGGTATCCAATGGAACAGGGTGCGGAGTCTAACGGAACATGGTGCAGTGTGTAGTGTAACAGGCTGCCATGTCGAATGGAACATGGTGCAGTGTCTAATGGAACAGGGTACGGAGCCGAATTGAAGATGGTGCAGTGTCTAATGTAACAGGGTGCTGTGTCTAATGGAACAGGGTGTAGTGTCTAATGGTACAGGGTGTAGTGTCTAATGAAACATGGTGCAGTGTCTTATATAACAGGGTGCAGTGTCTAATGTAACAGGGTGTAGTGTCTAATGGAACAGGATGCATTGTCCAATTGAACAGAATTCGGTGTCCAATTGAACAGGGTGCAGTGTCTAATGGAACAGGGTGTAGTGTCTAATGGAACAGGGTGCAGTTTCTAATGGAACAGGGTGCAGTGTCTAATGGAACAGGGTGCAGTGTCTAATGGAACATGGTGCAGTGTCTAATGTAACACGGTGAAGTGTCTAATGGAACATGGTGCAGTGTCTAATGGAACAGGGTGCAGTGACTAATGCAACAGGGTGCAGTGTCTAATGGAACAGGGTGCAGTGTGTAATGGAACAGGGTGCAGTGTCTAATGGAACAGCGTGCAGTGTCTAATGGAACAGGGTGCAGTGTCTAATGGAACAGCGTGCAGTGTCTAATGGAACAGGGTGCAGTGTGTAATGGAACATGGTGCAGTTTCTAATTGAAATGGGTGCAGTGTCTAATTGAACAGGGTTCAGTCCAATTGGAACAGGGTGCAGTGTCTAATGTAACAGGGTGCAGTGTCTAATGGAACAGGGTGCAGTGTCGAAAGGAACAGGGTGCAGTGTCTAATGGAACAGGTTGCAGGGTCTAATGGAACATGGAGTAGTGTCTAATGTATAAGGGTGCAGTGTATAATGGAACAGGGTGCAGTGTCTAATGGAACAGGTTGCAGGGTCTAATGGAACATGGAGTAGTGTCTAATGTATAAGGGTGCAGTGTATAATGGAACAGGATGCAGTGTCTAATGTAACAGGGTGCAGTGTCTAATGGAACAAGGAGCGGTGTCTAATGGAACAGGGTGTAGTCTCTTATGGAACATGGTGCAGTGTCTAATATAACAGGGTGAAGTGTCTAATGTAACAGGGTGTAATGTCTAATGGAACAGGATGCATTGTCCAATTGAACAGGATTTGGTGTCTAATTGAACAGGGTGCAGTGACTAATGGAACAGGGTGTATTGTATATTGTAACAGGGTGCAATGTCTAATGGAACAGGATGCGTTGTCTAATTGAACAAGATGCGGTCTCTAATTGAACATGGTGCAGTGTATAATGGAACATGGTGCAGTGTCTAATGTAACAGGGTGCAGAGTCTAAGGGAACAGGGTGCAGTGTCTAATAGAACATGGTGCAGTGTCTAATGTAACAGGGTGAAGTGTCTAATGGAACAGCGTGTAGTGTCTAATGTAACAGGGTGCAGTGTCGAATGGAACAGGGTGCAGTGACTAATGCAACAGGGTGCAGTGTCAAATGGAACAGGGTGCAGTGTGTAATGGAACAGGGTGCA
Source organism: Cetorhinus maximus (assembly GCF_964194155.1). NCBI lineage: Eukaryota > Metazoa > Chordata > Chondrichthyes > Lamniformes > Cetorhinidae > Cetorhinus > Cetorhinus maximus. The sequence goes on along the minus strand of NW_027596180.1, from coordinate 485,570 downwards.
GTGTCTAATGGAACAGGGTGCAGTGTCTAATGTAACAGGGTGCAGTGTCTAATGGAACAAGGAGCGGTGTCTAATGGAACAGGGTGTAGTCTCTTATGGAACATGGTGCAGTGTCTAATATAACAGGGTGAAGTGTCTAATGTAACAGGGTGTAATGTCTAATGGAACAGGATGCATTGTCCAATTGAACAGGATTTGGTGTCTAATTGAACAGGGTGCAGTGACTAATGGAACAGGGTGTATTGTATATTGTAACAGGGTGCAATGTCTAATGGAACAGGATGCGTTGTCTAATTGAACAAGATGCGGTCTCTAATTGAACATGGTGCAGTGTATAATGGAACATGGTGCAGTGTCTAATGTAACAGGGTGCAGAGTCTAAGGGAACAGGGTGCAGTGTCTAATAGAACATGGTGCAGTGTCTAATGTAACAGGGTGAAGTGTCTAATGGAACAGCGTGTAGTGTCTAATGTAACAGGGTGCAGTGTCGAATGGAACAGGGTGCAGTGACTAATGCAACAGGGTGCAGTGTCAAATGGAACAGGGTGCAGTGTGTAATGGAACAGGGTGCAGTGTCTAATGGAACAGGGTGCAGTGTCTAATGGAAGAGGGTGCAGTGTCTAATGGAACAGGGAGTAGTGTCAAATGGAATAGAGTGCAGTGTCTAATGGAACATGGTGCAGTGTCTAATGGAACATGGTGCAGTGTCTAATGTAACAGGGTGCAGTGTCTAATGGAACAGGCTGCAGTGTCTAATGGAACAGGGTGCAGTGTCTAATGGAACAGGTTGCAGTGTCTAATGGAACATGGAGTAGTGTCTAATGTATAAGGGTGCAGTCTATAATGGAACTGGGTGCAGTGTCTAATGGAACTGGGTGCAGCGTCTAATGGAACAGGGAGTAGTGTCTAATGTAACAGGGTGCAGTGTATAATGGAACAGGGTGCAGTGTCTAATGGAACAGCGTGTAGTGTCTAATGGAACAGTGTGGAGTGTCTAATGGAACAGGGTGCAGTGTCTAATGGAACAGGGTGCTGTGTCTAATGGAACAGGGTGCAGTGTCTAATGGAACAGGGTGCAGTGTCAAATTGAACATGCTGCAGTGTCTAATGGAACAGGGTGCAGTGTCTAATTGAACAGGGTGCAGTGTCTAATGGAACAGGGTGCAGTGTCAAATGGAACAGGGTGTAGTTTCTAATGTAACAGGGTGCAGTGTCTAATCTAACAGGGTGCAGTGTCTAATGTAACAGGGGGCAGTGTATAATGGAACACGGTGCAGTGTCTAATGTAGCAGGCTGCAGTGTCTAATGGAAGAGGGTGCAGTGTAAAATGGAATAGAATGCAGTGTCTAATGGAACAGGGTGCAGTGTCTAATTGAACAGGGTGTAGTGTCTAATGGAATAGTGTGGAGTGTCTAATGGAACAGGGTGCATTGTCTAATGGAACAGGGTGCTATGTCTAATGGAACAGGTTGCAGTGTCTAATGGAACAGGGTGCAGTGTCTAATGGAACAGGATGCGGCATCCAATGGAACAGGGTGCGGAGTCTAACGGAACATGGTGCAGTGTGTACTGTAACAGGGTACGGAGCCGAATAGAAGATGGTGCAGTGTCTAATGTAACAGGGTGCAGTGTCGAATGGAACATGGTGCAGTGTCTAATGGAACAGGGTACGGAGCCGAATAGAAGATGGTGCAGTGTCTAATGTAACAGGGTGCAGTGTCGAATGGAACAGGGTGTAGTGTCTAATGAAACATGGTGCAGTGTCTAATATAACAGGGTGCAGTGTCTAATGTAACACGGTGTAGTGTGTAATGGAACAGGATGCATTGTCCAATTGAACAGGATTCGGTGTCCAATTGAACAGGGTGCAGTGTCTAATGGAACAGGGTGTAGTGTATAATGTAACAGGGTGCAATGTCTAATGGAACAGGATGCGTTGTCCAATTGAACAGGATGCGGTGTCTAATGGAACATGGTGCAGTGTCTAATGGAACATGGTGCAGTGTCTAATGGAACAGGGTGCAGTGTCTAATGGAACATGGTGCAGTGTCTAATGTAACACGGTGAAGTGTCTAATGGAACAGTTTGCAGTGTCTAATGGAACAAGGAGTAGTGTCTAATGTATAAGGGTGCAGTGTATAATGGAACAGGGTGCAGTGTCTAATGGAACAGGGTGCAGTGTCTAATAGAACAGGGAGTAGTGTCTAATGTAACAGGGTGCAGTGTATAATGGAACAGGGTGCAGTGTCTAATGGAACTGGGTGCAGTGTCTAATGGAACAAGGTGTAGTGTCTAATGGAACAGGGTGGAGTGTCTAATGGAACACGGTGCAGTTTCTAATGGAACAGGGTGCAGTGCCTAATGGAACAGGGTGCTGTTTCTAATGGAACATGGTGCAGTGTCTAATGGAACAGGGTGCAGTGTCTAATGGAACATGGTGCAGTGTCTAATGGAACAAGGTGCAGTTTCTAATGGAACATGGTGCAGTGTCTAATGGAAAAGTGTGCTGTGTCTAATGGAACAGGGTGCAGTGTCTAATGGAACAGGGTGCAGTGTCTAACGCAACAGGGTGCAGTGTCTAATGGAACAGGGTCTAGTGTCTAATGGAACAGGCTGCAGTGTCTAATGGAACAGGGTGTAGTGTATAATGTAACAGGGTGCAGTGTCTAATGGAACAGGGTGCAGTGTCTAATTGAACAGGGAGTAGTGTCTAATGTAAAAGGGTGCAGTGTATAATGGAACAGGGTGAAGTGTCTAATGGAACAGGGTGCAGTGTCTAATGGAACAGGGAGTAGTGTCTCATGTAACAGGGTGCAGTGTCTAATGGAACAGGGTGCAGTGTCTAATGGAACTGGGTGCAGTGTCTAATGGAACAGTGTGTAGTGTCTAATGGAACAGGGTGCAGTGTCTAATGGAACAGGTTGCAGTGTCTAATGGAAAAGCTTGCTGTGTCTAATGGAACAGGGTGCAGTGTTTAATGGAACAGGGTGCAGTGTCTAATGGAACAGGGTGCAGTGTCTAATGGAACATGGTGCAGTGTCTAATGAAACAAGGTGCAGTGTCTAATGGAACATGGTTCAGTGTCTAATGAAACAGGTTGCAGTCTCTAATGGAACAGGTTGCAGTGTCTAATGGAACAGGGTGCAGTGTCTAATGGAACATTGTGCAGTGTCTAATGGAACAGGGTGCAGTGTCTAATAGAACATGGTGCAATGTCTAATGTAACAGGGTGCAGTGTCTTATGTAACATGGTGCAGTGTCTAATGTAACAGGGTGCAGTGTCTAATGGAACAGGGTGCGGTGTCTAATAGAACATGGTGCAATGTCTAATGTAACAGGGTGCAGTGTCTTATGTAACATGGTGCAGTGTCTAATGTAACAGGGTGCAGTGTCTAATGGAACATGGTACAGTGTCTAATGGAACAGGGTGCAGTGTCTAATGGAACAGGGTGTAGTGTGTAACGGAACATGGTGCAGTGCCTAATGGAACAGGGTGCAGTGTATAATGGAACAGGGTGCAGTGTCTAATGGACCAGGATAAGGTATCCAATGGAACAGGTTGCGGAGTCAAATGGAACATGGTACTGTGTGTAATGTAACAGGGTGCAGTGTCTAATGGAACATGGTGCAGTGTCTAATGGAACAGGGTACTGAGTCTAATAGAAGATGGTGCAGTATCTAATGGAACAGGGTGCTGTGTCTAATGAAACAGGGTGCAGTGTCTAATGGACAAGGCGCAGTGTCAAATGGAACAGGGTGTAGTGTCTAATGGAACATGGTGCAGTGTCTAATATAACAGGGTGTAGTGTCTAATGTAACAGGGTGTAGTGTCTAATGGAACAGGATGCGTTGTCTAATTGAACAGGATTCGCTGTCTAATTGAACAGGGTTCAGTGTCTAATGCAACAGGGTGTAGTGTATAATGTAACAGGTTGCAGTGTCTTATTGAACAGGATGCGGTGTCTAATTGAACATGGTGCAGTGTCTAATGGAACATGGTACAGTGTCTAATGTAACAGGGTGCAGTGTTTAATGGAACATTGTGCAGTGTCTAATGGAACAGGGTGTAGTGTCTAAAGGAACAGGGTGTAGTGTCTAGTGGAACAGGGTGTAGTGTCTAATGGAACAGGGTGCAGTGTCTAATGGAACAGGGTGCAGTGTCTAATGGCACAGGGTGCAGTGACTAATGCAACAGGGTGCAGTGTCTAATGGAACAGGGTGCAGTGTGTAATGGAACAGGGTGCAGTGTCTAATGGAACAGCGTGCAGTGTCTAATGGAACAGGGAGTAGTGTCTAATGGAACAGTGTGCGGTGTCTAATGGAACAGGGTGCAGTGTGTAATGGAACATGGTGCAGTTTCTAATTGAAATGGGTGCAGTGTCTAATTGAACAGGGTGCAGTGTCTATTGGAACAGGGTGCAGTGTCTAATGTAACAGGGTGCAGTGTCTAATGGAACAGGGTGCAGTGTCCAATGGAACAGGGTGCAGTGTATAATGGAACAGGGTGCAGTGTCTAATGGAACTGGGTGCAGTGTCTAATGGAAGAGGGTGCAGTGTCTAATGGAACAGGGAGTACTGTCAAATGGAATTGGGTGCAGTGTCTAATGGATCATCGTGCAGTGTCTAATGGAACAGGGTGCAGTGTCTAATGGAAGAGGGTGCAGTGTCCAATGGAACAGGGAGTACTGTCAAATGGAATTGGGTGCAGTGTCTAATGGATCATCGTGCAGTGTCTAATGGAACAGGGTGCAGTGTCTAATGCAACAGGGTGCAGTGTCTAAAGGAACAGGGTGCAGTATCTAATGGAACAGGTTGCAGTGTCTAATGGAACAAGGAGTAGTGTCTAATGTATAAGGGTGCAGTGTATAATGGAACAGGGTGCAGTGTCCAATGGAACAGGGTGCAGTGTATAATGGAACAGGGTGCAGTGTCTAATGGAACAGGGTGCTGTGTCTAATGGAACAGGGTGCAGTGTCTAATGGAACAGTGAGTACTGTCAAATGGAATTGGGTGCAGTGTCTAATGGATCATCGTGCAGTGTATAATGGAACTGGGTGCAGTGTCTAATGGAACAGGGTGCAGTGTCTAATGGAACAGGGTGCAGAGTCTAATGGAACATGGTGCAGTGTCTAATGGAACAGGGTGCTGTGTCTAATGGAACAGGGTGCAGTGTCTAATGAAACAGGCTGTTGTGTCTAATGGAACAGGGAGTAGTGTCTAATGGAACAGGGTGCAGTGTCTAATGGAACAGGGAGTAGTGTCTAATGGAACAGGGTGCAGTGTCTAATGGAACAGGGTGCAGTGTCTCATGGAACAGGCCGCTGTGTCTTAGTAACATGGTGCAGTGTCTAATGGATTGGGGAGCAGTGTCTAATGGAACAGGGTGCAGTGTCTAATGGAACAGGGTGCAGTGTCTAATGGAACAGGGTGCTGTGTCTAATGGAACAGGGTGCAGTGTCTAATGAAACAGGCTGTTGTGTCTAATGGAACAGGCTGCAGTGTCTAATGGAACAGGGAGTAGTGTCTAATGGAACAGGGTGCAGTGTCTAATGGAACAGGCCGCTGTGTCTTAGGAACATGGTGCAGTGTCTAATGGAATGGGGAGCAGTGTCTAATGGAACAGGGTACGGAGTATGATAGAAGATGGTGCGGTGTCTAATGTAACAGGGTGCAGTGTCTAATGGAACAAGGAGCAGTGTCTAATGGAACAGGGTGCAGTGTCTTATGTAACAGGGTGCAGTGTCTAATGGAACATGGTACAGTGTCTAATGGAACAGGGTGCAGTGTATAATGGAACAGGGTGCAGTGTCTAATGGAACAGGATAAGGTATCCAATGGAACAGGTTACGGAGTCAAATGGAACATGGTACTGTGTGTAATGTAACAGGGTGCAGTGTCTAATGGAACATGGTGCAGTGTCTAATGGAACAGGGTACTGAGTCTAATAGAAGATGATGCAGTATCTAATGGAACAGGGTGCTGTGTCTAATGAAACAGGGTGCAGTGTCTAATGGACAAGGCGCAGTGTCAAATGGAACAGGGTGTAGTGTCTAATGGAACATGGTGCAGTGTCTAATATAACAGGGTGTAGTGTCTAATGTAACAGGGTGTAGTGTCTAATGGAACAGGATGCGTTGTCTAATTGAACAGGATTCGCTGTCTAATTGAACAGGGTTCAGTGTCTAATGCAACAGGGTGTAGTGTATAATGTAACAGGTTGCAGTGTCTTATTGAACACGATGCGGTGTCTAATTGAACATGGTGCAGTGTATAATGGAACATGGTACTGTGTCTAATGTAACAGGGTGCAGTGTTTAATGGAACATTGTGCAGTGTCTAATGGAACAGGGTGTAGTGTCTAATGGAACAGGGTGTAGTGTCTAGTGGAACAGGGTGTAGTGTCTAATGGAACAGGGTGCAGTGTCCAATGGAACAGGGTGCAGTGTCTAATGGAACAGGGTGCAGTGACTAATGCAACAGGGTGCAGTGTCTAATGGAACAGGGTGCAGTGTGTAATGGAACAGGGTGCAGTGTCTAATGGAACAGCGTGCAGTGTCTAATGGAACAGGGAGTAGTGTCTAATGGAACAGTGTGCGGTGTCTAATGGAACAGGGTGCAGTGTGTAATGGAACATGGTGCAGTTTCTAATTGAAATGGGTGCAGTGTCTAATTGAACAGGGTGCAGTGTCTATTGGAACAGGGTGCTGTGTCTAATGTAACAGGGTGCAGTGTCTAATGTAACAGGGTGCAGTGTCTAATGGAACAGGGTGCAGTGTCCAATGGAACAGGGTGCAGTGTCTAATGGAACAGGGAGTACTGTCAAATGGAATTGGGTGCAGTGTCTAATGGATCATCGTGCAGTGTCTAATGGAACAGGGTGTAGTGTCTAATGGAACAGGGTGCAGTGTCTAAAGGAACAGGGTGCAGTGTCTAATGGAACAGGTTGCAGTGCCTAATGGAACAAGGAGTAGTGTCTAATGTATAAGGGTGCAGTGTATAATGGAACAGGGTGCAGTGTCCAATGGAACAGGGTGCAGTGTATAATGGAACAGGGTGCAGTGTCTAATGGAACTGGGTGCAGTGTCTAATGGAAGAGGGTGCAGTGTCAAATGGAACAATGAGTACTGTCAAATGGAATTGGGTGCAGTGTCTAATGGATCATCGTGCAGTGTATAATGGAACTGGGTGCAGTGTCTAATGGAACAGGGTGCAGTGTCTAATGGAACAGGGTGCAGTGTCTAATGGAACAGGGTGCAGTGTCTAATGGAACAGGGAGTAGTGTCTAATGGAACAGGGTGCAGTGTCTAATGGAACAGGGTGCAGTGTCTAATGGAACAGGGTGCAGTGTCTAATGGAACAGGGTGCTGTGTCTAATAGAACAGGGTGCAGTGTCTAATGAAACAGGCTGTTGTGTCTAATGGAACAGGCTGCAGTGTCTAATGGAACAGGGAGTAGTGTCTAATGGAACAGGGTGCAGTGTCTAATGGAACAGGGTGCAGTGTCTAATGGAACAGGCCGCTGTGTCTTAGGAACATGGTGCAGTGTCTAATGGAATGGGGAGCAGTGTCTAATGGAACAGGGTACGGAGTCTGATAGAAGATGGTGCAGTGTCTAATGTAACAGGGTGCAGTTTCTAATGGAACAAGGAGCGGTGTCTAATGGAACAGGGTGTAATGTCTAAAGGAACATGGTGCAGTGTCTAATATAACAGGGTGAAGTGTCTTTTGTAACAGGGTGTAATGTCTAATGGAACAGGATGCATTGTCCAATTGAACAGGATTTGGTGTCTAATTGAACAGGGTGCAGCGACTAATGCAACAGGGTGTCGTGTATAATGTAACAGGGTGCAATGTCTAATGGAACAGGATGCGTTGTCTAATTGAACAGGATGCGGTCTCTAATTGAACATGGTGCAGTGTATAATGGAAAATGGTAAAGTATCTAATGTAACAGGGTGCAGAGTCTAAGGGAACAGGGTGCAGTGTCTAATAGAACATGGTGCAGTGTCTAATGTAACAGGGTGATGTGTCTAATGGAACAGCGTGTAGTGTCTAATGTAACAGGGTGCAGTGTCGAATGGAACAGGGTGCAGTGACTAATGCAACAGGGTGCAGTGTGTAATGGAACAGGGTGCAGTGTGTAATGGAACAGGGTGCAGTGTCTAATGGAACAGGGTGCAGTGTCTAATGGAAGAGGGTGCAGTGTCTAATGGAACAGGGAGTAGTGTCAAATGGAATAGAGTGCAGTGTCTAATGGAACAAGGTGCAGTGTCTAATGTAACAGGGTGCAGTGTCTAATGGAACAGGCTGCAGTGTCTAATGGAACAGGGTGCAGTGTCTAATGGAACACGTTGCAGTGTCTAATGGAACAAGAAGTAGTGTCTAATGTATAAGGGTGCAGTCTATAATGGAACAGGGTGCAGTGTCTAATGGAACTGGGTGCAGCGTCTAATGGAACAGGGAGTAGTGTCTAATGTAACAGGGTGCAGTGTATAATGGAACAGGGTGCAGTGTCTAATGGAACAGGGTGTAGTGTCTAATGGAACAGTGTGGAGTGTCTAATGGAACAGGGTGCAGTGTCTAATGGAACAGGGTGCTGTGTCTAATGGAACAGGGTGCAGTGTCTAACGGAACAGGGTGCAGTGTCAAATTGAACATGGTGCAGTTTCTAATGGAACAGGGTGCAGTGTCTAATGGAACAGGGTGCAGTGTCTAATGGAACAGGGTGTAGTGTCTAATGGAACAGTGTGGAGTGTCTAATGGAACAGGGTGCAGTGTCTAATGGAACAGGGTGCTGTGTCTAATGGAACAGGGTGCAGTGTCTAATGGAACAGGGTGCAGTGTCAAATTGAACATGGTGCAGTGTCTAATGGAAGAGGGTGCAGTGTCTAATGGAACAGGGAGTAGTGTCAAATGGAATAGAGTGCAGTGTCTAATGGAACATGGTGCAGTGTCTAATGTAACAGGGTGCAGTGTCTAATGGAACAGGCTGCAGTGTCTAATGGAACAGGGTGCAGTGTCTAATGGAACACGTTGCAGTGTCTAATGGATCAAGAAGTAGTGTCTAATGTATAAGGGAGCAGTATATAATGGAACAGGGTGCAGTGTCTAATGGAACTGGGTGCAGCGTCTAATGGAACAGGGAGTAGTGTCTAATGTAACAGGGTGCAGTGTATAATGGAACAGGGTGCAGTGTCTAATGGAACAGGGTGTAGTGTCTAATGGAACAGTGTGGAGTGTCTAATGGAACAGGGTGCAGTGTCTAATGGAACAGGGTGCTGTGTCTAATGGAACAGGGTGCAGTGTCTAATGGAACAGGGTGCAGTGTCAAATTGAACATGGTGCAGTTTCTAATGGAACAGGGTGCAGTGTCTAATGGAACAGGGTGTAGTGTCTAATGGAACAGTGTGGAGTGTCTAATGGAACCGGGTGCAGTGTCTAATGGAACAGGGTGCTGTGTCTAATGGAACAGGGTGCAGTGTCTAATGGAACAGGGTGCAGTGTCAAATTGTACATGGTGCAGTGTCTAATGGAACAGGGTGCAGTGTCAAATGGAACAGGGTGTAGTTTCTAATGTAACAGGGTGCAGTGTCTAATCTAACAGGGTGCAGTGTCTAATGTAACAGGGTGCAGTGTATAATGGAACACGGTGCAGTGTCTAATGTAGCAGGCTGCAGTGTCTAATGGAACAGGGTGCTGTGTCTAATAGAACAGGGTGCAGTGTCTAATGAAACAGGCTGTTGTGTCTAATGGAACAGGCTGCAGTGTCTAATGGAACAGGGAGTAGTGTCTAATGGAACAGGGTGCAGTGTCTAATGGAACAGGGTGCAGTGTCTAATGGAACAGGCCGCTGTGTCTTAGGAACATGGTGCAGTGTCTAATGGAATGGGGAGCAGTGTCTAATGGAACAGGGTACGGAGTCTGATAGAAGATGGTGCAGTGTCTAATGTAACAGGGTGCAGTTTCTAATGGAACAAGGAGCGGTGTCTAATGGAACAGGGTGTAATGTCTAAAGGAACATGGTGCAGTGTCTAATATAACAGGGTGAAGTGTCTTTTGTAACAGGGTGTAATGTCTAATGGAACAGGATGCATTGTCCAATTGAACAGGATTTGGTGTCTAATTGAACAGGGTGCAGCGACTAATGCAACAGGGTGTCGTGTATAATGTAACAGGGTGCAATGTCTAATGGAACAGGATGCGTTGTCTAATTGAACAGGATGCGGTCTCTAATTGAACATGGTGCAGTGTATAATGGAAAATGGTAAAGTATCTAATGTAACAGGGTGCAGAGTCTAAGGGAACAGGGTGCAGTGTCTAATAGAACATGGTGCAGTGTCTAATGTAACAGGGTGATGTGTCTAATGGAACAGCGTGTAGTGTCTAATGTAACAGGGTGCAGTGTCGAATGGAACAGGGTGCAGTGACTAATGCAACAGGGTGCAGTGTGTAATGGAACAGGGTGCAGTGTGTAATGGAACAGGGTGCAGTGTCTAATGGAACAGGGTGCAGTGTCTAATGGAAGAGGGTGCAGTGTCTAATGGAACAGGGAGTAGTGTCAAATGGAATAGAGTGCAGTGTCTAATGGAACAAGGTGCAGTGTCTAATGTAACAGGGTGCAGTGTCTAATGGAACAGGCTGCAGTGTCTAATGGAACAGGGTGCAGTGTCTAATGGAACACGTTGCAGTGTCTAATGGAACAAGAAGTAGTGTCTAATGTATAAGGGTGCAGTCTATAATGGAACAGGGTGCAGTGTCTAATGGAACTGGGTGCAGCGTCTAATGGAACAGGGAGTAGTGTCTAATGTAACAGGGTGCAGTGTATAATGGAATAGGGTGCAGTGTCTAATGGAACAGGGTGTAGTGTCTAATGGAACAGTGTGGAGTGTCTAATGGAACAGGGTGCAGTGTCTAATGGAACAGGGTGCTGTGTCTAATGGAACAGGGTGCAGTGTCTAACGGAACAGGGTGCAGTGTCAAATTGAACATGGTGCAGTGCCTAATGGAACAGGGTGCAGTGTCTAATGGAACAGGGTGCAGTGTCTAATGGAACAGGGTGTAGTGTCTAATGGAACAATGTGGAGTGTCTAATGGAACAGGGTGCAGTGTCTAATGGAACAGGGTGCTGTGTCTAATGGAACAGGGTGCAGTGTCTAATGGAACAGGGTGCAGTGTCAAATTGAACATGGTGCAGTGTCTAATGGAAGAGGGTGCAGTGTCTAATGGAACAGGGAGTAGTGTCAAATGGAATAGAGTGCAGTGTCTAATGGAACATGGTGCAGTGTCTAATGTAACAGGGTGCAGTGTCTAATGGAACAGGCTGCAGTGTCTAATGGAACAGGGTGCAGTGTCTAATGGAACACGTTGCAGTGTCTAATGGATCAAGAAGTAGTGTCTAATGTATAAGGGAGCAGTATATAATGGAACAGGGTGCAGTGTCTAATGGAACTGGGTGCAGCGTCTAATGGAACAGGGAGTAGTGTCTAATGTAACAGGGTGCAGTGTATAATGGAACAGGGTGCAGTGTCTAATGGAACAGGGTGTAGTGTCTAATGGAACAGTGTGGAGTGTCTAATGGAACAGGGTGCAGTGTCTAATGGAACAGGGTGCTGTGTCTAATGGAACAGGGTGCAGTGTCTAATGGAACAGGGTGCAGTGTCAAATTGAACATGGTGCAGTTTCTAATGGAACAGGGTGCAGTGTCTAATGGAACAGGGTGTAGTGTCTAATGGAACAGTGTGGAGTGTCTAATGGAACCGGGTGCAGTGTCTAATGGAACAGGGTGCTGTGTCTAATGGAACAGGGTGCAGTGTCTAATGGAACAGGGTGCAGTGTCAAATTGTACATGGTGCAGTGTCTAATGGAACAGGGTGCAGTGTCAAATGGAACAGGGTGTAGTTTCTAATGTAACAGGGTGCAGTGTCTAATCTAACAGGGTGCAGTGTCTAATGTAACAGGGTGCAGTGTATAATGGAACACGGTGCAGTGTCTAATGTAGCAGGCTGCAGTGTCTAATGGAACAGGGTGCTGTGTCTAATAGAACAGGGTGCAGTGTCTAATGAAACAGGCTGTTGTGTCTAATGGAACAGGCTGCAGTGTCTAATGGAACAGGGAGTAGTGTCTAATGGAACAGGGTGCAGTGTCTAATGGAACAGGGTGCAGTGTCTAATGGAACAGGCCGCTGTGTCTTAGGAACATGGTGCAGTGTCTAATGGAATGGGGAGCAGTGTCTAATGGAACAGGGTACGGAGTCTGATAGAAGATGGTGCAGTGTCTAATGTAACAGGGTGCAGTTTCTAATGGAACAAGGAGCGGTGTCTAATGGAACAGGGTGTAATGTCTAAAGGAACATGGTGCAGTGTCTAATATAACAGGGTGAAGTGTCTTTTGTAACAGGGTGTAATGTCTAATGGAACAGGATGCATTGTCCAATTGAACAGGATTTGGTGTCTAATTGAACAGGGTGCAGCGACTAATGCAACAGGGTGTCGTGTATAATGTAACAGGGTGCAATGTCTAATGGAACAGGATGCGTTGTCTAATTGAACAGGATGCGGTCTCTAATTGAACATGGTGCAGTGTATAATGGAAAATGGTAAAGTATCTAATGTAACAGGGTGCAGAGTCTAAGGGAACAGGGTGCAGTGTCTAATAGAACATGGTGCAGTGTCTAATGTAACAGGGTGATGTGTCTAATGGAACAGCGTGTAGTGTCTAATGTAACAGGGTGCAGTGTCGAATGGAACAGGGTGCAGTGACTAATGCAACAGGGTGCAGTGTGTAATGGAACAGGGTGCAGTGTGTAATGGAACAGGGTGCAGTGTCTAATGGAACAGGGTGCAGTGTCTAATGGAAGAGGGTGCAGTGTCTAATGGAACAGGGAGTAGTGTCAAATGGAATAGAGTGCAGTGTCTAATGGAACAAGGTGCAGTGTCTAATGTAACAGGGTGCAGTGTCTAATGGAACAGGCTGCAGTGTCTAATGGAACAGGGTGCAGTGTCTAATGGAACACGTTGCAGTGTCTAATGGAACAAGAAGTAGTGTCTAATGTATAAGGGTGCAGTCTATAATGGAACAGGGTGCAGTGTCTAATGGAACTGGGTGCAGCGTCTAATGGAACAGGGAGTAGTGTCTAATGTAACAGGGTGCAGTGTATAATGGAACAGGGTGCAGTGTCTAATGGAACAGGGTGTAGTGTCTAATGGAACAGTGTGGAGTGTCTAATGGAACAGGGTGCAGTGTCTAATGGAACAGGGTGCTGTGTCTAATGGAACAGGGTGCAGTGTCTAATGGAACAGGGTGTAGTGTGTAACGGAACATGGTGCAGTGCCTAATGGAACAGGGTGCAGTGTATAATGGAACAGGGTGCAGTGTCTAATGGACCAGGATAAGGTATCCAATGGAACAGGTTGCGGAGTCAAATGGAACATGGTACTGTGTGTAATGTAACAGGGTGCAGTGTCTAATGGAACATGGTGCAGTGTCTAATGGAACAGGGTACTGAGTCTAATAGAAGATGGTGCAGTATCTAATGGAACAGGGTGCTGTGTCTAATGAAACAGGGTGCAGTGTCTAATGGACAAGGCGCAGTGTCAAATGGAACAGGGTGTAGTGTCTAATGGAACATGGTGCAGTGTCTAATATAACAGGGTGTAGTGTCTAATGTAACAGGGTGCAGTGTCTAATGGAACAGGATGCGTTGTCTAATTGAACAGGATTCGCTGTCTAATTGAACAGGGTTCAGTGTCTAATGCAACAGGGTGTAGTGTATAATGTAACAGGTTGCAGTGTCTTATTGAACAGGATGCGGTGTCTAATTGAACATGGTGCAGTGTATAATGGAACATGGTACAGTGTCTAATGTAACAGGGTGCAGTGTTTAATGGAACATTGTGCAGTGTCTAATGGAACAGGGTGTAGTGTCTAAAGGAACAGGGTGTAGTGTCTAGTGGAACAGGGTGTAGTGTCTAATGGAACAGGGTGCAGTGTCTAATGGAACAGGGTGCAGTGTCTAATGGCACAGGGTGCAGTGACTAATGCAACAGGGTGCAGTGTCTAATGGAACAGGGTGCAGTGTGTAATGGAACAGGGTGCAGTGTCTAATGGAACAGCGTGCAGTGTCTAATGGAACAGGGAGTAGTGTCTAATGGAACAGTGTGCGGTGTCTAATGGAACAGGGTGCAGTGTGTAATGGAACATGGTGCAGTTTCTAATTGAAATGGGTGCAGTGTCTAATTGAACAGGGTGCAGTGTCTATTGGAACAGGGTGCAGTGTCTAATGTAACAGGGTGCAGTGTCTAATGTAACAGGGTGCAGTGTCTAATGGAACAGGGTGCAGTGTCCAATGGAACAGGGTGCAGTGTATAATGGAACAGGGTGCAGTGTCTAATGGAACTGGGTGCAGTGTCTAATGGAAGAGGGTGCAGTGTCTAATGGAACAGGGAGTACTGTCAAATGGAATTGGGTGCAGTGTCTAATGGATCATCGTGCAGTGTCTAATGGAACAGGGTGCAGTGTCTAATGGAAGAGGGTGCAGTGTCCAATGGAACAGGGAGTACTGTCAAATGGAATTGGGTGCAGTGTCTAATGGATCATCGTGCAGTGTCTAATGGAACAGGGTGCAGTGTCTAATGCAACAGGGTGCAGTGTCTAAAGGAACAGGGTGCAGTATCTAATGGAACAGGTTGCAGTGTCTAATGGAACAAGGAGTAGTGTCTAATGTATAAGGGTGCAGTGTATAATGGAACAGGGTGCAGTGTCCAATGGAACAGGGTGCAGTGTATAATGGAACAGGGTGCAGTGTCTAATGGAACTGGGTGCAGTGTCTAATGGAAGAGGGTGCAGTGTCTAATGGAACAGTGAGTACTGTCAAATGGAATTGGGTGCAGTGTCTAATGCATCATCGTGCAGTGTATAATGGAACTGGGTGCAGTGTCTAATGGAACAGGGTGCAGTGTCTAATGGAACAGGGTGCAGAGTCTAATGGAACATGGTGCAGTGTCTAATGGAACAGGGTGCTGTGTCTAATGGAACAGGGTGCAGTGTCTAATGAAACAGGCTGTTGTGTCTAATGGAACAGGGAGTAGTGTCTAATGGAACAGGGTGCAGTGTCTAATGGAACAGGGAGTAGTGTCTAATGGAACAGGGTGCAGTGTCTAATGGAACAGGGTGCAGTGTCTCATGGAACAGGCCGCTGTGTCTTAGTAACATGGTGCAGTGTCTAATGGAATGGGGAGCAGTGTCTAATGGAACAGGGTGCAGTGTCTAATGGAACAGGGTGCAGTGTCTAATGGAACAGGGTGCTGTGTCTAATGGAACAGGGTGCAGTGTCTAATGAAACAGGCTGTTGTGTCTAATGGAACAGGCTGCAGTGTCTAATGGAACAGGGAGTAGTGTCTAATGGAACAGGGTGCAGTGTCTAATGGAACAGGCCGCTGTGTCTTAGGAACATGGTGCAGTGTCTAATGGAATGGGGAGCAGTGTCTAATGGAACAGGGTACGGAGTATGATAGAAGATGGTGCGGTGTCTAATGTAACAGGGTGCAGTGTCTAATGGAACAAGGAGCAGTGTCTAATGGAACAGGGTGCAGTGTCTTATGTAACAGGGTGCAGTGTCTAATGGAACATGGTACAGTGTCTAATGGAACAGGGTGCAGTGTATAATGGAACAGGGTGCAGTGTCTAATGGAACAGGATAAGGTATCCAATGGAACAGGTTACGGAGTCAAATGGAACATGGTACTGTGTGTAATGTAACAGGGTGCAGTGTCTAATGGAACATGGTGCAGTGTCTAATGGAACAGGGTACTGAGTCTAATAGAAGATGATGCAGTATCTAATGGAACAGGGTGCTGTGTCTAATGAAACAGGGTGCAGTGTCTAATGGACAAGGCGCAGTGTCAAATGGAACAGGGTGTAGTGTCTAATGGAACATGGTGCAGTGTCTAATATAACAGGGTGTAGTGTCTAATGTAACAGGGTGTAGTGTCTAATGGAACAGGATGCGTTGTCTAATTGAACAGGATTCGCTGTCTAATTGAACAGGGTTCAGTGTCTAATGCAACAGGGTGTAGTGTATAATGTAACAGGTTGCAGTGTCTTATTGAACACGATGCGGTGTCTAATTGAACATGGTGCAGTGTATAATGGAACATGGTACTGTGTCTAATGTAACAGGGTGCAGTGTTTAATGGAACATTGTGCAGTGTCTAATGGAACAGGGTGTAGTGTCTAATGGAACAGGGTGTAGTGTCTAGTGGAACAGGGTGTAGTGTCTAATGGAACAGGGTGCAGTGTCCAATGGAACAGGGTGCAGTGTCTAATGGAACAGGGTGCAGTGACTAATGCAACAGGGTGCAGTGTCTAATGGAACAGGGTGCAGTGTGTAATGGAACAGGGTGCAGTGTCTAATGGAACAGCGTGCAGTGTCTAATGGAACAGGGAGTAGTGTCTAATGGAACAGTGTGCGGTGTCTAATGGAACAGGGTGCAGTGTGTAATGGAACATGGTGCAGTTTCTAATTGAAATGGGTGCAGTGTCTAATTGAACAGGGTGCAGTGTCTATTGGAACAGGGTGCTGTGTCTAATGTAACAGGGTGCAGTGTCTAATGTAACAGGGTGCAGTGTCTAATGGAACAGGGTGCAGTGTCCAATCGAACAGGGTGCAGTGTCTAATGGAACAGGGAGTACTGTCAAATGGAATTGGGTGCAGTGTCTAATGGATCATCGTGCAGTGTCTAATGGAACAGGGTGTAGTGTCTAATGGAACAGGGTGCAGTGTCTAAAGGAACAGGGTGCAGTGTCTAATGGAACAGGTTGCAGTGCCTAATGGAACAAGGAGTAGTGTCTAATGTATAAGGGTGCAGTGTATAATGGAACAGGGTGCAGTGTCCAATGGAACAGGGTGCAGTGTATAATGGAACAGGGTGCAGTGTCTAATGGAACTGGGTGCAGTGTCTAATGGAAGAGGGTGCAGTGTCAAATGGAACAATGAGTACTGTCAAATGGAATTGGGTGCAGTGTCTAATGGATCATCGTGCAGTGTATAATGGAACTGGGTGCAGTGTCTAATGGAACAGGGTGCAGTGTCTAATGGAACAGGGTGCAGTGTCTAATGGAACAGGGTGCAGTGTCTAATGGAACAGGGAGTAGTGTCTAATGGAACAGGGTGCAGTGTCTAATGGAACAGGGTGCAGTGTCTCATGGAGCAGGCCGCTGTGTCTTAGTAACATGGTGCAGTGTCTAATGGAATGCGGAGCAGTGTCTAATGGAACAGGGTGCAGTGTCTAATGGAACAGGGTGCAGTGTCTAATGGAACAGGGTGCAGTGTCTAATGGAACAGGGTGCAGTGTCTAATGGAACAGGGTGCTGTGTCTAATAGAACAGGGTGCAGTGTCTAATGAAACAGGCTGTTGTGTCTAATGGAACAGGCTGCAGTGTCTAATGGAACAGGGAGTAGTGTCTAATGGAACAGGGTGCAGTGTCTAATGGAACAGGGTGCAGTGTCCAATGGAACAGGGTGCAGTGTCTAATGGAACAGGGTGCAGTGACTAATGCAACAGGGTGCAGTGTCTAATGGAACAGGGTGCAGTGTGTAATGGAACAGGGTGCAGTGTCTAATGGAACAGCGTGCAGTGTCTAATGGAACAGGGAGTAGTGTCTAATGGAACAGTGTGCGGTGTCTAATGGAACAGGGTGCAGTGTGTAATGGAACATGGTGCAGTTTCTAATTGAAATGGGTGCAGTGTCTAATTGAACAGGGTGCAGTGTCTATTGGAACAGGGTGCTGTGTCTAATGTAACAGGGTGCAGTGTCTAATGTAACAGGGTGCAGTGTCTAATGGAACAGGGTGCAGTGTCCAATGGAACAGGGTGCAGTGTCTAATGGAACAGGGAGTACTGTCAAATGGAATTGGGTGCAGTGTCTAATGGATCATCGTGCAGTGTCTAATGGAACAGGGTGTAGTGTCTAATGGAACAGGGTGCAGTGTCTAAAGGAACAGGGTGCAGTGTCTAATGGAACAGGTTGCAGTGCCTAATGGAACAAGGAGTAGTGTCTAATGTATAAGGGTGCAGTGTATAATGGAACAGGGTGCAGTGTCCAATGGAACAGGGTGCAGTGTATAATGGAACAGGGTGCAGTGTCTAATGGAACTGGGTGCAGTGTCTAATGGAAGAGGGTGCAGTGTCAAATGGAACAATGAGTACTGTCAAATGGAATTGGGTGCAGTGTCTAATGGATCATCGTGCAGTGTATAATGGAACTGGGTGCAGTGTCTAATGGAACAGGGTGCAGTGTCTAATGGAACAGGGTACAGTGTCTAATGGAATGCGGAGCAGTGTCTAATGGAACAGGGTGCAGTGTCTAATGGAACAGGGTGCAGTGTCTAATGGAACAGGGTGCAGTGTCTAATGGAACAGGGTGCAGTGTCTAATGGAACAGGGTGCTGTGTCTAATAGAACAGGGTGCAGTGTCTAATGAAACAGGCTGTTGTGTCTAATGGAACAGGCTGCAGTGTCTAATGGAACAGGGAGTAGTGTCTAATGGAACAGGGTGCAGTGTCTAATGGAACAGGGTGCAGTGTCTAATGGAACAGGCCGCTGTGTCTTAGGAACATGGTGCAGTGTCTAATGGAATGGGGAGCAGTGTCTAATGGAACAGGGTGCAGTTTCTAATGGAACAAGGAGCGGTGTCTAATGGAACAGGGTGTAATGTCTAAAGGAACATGGTGCAGTGTCTAATATAACAGGGTGAAGTGTCTTTTGTAACAGGGTGTAATGTCTAATGGAACAGGATGCATTGTCCAATTGAACAGGATTTGGTGTCTAATTGAACAGGGTGCAGCGACTAATGCAACAGGGTGTCGTGTATAATGTAACAGGGTGCAATGTCTAATGGAACAGGATGCGTTGTCTAATTGAACAGGATGCGGTCTCTAATTGAACATGGTGCAGTGTATAATGGAAAATGGTAAAGTATCTAATGTAACAGGGTGCAGAGTCTAAGGGAACAGGGTGCAGTGTCTAATAGAACATGGTGCAGTGTCTAATGTAACAGGGTGATGTGTCTAATGGAACAGCGTGTAGTGTCTAATGTAACAGGGTGCAGTGTCGAATGGAACAGGGTGCAGTGACTAATGCAACAGGGTGCAGTGTGTAATGGAACAGGGTGCAGTGTGTAATGGAACAGGGTGCAGTGTCTAATGGAACAGGGTGCAGTGTCTAATGGAAGAGGGTGCAGTGTCTAATGGAACAGGGAGTAGTGTCAAATGGAATAGAGTGCAGTGTCTAATGGAACAAGGTGCAGTGTCTAATGTAACAGGGTGCAGTGTCTAATGGAACAGGCTGCAGTGTCTAATGGAACAGGGTGCAGTGTCTAATGGAACACGTTGCAGTGTCTAATGGAACAAGAAGTAGTGTCTAATGTATAAGGGTGCAGTCTATAATGGAACAGGGTGCAGTGTCTAATGGAACTGGGTGCAGCGTCTAATGGAACAGGGAGTAGTGTCTAATGTAACAGGGTGCAGTGTATAATGGAACAGGGTGCAGTGTCTAATGGAACAGGGTGTAGTGTCTAATGGAACAGTGTGGAGTGTCTAATGGAACAGGGTGCAGTGTCTAATGGAACAGGGTGCTGTGTCTAATGGAACAGGGTGCAGTGTCTAACGGAACAGGGTGCAGTGTCAAATTGAACATGGTGCAGTTTCTAATGGAACAGGGTGCAGTGTCTAATGGAACAGGGTGCAGTGTCTAATGGAACAGGGTGTAGTGTCTAATGGAACAGTGTGGAGTGTCTAATGGAACAGGGTGCAGTGTCTAATGGAACAGGGTGCTGTGTCTAATGGAACAGGGTGCAGTGTCTAATGGAACAGGGTGCAGTGTCAAATTGAACATGGTGCAGTGTCTAATGGAAGAGGGTGCAGTGTCTAATGGAACAGGGAGTAGTGTCAAATGGAATAGAGTGCAGTGTCTAATGGAACATGGTGCAGTGTCTAATGTAACAGGGTGCAGTGTCTAATGGAACAGGCTGCAGTGTCTAATGGAACAGGGTGCAGTGTCTAATGGAACACGTTGCAGTGTCTAATGGATCAAGAAGTAGTGTCTAATGTATAAGGGAGCAGT
Source organism: Cetorhinus maximus (assembly GCF_964194155.1). Taxonomy (NCBI): domain Eukaryota; kingdom Metazoa; phylum Chordata; class Chondrichthyes; order Lamniformes; family Cetorhinidae; genus Cetorhinus; species Cetorhinus maximus. The sequence continues at coordinate 465,451 of NW_027596180.1, read as the reverse complement.
ATATAATGGAACAGGGTGCAGTGTCTAATGGAACTGGGTGCAGCGTCTAATGGAACAGGGAGTAGTGTCTAATGTAACAGGGTGCAGTGTATAATGGAACAGGGTGCAGTGTCTAATGGAACAGGGTGTAGTGTCTAATGGAACAGTGTGGAGTGTCTAATGGAACAGGGTGCAGTGTCTAATGGAACAGGGTGCTGTGTCTAATGGAACAGGGTGCAGTGTCTAATGGAACAGGGTGCAGTGTCAAATTGAACATGGTGCAGTTTCTAATGGAACAGGGTGCAGTGTCTAATGGAACAGGGTGTAGTGTCTAATGGAACAGTGTGGAGTGTCTAATGGAACCGGGTGCAGTGTCTAATGGAACAGGGTGCTGTGTCTAATGGAACAGGGTGCAGTGTCTAATGGAACAGGGTGCAGTGTCAAATTGTACATGGTGCAGTGTCTAATGGAACAGGGTGCAGTGTCAAATGGAACAGGGTGTAGTTTCTAATGTAACAGGGTGCAGTGTCTAATCTAACAGGGTGCAGTGTCTAATGTAACAGGGTGCAGTGTATAATGGAACACGGTGCAGTGTCTAATGTAGCAGGCTGCAGTGTCTAATGGAACAGGGTGCTGTGTCTAATAGAACAGGGTGCAGTGTCTAATGAAACAGGCTGTTGTGTCTAATGGAACAGGCTGCAGTGTCTAATGGAACAGGGAGTAGTGTCTAATGGAACAGGGTGCAGTGTCTAATGGAACAGGGTGCAGTGTCTAATGGAACAGGCCGCTGTGTCTTAGGAACATGGTGCAGTGTCTAATGGAATGGGGAGCAGTGTCTAATGGAACAGGGTACGGAGTCTGATAGAAGATGGTGCAGTGTCTAATGTAACAGGGTGCAGTTTCTAATGGAACAAGGAGCGGTGTCTAATGGAACAGGGTGTAATGTCTAAAGGAACATGGTGCAGTGTCTAATATAACAGGGTGAAGTGTCTTTTGTAACAGGGTGTAATGTCTAATGGAACAGGATGCATTGTCCAATTGAACAGGATTTGGTGTCTAATTAAACAGGGTGCAGCGACTAATGCAACAGGGTGTCGTGTATAATGTAACAGGGTGCAATGTCTAATGGAACAGGATGCGTTGTCTAATTGAACAGGATGCGGTCTCTAATTGAACATGGTGCAGTGTATAATGGAAAATGGTAAAGTATCTAATGTAACAGGGTGCAGAGTCTAAGGGAACAGGGTGCAGTGTCTAATAGAACATGGTGCAGTGTCTAATGTAACAGGGTGATGTGTCTAATGGAACAGCGTGTAGTGTCTAATGTAACAGGGTGCAGTGTCGAATGGAACAGGGTGCAGTGACTAATGCAACAGGGTGCAGTGTGTAATGGAACAGGGTGCAGTGTGTAATGGAACAGGGTGCAGTGTCTAATGGAACAGGGTGCAGTGTCTAATGGAAGAGGGTGCAGTGTCTAATGGAACAGGGAGTAGTGTCAAATGGAATAGAGTGCAGTGTCTAATGGAACAAGGTGCAGTGTCTAATGTAACAGGGTGCAGTGTCTAATGGAACAGGCTGCAGTGTCTAATGGAACAGGGTGCAGTGTCTAATGGAACACGTTGCAGTGTCTAATGGAACAAGAAGTAGTGTCTAATGTATAAGGGTGCAGTCTATAATGGAACAGGGTGCAGTGTCTAATGGAACTGGGTGCAGCGTCTAATGGAACAGGGAGTAGTGTCTAATGTAACAGGGTGCAGTGTATAATGGAACAGGGTGCAGTGTCTAATGGAACAGGGTGTAGTGTCTAATGGAACAGTGTGGAGTGTCTAATGGAACAGGGTGCAGTGTCTAATGGAACAGGGTGCTGTGTCTAATGGAACAGGGTGCAGTGTCTAACGGAACAGGGTGCAGTGTCAAATTGAACATGGTGCAGTTTCTAATGGAACAGGGTGCAGTGTCTAATGGAACAGGGTGCAGTGTCTAATGGAACAGGGTGTAGTGTCTAATGGAACAGTGTGGAGTGTCTAATGGAACAGGGTGCAGTGTCTAATGGAACAGGGTGCTGTGTCTAATGGAACAGGGTGCAGTGTCTAATGGAACAGGGTGCAGTGTCAAATTGAACATGGTGCAGTGTCTAATGGAAGAGGGTGCAGTGTCTAATGGAACAGGGAGTAGTGTCAAATGGAATAGAGTGCAGTGTCTAATGGAACATGGTGCAGTGTCTAATGTAACAGGGTGCAGTGTCTAATGGAACAGGCTGCAGTGTCTAATGGAACAGGGTGCAGTGTCTAATGGAACACGTTGCAGTGTCTAATGGATCAAGAAGTAGTGTCTAATGTATAAGGGAGCAGTATATAATGGAACAGGGTGCAGTGTCTAATGGAACTGGGTGCAGCGTCTAATGGAACAGGGAGTAGTGTCTAATGTAACAGGGTGCAGTGTATAATGGAACAGGGTGCAGTGTCTAATGGAACAGGGTGTAGTGTCTAATGGAACAGTGTGGAGTGTCTAATGGAACAGGGTGCAGTGTCTAATGGAACAGGGTGCTGTGTCTAATGGAACAGGGTGCAGTGTCTAATGCAACAGGGTGCAGTGTCAAATTGAACATGGTGCAGTTTCTAATGGAACAGGGTGCAGTGTCTAATGGAACAGGGTGTAGTGTCTAATGGAACAGTGTGGAGTGTCTAATGGAACCGGGTGCAGTGTCTAATGGAACAGGGTGCTGTGTCTAATGGAACAGGGTGCAGTGTCTAATGGAACAGGGTGCAGTGTCAAATTGTACATGGTGCAGTGTCTAATGGAACAGGGTGCAGTGTCAAATGGAACAGGGTGTAGTTTCTAATGTAACAGGGTGCAGTGTCTAATGTAACAGGGTGCAGTGTATAATGGAACACGGTGCAGTGTCTAATGTAGCAGGCTGCAGTGTCTAATGGAACAGGGTGCAGTGTAAAATGGAACAGAGCGCATTGTCTAATGGAACAGGGTGCAGTGTCTGATGGAACAGGGTGAAGTGTCTAATGGAATAGTGTGGAGTGTCTAATGGAATAGTGTGGAGTGTCTAATGGAACAGGGTGCATTGACTAATGGAACAGGGTGCAGTGTCTAATGGAACAGGGTGTAGTGTCTAATGGAATAGTGTGGAGTGTCAAATGGAACAGGGTGCATTGTCTAATGGAACAGGGTGCAGTGTCTAATGGAACAGGGTGCAGTGTCTAATGGAACTGGATGCGGTATCCAATGGATCAGGGTGCGGAGTCTAACGAAACATGGTGCAGTGTGTAGTGTAACAGGCTGCCATGTCGAATGGAACATGGTGCAGTGTCTAATGGAACAGGGTACGGAGCCGAATTGAAGATGGTGCAGTGTCTAATGTAACAGGGTGCTGTGTCTAATGGAACAGGGTGTAGTGTCTAATGGTACAGGGTGTAGTGTCTAATGAAACATGGTGCAGTGTCTTATATAACAGGGTGCAGTGTCTAATGTAACAGGGTGTAGTGTCTAATGGAACAGGATGCATTGTCCAATTGAACAGAATTCGGTGTCCAATTGAACAGGGTGCAGTGTCTAATGGAACAGGGTGTAGTGTCTAATGGAACAGGGTGCAGTGTCTAATGGAACAGGGTGCAGTGTCTAATGGAACAGGGTGCAGTGTCTAATGGAACATGGTGCAGTGTCTAATGTAACACGGTGAAGTGTCTAATGGAACATGGTGCAGTGTCTAATGGAACAGGGTGCAGTGACAAATGCAACAGGGTGCAGTGTCTAATGGAACAGGGTGCAGTGTGTAATGGAACAGGGTGCAGTGTCTAATGGAACAGCGTGCAGTGTCTAATGGAACAGGGTGCAGTGTCTAATGGAACAGCGTGCAATGTCTAATGGAACAGGGTGCAGTGTGTAATGGAACATGGTGCAGTTTCTAATTGAAATGGGTGCAGTGTCTAATTGAACAGGGTTCAGTGTCAATTGGAACAGGGTGCAGTGTCTAATGTAACAGGGTGCAGTGTCTAATGGAACAGGGTGCAGTGTCCAATGGAACAGGGTGCAGTGTATAATGGAACAGGGTGCAGTGTCTAATGGAACTGGGTGCAGTGTCTAATGGAAGAGGGTGCAGTGTCTAATGGAACAGGGAGTACTGTCAAATGGAATTGGGTGCAGTGTCTAATGGATCATGGCGCAGTGTATAATGGAACAGGGTGCAGTGTCTAATGGAACAGGGTGCAGTGTCGAAAGGAACAGGGTGCAGTGTCTAATGGAACAGGTTGCAGGGTCTAATGGAACATGGAGTAGTGTCTAATGTATAAGGGTGCAGTGTATAATGGAACAGGGTGCAGTGTCTAATGGAACAGGTTGCAGGGTCTAATGGAACATGGAGTAGTGTCTAATGTATAAGGGTGCAGTGTATAATGGAACAGGATGCAGTGTCTAATGTAACAGGGTGCAGTGTCTAATGGAACAAGGAGCGGTGTCTAATGGAACAGGGTGTAGTCTCTTATGGAACATGGTGCAGTGTCTAATATAACAGGGTGAAGTGTCTAATGTAACAGGGTGTAATGTCTAATGGAACAGGATGCATTGTCCAATTGAACAGGATTTGGTGTCTAATTGAACAGGGTGCAGTGACTAATGGAACAGGGTGTATTGTATATTGTAACAGGGTGCAATGTCTAATGGAACAGGATGCGTTGTCTAATTGAACAAGATGCGGTCTCTAATTGAACATGGTGCAGTGTATAATGGAACATGGTGCAGTGTCTAATGTAACAGGGTGCAGAGTCTAAGGGAACAGGGTGCAGTGTCTAATAGAACATGGTGCAGTGTCTAATGTAACAGGGTGAAGTGTCTAATGGAACAGCGTGTAGTGTCTAATGTAACAGGGTGCAGTGTCGAATGGAACAGGGTGCAGTGACTAATGCAACAGGGTGCAGTGTCAAATGGAACAGGGTGCAGTGTGTAATGGAACAGGGTGCAGTGTCTAATGGAACAGGGTGCAGTGTCTAATGTAACAGGGTGCAGTGTCTAATGGAACAAGGAGCGGTGTCTAATGGAACAGGGTGTAGTCTCTTATGGAACATGGTGCAGTGTCTAATATAACAGGGTGAAGTGTCTAATGTAACAGGGTGTAATGTCTAATGGAACAGGATGCATTGTCCAATTGAACAGGATTTGGTGTCTAATTGAACAGGGTGCAGTGACTAATGGAACAGGGTGTATTGTATATTGTAACAGGGTGCAATGTCTAATGGAACAGGATGCATTGTCTAATTGAACAAGATGCGGTCTCTAATTGAACATGGTGCAGTGTATAATGGAACATGGTGCAGTGTCTAATGTAACAGGGTGCAGAGTCTAAGGGAACAGGGTGCAGTGTCTAATAGAACATGGTGCAGTGTCTAATGTAACAGGGTGAAGTGTCTAATGGAACAGCGTGTAGTGTCTAATGTAACAGGGTGCAGTGTCGAATGGAACAGGGTGCAGTGACTAATGCAACAGGGTGCAGTGTCAAATGGAACAGGGTGCAGTGTGTAATGGAACAGGGTGCAGTGTCTAATGGAACAGGGTGCAGTGTCTAATGGAAGAGGGTGCAGTGTCTAATGGAACAGGGAGTAGTGTCAAATGGAATAGAGTGCAGTGTCTAATGGAACATGGTGCAGTGTCTAATGGAACATGGTGCAGTGTCTAATGTAACAGGGTGCAGTGTCTATTGGAACAGGCTGCAGTGTCTAATGGAACAGGGTGCAGTGTCTAATGGAACAGGTTGCAGTGTCTAATGGAACATGGAGTAGTGTCTAATGTATAAGGGTGCAGTCTATAATGGAACTGGGTGCAGTGTCTAATGGAACTGGGTGCAGCGTCTAATGGAACAGGGAGTAGTGTCTAATGTAACAGGGTGCAGTGTATAATGGAACAGGGTGCAGTGTCTAATGGAACAGCGTGTAGTGTCTAATGGAACAGTGTGGAGTGTCTAATGGAACAGGGTGCAGTGTCTAATGGAACAGGGTGCTGTGTCTAATGGAACAGGGTGCAGTGTCAAATGGTACAGGGTGCAGTGTCAAATTGAACATGCTGCAGTGTCTAATGGAACAGGGTGCAGTGTCTAATTGAACAGGGTGCAGTGTCTAATGGAACAGGGTGCAGTGTCAAATGGAACAGGGTGTAGTTTCTAATGTAACAGGGTGCAGTGTCTAATCTAACAGGGTGCAGTGTCTAATGTAACAGGGGGCAGTGTATAATGGAACACGGTGCAGTGTCTAATGTAGCAGGCTGCAGTGTCTAATGGAAGAGGGTGCAGTGTAAAATGGAATAGAATGCAGTGTCTAATGGAACAGGGTGCAGTGTCTAATTGAACAGGGTGTAGTGTCTAATGGAATAGTGTGGAGTGTCTAATGGAACAGGGTGCATTGTCTAATGGAACAGGGTGCTATGTCTAATGGAACAGGTTGCAGTGTCTAATGGAACAGGGTGCAGTGTCTAATGGAACAGGATGCGGCATCCAATGGAACAGGGTGCGGAGTCTAACGGAACATGGTGCAGTGTGTACTGTAACAGGGTACGGAGCCGAATAGAAGATGGTGCAGTGTCTAATGTAACAGGGTGCAGTGTCGAATGGAACATGGTGCAGTGTCTAATGGAACAGGGTACGGAGCCGAATAGAAGATGGTGCAGTGTCTAATGTAACAGGGTGCAGTGTCGAATGGAACAGGGTGTAGTGTCTAATGAAACATGGTGCAGTGTCTAATATAACAGGGTGCAGTGTCTAATGTAACACGGTGTAGTGTGTAATGGAACAGGATGCATTGTCCAATTGAACAGGATTCGGTGTCCAATTGAACAGGGTGCAGTGTCTAATGGAACAGGGTGTAGTGTATAATGTAACAGGGTGCAATGTCTAATGGAACAGGATGCGTTGTCCATTTGAACAGGATGCGGTGTCTAATGGAACATGGTGCAGTGTCTAATGGAACATGGTGCAGTGTCTAATGGAACAGGGTGCAGTGTCTAATGGAACATGGTGCAGTGTCTAATGTAACACGGTGAAGTGTCTAATGGAACAGTTTGCAGTGTCTAATGGAACAAGGAGTAGTGTCTAATGTATAAGGGTGCAGTGTATAATGGAACAGGGTGCAGTGTCTAATGGAACAGGGTGCAGTGTCTAATAGAACAGGGAGTAGTGTCTAATGTAACAGGGTGCAGTGTATAATGGAACAGGGTGCAGTGTCTAATGGAACTGGGTGCAGTGTCTAATGGAACAAGGTGTAGTGTCTAATGGAACAGGGTGGAGTGTCTAATGGAACACGGTGCAGTTTCTAATGGAACAGGGTGCAGTGCCTAATGGAACAGGGTGCTGTTTCTAATGGAACATGGTGCAGTGTCTAATGGAACAGGGTGCAGTGTCTAATGGAACATGGTGCAGTGTCTAATGGAACAAGGTGCAGTTTCTAATGGAACATGGTGCAGTGTCTAATGGAAAAGTGTGCTGTGTCTAATGGAACAGGGTGCAGTGTCTAATGGAACAGGGTGCAGTGTCTAACGCAACAGGGTGCAGTGTCTAATGGAACAGGGTGTAGTGTCTAATGGAACAGGCTGCAGTGTCTAATGGAACAGGGTGTAGTGTATAATGTAACAGGGTGCAGTGTCTAATGGAACAGGGTGCAGTGTCTAATTGAACAGGGAGTAGTGTCTAATGTAAAAGGGTGCAGTGTATAATGGAACAGGGTGAAGTGTCTAATGGAACAGGGTGCAGTGTCTAATGGAACAGGGAGTAGTGTCTCATGTAACAGGGTGCAGTGTCTAATGGAACAGGGTGCAGTGTCTAATGGAACTGGGTGCAGTGTCTAATGGAACAGTGTGTAGTGTCTAATGGAACAGGGTGCAGTGTCTAATGGAACAGGTTGCAGTGTCTAATGGAAAAGCTTGCTGTGTCTAATGGAACAGGGTGCAGTGTTTAATGGAACAGGGTGCAGTGTCTAATGGAACAGGGTGCAGTGTCTAATGGAACATGGTTCAGTGTCTAATGAAACAGGATGCAGTGTCTAACTGAACATGGTGCAGTGTCTAATGGAACAGGTTGCAGTGTCTAATGGAACAGGTTGCAGTGTCTAATGGAACAAGGAGTAGTGTCTAATGTATAAGGGTGCAGTGTATAACGGAACAGGGTGCAGTGTCTAATGGAACAGGGTGCAGTGTCTAATGGAACAGGGAGTAGTGTCTCATGTAACAGGGTGCAGTGTATAATGGAAATGGGTGCAGTGTCTAATGGAACAGGGTGCAGTGTCTAATGGAACAATGTGTAGTGTCTAATGGAACAGGGTGCAGTGTCTAATGGAACAGGGTGCAGTGTCTAATGGAACAGGGTGCTGTTTCTAATGGAACAGGTTGCAGTGTCTAATGAAGCAGGGTGTAGTGTCTAATGGAACAGGGTGCAGTGTCTAATGGAACAGGGAGTAGTGTCTAATGGAACAGGGTGCAGTGTCTAATGGAACAGGGTGCAGTGTCTAATGGAACAGGGCGCTGTGTCTTAGGAACATGGTGCAGTGTCTAATGGAATGGAGAGCAGTGTCTAATGGAACAGGGTACGGAGTCTGATAGAAGATGGTGCAGTGTCTAATGTAACAGGGTGCAGTGTCTAATGGAACATGGAGCGGTGTCTAATGGAACAGGGTGTAGTGTCTAATGGAACATGGTGCATTGTCTAATATAACAGGGTGAAGTGTCTAATGTAACAGGGTGTAATGTCTAATGGAACAGGATGCATTGTCCAATTGAACAGGATTCGGTGTCTAATTGAACAGGGTGCAGTGTCTAATGGAACAGAGTGCAGTATCTAATGGAACATGGTGCAGTGTCTAATGTAACAGGGTGAAGTTTATAATGGAACAGGGAGTAGTCTCAAATGGAGTAGGATGCAGTGTCTAATGGAACATGGTGCAGTGTCTAATGTAACAGGGTGCAGTGTCATATGGAACAGGCTGCAGTGTCTAATGGAACAGGGTGCAGTGTCTAATGGAACAGGTTGCAGTGTCAAATGGAACAAGGAGTAGTGTCTAATGTATAAGGGTGCAGTGTATAATGGAACAGGGTGCAGTGTCTAATGGAACTGGGTGCAGCGTCTAATGGAACAGGGAGTAGTGTGTAATGTAACAGGGTGCAGTGTATAATGGAACAGGGTGCAGTGTCTAATGGAACAGGGTGTAGTGTCTAATGGAACAGTGTGGAGTGTCTAATGGAACAGGGTGCAGTGTCTAATGGAACAGGTTGCTGTGTCTAATGGAACAGGGTGCAGTGTCTAATGGAACAGGGTGCAGTGTCTAATTGAACAGGGTGCAGTGTCTAATGGAACAGGGTGCAGTGTCTAATTGAACAGGGTGCAGTGCCTAATGGAACAGGGTGCAGTGTCAAATGGAACAGGGTGTAGTTTCTAATGTAACAGGGTGCAAGGTCTAATCTAACAGAGTGCAGTGTCTAATGTAACAGGGTGCAGTGCATAATGGAACACGGTGCAGTGTCTAATGTAGCAGGCTGCAGTGTCTAATGGAACAGGGTGCAGTGTAAAATGGAACAGAGTGCAGTGTCTAATGGAACAGGGTGCAGTGTCTAATGGAACAGGGTGTAGTGTCTAATGGAATAGTGTGGAGTGTCTAATGGAACAGGGTGCATTGTCTAAAGGAACAGGGTGCTGTGTCTAATGGAACAGGTGGCAGTGTCTAATGGAACAGGGTGCAGTGTCTCATGGAACAGGATGCGGCATCCAATGGAACAGGGTGCGGAGTCTAACGGAACATGGTGCAGTGTGTAATGTAACAGGCTGCAGTGTCGAATGCAACCAGGTGCAGTGTCTAATGGAACAGGGTACGGAGCCGAATAGAAGATGGTTCAGTGTCTAATATAACAGAGTGCAGTGTCTAATGTAACAGGATGTAGTGTCTAATGGAACTGGATGCATTGTCCAATTGAACAGGATTCGGTGTCCAATTGAACAGGGTGCAGTGTCTAATGGAACAGGGTGTAGTGTATAATGTAACAGGGTGCAATGTCTAATGGAACAGGATGCGTTGTCTAATTGAACAGGATGCGATGTCTAATTGAACATGGTGCAGTGTATAATGGAACAGGGTGTAGTGTCTAATGGAACAGGGTGCAGTGTCTAATGGAACATGGTGCAGTGTCTAATGGAACAGGGTGAAGTGTCTAATGGAACAGGGTGCAGTGTCTAATGGAACAGGGTGCAGTATCTAATGGAACAGGGTGCAGTGTCTAATGGAACATGGTGCAGTGTCTAATGTAACACGGTGAAGTGTCTAATGGAACAGGGTGCAGTGACTAATGGAACAGGGTGCAGTGTCTAATGGAACAGTTTGCAGTGTCTAATGGAACAAGGAGTAGTGTCTAATGTATAAGGGTGCAGTGTATAATGGAACAGGGTTCAGTGTCTATGGAACAGGGTGCAGTGTCTAATAGAACAGGGAGTAATGTCTAATGAAACAGGGTGCAGTGTATAATGGAACAGGGTGCAGTGTCTAATGGAACAGGGTGCAGTGTCTAATGGAGCAGGGTGCAGTGTCTAATGGAACAGGGTGCAGTGTCTAATGGAACATGGTGCAGTGTCTAATGTAACAGGGTAAAGTGTGTAATGGAACAGGGAGTAGTGTCAACTGGAGTAGGGTGCAGTGTCTAATGGAACATGGTGCAGTGTCTAATGTAACAGGGTGTAGTGTCATATGGAACAGGCTGCAGTGTCTAATGGAACAGGGTGCAGTGTCTAATGGAACAGGTTGCAGTGTCAAATGGAACAAGGAGTAGTGTCTAATGTATAAGGGTGCAGTGTATAATGGAACAGGGTGCAGTGTCTAATGGAACAGGGTGTAGTGTCTAATGGAATAGTGTGGAGTGTCAAATGGAACAGGGTGCATTGTCTAATGGAACAGGGTGCAGTGTCTAATGGAACAGGGTGCAGTGTCTAATGGAACTGGATGCGGTATCCAATGGAAAAGGGTGCGGAGTCTAACGGAACATGGTGCAGTGTGTAATGTAACAGGCTGCCATGTCGAATGGAACATGGTGCAGTGTCTAATGGAACAGGGTACGGAGCCGAATTGAAGATGGTGCAGTGTCTAATGTAACAGGGTGCTGTGTCTAATGGAACAGGGTGTAGTGTCTATTGGAACAGGGTGTAGTGTCTAATGAAACATGGTGCAGTGTCTTATATAACAGGGTGCAGTGTCTAATGTAACAGGGTGTAGTGTCTAATGGAACAGGATGCATTGTCCAATTGAACAGAATTCGGTGTCCAATTGAACAGGGTGCAGTGTCTAATGGAACAGGGTGTAGTGTATAATGTAACAGGGTGCAATGTCTAATGGAACAGGATGCGTTGTGTAATTGAACAGGATGCGGTGTCTAATTGAACATGGTGCAGTGTATAATGGAACAGGGTGTAGTGTCTAATGGAACAGGGTGCAATTTCTAATGGAACAGGGTGCAGTGTCTAATGGAACAGGGTGCAGTGTCTAATGGAACATGGTGCAGTGTATAATGTAACACGGTGAAGTGTCTAATGGAACATGGTGCAGTGTCTAATGGAACAGGGTGCAGTGTCTAATGGAACAGGGTGCAGTGACTAATGCAACAGGGTGCAGTGTCTAATGGAACAGGGTGCAGTGTGTAATGGAACAGGGTGCAGTGTCTAATGGAACAGCGTGCAGTGTCTAATGGAACAGGGTGCAGTGTGTAATGGAACATGGTGCAGTTTCTAATTGAAATGGGTGCAGTGTCTAATTGAACAGGGTTCAGTGTCAATTGGAACAGGGTGCAGTGTCTAATGTAACAGGGTGCAGTGTCTAATGGAACAGGGTGCAGTGTCCAATGGAACAGGGTGCAGTGTATAATGGAACAGGGTGCAGTGTCTAATGGAACTGGGTGCAGTGTCTAATGGAAGAGGGTGCAGTGTCTAATGGAACAGGGAGTACTGTCAAATGGAATTGGGTGCAGTGTCTAATGGATCATGGCGCAGTGTATAATGGAACAGGGTGCAGTGTCTAATGGAACAGGGTGCAGTGTCGAAAGGAACAGGGTGCAGTGTCTAATGGAACAGGTTGCAGGGTCTAATGGAACATGGAGTAGTGTCTAATGTATAAGGGTGCAGTGTATAATGGAACAGGGTGCAGTGTCTAATGGAACAGGGTGCAGTTTCTAATGGAACAGGGAGTAGTGTCTCATATAACAGTGTGCAGTGTATAATGGAACTGGGTGCAGTGTCTAATGGAACAGGGTGCAGTGTCTAATGGAACAGTGAGTAGTGTCTAATGGAACAGGGTGCAGTGTCTAATGGAACAGGGTGCTGTGTCTAATGGAACAGGGTGCAGTGTCTAATGATACCGGCTGTAGTGTCTAATGGAACAGGCTGCAGTGTTTAATGGAACAGTGAGTAGTGTCTAATGGAAAAGGGTGCAGTGTCAAATGGAACAGGGTGCAGTGTCTAATGGAACAGGCCGCTGTGTCTAATGGAACAGGTTGCAGTGTCTAATAGAACAGGGTGCAGTGTCTAATGGAACATGGTGCGGAGTCTGATAGAAGATGGTGCAGTGTCTAATGTAACAGGGTGCAGTGTCTAATGGAACAAGGAGCGGTGTCTAATGGAACAGGGTGTAGTCTCTTATGGAACATGGTGCAGTGTCTAATATAACAGGGTGAAGTGTCTAATGTAACAGGGTGTAATGTCTAATGGAACAGGATGCATTGTCCAATTGAACAGGATTTGGTGTCTAATTGAACAGGGTGCAGTGACTAATGTAACAGGGTGTAATGTCTAATGGAACAGGATGCGTTGTCTAATTGAACAAGATGCGGTCTCTAATTGAACATGGTGCAGTGTATAATGGAACATGGTAAAGTATCTAATGTAACAGGGTGCAGAGTCTAAGGGAACAGGGTGCAGTGTCTAATAGAACATGGTGCAGTGTCTAATGTAACAGGGTGAAGTGTCTAATGGAACAGCGTGTAGTGTCTAATGTAACAGGGTGCAGTGTCGAATGGAACAGGGTGCAGTGACTAATGCAACAGGGTGCAGTGTCAAATGGAACAGGGTGCAGTGTGTAATGGAACAGGGTGCAGTGTCTAATGGAACAGGGTGCAGTGTCTAATGGAAGAGGGTGCAGTGTCTAATGGAACAGGGAGTAGTGTCAAATGGAATAGAGTGCAGTGTCTAATGGAACATGGTGCAGTGTCTAATGTAACAGGGTGCAGTGTCTAATGGAACAGGCTGCAGTGTCTAATGGAACAGGGTGCAGTGTCTAATGGAACAGGTTGCAGTGTCTAATGGAACATGGAGTAGTGTCTAATGTATAAGGGTGCAGTCTATAATGGAACAGGGTGCAGTGACTAATGGAACTGGGTGCAGCGTCTAATGGAACAGGGAGTAGTGTCTAATGTAACAGGGTGCAGTGTATAATGGAACAGGGTGCAGTGTCTAATGGAACAGCGTGTAGTGTCTAATGGAACAGTGTGGAGTGTCTAATGGAACAGGGTGCAGTGTCTAATGGAACAGGGTGCTGTGTCTAATGGAACAGGGTGCAGTGTCTAATGGAACAGGGTGCAGTGTCAAATTGAACATGCTGCAGTGTCTAATGGAACAGGGTGCAGTGTCTAATTGAACAGGGTGCAGTGTCTAATGGAACAGGGTGCAGTGTCAAATGGAACAGGGTGTAGTTTCTAATGTAACAGGGTGCAGTGTCTAATCTAACAGGGTGCAGTGTCTAATGTAACAGGGTGCAGTGTATAATGGAACACGGTGCAGTGTCTAATGTAGCAGGCTGCAGTGTCTAATGGAAGAGGGTGCAGTGTAAAATGGAATAGAATGCAGTGTCTAATGGAACAGGGTGTAGTGTCTAATTGAACAGGGTGTAGTGTCTAATGGAACAGGGTGCATTGTCTAATGGAACAGGGTGCTGTGTCTAATGGAACAGGTTGCAGTGTCTAATGGAACAGGGTGCAGTGTCTAATGGAACAGGATGCGGCATCCAATGGAACAGGGAGCGGAGTCTAACGGAACATGGTGCAGTGTGTAATGTAACAGGGTACGGAGCCGAATAGAAGATGGTGCAGTGTCTAATGTAACAGGGTGCAGTGTCGAATGGAACATGGTGCAGTGTCTAATGGAACAGGGTACGGAGCCGAATAGAAGATGGTGCAGTGTCTAATGTAACAGGGTGCAGTGTCGAATGGAACAGGGTGTAGTGTCTAATGAAACATGGTGCAGTGTCTAATATAACAGGGTGCAGTGTCTAATGTAACACGGTGTAGTGTGTAATGGAACAGGATGCATTGTCCAATTGAACAGGATTCGGTGTCCAATTGAACAGGGTGCAGTGTCTAATGGAACAGGGTGTAGTGTATAATGTAACAGGGTGCAATGTCTAATGGAACAGGATGCGTTGTCCAATTGAACAGGATGCGGTGTCTAATGGAACATGGTGCAGTGTCTAATGGAACATGGTGCAGTGTCTAATGGAACAGGGTGCAGTGTCTAATGGAACATGGTGCAGTGTCTAATGTAACACGGTGAAGTGTCTAATGGATCAGGGTGTAGTGTCTAATGGAACAGGGTGCAGTCTCTAATGGAACAGGGTGCAGTGACTAATGGAACAGGGTGCAGTGTCTAATGGAACAGGGTGCAGTGTCTAATGGAACAGTTTGCAGTGTCTAATGGAACAAGGAGTAGTGTCTAATGTATAAGGGTGCAGTGTATAATGGAACAGGGTGCAGTGTCTAATGGAACAGGGTGCAGTGTCTAATAGAACAGGGAGTAGTGTCTAATGTAACAGGGTGCAGTGTATAATGGAACAGGGTGCAGTGTCTAATGGAACTGGGTGCAGTGTCTAATGGAACAAGGTGTAGTGTCTAATGGAACAGGGTGGAGTGTCTAATGGAACACGGTGCAGTTTCTAATGGAACATGGTGCAGTGTCTAATGGAACAGGGTGCAGTGTCTAATGGAACATGGTGCAGTGTCTAATGGAACAAGGTGCAGTTTCTAATGGAACATGGTGCAGTGTCTAATGGAAAAGTGTGCTGTGTCTAATGGAACAGGGTGCAGTGTCTAATGGAACAGGGTGCAGTGTCTAACGCAACAGGGTGCAGTGTCTAATGGAACAGGGTGTAGTGTCTAATGGAACAGGCTGCAGTGTCTAATGGAACAGGGTGTAGTGTATAATGTAACAGGGTGCAGTGTCTAATGGAACAGGGTGCAGTGTCTAATGGAACAGGGAGTAGTGTCTAATGTAAAAGGGTGCAGTGTATAATGGAACAGGGTTAAGTGTCTAATGGAACAGGGTGCAGTGTCTAATGGAACAGGGAGTAGTGTCTCATGTAACAGGGTGCAGTGTCTAATGGAACAGGGTGCAGTGTCTAATGGAACTGGGTGCAGTGTCTAATGGAACAGTGTGTAGTGTCTAATGGAACAGGGTGCAGTGTCTAATGGAACAGGTTGCAGTGTCTAATGGAAAAGCTTGCTGTGTCTAATGGAACAGGGTGCAGTGTTTAATGGAACAGGGTGCAGTGTCTAATGGAACAGGGTGCAGTGTCTAATGGAACATGGTGCAGTGTCTAATGAAACAAGGTGCAGTGTCTAATGGAACATGGTTCAGTGTCTAATGAAACAGGATGCAGTGTCTAACTGAACATGGTGCAGTGTCTAATGGAACAGGTTGCAGTGTCTAATGGAACAGGTTGCAGTGTCTAATGGAACAAGGAGTAGTGTCTAATGTATAAGGGTGCAGTGTATAATGGAACAGGGTGCAGTGTCTAATGGAACAGGGTGCAGTGTCTAATGGAACAGGGAGTAGTGTCTCATGTAACAGGGTGCAGTGTATAATGGAAATGGGTGCAGTGTCTAATGGAACAGGGTGCAGTGTCTAATGGAACAGTGTGTAGTGTCTAATGGAACAGGGTGCAGTGTCTAATGGAACAGGGTGCAGTGTCTAATGGAACAGGGTGCTGTTTCTAATGGAACAGGTTGCAGTGTCTAATGAAGCAGGGTGTAGTGTCTAATGGAACAGTCTGCAGTGTCTAATGGAACAGGGAGTAGTGTCTAATGGAACAGGGTGCAGTGTCTAATGGAACAGGGTGCAGTGTCTAATGGAACAGGGCGCTGTGTCTTAGGAACATGGTGCAGTGTCTAATGGAATGGGGAGCAGTGTCTAATGGAACAGGGTACGGAGTCTGATAGAAGATGGTGCAGTGTCTAATGTAACAGGGTGCAGTGTCTAATGGAACATGGAGCGGTGTCTAATGGAACAGGGTGTAGTGTCTAATGGAACAGGATGCATTGTCCAATTGAACATGATTCGGTGTCTAATTGAACAGGGTGCAGTGTCTAATGGAACAGTCTGCAGTGTCTAATGGAACATGGTGCAGTGTCTAATGTAACAGGGTGAAGTTTATAATGGAACAGGGAGTAGTCTCAAATGGAGTAGGATGCAGTGTCTAATGGAACATGGTGCAGTGTCTAATGTAACAGGGTGCAGTGTCATATGGAACAGGCTGCAGTGTCTAATGGAACAGGGTGCAGTGTCTAATGGAACAGGTTGCAGTGTCAAATGGAACAAGGAGTAGTGTCTAATGTATAAGGGTGCAGTGTATAATGGAACAGGGTGCAGTGTCTAATGGAACTGGGTGCAGCGTCTAATGGAACAGGGAATAGTGTGTAATGTAACAGGGTGCAGTGTATAATGGAACAGGGTGCAGTGTCTAATGGAACAGGGTGTAGTGTCTAATGGAACAGTGTGGAGTGTCTAATGGAACAGGGTGCAGTGTCTAATGGAACAGGGTGCTGTGTCTAATGGAACAGGGTGCAGTGTCTAATGGAACAGGGTGCAGTGTCTAATTGAACAGGGTGCAGTGTCTAATGGAACAGGGTGCAGTGTCTAATTGAACAGGGTGCAGTGCCTAATGGAACAGGGTGCAGTGTCTAATGGAACAGGGTGTAGTTTCTAATGTAACAGGGTGCAAGGTCTAATCTAACAGAGTGCAGTGTCTAATGTAACAGGGTGCAGTGTATAATGGAACACGGTGCAGTGTCTAATGTAGCAGGCTGCAGTGTCTAATGGAACAGGGTGCAGTGTAAAATGGAACAGAGTGCAGTGTCTAATGGAACAGGGTGTGGTGTCTAATGGAATAGTGTGGAGTGTCTAATGGAACAGGGTGCATTGTCTAAAGGAACAGGGTGCTGTGTCTAATGGAACAGGTGGCAGTGTCTAATGGAACAGGGTGCAGTGTCTCATGGAACAGGATGCGGCATCCAATGGAACAGGTTACGGAGTCTAATGGAACATGGTGCAGTGTGTAATGTAACAGGCTGCAGTGTCGAATGCAACAAGGTGCAGTGTCTAATGGAACAGGGTACGGAGCCGAATAGAAGATGGTGCAGTGTCTAATATAACAGGGTGCAGTGTCTAATGTAACAGGATGTAGTGTATAATGTAACAGGGTGCAATGTCTAATGGATCAGGATGCGTTGTCTAATTGAACAGGATGCGATGTCTAATTGAACATGGTGCAGTGTATAATGGAACAGGGTGTAGTGTCTAATGGAACATGGTGCAGTGTCTAATGGAACAGGGTGCAGTGTCTAATGGAACAGGGTGCAGTGTCTAATGGAACATGGTGCAGTGTCTAATGGAACAGGGTGAAGTGTCTAATGGAACAGGGTGCAGTGTCTAATGGAACAGGGTGCAGTGTCTAATGGAACAGGGTGCAGTGTCTAATGGAACATGGTGCAGTGTCTAATGTAACACGGTGAAGTGTCTAATGGAACAGGGTGCAGTGACTAATGGAACAGGGTGCAGTGTCTAATGGAACAGGGTGCAGTGTCTAATGGAACAGTTTGCAGTGTCTAATGGAACAAGGATTAGTGTCTAATGTATAAGGGTGCAGTGTATAATGGAACAGGGTTCAGTGTCTATGGAACAGGGTGCAGTGTCTAATAGAACAGGGAGTAATGTCTAATGAAACAGGGTGCAGTGTATAATGGAACAGGGTGCAGTGTCTAATGGAACAGGGTGCAGTGTCTAATGGAGCAGGGTGCAGTGTCTAATGGAACAGGGTGCAGTGTCTAATGGAACATGGTGCAGTGTCTAATGTAACAGGGTAAAGTGTGTAATGGAACAGGGAGTAGTGTCAACTGGAGTAGGGTGCAGTGTCTAATGGAACATGGTGCAGTGTCTAATGTAACAGGGTGTAGTGTCATATGGAACAGGCTGCAGTGTCTAATGGAACAAGGAGTAGTGTCTAATGTATAAGGGTGCAGTGTATAATGGAACAGGGTGCAGTGCCTAATGGAACTGGGTGCAGCGTCTAATGGAACAGGGAGTAGTGTCTAATGTAACAGGGTGCAGTGTATAATGGAACAGGGTGCAGTGTCTAATGGAACAGGGTGTAGTGTCTAATGGAACAGTGTGGAGTGTCTAATGGAACAGGGTGCAGTGTCTAATGGAACAGGGTGCAGTGTCTAATGGAACAGGGTGCAGTGTCTAATGGAACAGGGTGCAGTGTCTAATTGAACAGTGTGCAGTGTCTAATGGAACAGGGTGCAGTGTCTAATTGAACAGGATGCAGTGCCTAATGAAACAGGGTGCAGTGTCAAATGGAACAGGGTGTAGTTTCTAATGTAACAGGGTGCAGTGTCTAATCTAACAGGGTGCAGTGTCTAATGTAACAGGGTGCAGTGTATAATGGAACACGGTGCAGTGTCTAATGTAGCAGGCTGCAGTGTCTAATGGAACAGGGTGCAGTGTAAAATGGAACAGGGTGCTGTGTCTAATGGAACAGGTGGCAGTGTCTAATGGAACAGGGTGCAGTGTCTCATGGAACAGGATGCGGCATCCAATGGAACAGGTTACGGAGTCTAATTGAACATGGTGCAGTGTGTAATGTAACAGGCTGCAGTGTCGAATGCAACAAGGTGCAGTGTCTAATGGAACAGGGTACGGAGCCGAATAGAAGATGGTGCAGTGTCTAATATAACAGGGTGCAGTGTCTAATGTAACAGGATGTAGTGTATAATGTAACAGGGTGCAATGTCTAATGGAACAGGATGCGTTGTCTAATTGAACAGGATGCGATGTCTAATTGAACATGGTGCAGTGTATAATGGAACAGGGTGTAGTGTCTAATGGAACATGGTGCAGTGTCTAATGGAACAGGGTGCAGTGTCTAATGGAACAGGGTGCAGTGTCTAATGGAACATGGTGCAGTGTCTAATGGAACAGGGTGAAGTGTCTAATGGAACAGGGTGCAGTGTCTAATGGAACAGGGTGCAGTGTCTAATGGAACAGGGTGCAGTGTCTAATGGAACATGGTGCAGTGTCTAATGTAACACGGTGAAGTGTCTAATGGAACAGGGTGCAGTGACTAATGGAACAGGGTGCAGTGTCTAATGGAACAGGGTGCAGTGTCTAATGGAACAGTTTGCAGTGTCTAATGGAACAAGGATTAGTGTCTAATGTATAAGGGTGCAGTGTATAATGGAACAGGGTTCAGTGTCTATGGAACAGGGTGCAGTGTCTAATAGAACAGGGAGTAATGTCTAATGAAACAGGGTGCAGTGTATAATGGAACAGGGTGCAGTGTCTAATGGAACAGGGTGCAGTGTCTAATGGAGCAGGGTGCAGTGTCTAATGGAACAGGGTGCAGTGTCTAATGGAACATGGTGCAGTGTCTAATGTAACAGGGTAAAGTGTCTAATGGAACAGGGAGTAGTGTCAACTGGAGTAGGGTGCAGTGTCTAATGGAACATGGTGCAGTGTCTAATGTAACAGGGTGTAGTGTCATATGGAACAGGCTGCAGTGTCTAATGGAACAAGGAGTAGTGTCTAATGTATAAGGGTGCAGTGTATAATGGAACAGGGTGCAGTGCCTAATGGAACTGGGTGCAGCGTCTAATGGAACAGGGAGTAGTGTCTAATGTAACAGGGTGCAGTGTATAATGGAACAGGGTGCAGTGTCTAATGGAACAGGGTGTAGTGTCTAATGGAACAGTGTGGAGTGTCTAATGGAACAGGGTGCAGTGTCTAATGGAACAGGGTGCAGTGTCTAATGGAACAGGGTGCAGTGTCTAATGCAACAGGGTGCAGTGTCTAATTGAACAGTGTGCAGTGTCTAATGGAACAGGGTGCAGTGTCTAATTGAACAGGATGCAGTGCCTAATGAAACAGGGTGCAGTGTCAAATGGAACAGGGTGTAGTTTCTAATGTAACAGGGTGCAGTGTCTAATCTAACAGGGTGCAGTGTCTAATGTAACAGGGTGCAGTGTATAATGGAACACGGTGCAGTGTCTAATGTAGCAGGCTGCAGTGTCTAATGGAACAGGGTGCAGTGTAAAATGGAACAGAGTGCAGTGTCTAATGGAACAGGGTGCAGTGTCTAATGGAACAGGGTGTAGTGTCTAATGGAATAGTTTGGAGTGTCTAATGGAACAGGGTGTAGTGTATAATGGAACAGGGTGCTGTGTCTAATGGAACAGGGTGTAGTGTCTAATGGAATAGTTTGGAGTGTCTAATGGAACAGGGTGTAGTGTATAATGGAACAGGGTGCTGTGTCTAATTGAACAGGATGCGGTGTCTAATTGAACATGGTGCAGCGTATAATGGAACATGGTACAGTGTCTAATGTAACAGGGTGTAGTGTTTAATGGAACATTGTGCAGCGTCTAATGAAACAGGGTGTAGTGTCTAATGGAACAGGGTGTATTGTCTAATGGAACAGGGTGTAGTGTCTATTGGAACAGGGTGCAGTGTCTAATGGAACAGGGTGCAGTGACTAATGACACAAGCTGCAGTGTCTAATGGAACAGGGTGCATTGTGTAATGGAAAAGGGTGCAGTGTCTAATGGAACAGGGTGCATTGTCTAATGGAACAGGGAGTAGTGGCTAATGGAACAGTGTGCGGGGTCTAATGGAACAGGGTGCAGTGTGTAATGGAACATGGTGCAGTTTCTAATGGAAATGGGTGCAGTGTCTAATTGAACAGGGTGCAGTGTCTATTGGAACAGGTGCAGTGTCTAATGTAACAGGGTGCAGTGTCTAATGTAACAGGGTGCAGTGTCTAATGGAAGAGGGTGCAGTGTCCATTGGAACAGGGTGCATTGTATATTGGAACAGGGTGCAGTTTCCAATGGAACAGGGTGCAGTGTCTAATGGAACAAGGAGTAGTGTCTAATGTATAAGGGTGCAGTGTATAATGGAACAGGGTGCAGTGTCTAATGCAACAGGGTGCAGTGTCTAATGGAACAGGGAGTAGTGTCTCATGTAACAGGGTGCAGTGTATAATGGAACTGGGTGCATTGTCTAATGGAACAGGGTGCAGTGTCTAATGGAACAGTGTGTAGTGTCTAATGGAACAGGGTGCAGAGTCTAATGGAACAGGGTGCAGTGTCTAATGGAACAGGGTGCTGTGTCTAATGGAACAGGGTGCAGTGTCTAATGAAACAGGGTGTAGTGTCTAACGGAACAGGCTGCAGTGTCTAATGGAACAGGGTGTAGTGTCTAATGGAACAGGGTGCAGTGTCTATTGGAACAGGGTGCAGTGTCTAATGGAACAGGGCGCTGTGTCTTAGGAACATGATGCAGTGTCTAATGGAATGGGGAGCAGTGTCTAATGGAACAGGGTACGGAGTCTGATAGAAGATGGTGCAGTGTCTAATGTAACAGGGTGCAGTGTCTAATGGAACAGGATGCAGTGTCTAATGGAACAGGCTGCAGTGTCTAATGGAAGAGCGTGCAGTGTCTAATGGAACAAGGTGCAGTGTATAATGGAACATGTTGCAGTGTCTAATGGAACAGGGTGCAGTGTCTAATGGAACAGGGTGTACTGTCTAATGGAACAGCCTGCAGTGTCTAATGGAACAGGGAGTAGTGTCTAATGGAACAGGGTGCAGTTGTCTAATGGAACAGGTTGCAGTCTCTAATGGAACAGGTTGCAGTGTCTAATGGAACAGGGTGCAGTGTCTAATGGAACATTGTGCAGTGTCTAATGGAACAGGGTGCAGTGTCTAATGGAACAGGGTGCGGTGTCTAATAGAACATGGTGCAATGTCTAATGTAACAGGGTGCAGTGTCTTATGTAACATGGTGCAGTGTCTAATGTAACAGGGTGCAGTGTCTAATGGAACATGGTACAGTGTCTAATGGAACAGGGTGCAGTGTCTAATGGAACAGGGTGTAGTGTGTAACGGAACATGGTGCAGTGCCTAATGGAACAGGGTGCAGTGTATAATGGAACAGGGTGCAGTGTCTAATGGAACAGGATAAGGTAACCAATGGAACAGGTTACGGAGTCAAATGTAACATGGTACTGTGTGTAATGTAACAGGGTGCAGTGTCTAATGGAACATGGTGCAGTGTCTAATGGAACAGGGTACTGAGTCTAATAGAAGATGGTGCAGTATCTAATGGAACAGGGTGCTGTGTCTAATGGAACAGGGTGCAGTGTCTAATGGACAAGGCGCAGTGTCAAATGGAACAGGGTGTAGTGTCTAATGGAACATGGTGCAGTGTCTAATATAACAGGGTGTAGTGTCTAATGTAACAGGGTGTAGTGTCATATGGAACAGGCTGCAGTGTCTAATGGAACAGGGTGCAGTGTCTAATGGAACAGGTTGCAGTGTCAAATGGAACAAGGAGTAGTGTCTAATGTATAAGGGTGCAGTGTGTAATGGAACAGGGTGCAGTGTCTAATGGAACTGGGTGCAGCGTCTAATGGAACAGGGAGTAGTGTCTAATGTAACAGGGTGCAGTGTATAATGGAACAGGGTGCAGTGTCTAATGGAACAGGGTGTAGTGTCTAATGGAACAGTGTGGAGTGTCTAATGGAACAGGGTGCAGTGTCTAATGGAACAGGGTGCTGTGTCTAATGGAACAGGGTGCAGTGTCTAATGGAACAGGGTGCAGTGTCTAATTGAACAGTGTGCAGTGTCTAATGGAACAGGGTGCAGTGTCAAATGGAACAGGGTGTAGTTTCTAATGTAACAGGGTGCAGTGTCTAATCTAACAGGGTGCAGTGTCTAATGTAACAGGGTGCAGTGTATAATGGAACACGGTGCAGTGTCTAATGTAGCAGGCTGCAGTGTCTAATGGAACAGGGTGCAGTGTAAAATGGAACAGGGTGCAGTGTCTAATGGAACAGGGTGCGGTGTCTAATAGAACATGGTGCAATGTCTAATGTAACAGGGTGCAGTGTCTTATGTAACATGGTGCAGTGTCTAATGTAACAGGGTGCAGTGTCTAATGGAACATGGTACAGTGTCTAATGGAACAGGGTGCAGTGTCTAATGGAACAGGGTGTAGTGTGTAACGGAACATGGTGCAGTGCCTAATGGAACAGGGTGCAGTGTATAATGGAACAGAGTGCAGTGTCTAATGGAACAGGGTGCAGTGTCTAATGGAACAGGGTGTAGTGTCTAATGGAATAGTTTGGAGTGTCTAATGGAACAGGGTGTAGTGTATAATGGAACAGGGTGCTGTGTCTAATTGAACAGGATGCGGTGTCTAATTGAACATGGTGCAGTGTATAATGGAACATGGTACAGTGTCTAATGTAACAGGGTGTAGTGTTTAATGGAACATTGTGCAGCGTCTAATGAAACAGGGTGTAGTGTCTAATGGAACAGGGTGTATTGTCTAATGGAACAGGGTTTAGTGTCTAATGGAAAAGGGTGCAGTGTCTAATGGCACAGGGTGCAGTGACTAATGCCACAAGCTGCAGTGTCTAATGGAACAGGGTGAATTGTGTAATGGAAAAGGGTGCAGTGTCTAATGGAACAGGGAGTAGTGGCTAATGGAACAGTGTGCGGGGTCTAATGGAACAGGGTGCAGTGTGTAATGGAACATGGTGCAGTTTCTAATGGAAATGGGTGCAGTGTCTAATTGAACAGGGTGCAGTGTCTATTGGAACAGGGTGCAGTGTCTAATGTAACAGGGTGCAGTGTCTAATGTAACAGGGTGTAGTGTCTAATGGAAGAGGGTGCAGTGTCCATTGGAACAGGGTGCATTGTATATTGGAACAGGGTGCAGTTTCCAATGGAACAGGGTGCAGTGTCTAATGGAACAAGGAGTAGTGTCTAATGTATAAGGGTGCAGTGTATAATGGAACAGGGTGCAGTGTCTAATGCAACAGGGTGCAGTGTCTAATGGAACAGGGAGTAGTGTCTCATGTAACAGGGTGCAGTGTATAATGGAACTGGGTGCATTGTCTAATGGAACAGGGTGCAGTGTCTAATGGAACAGGGTGCTGTGTCTAATGGAACAGGGTGCAGTGTCTAATGAAACAGGGTGTAGTGTCTAACGGAACAGGCTGCAGTGTCTAATGGAACAGGGAGTAGTGTCTAATGGAACAGGGTGCAGTGTTTATTGGAACAGGGTGCAGTGTCTAATGGAACAGGGCACTGTGTCTTAGGAACATGGTGCAGTGTCTAATGGAATGGGGAGCAGTGTCTAATGGAACAGGGTACGGAGTCTGATAGAAGATGGTGCAGTGTCTAATGTAACAGGGTGCAGTGTCTAATGGAACAGGATGCAGTGTCTAATGGAACAGGCTGCAGTGTCTAATGGAAGAGGGTGCAGTGTCTGATGGAACAAGGTGCAGTGTATAATGGAACATGTTGCAGTGTCTAATGGAACAGGGTGCAGTGTCTAATGGAACAGGGTGTACCGTCTAATGGAACAGCCTGCAGTGTCTAATGGAACAGGGAGTAGTGTCTAATGGAACAGGGTGCAGTTGTCTAATGGAACATTGTGCAGTGTCTAATGGAACAGGGTGCAGTGTCTAATGGAACATGGTGCAGTGTCTAATGGAACAGGGTGCGGTGTCTCATAGAACATGGTGCAATGTCTAATGTAACAGGGTGCAGTATCTTATGTAACATGGTGCAGTGTCTAATGTAACAGGGTGCAGTGTCTAATGGAACATGGTACAGTGTCTAATGGAACGGGGTGCAGTGTCTAATGGAACAGGGTGTCGTGTGTAACGGAACATGGTGCAGTGCCTAATGGAACAGGGTGCAGTGTATAATGGAACAGGGTGCAGTGTCTAATGGACCAGGATAAGGTATCCAATGGAACAGGTTACGGAGTCAAATGGAACATGGTACTGTGTGTAATGTAACAGGGTGCAGTTTCTAATGGAACATGGTGCAGTGTCTAATGGAACAGGGTACTGAGTCTAATAGAAGATGGTGCAGTATCTAATGGAACAGGGTGCTGTGTCTAATGAAACAGGGTGCAGTGTCTAATGGACAAGGCGCAGTGTCAAATGGAACAGGGTGTAGTGTCTAATGGAACATGGTGCAGTGTCTAATATAACAGGGTGTAGTGTCTAATGTAACAGGATGTAGTGTCTAATGGAACAGGATGCGTTGTCTAATTGAACAGGATTCGCTGTCTAATTGAACAGGGTTCAGTGTCTAATGCAACAGGGTGTAGTGTATAATGTAACAGGTTGCAGTGTCTTATTGAACAGGATGCGGTGTCTAATTGAACATGGTGCAGTGTATAATGGAACATGGTACAGTGTCTAATGTAACAGGGTGCAGTGTTTAATGGAACATTGTGCAGTGTCTAATGGAACAGGGTGTAGTGTCTAATGGAACAGGGTGTAGTGTCTCGTGGAACAGGGTGTAGTGTCTAATGGAACAGGGTGCAGTGTCTAATGGAACAGGGTGCAGTGTCTAATGGCACAGGGTGCAGTGACTAATGCAACAGGGTGCAGTGTCTAATGGAACAGGGTGCAGTGTGTAATGGAACAGGGTGCAGTGTCTAATGGAACAGCGTGCAGTGTCTAATGGAACAGGGAGTAGTGTCTAATGGAACAGTGTGCGGTGTCTAATGGAACAGGGTGCAGTGTGTAATGGAACATGGTGCAGTTTCTAATTGAAATGGGTGCAGTGTCTAATTGAACAGGGTGCAGTGTCTATTGGAACAGGGTGCAGTGTCTAATGTAACAGGGTGCAGTGTCTAATGTAACAGGGTGCAGTGTCTAATGGAACAGGGTGCAGTGTCCAATGGAACAGGGTGCAGTGTATAATGGAACAGGGTGCAGTGTCTAATGGAACTGGGTGCAGTGTCTAATGGAAGAGGGTGCAGTGTCTAATGGAACAGGGAGTACTGTCAAATGGAATTGGGTGCAGTGTCTAATGGATCATCGTGCAGTGTCTAATGGAACAGGGTGCAGTGTCTAATGGAACAGGGTGCAGTGTCTAAAGGAACAGGGTGCAGTGTCTAATGGAACAGGTTGCAGTGTCTAATGGAACAAGGAGTAGTGTCTAATGTATAAGGGTGCAGTGTATAATGGAACAGGGTGCAGTGTCCAATGGAACAGGGTGCAGTGTATAATGGAACAGGGTGCAGTGTCTAATGGAACTGGGTGCAGTGTCTAATGGAAGAGGGTGCAGTGTCTAATGGAACAGTGAGTACTGTCAAATGGAATTGGGTGCAGTGTCTAATGGATCATCGTGCAGTGTATAATGGAACTGGGTGCAGTGTCTAATGGAACAGGGTGCTGTGTCTAATGGATCAGGGAGTAGTGTCTAATGGAACAGGGTGCAGTGTCTAATGGAACAGTGAGTACTGTCAAATGGAATTGGGTGCAGTGTCTAATGGATCATCGTGCAGTGTATAATGGAACTGGTTGCAGTGTCTAATGGAACAGGGTGCAGTGTCTAATGGAACAGGGAGTAGTGTCTAATGGAACAGGGTGCAGTGTCTAATGGAACAGGGTGCAGTGTCTAATGGAACAGGGTGCTGTGTCTTATGGAACAGGGTGCAGTGTCTAATGGAACAGGGAGTAGTGTCTAATGGAACAGGGTGCAGTGTCTAATGAAACAGGCTGTTGTGTCTAATGGAACAGGCTGCAGTGTCTAATGGAACAGGGAGTAGTGTCTAATGGAACAGGGTGCAGTGTCTAATGGAACATGGTGCAGTGTCTAATGGAACAGGCCGCTGTGTCTTAGGAACATGGTGCAGTGTCTAATGGAATGGGGAGCAGTGTCTAATGGAACAGGGTACGGAGTCTGATAGAAGATGGTGCAGTGTCTAATGTAACAGGGTGCAGTGTCTAATGGAACAAGGAGCGGTGTCTAATGGAACAGGGTGCAGTGTCTTATGTAACATGGTGCAGTGTCTAATGTAACAGGGTGCAGTGTCTAATGGAACATGGTACAGTGTCTAATGGAACAGGGTGCAGTGTCTAATGGAACAGGGTGTAGTGTGTAACGGAACATGGTGCAGTGCCTAATGGAACAGGGTGCAGTGTATAATGGAACAGGGTGCAGTGTCTAATGGAACAGGATAAGGTATCCAATGGAACAGGTTACGGAGTCAAATGGAACATGGTACTGTGTGTAATGTAACAGGGTGCAGTGTCTAATGGAACATGGTGCAGTGTCTAATGGAACAGGGTACTGAGTCTAATAGAAGATGGTGCAGTATCTAATGGAACAGGGTGCTGTGTCTAATGAAACAGGGTGCAGTGTCTAATGGACAAGGCGCAGTGTCAAATGGAACAGGGTGTAGTGTCTAATGGAACATGGTGCAGTGTCTAATGGAACAGGGTGCAGTGTCTAATGGAACAGGGTGCTGTGTCTTATGGAACAGGGTGCAGTGTCTAATGAAACAGGCTGTTGTGTCTAATGGAACAGGCTGCAGTGTCTAATGGAACAGGGAGTAGTGTCTAATGGAACAGGGTGCAGTGTCTAATGGAACAGTGTGCAGTGTCTAATGGAACAGGCCGCTGTGTCTTAGGAACATGGTGCAGTGTCTAATGGAATGGGGAGCAGTGTCTAATGGAACAGGGTACGGAGTCTGATAGAAGATGGTGCAGTGTCTAATGTAACAGGGTGCAGTGTCTAATGGAACAAGGAGCGGTGTCTAATGGAACAGGGTGCAGTGTCTTATGTAACATGGTGCAGTGTCTAATGTAACAGGGTGCAGTGTCTAATGGAACATGGTACAGTGTCTAATGGAACAGGGTGCAGTGTCTAATGGAACAGGGTGTAGTGTGTAACGGAACATGGTGCAGTGCCTAATGGAACAGGGTGCAGTGTATAATGGAACAGGGTGCAGTGTCTAATGGAACAGGATAAGGTATCCAATGGAACAGGTTACGGAGTCAAATGGAACTTGGTACTGTGTGTAATGTAACAGGGTGCAGTGTCTAATGGAACATGGTGCAGTGTCTAATGGAACAGGGTACTGAGTCTAATAGAAGATGGTGCAGTATCTAATGGAACAGGGTGCTGTGTCTAATGAAACAGGGTGCAGTGTCTAATGGACAAGGCGCAGTGTCAAATGGAACAGGGTGTAGTGTCTAATGGAACATGGTGCAGTGTCTAATATAACAGGGTGTAGTGTCTAATGTAACAGGGTGTAGTGTCTAATGGAACAGGATGCGTTGTCTAATTGAACAGGATTCGCTGTCTAATTGAACAGGGTTCAGTGTCTAATGCAACAGGGTGTAGTGTATAATGTAACAGGTTGCAGTGTCTTATTGAACAGGATGCGGTGTCTAATTGAACATGGTGCAGAGTATAATGGAACATGGTACAGTGTCTAATGTAACAGGGTGCAGTGTTTAATGGACCATTGTGCAGTGTCTAATGGAACAGGGTGTAGTGTCTAATGGAACAGGGTGTAGTCTCTAGTGGAACAGGGTGTAGTGTCTAATGGAACAGGGTGCAGTGTCTAATGGAACAGGGTGCAGTGTCTAATGGCACAGGGTGCAGTGACTAATGCAACAGGGTGCAGTGTCTAATGGAACAGTGTGCAGTGTGTAATGGAACAGGGTGCAGTGTCTAATGGAACAGCGTGCAGTGTCTAATGGAACAGGGAGTAGTGTCTAATGGAACAGTGTGCGGTGTCTAATGGAACAGGGTGCAGTGTGTAATGGAACATGGTGCAGTTTCTAATGGAAATGGGTGCAGTGTCTAATTGAACAGGGTGCAGTGTCTATTGGAACAGGGTGCAGTGTCTAATGGAACAGGGTGCAGTGTCTAATGGAACAGGGTGTAGTGTGTAACGGAACATGGTGCAGTGCCTAATGGAACAGGGTGCAGTGTATAATGGAACAGGGTGCAGTGTCTAATGGAACAGGATAAGGTATCCAATGGAACAGGTTACGGAGTCAAATGGAACTTGGTACTGTGTGTAATGTAACAGGGTGCAGTGTCTAATGGAACATGGTGCAGTGTCTAATGGAACAGGGTACTGAGTCTAATAGAAGATGGTGCAGTATCTAATGGAACAGGGTGCTGTGTCTAATGAAACAGGGTGCAGTGTCTAATGGACAAGGCGCAGTGTCAAATGGAACAGGGTGTAGTGTCTAATGGAACATGGTGCAGTGTCTAATATAACAGGGTGTAGTGTCTAATGTAACAGGATGTAGTGTCTAATGGAACAGGATGCGTTGTCTAATTGAACAGGATTCGCTGTCTAATTGAACAGGGTTCAGTGTCTAATGCAACAGGGTGTAGTGTATAATGTAACAGGTTGCAGTGTCTTATTGAACAGGATGCGGTGTCTAATTGAACATGGTGCAGTGTATAATGGAACATGGTACAGTGTCTAATGTAACAGGGTGCAGTGTTTAATGGAACATTGTGCAGTGTCTAATGGAACAGGGTGTAGTGTCTAATGGAACAGGGTGTAGTGTCTAGTGGAACAGGGTGTAGTGTCTAATGGAACAGGGTGCAGTGTCTAATGGAACAGGGTGCAGTGTCTAATGGCACAGGGTGCAGTGACTAATGCAACAGGGTGCAGTGTCTAATGGAACAGGGTGCAGTGTGTAATGGAACAGGGTGCAGTGTCTAATGGAACAGCGTGCAGTGTCTAATGGAACAGGGAGTAGTGTCTAATGGAACAGTGTGCGGTGTCTAATGGAACAGGGTGCAGTGTGTAATGGAACATGGTGCAGTTTCTAATTGAAATGGGTGCAGTGTCTAATTGAACAGGGTGCAGTGTCTATTGGAACAGGGTGCAGTGTCTAATGTAACAGGGTGCAGTGTCTAATGTAACAGGGTGCAGTGTCTAATGGAACAGGGTGCAGTGTCCAATGGAACAGGGTGCAGTGTATAATGGAACAGGGTGCAGTGTCTAATGGAACTGGGTGCAGTGTCTAATGGAAGAGGGTGCAGTGTCTAATGGAACAGGGAGTACTGTCAAATGGAATTGGGTGCAGTGTCTAATGGATCATCGTGCAGTGTCTAATGGAACAGGGTGCAGTGTCTAATGGAACAGGGTGCAGTGTCTAAAGGAACAGGGTGCAGTGTCTAATGGAACAGGTTGCAGTGTCTAATGGAACAAGGAGTAGTGTCTAATGTATAAGGGTGCAGTGTATAATGGAACAGGGTGCAGTGTCCAATGGAACAGGGTGCAGTGTATAATGGAACAGGGTGCAGTGTCTAATGGAACTGGGTGCAGTGTCTAATGGAAGAGGGTGCAGTGTCTAATGGAACAGTGAGTACTGTCAAATGGAATTGGGTGCAGTGTCTAATGGATCATCGTGCAGTGTATAATGGAACTGGGTGCAGTGTCTAATGGAACAGGGTGCTGTGTCTAATGGATCAGGGAGTAGTGTCTAATGGAACAGGGTGCAGTGTCTAATGGAACAGTGAGTACTGTCAAATGGAATTGGGTGCAGTGTCTAATGGATCATCGTGCAGTGTATAATGGAACTGGTTGCAGTGTCTAATGGAACAGGGTGCAGTGTCTAATGGAACAGGGAGTAGTGTCTAATGGAACAGGGTGCAGTGTCTAATGGAACAGGGTGCAGTGTCTAATGGAACAGGGTGCTGTGTCTTATGGAACAGGGTGCAGTGTCTAATGGAACAGGGAGTAGTGTCTAATGGAACAGGGTGCAGTGTCTAATGAAACAGGCTGTTGTGTCTAATGGAACAGGCTGCAGTGTCTAATGGAACAGGGAGTAGTGTCTAATGGAACAGGGTGCAGTGTCTAATGGAACAGGGTGCAGTGTCTAATGGAACAGGCCGCTGTGTCTTAGGAACATGGTGCAGTGTCTAATGGAATGGGGAGCAGTGTCTAATGGAACAGGGTACGGAGTCTGATAGAAGATGGTGCAGTGTCTAATGTAACAGGGTGCAGTGTCTAATGGAACAAGGAGCGGTGTCTAATGGAACAGGGTGCAGTGTCTTATGTAACATGGTGCAGTGTCTAATGTAACAGGGTGCAGTGTCTAATGGAACATGGTACAGTGTCTAATGGAACAGGGTGCAGTGTCTAATGGAACAGGGTGTAGTGTGTAACGGAACATGGTGCAGTGCCTAATGGAACAGGGTGCAGTGTATAATGGAACAGGGTGCAGTGTCTAATGGAACAGGATAAGGTATCCAATGGAACAGGTTACGGAGTCAAATGGAACATGGTACTGTGTGTAATGTAACAGGGTGCAGTGTCTAATGGAACATGGTGCAGTGTCTAATGGAACAGGGTACTGAGTCTAATAGAAGATGGTGCAGTATCTAATGGAACAGGGTGCTGTGTCTAATGAAACAGGGTGCAGTGTCTAATGGACAAGGCGCAGTGTCAAATGGAACAGGGTGTAGTGTCTAATGGAACATGGTGCAGTGTCTAATGGAACAGGGTGCAGTGTCTAATGGAACAGGGTGCTGTGTCTTATGGAACAGGGTGCAGTGTCTAATGAAACAGGCTGTTGTGTCTAATGGAACAGGCTGCAGTGTCTAATGGAACAGGGAGTAGTGTCTAATGGAACAGGGTGCAGTGTCTAATGGAACAGTGTGCAGTGTCTAATGGAACAGGCCGCTGTGTCTTAGGAACATGGTGCAGTGTCTAATGGAATGGGGAGCAGTGTCTAATGGAACAGGGTACGGAGTCTGATAGAAGATGGTGCAGTGTCTAATGTAACAGGGTGCAGTGTCTAATGGAACAAGGAGCGGTGTCTAATGGAACAGGGTGCAGTGTCTTATGTAACATGGTGCAGTGTCTAATGTAACAGGGTGCAGTGTCTAATGGAACATGGTACAGTGTCTAATGGAACAGGGTGCAGTGTCTAATGGAACAGGTTGTAGTGTGTAACGGAACATGGTGCAGTGCCTAATGGAACAGGGTGCAGTGTATAATGGAACAGGGTGCAGTGTCTAATGGAACAGGATAAGGTATCCAATGGAACAGGTTACGGAGTCAAATGGAACTTGGTACTGTGTGTAATGTAACAGGGTGCAGTGTCTAATGGAACATGGTGCAGTGTCTAATGGAACAGGGTACTGAGTCTAATAGAAGATGGTGCAGTATCTAATGGAACAGGGTGCTGTGTCTAATGAAACAGGGTGCAGTGTCTAATGGACAAGGCGCAGTGTCAAATGGAACAGGGTGTAGTGTCTAATGGAACATGGTGCAGTGTCTAATATAACAGGGTGTAGTGTCTAATGTAACAGGGTGTAGTGTCTAATGGAACAGGATGCGTTGTCTAATTGAACAGGATTCGCTGTCTAATTGAACAGGGTTCAGTGTCTAATGCAACAGGGTGTAGTGTATAATGTAACAGGTTGCAGTGTCTTATTGAACAGGATGCGGTGTCTAATTGAACATGGTGCAGAGTATAATGGAACATGGTACAGTGTCTAATGTAACAGGGTGCAGTGTTTAATGGACCATTGTGCAGTGTCTAATGGAACAGGGTGTAGTGTCTAATGGAACAGGGTGTAGTCTCTAGTGGAACAGGGTGTAGTGTCTAATGGAACAGGGTGCAGTGTCTAATGGAACAGGGTGCAGTGTCTAATGGCACAGGGTGCAGTGACTAATGCAACAGGGTGCAGTGTCTAATGGAACAGTGTGCAGTGTGTAATGGAACAGGGTGCAGTGTCTAATGGAACAGCGTGCAGTGTCTAATGGAACAGGGAGTAGTGTCTAATGGAACAGTGTGCGGTGTCTAATGGAACAGGGTGCAGTGTGTAATGGAACATGGTGCAGTTTCTAATGGAAATGGGTGCAGTGTCTAATTGAACAGGGTGCAGTGTCTATTGGAACAGGGTGCAGTGTCTAATGTAACAGGGTGCAGTGTCTAATGGAACAGGGTGCAGTGTCTAATGGAACAGGGTGTAGTGTGTAACGGAACATGGTGCAGTGCCTAATGGAACAGGGTGCAGTGTATAATGGAACAGGGTGCAGTGTCTAATGGAACAGGATAAGGTATCCAATGGAACAGGTTACGGAGTCAAATGGAACTTGGTACTGTGTGTAATGTAACAGGGTGCAGTGTCTAATGGAACATGGTGCAGTGTCTAATGGAACAGGGTACTGAGTCTAATAGAAGATGGTGCAGTATCTAATGGAACAGGGTGCTGTGTCTAATGAAACAGGGTGCAGTGTCTAATGGACAAGGCGCAGTGTCAAATGGAACAGGGTGTAGTGTCTAATGGAACATGGTGCAGTGTCTAATATAACAGGGTGTAGTGTCTAATGTAACAGGGTGTAGTGTCTAATGGAACAGGATGCGTTGTCTAATTGAACAGGATTCGCTGTCTAATTGAACAGGGTTCAGTGTCTAATGCAACAGGGTGTAGTGTATAATGTAACAGGTTGCAGTGTCTTATTGAACAGGATGCGGTGTCTAATTGAACATGGTGCAGAGTATAATGGAACATGGTACAGTGTCTAATGTAACAGGGTGCAGTGTTTAATGGACCATTGTGCAGTGTCTAATGGAACAGGGTGTAGTGTCTAATGGAACAGGGTGTAGTGTCTAGTGGAACAGGGTGTAGTGTCTAATGGAACAGGGTGCAGTGTCTAATGGAACAGGGTGCAGTGTCTAATGGCACAGGGTGCAGTGACTAATGCAACAGGGTGCAGTGTCTAATGGAACAGTGTGCAGTGTGTAATGGAACAGGGTGCAGTGTCTAATGGAACAGCGTGCAGTGTCTAATGGAACAGGGAGTAGTGTCTAATGGAACAGTGTGCGGTGTCTAATGGAACAGGGTGCAGTGTGTAATGGAACATGGTGCAGTTTCTAATGGAAATGGGTGCAGTGTCTAATTGAACAGGGTGCAGTGTCTATTGGAACAGGGTGCAGTGTCTAATGTAACAGGGTGCAGTGTCTAATGTAACAGGGTGCAGTGTCTAATGTAACAGGGTGCAGTGTCTAATGGAACAGGGTGCAGTGTCCAATGGAACAGGGTGCAGTGTATAATGGAACAGGGTGCAGTGTCTAATGGAACTGGGTGCAGTGTCTAATGGAAGAGGGTGCAGTGTCTAATGGAACAGGGAGTACTGTCAAATGGAATTGGGTGCAGTGTCTAATGGATCATCGTGCAGTGTCTAATGGAACAGGGTGCAGTGTCTAATGGAACAGGGTGCAGTGTCTAAAGGAACAGGGTGCAGTGTCTAATGGAACAGGTTGCAGTGTCTAATGGAACAAGGAGTAGTGTCTAATGTATAAGGGTGCAGTGTATAATGGAACAGGGTGCAGTGTCCAATTGAACAGGGTGCAGTGTATAATGGAACAGGGTGCAGTGTCTAATGGAACTGGGTGCAGTGTCTAATGGAAGAGGGTGCAGTGTCTAATGGAACAGTGAGTACTGTCAAATGGAATTGGGTGCGGTGTCTAATGGATCATCGTGCAGTGTATAATGGAACAGGGTGCAGTGTCTAATGGAACAGGGTGCAGTGTCTAATGGAACAGGGTGCAGTGTCTCATGGAACAGGCCGCTGTGTCGTAGTAACATGGTGCAGTGTCTAATGGAAAGGGGAGCAGTGTCTAATGGAACAGGGTGAAATGTCTAATGGAACAGGGTGCAGTGTCTAATGGAACAGGGTGCAGTGTCTAATGGAACAGGGTGCAGTGTCTAATGGAACAGGGTGCTGTGTCTAATGGAACAGGGTGCAGTGTCTAATGAAACAGGCTGTTGTGTCTAATGGAACAGGCTGCAGTGTCTAATGGAACAGGGAGTAGTGTCTAATGGAACAGGGTGCAGTGTCTAATGGAACAGGGTGCATTGTCTAATGGAACAGGATGCGTTGTCTAATTGAACAAGATGCGGTCTCTAATTGAACATGGTGCAGTGTATAATGGAAAATGGTAAAGTATCTAATGTAACAGGGTGCAGAGTCTAAGTGAACAGGGTGCAGTGTCTAATAGAACATGGTGCAGTGTCTAATGTAACAGGGTGATGTGTCTAATGGAACAGCGTGTAGTGTCTAATGTAACAGGGTGCAGTGTCGAATGGAACAGGGTGCAGTGACTAATGCAACAGGGTGCAGTGTCTAATGGAACAGGGTGCAGTGTGTAATGGAACAGGGTGCAGTGTCTAATGGAACAGGGTGCAGTGTCTAATGGAACATGGTGCAGTGACTAATGTAAAAGGGTGCAGTGTCTAATGGAACAGGCTGCAGTTTCTAATGGAACAGGGTGCAGTGTCTAATGGAACACGTTGCAGTGTCTAATGGAACAAGAAGTAGTGTCTAATGTATAAGGGTGCAGTATATAATGGAACAGGGTGCAGTGTCTAATGGAACTGGGTGCAGCGTCTAATGGAACAGGGAGTAGTGTGTAATGAAACAGGGTGCAGTGTATAATGGAACAGGGTGCAGTGTCTAATGGAACAGGGTGTAGTGTCTAATGGAACAGTGTGGAGTGTCTAATGGAACAGGGTGCAGTGTCTAATGGAACAGGGTGCTGTGTCTAATGGAACAGGGTGCAGTGTCTAATGGAACAGGGTGCAGTGTCAAATTGAACATGGTGCAGTTTCTAATGGAACAGGGTGCAGTGTCTAATGGAACAGGGTGCAGTGTCTAATGGAACAGGGTGTAGTGTCTAATGGAACAGTGTGGAGTGTCTAATGGAACAGGGTGCAGTGTCTAATGGAACAGGGTGCTGTGTCTAATGGAACAGGGTGCAGTGTCTAATGGAACAGGGTGCAGTGTCAAATTGAACATGGTGCAGTGTCTAATGGAAGAGGGTGCAGTGTCTAATGGAACAGGGAGTAGTGTCAAATGGAATAGAGTGCAGTGTCTAATGGAACATGGTGCAGTGTCTAATGTAACAGGGTGCAGTGTCTAATGGAACAGGCTGCAGTGTCTAATGGAACAGGGTGCAGTGTCTAATGGAACACGTTGCAGTGTCTAATGGAACAAGAAGTAGTGTCTAATGTATAAGGGAGCAGTATATAATGGAACAGGGTGCAGTGTCTAATGGAACTGGGTGCAGCGTCTAATGGAACAGGGAGTAGTGTCTAATGTAACAGGGTGCAGTGTATAATGGAACAGGGTGCAGTGTCTAATGGAACAGGGTGTAGTGTCTAATGGAACAGGGTGCAGTGTCTCATGGAACAGGGTGCAGTGTCTAATGGAACAGGGTGCTGTGTCTAATGGAACAGGGTGCAGTGTCTAATGGAACAGGGTGCAGTGTCAAATTGAACATGGTGCAGTTTCTAATGGAACAGGGTGCAGTGTCTAATGGAACAGGGTGTAGTGTCTAATGGAACAGTGTGGAGTGTCTAATGGAAACGGGTGCAGTGTCTAATGGAACAGGGTGCTGTGTCTAATGGAACAGGGTGCAGTGTCTAATGGAACAGGGTGCAGTGTCAAATTGAACATGGTGCAGTGTCTAATGGAACATGGTGCAGTGTCAAATGGAACAGGGTGTAGTTTCTAATGTAACAGGGTGCAGTGTCTAATCTAACAGGGTGCAGTGTCTAATGTAACAGGGTGCAGTGTATAATGGAACACGGTGCAGTGTCTAATGTAGCAGGCTGCAGTGTCTAATGGAACAGGGTGCAGTGTAAAATGGAACAGAGTGCATTGTCTAATGGAACAGGGTGCAGTGTCTGATGGAATAGTGTGGAGTGTCTAATGGAATAGTGTGGAGTGTCTAATGGAACAGGGTGCATTGACTAATGGAACAGGGTGCAGTGTCTAATGGAACAGGGTGTAGTGTCTAATGGAATAGCGTGGAGTGTCAAATGGAACAGGGTGCAGTGTCTAATGGAACAGGGTGCAGTGTCTAATGGAACAGGATGCGGTATCCAATGGAACAGGTTGCAGAGTCTAACGGAACATGGTGCAGTGTGTAATGTAACAGGCTGCCTTGTCGAATGGAACATGGTGCAGTGTCTAATGGAACAGGGTACGGAGCCGAATTGAAGATGGTGCAGTGTCTAATGTAACAGGGTGCTGTGTCTAATGGAACAGGGTGTAGTGTCTAATGGAACAGGGTGTAGTGTCTAATGAAACATGGTGCAGTGTCTAATGTAACAGGGTGTAGTGTGTAATGGAACAGGATGCATTGTCCAATTGAACAGGATTCGGTGTCCAATTGAACAGGGTGCAGTGTCTAATGGAACAGGGTGTAGTGTATAATGTAACAGGGTGCAATGTCTAATGGAACAGGATGCGTTGTCTAATTGAACAGGATGCGGTGTCTAATTGAACATGGTGCAGTGTATAATGGAACAGGGTGTAGTGTCTAATGGAACATGGTGCAGTGTCTAATGGAACAGGGTGCAGTGTCTAATGGAACAGGGTGCAGTGTCTAATGGAACATGGTGCAGTGTCTAATGTAACACGGTGAAGTGTCTAATGGAACATGGTGCAGTGTCTAATGGAACAGGGTGCAGTGTCTAATGGAACAGGGTGCAGTGACTAATGCAACAGGGTGCAGTGTCTAATGGAACAGGGTGCAGTGTGTAATGGAACAGGGTGCAGTGTCTAATGGATCAGCACGCAGTGTCTAATGGAACAGGGAGTAGTGTCTAATAGAACAGTGTGCGGTGTCTAATGGAACATGGTGCAGTTTCTAATTGAAATGGGTGCAGTGTCTAATTGAACAGGGTTCAGTGTCAATTGGAACAGGGTGCAGTGTCTAATGGAACAGGGTGCAGTGTCCAATGGAACAGGGTGCAGTGTATAATGGAACAGGGTGCAGTGTTTAATGGAACTGGGTGCAGTGTCTAATGGAAGAGGGTGCAGTGTCTAATGGAACAGGGACTACTGTCAAATGGAATTGGGTGCAGTGTCTAATGGATCATGGCGCAGTGTATAATGGAACAGGGTGCAGTGTCTAATGGAACAGGGTGCAGTGTCGAAAGGAACAGGGTGCAGTGTCTAATGGAACAGGTTGCAGGGTCTAATGGAACATGGAGTAGTGTCTAATGTAACAGGGTGCGGTGTCTAATAGAACATGGTGCAATGTCTAATGTAACAGGGTGCAGTGTCTTATGTAACATGGTGCAGTGTCTAATGTAACAGGGTGCAGTGTCTAATGGAACATGGTACAGTGTCTAATGGAACAGGGTGCAGTGTCTAATGGAACAGGGTGTAGTGTCTAATGGAACAGGGTGTAGTGTCTAATGGATCAGGGTGCAGTGTCTAATGGAACAGGGTGCAGTGACTAATGGAACAGGGTGCAGTTTCTAATGGAACATGGTGCAGTTTCTAATGGAAATGGGTGCAGTGTCTAATGGAAGAGGGTGCAGTGTCTAATGGAACAGGGAGTAGTGTCAAATGGAATAGGGTGATGTGTCTAATGGAACATGGTGCAGTGTCTAATGTAACAGGGTGCAGTGTCTAATGGAACAGGGTGCAGTGTCTAATGCAGCAGGGTGCAGTGTCTAATGGAACAGGTTGCAGTGTCTAATGTAACAAGGAGTAGTGTCTAATGTATAAGGGTGCAGTGTGTAATGGAACAGGGTGCAGTGTCTAATGGAACAGGGTGCAGTGTCTAATAGATAAGGGAGTAGTGTCTAATGTAACAGGGTGCAGTGTATAATGGAACAGGGTGCAGTGTCTAATTGTACAGCGTGCAGTGTCTAATGGAACAGGGCGCTGTGTCTAATGGAACAGAGTGTAGTGTCTAATTGAACGAGGAGCGGTGTCAAATGGAACAGGGTGCAGTGTATAATGGAACAGAGTGTAGTGTCTAATTGAACGAGGAGCGGTGTCAAATGGAACAGGGTGCAGTGTATAATGGAACAGGTTTCAGTGTACAATGGAACAGGGTGTAATGTCTATTGGAACAGGGTGTAGTGTGTAATGGTACCGGGTGCAGTGTCTAATGTAACAAGGTGCAGTGTCTAATGGAACAGGGTGTATTGTCTAATGGAACAGGGTGCAGTGTCTAATGGAACAGGGTGCAGTGTCTAATGGAACAGGGTGCAGTGACTAATTTAAAAGGGTGCAGTGTCTAATGGAACATGGTGCAGTTTCTAATGGAAATGGGTGCAGTGTCTAATTGAACAGGGTGCAGTGTCTATTGGAACAGGGTGCAGTGTCTAATGTAACAGGGTGCAGTGTCTAATGTAACAGGGTGCAGTGTCTAATGGAACAGGGTGCAGTGTCTAATGGAACAGGGTGCAGTGTCTAATGGAACAGGGTGCTGTGTCTAATGGAACAGGGTGCAGTGTCTAATGGAACAGGGTGCAGTGTCTAATGGAACAGGGTGCAGTGTCTAATCGAACATGGTGCAGTGTCTAATGGATCAAGGTGCAGTGTCTAATGGAACATGGTGCAGTGTCTAATGGAACAGGATGCAGTGTCTAATTGAACTTGGTGCAGTGTCTAATGGAACAGGGTGTAGTGTCTAATGGAACAGGGAGCAGTGTCTAATGGAACAGGGAGCAGTGTCTAATGGAACAGGGTGTAGATTCTAATGCAACACTGTGCAGTGTCTATGAAAAAGGATGCAGTGTCTAATGGTACAGGGTGCGATGTCTAATGGAACAGGGTACGGTTTCTATTAGAAAAGGGTGCAGTGTCTAATGGAACATGGTGCAGTGTCTAATGGAACAGGGTGTGGTGTCTATTGAAACATGGTGCAGTGTCTGATGGAACATGGTGCAGTGTCTAATGGAACATGGTGCAGTGTCTAATGGAACAGGGTGCAGTGTCTAATCTAACAGGGTGCAGTGTCTAATGGAACATGGTGCAGTGTCTAATGGAACATGGTGCAGTGTCTAATGGAACAGGGTGCGGTGTCTAATGGAACAGGGTGCAGTGTCTAATAGAACAGGGTGCAGTGATAAATGGAACAGGGTGTCGTGTGTAATGGAACAGGGTGCCGTGTCAAATGGAAAAGGGTGCAGTGTATAATGGAACAGGGTGCAGTGTCTAATGGAACAGGATGCGGTATCCAATGGAACAGGCTACGGAGTCTAATAGAAGATGGTGCAGTGTCTAATGTAACAGGGTGCAGATTCTAATGGAACATGGTGCAGTGTTTAATGGAAAAGGATGCGGTGTCTAATGGAACAGGGTGCAGTGTCTAATGGAACAAGGAGCGGTGTCTAATGGAACAGGGTGTAGTATCTAATGGAACAGGGTGCAGTTACTAATGGAACAGGGTGCAGTGTCTAATGGAACAAGAAGCGGTGTCTAATGGAACAGGGTGTAGTGTCTAATGAAACATGGTGCAGTGTCTAATATAACAGGGTGCAGTTTCTAATGTAACAGGGTGTAGTGTCTAATGGAACAGGTTGCATTGTCCAATTGA
Organism: Cetorhinus maximus; assembly: GCF_964194155.1. Lineage (NCBI taxonomy): Eukaryota > Metazoa > Chordata > Chondrichthyes > Lamniformes > Cetorhinidae > Cetorhinus > Cetorhinus maximus. The sequence continues at coordinate 424,982 of NW_027596180.1, read as the reverse complement.
ACAGGATTCGGTGTCTAATTGAACAGGGTGCAGTGTCTAATGGAATAGGATGCGTTGTCTGATTGAACAGGATGCGGTGTCGAATTGAACATGGTGCAGTGTATAATGGAACATGGTACAGTGTCTAATGTAACATGGTGCAGTGTCTAATGGAACATGGTGCAGTGTCTAATGGAACAGGGTGCAGTGTCTAATGTAACAGGGTGCAGTGTCTAATGGAACAGGGTGCAATGTCTAATGGAACATGGTGCAGTGTCTAATGGAACAGGGAGTAGTGTCAAATGGAATAGGGTGATGTGTCTAATGGAACATGGTGCAGTGTCTAATGTAACAGGGTGCAGTGTCTAATGGAACAGGGTGCAGTGTCTAATGCAGCAGGGTGCAGTGTCTAATGGAACAGGTTGCAGTGTCTAATGTAACAAGGAGTAGTGTCTAATGTATAAGGGTGCAGTGTGTAATGGAACAGGGTGCAGTGTCTAATGGAACAGGGTGCAGTGTCTAATGGAGCAGGGAGTAGTGTCTAATGTAATAGGGTGCAGTGTATAATGGAACAGGGTGCAGTGTCTAATGGAACTGGGTGCAGTGTCTAATGGAACAAGGTGTAGTGTCTAATGGAACAGGGTGGAGTGTCTACTGGAACAGGGTGCAGTGTCTAATTGTACAGCGTGCAGTGTCTAATGGAACAGGGTGCTGTGTCTAATGGAACAGGGTGCAGTGTCTAATGGAACAGGGTGCAGTGTCTAATGTAACAGGGTGCAGTGTCTAATGGAACAGGGTGCAATGTCTAATGGAACATGGTGCAGTGTCTAATGTAACAGGGTGAAGTGTCTAATGGAACAGGGTGTAGTGTCTAATGGAACGAGGAGCGGTGTCAAATGGAACAGGGTGCAGTGTATAATGGAACAGGTTTCAGTGTACACTGGAACAGGGTGTAATGTCTATTGGAACAGGGTGTAGTGTGTAATGGTACCGGGTGCAGTGTCTAATGTAACAAGGTGCAGTGTCTTTTGGAACAGGGTGTATTGTCTAATGGAACAGGGTGCAGTGTCTAATGGAACAGGGTGCAGTGTCTAATGGAACAGGGTGTAGTGTCTAATTGAACGAGGAGCGGTGTCAAATGGAACAGTGAGCAGTGTGTAATGGAACAGGGTGCAGTGTATAATGGAACAGGGTGTAGTGTCTAATGGAACAGGGTGTAGATTCTAATGGAACACGGTGCATTGTCTAATGGAAGATGGTGCAGTGTCTAATGTAACTGGGTGTAGTGTCTAATGGAACAGAGTGTAGTGTCTAATGGAACAGGGTGCAGTGTCTAATGGAACATTGTGCAGTGTCTAATGTAACAGGGTGCAGTGTCTAATGGAACATGGTACAGTGTCTAATGGAACATGGTGCAGTGTCTAATGGAAATGGGTGCAGTGTACAATGGAACATGGTGCAGTGTCTAATGGAAGAGGGTGCAGTGTATAATGGAACAGGGTGCAGTGTCTAATGGAACAGGATAAGGTATCGAATGGAACAGGTTGCGGAGTCTAATGGAACATGGTGCAGTGTGTAATGTAACAGGGTGCAGTGTCTAATGGAACAGGGTGCAGTGTCTAATGGAACAAGGAGCGGTGTCAAATGGAACAGGGTGCAGTGTATAATGGAAGAGGGTGCAGTGTCTAATGGAACTGGGTGCAGTGTCTAATTGAAAGAGGAGCTGTGTCAAATGGAACAGGGTGCAGTGTGTAATGGAACAGGGTGCAATGTCTAATGGAACAGGGTGCGGTGTCTAATGGAACAGGGTGCAGTGTGTAATGGAACATGGTGCAGTGTCTAATGGAACAGGGTGTAGTGTCTAATGGAACAGGGTGCAGTGTCTAATGGATCAGGGTGCAGTGTCTAATGGAACAGGGTGTAGTGTCTAATGGAACAGGGTGTAGTGTCTAATGGAACAGGGTGCAGTGTCTAATGGAACAGGGTGCAGTGACTAATGGAACAGGGTGCAGTGTCTAATGGAACATGGTGCAGTTTCTAATGGAAATGGGTGCAGTGTCTAATTGAACAGGGTGCAGTGTCTATTGGAATAGGGTGCAGTGTCTAATGTAACAGGGTTTAGTGTCTAATGTAACAGGGTGTAGTGTCTAATGGAACAGGGTGCAGTGTCCAATGGAACAAGGTGCAGTGTATAATGGAACAGGGTGCAGTGTCTAATGGAACAGGGTGCAGTGTCTAATGGAACAGGGTGTGTTGTCTAATGGAACAGGGTGCAGTGTCTAATAGAACAGGGTGTAGTGTGTAACGGAACATGGTGCAGTGTCTAATGGAACAGGGTGCAGTGTATAATGGAACAGGGTGCAGTGTCTAATGGAACATGATAAGGTATCGAATGGAACAGGTTACGGAGTCTAATGGAACATGGTGCAGTGTGTAATGTAACAGGGTGCAGTGTCTAATGGAACATGGTGCAGTGTCTAATGGAACAGGGTACTGAGTCTAATAGAAGATGGTGCATTGTCTAATGGAACAAAGAGCGGTGTCAAATGGAACAGGGTGCAGTGTATAATGGAACAGGGTGCAGTGTCTAATGGAACTGGGTGCAGTGTCTAATTGAAAGAGGAGCGGTGTCAAATGGAACAGGGTGCAGTGTATAATGGAACAGGGTGCAGTGTATAATGGAACAGGGTGTAGTGTCTAATGGAACAGGGTGCAGTTTCTAATGGAACAAAGAGCAGTGTCTAATGGAACATGGTGTAGTGTTTAATGGAACAGGGTGTACATTCTAATGGAACACGCTGCAATGTCTAATGGAACAGGGTGCGGTGTCTAATGGAACAGGGTGCGGTTTCTAATGGAAAATGGTGCAGTGTCTAATGTAACAGGGTGCAGTGTCTAATGGAACATGGTGCAGTGTCTAATGGAACAGGGTGTAGTGTCTAATGGAACAGGGTGCAGTGTCTAATGGATCAGGGCGCAGTGTCTAATGGAACAGGGTGTAGTGTCTAATGGAACAGGGTGTAGTGTCTAATGGAACAGGGTGCAGTGTCTAATGGAACAGGGTGCAGTGTCTAATGTATAAGGGTGCATTGTATAATGGAACAGGGTGCAGTTTCTAATGGAACAGGGAGTAGTGTCTCATGTAACAGGGTGCAGTGTATAATGGAACTGGGTGCAGTGTCTAATGGAACAGGGTGCAGTGTCTAATGGAACAGGGTGCAGTGTCTAATGGAACATGGTGCAGTGTCTAATGGAACAGGGTGCTGTGTCTAATGGAACAGGGTGCAGTGTCTAATGGAACAGGGTGTAGCGTCTAATGGAACAGGGAGTAGTGTCTAATGGAACAGGGTGTAGTGTCTAATGGAACAGGGCGCTGTGTCTTAGGAACATGTTGCAGTGTCTAATGGAATGGGGAGCAGTGTCTAATGGAACATGGTGCAGTGTATAATGGAACAAGCTGCAGTGTCTAAAGGAACATGGTGCAGTGTCTAATGGAAAAGGATGCGGTGTCTAATTGAACAGGATGCAGTGTCAAACGGAACAGGGTGTAGTGTCTAATGTAACAGGGTGCAGTGTCTAAGGTAGCAGGGTTCAGTGTATAATGTAAGAGGGTGCAGTGTCTAATGTAGCAGGCTGCAGTGTCTAATTGAACAGGATGCGTTGTCTAATGTAACAGGGTGCAGTGTCTAAGGTAGCAGGGTTCAGTGTATAATGTAAGAGGGTGCAGTGTCTAATGTAGCAGGCTGCAGTGTCTAATTGAACAGGATGCGTTGTCTAATGGAACAGGGTGCAGTGTCTAAGGTAGCAGGGTTCAGTGTATAATGTAAGAGGGTGCAGTGTCTAATGTAGCAGGCTGCAGTGTCTAATTGAACAGGATGCGTTGTCTAATGGAACAGGGTGCAGTGTCTAAGGTAGCAGGGTTCAGTGTATAATGTAACAGGGTGCAGTGTCTAAGGTAGCAGGCTGCAGTGTCTAATTGAACAGGATGCGTTGTCTAATGGAACAGGATGCAGTGTATAGTGGAACATGGTGCAGTGACTAATGAAACAGGGTGCAGTGTCTAATGGAACAGGGTGCAGTGTATAAAGGAACATGGTGCAGTGTATAATGGATAAACGTGCAGTGTCTAAATGAACATGGTGCAGTGTCTAATGGAACAGGGTGCGGTGTCTATTGAAACATGGTGCAGTGTCTGATGGAACATGGTGCAGTGTCTAATGGAACATGGTGCAGTGTCTAATGTAACAGGGTGCAGTGTCTAATGGAACATGGTGCAGTGTCTAATGGAACAGGGTGCAGTGTCTAATCGAACAGGGTGCAGTGTCTAATAGAACAGGGTGCAGTGATAAATGGAACAGGGTGTAGTGTGTAATGGAACAGGGTGCCGTGTCAAATGGAAAAGGGTGCAGTGTATAATGGAACAGGGTGCAGTGTCTAATGGAACAGGATGCGGTATCCAATGGAACAGGGTGCGGAGTCTAACGGAACATGGTGCAGTGTCTAATGGAACAGGGTGCGGAGTCTAACGGAACATGGTGCAGTGTCTAATGTAACAGGGTGCAGATTCTAATGCAACATGGTGCAGTGTTTAATGGAAAAGGATGCGGTGTCTAATGGAACAGGGTGCAGTGTCTAATGTAACAGGGTGCAGTGTCTAATGGAACAAGGAGCGGTGTCTAATGGAACAGGGTGTAGTGTCTAATGGAACAGGGTGCATTTACTAATGGAACAGGGTGCAGTGTCTAATGGAACAAGAAGCGGTGTCTAATGGAACAGTGTGTAGTGTCTAATGGAACATGGTGCAGTGTCTAATATAACAGGGTGCAGTGTCTAATGTAACAGGGTGTAGTGTCTAATGGAACAGGTTGCATTGTCCAATTGAACAGGATTTGGTGTCTAATTGAACAGGGTGCAGTGTCTAATGGAATAGGATGCGTTGTCTGATTGAACAGGATGCGGTGTCGAATTGAACATGGTGCAGTGTATAATGGAACATGGTACAGTGTCTAATGTAACATGGTGCAGTGTCTAATGGAACATGGTGCAGTGTCTAATGGAACAGGGTGCAGTGTCTAATGTAACAGGGTGCAGTGTCTAATGGAACAGGGTGCAATGTCTAATGGAACATGGTGCAGTGTCTAATGTAACAGGGTGTAGTGTCTAATGGAACAGGGTGCAGTGTCTAATGGAACAGGGTGCAGTGACTAATGGAACAGGGTGCAGTGTCTAATGGAACCTGGTGCAGTTTCTAATGGAAATGGGTGCAGTGTCTAATTGAACAGGGTGCAGTGTCAAATGGAACAGGGTGCAGTGCCTAATGTAACAGGGTGCAGTGTCTAATGTAACAGGGTGTAGTGTCTAATGGAACAGGGTGCAGTGTCTAATGGAACAGGGTGCAGTGTCTAATGTATAAGGGTGCATTGTATAATGGAACAGGGTGCAGTTTCTAATGGAACAGGGAGTAGTGTCTCATGTAACAGGGTGCAGTTTATAATGGAACTGGGTGCAGTGTCTAATGGAACAGGGTGCAGTGTCTAATGGAACAGGGTGCAGTGTCTAATGGAACATGGTGCAGTTTCTAATGGAAATGGGTGCAGTGTCTAATTGAACAGGGTGCAGTGTCTATTGGAACAGGTTGCAGTGTCTAATGTAACAGGGTGCAGTGTCTAATGTAACAGGGTGCAGTGTCTAATGTAACAGGGTGTAGTGTCTAATGGAACAGGGTGCAGTGTCCAATGGAACAGGGTGCAGTGTATAATGGAACAGGGTGCAGTGTCTAATGGAACAGGGTGCAGTGTCTAATGGAACAGGGTGTAGTGTGTAACGGAACATGGTGCAGTGTCTAATGGAACAGGGTGCAGTGTATAATGGAACAGGGTGCAGTGTCTAATGGAACATGATAAGGTATCGAATGGAACAGGTTGCGGAGTCTAATGGAACATGGTGCAGTGTGTAATGTAACAGAGTGCAGTGTCTAATGGAACATGGTGCAGTGTCTAATGGAACAGGGCACTGAGTCTAATAGAAGATGGTGCATTGTCTAATGGAACAAGGAGCGGTGTCAAATGGAACAGGGTGCAGTGTATAATGGAACAGGGTGCAGTGTCTCATGGAACTGGGTGCAGTGTCTAATTGAACAAGGAGCGGTGTCAAATGGAACAGGGTGCAGTGTATAATGGAACAGGGTGCAGTGTATAATGTAACAGGGTGTAGTGTCTAATGGAACAGGGTGCAGTTTCTAATGAAACAGGGAGCAGTGTCTAATGGAACATGGTGTAGTGTTTAATGGAACAGGATGTAGATTCTAATGGAACACGGTGCAATGTCTAATGGAACAGGGTGCGGTGTCTAATGGAACAGGGTGCGGTTTCTAATGGAAAATGGTGCAGTGTCTAATGTAACAGGGTGCAGTGTCTAATGGAACATGGTGCAGTGTCTAATGGAACAGGGTGTAGTGTCTAATGGAACAGGGTGCAGTGTCTAATGGATCAGGGCGCAGTGTCTAATGGAACAGGGTGTAGTGTCTAATGGAACAGGGTGTAGTGTCTAATGGAACAGGGTGCAGTGTCTAATGTAACAGGGTGTAGTGTCTAATGGAACAGGGAGCAGTGTCTAATGGAACAGGGTGCAGTGTCTAATGGAACAGGGTGTAGTGTCTAATGGAACAGGGTGTAGTGTCTAATGGAACAGGGTGCAGTGTCTAATGTAACAGGGTGTAGTGTCTAATGGAACAGGGAGCAGTGTCTAATGGAACAGGGTGCAGTGTCTAATGTATAAGGGTGCATTGTATAATGGAACAGGGTGCAGTTTCTAATGGAACATGGAGTAGTGTCTCATGTAACAGGGTGCAGTGTATAATGGAACTGGGTGCAGTGTCTAATGGAACAGGGTGCTGTGTCTAATGGAACAGGGTGCAGTGTCTAATGGAACAGGGTGTAGTGTCTAATGGAAGAGGCTGCAGTGTCTAATGGAACAGGGAGTAGTGTCTAATGGAACAGGGCGCTGTTTCTTAGGAACATGTTGCAGTGTCTAATGGAATGGGGAGCAGTGTCTAATGGAACACGGTGCAGTGTATAATGGAACAAGCTGCAGTGTCTAAAGGAACATGGTGCAGTGTCTAATGGAAAAGGATGCGGTGTCTAATTGAACAGGATGCAGTGTCAAACGGAACAGGGTGTAGTGTCTAATGTAACAGGGTGCAATGTCTAATGTAACAGGGTGCAGTGTCTAAGGTAGCAGGGTTCAGTGTATAATGTAAGAGGGTGCAGTGTCTAATGTAGCAGGCTGCAGTGTCTAATGGAACAGGGTGCAGTGTCTAATGGAACAGGGTGCAGTGTCTAATGAAACATGGTACAGTGTCTAATGTAACAGGGTGCGGTATCTATTAGAACATGTTGCAGTGACTAATGTAACAGGGTTCAGTGTCTAATGTAACAGGGTGCAGTGTCTAATTTGACAGGGTGCAGTGTATAATGCAACAGGGTGCAGTGTCTAATGGAAGACGGAGCAGTGTCTAATGGAACAGGGCGCAGTGTCTAATGGAACAGGGTGCAGTGTCTAATGTAACAAGGTGCAGTGTCTGATGGAACAGAGTGTAGTGTCTAATGGAAGAGGGTGCGGTGTCTAATGGAACAGGGTGTAGTGTCTAGTGGAACAGGGTGCAGTGTCTAATGGAACAGGGTGTATGTTTAATTGAACGAGGAGCGGTGTCAAATGGAACAGGGTGCAGTGTATAATGGAACAGGGTCTAGTGTCTAATGGAACAGTGTGCAGTGTCTAATGGAACAGGGCGCAGTGTCTAATGGAACAGGGTGTAGTGTCAAATGCAACATGGTGTAATGTCTAATGGAACAAGGTGCTGTGTCTATTGAAACAGGGGGCAGTGTCTAATGGAACATGGTGCTGTGTCTAATGGAATGGGGTGCAGTGTCTAATGGAACAGGGTACAGTGTCTAAAGGAACATGGTGCAGTGTATAATGGATAAACGTGCAGTGTCTAAATGAACATGGTGCAGTGTCAAATGGAACAGGATGCGGTGCCTAATTGAACAGGATGCACTGTCTAATGTAACAGGGTGCAGTGTCTAATGTAACAGGGTGCAGTGTCTAATGTAACAGGTTGCAGTGTATAATGTAACAGGGTGCAGAGTCTAATGTAACAGGGTGCAGTGTCCAATGGAACAGGGTGCAGTGTCTAATGCAACATGGTACAGTGTCTAATGGAACAGGGTGCGGTGTCTAATAGAACATGGTGCAATGTCTAATGTAACAGGGTGCAGTGTCTAATGAGACAGGGCGCAGTGTATAATGCAACAGTGTGCAGTGTCTAATGGAACACGGTGCAGTTTCTAATGGAACAGGGTGTAGTGTCTAATGGAACAGGGTGCAGTGTCTAATGGAACAGGGTGTAGTGTCTAATTGAACGAGGAGCGGTGTCAAATGAAACAGGGTGCAGCGTATAATGGAACAGGGTGCAGTTTATACTGGAACAGGGTGTAGTTTGTATTGGAACAGGGTGCAGTGTGTAATGGAACAGGGTGCAGTGTCTAATGTAAAAAGGTGCATTGTCTAATGGAACAGGGTGTAGTGTCTAATGGAACAGGGTGCAGTGTCTAATGGAACAGGGTATAGTGTCTAATGGAACAGGGTGCAGTTTCTAATGGAACAGGGTGTAGTGTCTAATTGAACGAGGAGCTGTGTCAAGTGCAACAGGGTGCAGTGTGTAATGGAACAGGGTGCAGTGTCTAATGGAACAGGGTGCAGTGTATAATGGAACAGGGTGTAGTGTCTAATGGAACAGGGTGCAGTTTCTAATGGAACAGGGAGCAGTGTCTAATGGAACATGGTGTAGTGTTTAATGGAACACGGTGCAGTGTCTAATGGAGCAGGGTGCGGTGTCTAATGGAACAGCGTGCGGTTTCTAATGGAAAATGGTGCAGTGTCTAATGTAACAGGGTGCAGTGTCTAATGGAACATGGTGCAGTGTCTAATGGAACATGGTGCAGTGTCTAATGGAACATGGTGCAGCGTCTAATGTAACAGGGTGCAGTGTCTAATGGAACAGGGTGTAGTGTCTAATGGAACAGGGTGTGGTGTCTAATGGAACAGGGTGCAGTGTCTAATGGAACATGGTGCAGCGTCTAATGTAACAGGGTGCAGTGTCTAATGGAACAGGGTGTAGTGTCTTATGGAACAGGGTGCAGTGTCAAATGGAACAGGGTACAGTGTCTAATGGAACATGGTGCCGTGTCTAATGGAACATGGTGCGGTGTCTAATGGAACAGGGTGTGTTGTCTAATGGAACAGGGTGCAGTGTCTAATGGAACAGGCTGCAGTGTCTAATGGAACAGGGTGTAGTGTCTAATGGAACATGGTGCAGTGTCTAATGTAACAGGGTGCAGTGTCTAATGGAACATGGTGCGGTGTCTAATGGAACAGGGTGTGTTGTCTAATGGAACAGGGTGCAGTGTCTAATGAAACAGGGTGCAGTGACTAATGGAACAAGGAGCGGTATCTAATGGAACAGGGTATAGTGTCTAATGGAACATGGTGCAGTGTCTAATATAACAGGGTGCTGTGTCTAATGTAACAGGGTGTAGTGTCTAATGGAACAGGATGCGTTGTCTAATTGAACAGGATTCGGTGTCTAATTGAACAGGGTGCAGTGTCTAATGCAACAGGGTGTAGTGTATAATGTAACAGGGTGCAGTGTCTAATGGAACAGGATGCGTTGTCTAATTGAACACGATGCGGTGTCTAATTCAACATGGTGCAGTGTATAATGGAACATGGTACAGTGTCTAATGTAACAGGGTGCAGTTTTTAATGGAACATTGTGCAGTGTCTAATGGAACAGGGTGCAGTGTCTAATGGAACAGGGTGCAGTGTATAATGGATCAGGGTGTAGTGACTAATGCAACAGGGTGTAGTGTCTAATGGAACAGGGTGTAGTGTCTAATGGAACAGGGTGCAGTGTCTAATGGAACAGTGTGCAGTGACTAATGCAACAGGGTGCAGTGTCTAATGGAACAGGGTGCAGTGTGTAATGGAACAGGGTGCAGTGTCTAATGAAACATGGTGCAGTGTCTAATGGAACAGGGAGTAGTGTCGAATGGAACAGTGTGCGGTGTCTAATGGAACAGGGTGCAGTGTCTAATGGAACATGGTGAAGTTTCTAATGGAAATGGGTGCAGTGTCTAATTGAACAGGGTGCAGTGTCTATTGGAACAGGGTGCAGTGTCTAATGTAACAGGGTGCAGTGTATAATGTAACAGGGTGTAGTGTCTAATGGAACAGGGTGCAGTGTCCAATGGAACAGGGTGCAGTGTATAATGGAACAGGGTGCAGTGTCCAATGGAACAGGGTGCAGTGTATAATGGAACAGGGTGCAGTGTCTAATGGAACAGGGTGCAGTGTCTAATGGACGAGGGTGCAGTGTCTAATGGAACAGGAGGTAGTGTCAAATGGAATTGGGTGCAGTGTCTAATGGAACAGGGTGCAGTGTCTAATGGAACAGGGTGTAGTGTATAATGGAACAGGGTGCAGTGTCTAATGGAACAGGTTGCAGTGTCTAATGGAACAAGGTGTAGTGTCTAATGGAACAAGGAGTAGTGTCTAATGTACCAGGGTGCAGTGTATAATGGAACAGGGTGCAGTGTCTATTGGAACAGGGTGCAGTGTCTAATGGAACAGGGAGTAGTGTCTCATGTAACAGGATGCAGTGTATAATGGAACAGGGTGCAGTGTCTAATGGAACAGGGTGCAGTGTCTAATGGAACAGTCTGTAGTGTCAAATGGAACAGGGTGCAGTGTCTAATGGAACAGGGTGCAGTGTCTAATGGAACAGGGTGCTCTGTCTAATGGAACAGGGTGCAGTGTTTACTGGAACAGGGTGCAGTGTCTAATGGAACAGGGTGTAGTGTCTAATGGAACAGGCTGCAGTGTCTAATTGAACAGGGAGTAGTGTCTAATGGAACAGGATGCAGTGAGTAATGGAACAGGGTGCAGTGTCTAATGGAACAAGGTGCAGTGTCTAATTGAACAAGGTGCAGTGTCTAAAGGAACATGGTGCAGTGTCTAATGGAACAGGATGCGGTGTCTAATTGAACAGGATGCAGTGTCTAATGGAACAGGGTGTAGTGTCTAATGTAACAGGGTGCAGTGTCCAATGTAACAGGGTGCAGTGTCTAATGTAACAGGGTGCAGTGTATAATGTAACAGGGTGCAGTGTCTAATGTAGCAGGCTGCAGTGTCTAATGGAACAGGGTGCAGTGTCTAATGGAACAGGGTGCAGTGTCTAATGGAACAGCATGAGTTGTCTAATTGAACAGGATGCGTTGTCTAATTGAACAGGGTGCAGTGTATAATGGAACAGGGTGCAGTGTCCAATGGAACAGGGTGCAGTGTATAATGGAACAGGGTGTAGTGTCTAATGGAACAGGGTGCAGTTTCTAATGGAACAGGGAGCAGTGTCTAATGGAACATGGTGTAGTGTTTAATGGAACAGGGTGTTGATTCTAATGGAACAGGGTGTAGATTCTAATGGAACACGTTGCAATGTCAAATGCAACAGGGTGCAGTTTCTAATGGAACAGGGTGCGGTGTCTAATGGAACAGGGTGCAATGTCTAATGGAACATGGTGCAGTGTCTAATGAAACATGGTGCTGTGTCTAATGGTATGGGGTGCAGTGTCTAATGGAACATGGTGCAGTGTCTAATGGAACATGGTGCAGTGTCTAATGGAACATGATGCAGTGTCTAACGTAACAGGGTGTAGTGTCTAATGGAACATGGTGCAGTGTCTAATGGAACAGGGTGCAGGGTCTAATGGAACATGGTGCAGTGTCTAATGTAACATGGTGCAGGGTCTAATGGAACATGGTGCAGTGTCTAATGGAACATGGTGCAGTGTCTAATGTAACAGGGTGCAGTGTCTAATGGAACATGGTACAGTGTCGAATGGAACAGGGTGCAGTGTCTAATGGAACATGGTGCGGTGTCTAATGGATGAGGGTGCAGTGTCTAATGGAACAGGAATTAGTGTGTAATGGAACATGGTGCAGTGTCTAATGGAACAGGGTGCTGTGTATAATGGAACAGGGTGCAGTGTCCAATGGAACATGATGCGGTATCCAATGGAACAGGTTGCGGAGTCTAATGGAACATGGTGCAGTGTCTAATGGAACATGGTGCAGTGTCTAATGGATCAGTGTGTAGTGTGTAATGGAACATGGTGCAGTGTCTAATGGAACAGGGTGCAGTGTCTAATGGAACAAGGTGCTGTGTCTAATGGAACAGGGTGCAGTGTCTAATGGAACAGGGTGTGGTGTCTAATGGAACAGGGTGCAGTGTCTAATGGAACATGGTGCAGCGTCTAATGTAACAGGGTGCAGTGTCTAATGGAACAGGGTGTAGTGTCTTATGGAACAGGGTGCAGTGTCAAATGGAACAGGGTGCAGTGTCAAATGGAACAGGGTACAGTGTCTAATGGAACATGGTGCCGTGTCTAATGGAACATGGTGCGGTGTCTAATGGAACAGGGTGTGTTGTCTAATGGAACAGGGTGCAGTGTCTAATGGAACAGGCTGCAGTGTCTAATGGAACAGGGTGTAGTGTCTAATGGAACATGGTGCAGTGTCTAATGTAACAGGGTGCAGTGTCTAATGGAACATGGTGCGGTGTCTAATGGAACAGGGTGTGTTGTCTAATGGAACATGGTGCAGTGTCTAATGAAACAGGGTGCAGTGTCTAATGGAACAAGGAGCGGTATCTAATGGAACAGGGTATAGTGTCTAATGGAACATGGTGCAGTGTCTAATATAACAGGGTGCTGTGTCTAATGTAACAGGGTGTAGTGTCTAATGGAACAGGATGCGTTGTCTAATTGAACAGGATTCGGTGTCTAATTGAACAGGGTGCAGTGTCTAATGCAACAGGGTGTAGTGTATAATGTAACAGGGTGCAGTGTCTAATGGAACAGGATGCGTTGTCTAAATGAACACGATGCGGTGTCTAATTCAACATGGTGCAGTGTATAATGGAACATGGTACAGTGTCTAATTTAACAGGGTGCAGTTTTTAATGGAACATTGTGCAGTGTCTAATGGAACAGGGTGTAGTGTCTAATGGAACAGGGTGCAGTGTCTAATGGAACAGGGTGCAGTGTCTAATGGAACAGGGTGCAGTGTATAATGGATCAGGGTGTAGTGACTAATGCAACAGGGTGTAGTGTCTAATGGAACAGGGTGTAGTGTCTAATGGAACAGGGTGCAGTGTCTAATGGAACAGTGTGCAGTGACTAATGCAACAGGGTGCAGTGTCTAATGGAACAGGGTGCAGTGTGTAATGGAACAGGGTGCAGTGTCTAATGAAACAGGGTGCAGTGTCTAATGGAACAGGGAGTAGTGACGAATGGAACAGTGTGCGGTGTCTAATGGAACAGGGTGCAGTGTCTAATGGAACATGGTGAAGTTTCTAATGGAAATGGGTGCAGTGTCTAATTGAACAGGGTGCAGTGTCTATTGGAACAGGGTGCAGTGTCTAATGTAACAGGGTGCAGTGTATAATGTAACAGGGTGTAGTGTCTAATGGAACAGGGTGCAGTGTCCAATGGAACAGGGTGCAGTGTATAATGGAACAGGGTGCAGTGTCCAATGGAACAGGGTGCAGTGTATAATGGAACAGGGTGCAGTGTCTAATGGAACAGGGTGCAGTGTCTAATGGAAGAGGGTGCAGTGTCTAATGGAACAGGAGGTAGTGTCAAATGGAATTGGGTGCAGTGTCTAATGGAACAGGGTGCAGTGTCTAATGGAACAGGGTGTAGTGTATAATGGAACAGGGTGCAGTGTCTAATGGAACAGGTTGCAGTGTCTAATGGAACAAGGTGTAGTGTCTAATGGAACAAGGAGTAGTGTCTAATGTACCAGGGTGCAGTGTATAATGGAACAGGGTGCAGTGTCTATTGGAACAGGGTGCAGTGTCTAATGGAACAGGGAGTAGTGTCTCATGTAACAGGATGCAGTGTATAATGGAACAGGGTGCAGTGTCTAATGGAACAGGGTGCAGTGTCTAATGGAACAGTCTGTAGTGTCAAATGGAACAGGGTGCAGTGTCTAATGGAACAGGGTGCAGTGTCTAATGGAACAGGGTGCTCTGTCTAATGGAACAGGGTGCAGTGTTTACTGGAACAGGGTGCAGTGTCTAATGGAACAGGGTGTAGTGTCTAATGGAACAGGCTGCAGTGTCTAATTGAACAGGGAGTAGTGTCTAATGGAACAGGGTGCAGTGTGTAATGGAACAGGGTGCAGTGTCTAATGGAACAAGGTGCAGTGTATAATGGAACAAGGTGCAGTGTCTAAAGGAACATGGTGCAGTGCCTAATGGAACAGGATGCGGTGTCTAATTGAACAGGATGCAGTGTCTATTGGAACAGGGTGTAGTGTCTAATGTAACAGGGTGCAGTGTCCAATGTAACAGGGTGCAGTGTCTAATGTAACAGGGTGCAGTGTATAATGTAACATGGTGCAGTGTCTAATGTAGCAGGCTGCAGTGTCTAATGGAACAGGGTGCAGTGTCTAATGGAACAGGGTGCAGTGTCTAATGGAACAGCATGAGTTGTCTAATTGAACAGGGTGCAGTGTCTAATGTAACAGGGTGCAGTGTCTTATGTAACAGGGTGCAGTGTCTAATGTGACAGGGCGCAGTGTATAATGCAACAGTGTGCAGTGTCTAATGGAACAGGGTGCAGTGTATAATGGAACAGGGTGTAGTGTTTAATGGAACAGGGTGCAGTGTCCAATGGAACAGGGTGCAGTGTATAATGGAACAGGGTGCAGTGTCCAATGGAACAGGGTGCAGTGTATAATGGAACAGGGTGTAGTGTCTAATGGAACAGGGTGCAGTTTCTAATGGAACAGGGAGCAGTGTCTAATGGAACATGGTGTAGTGTTTAATGGAACAGGGTGTAGATTCTAATGGAACAGGGTGTAGATTCTAATGGAACACGTTGCAATGTCTAATGCAACAGGGTGCAGTGTCTAATGGAACAGGGTGCGGTGTCTAATGGAACAGGGTGCAATGTCTAATGGAACATGGTGCAGTGTCTAATGGAACATGGTGCTGTGTCTAATGGTATGGGGTGCAGTGTCTAATGGAACATGGTGCAGTGTCTAATGGAACATGGTGCAGTGTCTAATGGAACATGATGCAGTGTCTAACGTAACAGGGTGTAGTGTCTAATGGAACATGGTGCAGTGTCTAATGGAACAGGGTGCAGGGTCTAATGGAACATGGTGCAGTGTCTAATGGAACATGGTGCAGTGTCTAATGGAACATGGTGCAGTGTCTAATGGAACATGGTGCAGGGTCTAATGTAACAGGGTGCAGTGTCTAATGGAACATGGTACAGTGTCGAATGGAACAGGGTGCAGTGTCTAATGGAACATGGTGCGGTGTCTAATGGATGAGGGTGCAGTGTCTAATGGAACAGGAATTAGTGTGTAATGGAACATGGTGCAGTGTCTAATGGAACAGGGTGCTGTGTATAATGGAACAGGGTGCAGTGTCCAATGGAACATGATGCGGTATCCAATGGAACAGGTTGCGGAGTCTAATGGAACAGGGTGCAGTGTCTAATGGAACATGGTGCGGTGTCTAATGGATGAGGGTGCAGTGTCTAATGGAACAGGAATTAGTGTGTAATGGAACATGGTGCAGTGTCTAATGGAACAGGGTGCTGTGTATAATGGAACAGGGTGCAGTGTCCAATGGAACATGATGCGGTATCCAATGGAACAGGTTGCGGAGTCTAATGGAACAGGGTGCAGTGTCTAATGGATCAGTGTGAAGTGTGTAATGGAACATGGTGCAGTGTCTAATGGAACAGGGTGCAGTGTCTAATGGAACATGGTGTAGTGTCTAATGGAACAGGGTGCAGTGTCTAATGGAACAAGGTGCTGTGTCTAATGGAACAGGGTGCAGTGTCTAATGGAACAGGGTGCAGTGTCTAATGGAACAGGGTGCAGTTTCTAATGGAACATGGTGCAGTGTCGAATGGAACAGGGTGCAGTGTCTAATGGAACATGGTGTAGTGTCTAATGGAAATGGGTGCAGTGCTTAATGGAACATGGTGTAGTGTCTAATGGAAATGGGTGCAGTGTACAATGGAACAGGGTGCAGTGTATAATGGAACAGGGTGCAGTGTCTAATGGAACAGGGTGCAGTGTCTAATGGAACAGGGTGCAGTGTCTAATGGAAAAGGGTGCAGTGTCTAATAGAACATGGTGCAGTGTCTAATGGAACAAGGTGTAGCGTCTAATGGAACAGGGGTTAGTGTCTAATGGAACAGGGTGTGTTGTCTAATTGAACAGGATTCGGTGTCTAATTGAACAGGGTGCAGTGTCTAATGGAACATGGTGCAGTGTCTAATGGAACTGGGTGCAGTGTCTAATGGAACAGGGTGCAGTGTCTAATGGAACAGGGTGTGTTGTCTAATTGAACAGGATTCGGTGTCTAATGGAACAGGGAGTAGTGTCTCATGTAACAGGGTGCAGTTTATAATGGAACTGGGTGCAGTGTCTAATGGAACAGGGTGCAGTGTCTAATGGAACAGGGTGCAGTGTCTAATGGAACATGGTGCAGTTTCTAATGGAAATGGGTGCAGTGTCTAATTGAACAGGGTGCAGTGTCTATTGGAACAGGTTGCAGTGTCTAATGTAACAGGGTGCAGTGTCTAATGTAACAGGGTGCAGTGTCTAATGTAACAGGGTGTAGTGTCTAATGGAACAGGGTGCAGTGTCCAATGGAACAGGGTGCAGTGTATAATGGAACAGGGTGCAGTGTCTAATGGAACAGGGTGCAGTGTCTAATGGAACAGGGTGTAGTGTGTAACGGAACATGGTGCAGTGTCTAATGGAACAGGGTGCAGTGTATAATGGAACAGGGTGCAGTGTCTAATGGAACATGATAAGGTATCGAATGGAACAGGTTGCGGAGTCTAATGGAACATGGTGCAGTGTGTAATGTAACAGAGTGCAGTGTCTAATGGAACATGGTGCAGTGTCTAATGGAACAGGGCACTGAGTCTAATAGAAGATGGTGCATTGTCTAATGGAACAAGGAGCGGTGTCAAATGGAACAGGGTGCAGTGTATAATGGAACAGGGTGCAGTGTCTCATGGAACTGGGTGCAGTGTCTAATTGAACAAGGAGCGGTGTCAAATGGAACAGGGTGCAGTGTATAATGGAACAGGGTGCAGTGTATAATGTAACAGGGTGTAGTGTCTAATGGAACAGGGTACAGTTTCTAATGAAACAGGGAGCAGTGTCTAATGGAACATGGTGTAGTGTTTAATGGAACAGGATGTAGATTCTAATGGAACACGGTGCAATGTCTAATGGAACAGGGTGCGGTGTCTAATGGAACAGGGTGCGGTTTCTAATGGAAAATGGTGCAGTGTCTAATGTAACAGGGTGCAGTGTCTAATGGAACATGGTGCAGTGTCTAATGGAACAGGGTGTAGTGTCTAATGGAACAGGGTGCAGTGTCTAATGGATCAGGGCGCAGTGTCTAATGGAACAGGGTGTAGTGTCTAATGGAACAGGGTGTAGTGTCTAATGGAACAGGGTGCAGTGTCTAATGTAACAGGGTGTAGTGTCTAATGGAACAGGGAGCAGTGTCTAATGGAACAGGGTGCAGTGTCTAATGTATAAGGGTGCATTGTATAATGGAACAGGGTGCAGTTTCTAATGGAACATGGAGTAGTGTCTCATGTAACAGGGTGCAGTGTATAATGGAACTGGGTGCAGTGTCTAATGGAACAGGGTGCAGTGTCTAATGGAACAGGGTGCAGTGTCTAATGGAACAGGGTGCTGTGTCTAATGGAACAGGGTGCAGTGTCTAATGGAACAGGGTGTAGTGTCTAATGGAAGAGGCTGCAGTGTCTAATGGAACAGGGAGTAGTGTCTAATGGAACAGGGCGCTGTTTCTTAGGAACATGTTGCAGTGTCTAATGGAATGGGGAGCAGTGTCTAATGGAACACGGTGCAGTGTATAATGGAACAAGCTGCAGTGTCTAAAGGAACATGGTGCAGTGTCTAATGGAAAAGGATGCGGTGTCTAATTGAACAGGATGCAGTGTCAAACGGAACAGGGTGTAGTGTCTAATGTAACAGGGTGCAATGTCTAATGTAACAGGGTGCAGTGTCTAAGGTAGCAGGGTTCAGTGTATAATGTAAGAGGGTGCAGTGTCTAATGTAGCAGGCTGCAGTGTCTAATGGAACAGGGTGCAGTGTCTAATGGAACAGGGTGCAGTGTATAGTGGAACATGGTGCAGTGTCTAATGTAACAGGGTGCAGTGTCAAATCGAACATGATGCAGTGTCTAATGAAACATGGTACAGTGTCTAATGTAACAGGGTGCGGTGTCTATTAGAACATGTTGCAGTGACTAATGTAACAGGGTTCAGTGTCTAATGTAACAGGGTGCAGTGTCTAATTTGACAGGGTGCAGTGTATAATGCAACAGGGTGCAGTGTCTAATGGAAGACGGAGCAGTGTCTAATGGAACAGGGCGCAGTGTCTAATGGAACAGGGTGCAGTGTCTAATGTAACAAGGTGCAGTGTCTGATGGAACAGAGTGTAGTGTCTAATGGAAGAGGGTGCGGTGTCTAATGGAACAGGGTGTAGTGTCTAGTGGAACAGGGTGCAGTGTCTAATGGAACAGGGTGTATGTTTAATTGAACGAGGAGCGGTGTCAAATGGAACAGGGTGCAGTGTATAATGGAACAGGGTCTAGTGTCTAATGGAACAGTGTGCAGTTTCAAATGGAACAGGGAGCAGTGTCTAATGGAACATGCTATAGTGTCTAAAGGAACAGGGTGCAGTGTCTAATGGAACACGGTGCAGTGTCTATTGGAACAGGGTGCAGTGTCCAATGGAACAGGGTGCGGTGTCTAATGGAACAGGGTGCGGTTTCTAATGGAACATGGTGAAGTGTCTTATAAAACAGGATGCAGTGTCTAATAGAACAAGGAGCGGTGTCTAATAGAAGAGGATCCTGTGTCTAATGGAGCAGGGTGCAGTGTCTAATGGAACATGGTGCAGTGTCTAATGGAACAGGGTGTAGTGTCTAATGGAACAGGCTGCAGTGTCTAATGGAACAGGGTGTAGTGTCTAATGGAACAGGGTGCAGTGTCTAATGGAACAGGGTCCAGTGTCTAATTGAACAGGGTGCTGTGTCTAATGGAGCAGGGTGCAGAGACTAATGTAACAGGTTGCAGTGTCTAATGGAACAGGGTGTAGTGTCAAATGCAACATGGTGTAATGTCTAATGGAACAAGGTGCTGTGTCTATTGAAACAGGGGGCAGTGTCTAATGGAACATGGTGCTGTGTCTAATGGAATGGGGTGCAGTGTCTAATGGAACAGGGTACAGTGTCTAAAGGAACATGGTGCAGTGTATAATGGATAAACGTGCAGTGTCTAAATGAACATGGTGCAGTGTCAAATGGAACAGGATGCGGTGCCTAATTGAACAGGATGCACTGTCTAATGTAACAGGGTGCAGTGTCTAATGTAACAGGGTGCAGTGTCTAATGTAACAGGTTGCAGTGTATAATGTAACAGGGTGCAGAGTCTAATGTAACAGGGTGCAGTGTCCAATGGAACAGGGTGCAGTGTCTAATGCAACATGGTACAGTGTCTAATGGAACAGGGTGCGGTGTCTAATAGAACATGGTGCAATGTCTAATGTAACAGGGTGCAGTGTCTAATGAGACAGGGCGCAGTGTATAATGCAACAGTGTGCAGTGTCTAATGGAACACGGTGCAGTTTCTAATGGAACAGGGTGTAGTGTCTAATGGAACAGGGTGCAGTGTCTAATGGAACAGGGTGTAGTGTCTAATTGAACGAGGAGCGGTGTCAAATGAAACAGGGTGCAGCGTATAATGGAACAGGGTGCAGTTTATACTGGAACAGGGTGTAGTTTGTATTGGAACAGGGTGCAGTGTGTAATGGAACAGGGTGCAGTGTCTAATGTAAAAAGGTGCATTGTCTAATGGAACAGGGTGTAGTGTCTAATGGAACAGGGTGCAGTGTCTAATGGAACAGGGTATAGTGTCTAATGGAACAGGGTGCAGTTTCTAATGGAACAGGGTGTAGTGTCTAATTGAACGAGGAGCTGTGTCAAGTGCAACAGGGTGCAGTGTGTAATGGAACAGGGTGCAGTGTCTAATGGAACAGGGTGCAGTGTATAATGGAACAGGGTGTAGTGTCTAATGGAACAGGGTGCAGTTTCTAATGGAACAGGGAGCAGTGTCTAATGGAACATGGTGTAGTGTTTAATGGAACACGGTGCAGTGTCTAATGGAGCAGGGTGCGGTGTCTAATGGAACAGCGTGCGGTTTCTAATGGAAAATGGTGCAGTGTCTAATGTAACAGGGTGCAGTGTCTAATGGAACATGGTGCAGTGTCTAATGGAACATGGTGCAGTGTCTAATGGAACATGGTGCAGCGTCTAATGTAACAGGGTGCAGTGTCTAATGGAACAGGGTGTAGTGTCTAATGGAACAGGGTGTGGTGTCTAATGGAACAGGGTGCAGTGTCTAATGGAACATGGTGCAGCGTCTAATGTAACAGGGTGCAGTGTCTAATGGAACAGGGTGTAGTGTCTTATGGAACAGGGTGCAGTGTCAAATGGAACAGGGTACAGTGTCTAATGGAACATGGTGCCGTGTCTAATGGAACATGGTGCGGTGTCTAATGGAACAGGGTGTGTTGTCTAATGGAACAGGGTGCAGTGTCTAATGGAACAGGCTGCAGTGTCTAATGGAACAGGGTGTAGTGTCTAATGGAACATGGTGCAGTGTCTAATGTAACAGGGTGCAGTGTCTAATGGAACATGGTGCGGTGTCTAATGGAACAGGGTGTGTTGTCTAATGGAACAGGGTGCAGTGTCTAATGAAACAGGGTGCAGTGACTAATGGAACAAGGAGCGGTATCTAATGGAACAGGGTATAGTGTCTAATGGAACATGGTGCAGTGTCTAATATAACAGGGTGCTGTGTCTAATGTAACAGGGTGTAGTGTCTAATGGAACAGGATGCGTTGTCTAATTGAACAGGATTCGGTGTCTAATTGAACAGGGTGCAGTGTCTAATGCAACAGGGTGTAGTGTATAATGTAACAGGGTGCAGTGTCTAATGGAACAGGATGCGTTGTCTAATTGAACACGATGCGGTGTCTAATTCAACATGGTGCAGTGTATAATGGAACATGGTACAGTGTCTAATGTAACAGGGTGCAGTTTTTAATGGAACATTGTGCAGTGTCTAATGGAACAGGGTGCAGTGTCTAATGGAACAGGGTGCAGTGTATAATGGATCAGGGTGTAGTGACTAATGCAACAGGGTGTAGTGTCTAATGGAACAGGGTGTAGTGTCTAATGGAACAGGGTGCAGTGTCTAATGGAACAGTGTGCAGTGACTAATGCAACAGGGTGCAGTGTCTAATGGAACAGGGTGCAGTGTGTAATGGAACAGGGTGCAGTGTCTAATGAAACATGGTGCAGTGTCTAATGGAACAGGGAGTAGTGTCGAATGGAACAGTGTGCGGTGTCTAATGGAACAGGGTGCAGTGTCTAATGGAACATGGTGAAGTTTCTAATGGAAATGGGTGCAGTGTCTAATTGAACAGGGTGCAGTGTCTATTGGAACAGGGTGCAGTGTCTAATGTAACAGGGTGCAGTGTATAATGTAACAGGGTGTAGTGTCTAATGGAACAGGGTGCAGTGTCCAATGGAACAGGGTGCAGTGTATAATGGAACAGGGTGCAGTGTCCAATGGAACAGGGTGCAGTGTATAATGGAACAGGGTGCAGTGTCTAATGGAACAGGGTGCAGTGTCTAATGGACGAGGGTGCAGTGTCTAATGGAACAGGAGGTAGTGTCAAATGGAATTGGGTGCAGTGTCTAATGGAACAGGGTGCAGTGTCTAATGGAACAGGGTGTAGTGTATAATGGAACAGGGTGCAGTGTCTAATGGAACAGGTTGCAGTGTCTAATGGAACAAGGTGTAGTGTCTAATGGAACAAGGAGTAGTGTCTAATGTACCAGGGTGCAGTGTATAATGGAACAGGGTGCAGTGTCTATTGGAACAGGGTGCAGTGTCTAATGGAACAGGGAGTAGTGTCTCATGTAACAGGATGCAGTGTATAATGGAACAGGGTGCAGTGTCTAATGGAACAGGGTGCAGTGTCTAATGGAACAGTCTGTAGTGTCAAATGGAACAGGGTGCAGTGTCTAATGGAACAGGGTGCAGTGTCTAATGGAACAGGGTGCTCTGTCTAATGGAACAGGGTGCAGTGTTTACTGGAACAGGGTGCAGTGTCTAATGGAACAGGGTGTAGTGTCTAATGGAACAGGCTGCAGTGTCTAATTGAACAGGGAGTAGTGTCTAATGGAACAGGATGCAGTGAGTAATGGAACAGGGTGCAGTGTCTAATGGAACAAGGTGCAGTGTCTAATTGAACAAGGTGCAGTGTCTAAAGGAACATGGTGCAGTGTCTAATGGAACAGGATGCGGTGTCTAATTGAACAGGATGCAGTGTCTAATGGAACAGGGTGTAGTGTCTAATGTAACAGGGTGCAGTGTCCAATGTAACAGGGTGCAGTGTCTAATGTAACAGGGTGCAGTGTATAATGTAACAGGGTGCAGTGTCTAATGTAGCAGGCTGCAGTGTCTAATGGAACAGGGTGCAGTGTCTAATGGAACAGGGTGCAGTGTCTAATGGAACAGCATGAGTTGTCTAATTGAACAGGATGCGTTGTCTAATTGAACAGGGTGCAGTGTATAATGGAACAGGGTGCAGTGTCCAATGGAACAGGGTGCAGTGTATAATGGAACAGGGTGTAGTGTCTAATGGAACAGGGTGCAGTTTCTAATGGAACAGGGAGCAGTGTCTAATGGAACATGGTGTAGTGTTTAATGGAACAGGGTGTTGATTCTAATGGAACAGGGTGTAGATTCTAATGGAACACGTTGCAATGTCAAATGCAACAGGGTGCAGTTTCTAATGGAACAGGGTGCGGTGTCTAATGGAACAGGGTGCAATGTCTAATGGAACATGGTGCAGTGTCTAATGGAACATGGTGCTGTGTCTAATGGTATGGGGTGCAGTGTCTAATGGAACATGGTGCAGTGTCTAATGGAACATGGTGCAGTGTCTAATGGAACATGATGCAGTGTCTAACGTAACAGGGTGTAGTGTCTAATGGAACATGGTGCAGTGTCTAATGGAACAGGGTGCAGGGTCTAATGGAACATGGTGCAGTGTCTAATGTAACATGGTGCAGGGTCTAATGGAACATGGTGCAGTGTCTAATGGAACATGGTGCAGTGTCTAATGTAACAGGGTGCAGTGTCTAATGGAACATGGTACAGTGTCGAATGGAACAGGGTGCAGTGTCTAATGGAACATGGTGCGGTGTCTAATGGATGAGGGTGCAGTGTCTAATGGAACAGGAATTAGTGTGTAATGGAACATGGTGCAGTGTCTAATGGAACAGGGTGCTGTGTATAATGGAACAGGGTGCAGTGTCCAATGGAACATGATGCGGTATCCAATGGAACAGGTTGCGGAGTCTAATGGAACATGGTGCAGTGTCTAATGGAACATGGTGCAGTGTCTAATGGATCAGTGTGTAGTGTGTAATGGAACATGGTGCAGTGTCTAATGGAACAGGGTGCAGTGTCTAATGGAACAAGGTGCTGTGTCTAATGGAACAGGGTGCAGTGTCTAATGGAACAGGGTGTGGTGTCTAATGGAACAGGGTGCAGTGTCTAATGGAACATGGTGCAGCGTCTAATGTAACAGGGTGCAGTGTCTAATGGAACAGGGTGTAGTGTCTTATGGAACAGGGTGCAGTGTCAAATGGAACAGGGTGCAGTGTCAAATGGAACAGGGTACAGTGTCTAATGGAACATGGTGCCGTGTCTAATGGAACATGGTGCGGTGTCTAATGGAACAGGGTGTGTTGTCTAATGGAACAGGGTGCAGTGTCTAATGGAACAGGCTGCAGTGTCTAATGGAACAGGGTGTAGTGTCTAATGGAACATGGTGCAGTGTCTAATGTAACAGGGTGCAGTGTCTAATGGAACATGGTGCGGTGTCTAATGGAACAGGGTGTGTTGTCTAATGGAACAGGGTGCAGTGTCTAATGAAACAGGGTGCAGTGTCTAATGGAACAAGGAGCGGTATCTAATGGAACAGGGTATAGTGTCTAATGGAACATGGTGCAGTGTCTAATATAACAGGGTGCTGTGTCTAATGTAACAGGGTGTAGTGTCTAATGGAACAGGATGCGTTGTCTAATTGAACAGGATTCGGTGTCTAATTGAACAGGGTGCAGTGTCTAATGCAACAGGGTGTAGTGTATAATGTAACAGGGTGCAGTGTCTAATGGAACAGGATGCGTTGTCTAAATGAACACGATGCGGTGTCTAATTCAACATGGTGCAGTGTATAATGGAACATGGTACAGTGTCTAATTTAACAGGGTGCAGTTTTTAATGGAACATTGTGCAGTGTCTAATGGAACAGGGTGTAGTGTCTAATGGAACAGGGTGCAGTGTCTAATGGAACAGGGTGCAGTGTCTAATGGAACAGGGTGCAGTGTATAATGGATCAGGGTGTAGTGACTAATGCAACAGGGTGTAGTGTCTAATGGAACAGGGTGTAGTGTCTAATGGAACAGGGTGCAGTGTCTAATGGAACAGTGTGCAGTGACTAATGCAACAGGGTGCAGTGTCTAATGGAACAGGGTGCAGTGTGTAATGGAACAGGGTGCAGTGTCTAATGAAACAGGGTGCAGTGTCTAATGGAACAGGGAGTAGTGACGAATGGAACAGTGTGCGGTGTCTAATGGAACAGGGTGCAGTGTCTAATGGAACATGGTGAAGTTTCTAATGGAAATGGGTGCAGTGTCTAATTGAACAGGGTGCAGTGTCTATTGGAACAGGGTGCAGTGTCTAATGTAACAGGGTGCAGTGTATAATGTAACAGGGTGTAGTGTCTAATGGAACAGGGTGCAGTGTCCAATGGAACAGGGTGCAGTGTATAATGGAACAGGGTGCAGTGTCCAATGGAACAGGGTGCAGTGTATAATGGAACAGGGTGCAGTGTCTAATGGAACAGGGTGCAGTGTCTAATGGAAGAGGGTGCAGTGTCTAATGGAACAGGAGGTAGTGTCAAATGGAATTGGGTGCAGTGTCTAATGGAACAGGGTGCAGTGTCTAATGGAACAGGGTGTAGTGTATAATGGAACAGGGTGCAGTGTCTAATGGAACAGGTTGCAGTGTCTAATGGAACAAGGTGTAGTGTCTAATGGAACAAGGAGTAGTGTCTAATGTACCAGGGTGCAGTGTATAATGGAACAGGGTGCAGTGTCTATTGGAACAGGGTGCAGTGTCTAATGGAACAGGGAGTAGTGTCTCATGTAACAGGATGCAGTGTATAATGGAACAGGGTGCAGTGTCTAATGGAACAGGGTGCAGTGTCTAATGGAACAGTCTGTAGTGTCAAATGGAACAGGGTGCAGTGTCTAATGGAACAGGGTGCAGTGTCTAATGGAACAGGGTGCTCTGTCTAATGGAACAGGGTGCAGTGTTTACTGGAACAGGGTGCAGTGTCTAATGGAACAGGGTGTAGTGTCTAATGGAACAGGCTGCAGTGTCTAATTGAACAGGGAGTAGTGTCTAATGGAACAGGGTGCAGTGTGTAATGGAACAGGGTGCAGTGTCTAATGGAACAAGGTGCAGTGTATAATGGAACAAGGTGCAGTGTCTAAAGGAACATGGTGCAGTGCCTAATGGAACAGGATGCGGTGTCTAATTGAACAGGATGCAGTGTCTATTGGAACAGGGTGTAGTGTCTAATGTAACAGGGTGCAGTGTCCAATGTAACAGGGTGCAGTGTCTAATGTAACAGGGTGCAGTGTCTAATGTAGCAGGCTGCAGTGTCTAATGGAACAGGCTGCAGTGTCTAATGGAACAGGGTGCAGTGTCTAATGGAACAGGGTGCAGTGTCTAATGGAACAGCATGAGTTGTCTAATTGAACAGGGTGCAGTGTCTAATGTAACAGGGTGCAGTGTCTTATGTAACAGGGTGCAGTGTCTAATGTGACAGGGCGCAGTGTATAATGCAACAGTGTGCAGTGTCTAATGGAACAGGGTGCAGTGTATAATGGAACAGGGTGTAGTGTTTAATGGAACAGGGTGCAGTGTCCAATGGAACAGGGTGCAGTGTATAATGGAACAGGGTGCAGTGTCCAATGGAACAGGGTGCAGTGTATAATGGAACAGGGTGTAGTGTCTAATGGAACAGGGTGCAGTTTCTAATGGAACAGGGAGCAGTGTCTAATGGAACATGGTGTAGTGTTTAATGGAACAGGGTGTAGATTCTAATGGAACAGGGTGTAGATTCTAATGGAACACGTTGCAATGTCTAATGCAACAGGGTGCAGTGTCTAATGGAACAGGGTGCGGTGTCTAATGGAACAGGGTGCAATGTCTAATGGAACATGGTGCAGTGTCTAATGGAACATGGTGCTGTGTCTAATGGTATGGGGTGCAGTGTCTAATGGAACATGGTGCAGTGTCTAATGGAACATGGTGCAGTGTCTAATGGAACATGATGCAGTGTCTAACGTAACAGGGTGTAGTGTCTAATGGAACATGGTGCAGTGTCTAATGGAACAGGGTGCAGGGTCTAATGGAACATGGTGCAGTGTCTAATGGAACATGGTGCAGTGTCTAATGGAACATGGTGCAGTGTCTAATGGAACATGGTGCAGGGTCTAATGTAACAGGGTGCAGTGTCTAATGGAACATGGTACAGTGTCGAATGGAACAGGGTGCAGTGTCTAATGGAACATGGTGCGGTGTCTAATGGATGAGGGTGCAGTGTCTAATGGAACAGGAATTAGTGTGTAATGGAACATGGTGCAGTGTCTAATGGAACAGGGTGCTGTGTATAATGGAACAGGGTGCAGTGTCCAATGGAACATGATGCGGTATCCAATGGAACAGGTTGCGGAGTCTAATGGAACAGGGTGCAGTGTCTAATGGAACATGGTGCGGTGTCTAATGGATGAGGGTGCAGTGTCTAATGGAACAGGAATTAGTGTGTAATGGAACATGGTGCAGTGTCTAATGGAACAGGGTGCTGTGTATAATGGAACAGGGTGCAGTGTCCAATGGAACATGATGCGGTATCCAATGGAACAGGTTGCGGAGTCTAATGGAACAGGGTGCAGTGTCTAATGGATCAGTGTGAAGTGTGTAATGGAACATGGTGCAGTGTCTAATGGAACAGGGTGCAGTGTCTAATGGAACATGGTGTAGTGTCTAATGGAACAGGGTGCAGTGTCTAATGGAACAAGGTGCTGTGTCTAATGGAACAGGGTGCAGTGTCTAATGGAACAGGGTGCAGTGTCTAATGGAACAGGGTGCAGTTTCTAATGGAACATGGTGCAGTGTCGAATGGAACAGGGTGCAGTGTCTAATGGAACATGGTGTAGTGTCTAATGGAAATGGGTGCAGTGCTTAATGGAACATGGTGTAGTGTCTAATGGAAATGGGTGCAGTGTACAATGGAACAGGGTGCAGTGTATAATGGAACAGGGTGCAGTGTCTAATGGAACAGGGTGCAGTGTCTAATGGAACAGGGTGCAGTGTCTAATGGAAAAGGGTGCAGTGTCTAATAGAACATGGTGCAGTGTCTAATGGAACAAGGTGTAGCGTCTAATGGAACAGGGGTTAGTGTCTAATGGAACAGGGTGTGTTGTCTAATTGAACAGGATTCGGTGTCTAATTGAACAGGGTGCAGTGTCTAATGGAACATGGTGCAGTGTCTAATGGAACTGGGTGCAGTGTCTAATGGAACAGGGTGCAGTGTCTAATGGAACAGGGTGTGTTGTCTAATTGAACAGGATTCGGTGTCTAATGGAACAGGGAGTAGTGTCTCATGTAACAGGGTGCAGTTTATAATGGAACTGGGTGCAGTGTCTAATGGAACAGGGTGCAGTGTCTAATGGAACAGGGTGCAGTGTCTAATGGAACATGGTGCAGTTTCTAATGGAAATGGGTGCAGTGTCTAATTGAACAGGGTGCAGTGTCTATTGGAACAGGTTGCAGTGTCTAATGTAACAGGGTGCAGTGTCTAATGTAACAGGGTGCAGTGTCTAATGTAACAGGGTGTAGTGTCTAATGGAACAGGGTGCAGTGTCCAATGGAACAGGGTGCAGTGTATAATGGAACAGGGTGCAGTGTCTAATGGAACAGGGTGCAGTGTCTAATGGAACAGGGTGTAGTGTGTAACGGAACATGGTGCAGTGTCTAATGGAACAGGGTGCAGTGTATAATGGAACAGGGTGCAGTGTCTAATGGAACATGATAAGGTATCGAATGGAACAGGTTGCGGAGTCTAATGGAACATGGTGCAGTGTGTAATGTAACAGAGTGCAGTGTCTAATGGAACATGGTGCAGTGTCTAATGGAACAGGGCACTGAGTCTAATAGAAGATGGTGCATTGTCTAATGGAACAAGGAGCGGTGTCAAATGGAACAGGGTGCAGTGTATAATGGAACAGGGTGCAGTGTCTCATGGAACTGGGTGCAGTGTCTAATTGAACAAGGAGCGGTGTCAAATGGAACAGGGTGCAGTGTATAATGGAACAGGGTGCAGTGTATAATGTAACAGGGTGTAGTGTCTAATGGAACAGGGTGCAGTTTCTAATGAAACAGGGAGCAGTGTCTAATGGAACATGGTGTAGTGTTTACTGGAACAGGATGTAGATTCTAATGGAACACGGTGCAATGTCTAATGGAACAGGGTGCGGTGTCTAATGGAACAGGGTGCGGTTTCTAATGGAAAATGGTGCAGTGTCTAATGTAACAGGGTGCAGTGTCTAATGGAACATGGTGCAGTGTCTAATGGAACAGGGTGTAGTGTCTAATGGAACAGGGTGCAGTGTCTAATGGATCAGGGCGCAGTGTCTAATGGAACAGGGTGTAGTGTCTAATGGAACAGGGTGTAGTGTCTAATGGAACAGGGTGCAGTGTCTAATGTAACAGGGTGTAGTGTCTAATGGAACAGGGAGCAGTGTCTAATGGAACAGGGTGCAGTGTCTAATGTATAAGGGTGCATTGTATAATGGAACAGGGTGCAGTTTCTAATGGAACATGGAGTAGTGTCTCATGTAACAGGGTGCAGTGTATAATGGAACTGGGTGCAGTGTCTAATGGAACAGGGTGCAGTGTCTAATGGAACAGGGTGCAGTGTCTAATGGAACAGGGTGCTGTGTCTAATGGAACAGGGTGCAGTGTCTAATGGAACAGGGTGTAGTGTCTAATGGAAGAGGCTGCAGTGTCTAATGGAACAGGGAGTAGTGTCTAATGGAACAGGGCGCTGTTTCTTAGGAACATGTTGCAGTGTCTAATGGAATGGGGAGCAGTGTCTAATGGAACACGGTGCAGTGTATAATGGAACAAGCTGCAGTGTCTAAAGGAACATGGTGCAGTGTCTAATGGAAAAGGATGCGGTGTCTAATTGAACAGGATGCAGTGTCAAACGGAACAGGGTGTAGTGTCTAATGTAACAGGGTGCAATGTCTAATGTAACAGGGTGCAGTGTCTAAGGTAGCAGGGTTCAGTGTATAATGTAAGAGGGTGCAGTGTCTAATGTAGCAGGCTGCAGTGTCTAATGGAACAGGGTGCAGTGTCTAATGGAACAGGGTGCAGTGTATAGTGGAACATGGTGCAGTGTCTAATGTAACAGGGTGCAGTGTCAAATCGAACATGATGCAGTGTCTAATGAAACATGGTACAGTGTCTAATGTAACAGGGTGCGGTGTCTATTAGAACATGTTGCAGTGACTAATGTAACAGGGTTCAGTGTCTAATGTAACAGGGTGCAGTGTCTAATTTGACAGGGTGCAGTGTATAATGCAACAGGGTGCAGTGTCTAATGGAAGACGGAGCAGTGTCTAATGGAACAGGGCGCAGTGTCTAATGGAACAGGGTGCAGTGTCTAATGTAACAAGGTGCAGTGTCTGATGGAACAGAGTGTAGTGTCTAATGGAAGAGGGTGCGGTGTCTAATGGAACAGGGTGTAGTGTCTAGTGGAACAGGGTGCAGTGTCTAATGGAACAGGGTGTATGTTTAATTGAACGAGGAGCGGTGTCAAATGGAACAGGGTGCAGTGTATAATGGAACAGGGTCTAGTGTCTAATGGAACAGTGTGCAGTTTCAAATGGAACAGGGAGCAGTGTCTAATGGAACATGCTATAGTGTCTAAAGGAACAGGGTGCAGTGTCTAATGGAACACGGTGCAGTGTCTATTGAAACAGGGTGCAGTGTCCAATGGAACAGGGTGCGGTGTCTAATGGAACAGGGTGCGGTTTCTAATGGAACATGGTGAAGTGTCTTATAAAACAGGATGCAGTGTCTAATAGAACAAGGAGCGGTGTCTAATAGAAGAGGATCCTGTGTCTAATGGAGCAGGGTGCAGTGTCTAATGGAACATGGTGCAGTGTCTAATGGAACAGGGTGTAGTGTCTAATGGAACAGGCTGCAGTGTCTAATGGAACAGGGTGTAGTGTCTAATGGAACAGGGTGCAGTGTCTAATGGAACAGGGTCCAGTGTCTAATTGAACAGGGTGCTGTGTCTAATGGAGCAGGGTGCAGAGACTAATGTAACAGGTTGCAGTGTCTAATGGAACAGGGTGTAGTGTCAAATGCAACATGGTGTAATGTCTAATGGAACAAGGTGCTGTGTCTATTGAAACAGGGGGCAGTGTCTAATGGAACATGGTGCTGTGTCTAATGGAATGGGGTGCAGTGTCTAATGGAACAGGGTACAGTGTCTAAAGGAACATGGTGCAGTGTATAATGGATAAACGTGCAGTGTCTAAATGAACATGGTGCAGTGTCAAATGGAACAGGATGCGGTGCCTAATTGAACAGGATGCACTGTCTAATGTAACAGGGTGCAGTGTCTAATGTAACAGGGTGCAGTGTCTAATGTAACAGGTTGCAGTGTATAATGTAACAGGGTGCAGAGTCTAATGTAACAGGGTGCAGTGTCCAATGGAACAGGGTGCAGTGTCTAATGCAACATGGTACAGTGTCTAATGGAACAGGGTGCGGTGTCTAATAGAACATGGTGCAATGTCTAATGTAACAGGGTGCAGTGTCTAATGAGACAGGGCGCAGTGTATAATGCAACAGTGTGCAGTGTCTAATGGAACACGGTGCAGTTTCTAATGGAACAGGGTGTAGTGTCTAATGGAACAGGGTGCAGTGTCTAATGGAACAGGGTGTAGTGTCTAATTGAACGAGGAGCGGTGTCAAATGAAACAGGGTGCAGCGTATAATGGAACAGGGTGCAGTTTATACTGGAACAGGGTGTAGTTTGTATTGGAACAGGGTGCAGTGTGTAATGGAACAGGGTGCAGTGTCTAATGTAAAAAGGTGCATTGTCTAATGGAACAGGGTGTAGTGTCTAATGGAACAGGGTGCAGTGTCTAATGGAACAGGGTATAGTGTCTAATGGAACAGGGTGCAGTTTCTAATGGAACAGGGTGTAGTGTCTAATTGAACGAGGAGCAGTGTCAAGTGCAACAGGGTGCAGTGTGTAATGGAACAGGGTGCAGTGTCTAATGGAACAGGGTGCAGTGTATAATGGAACAGGGTGTAGTGTCTAATGGAACAGGGTGCAGTTTCTAATGGAACAGGGAGCAGTGTCTAATGGAACATGGTGTAGTGTTTAATGGAACACGGTGCAGTGTCTAATGGAGCAGGGTGCGGTGTCTAATGGAACAGCGTGCGGTTTCTAATGGAAAATGGTGCAGTGTCTAATGTAACAGGGTGCAGTGTCTAATGGAACATGGTACAGTGTCTAATGGAACATGGTGCAGTGTCTAATGGAACATGGTGCAGCGTCTAATGTAACAGGGTGCAGTGTCTAATGGAACAGGGTGTAGTGTCTAATGGAACAGGGTGTGGTGTCTAATGGAACAGGGTGCAGTGTCTAATGGAACATGGTGCAGCGTCTAATGTAACAGGGTGCAGTGTCTAATGGAACAGGGTGTAGTGTCTTATGGAACAGGGTGCAGTGTCAAATGGAACAGGGTACAGTGTCTAATGGAACATGGTGCCGTGTCTAATGGAACATGGTGCGGTGTCTAATGGAACAGGGTGTGTTGTCTAATGGAACAGGGTGCAGTGTCTAATGGAACAGGCTGCAGTGTCTAATGGAACAGGGTGTAGTGTCTAATGGAACATGGTGCAGTGTCTAATGTAACAGGGTGCAGTGTCTAATGGAACATGGTGCGGTGTCTAATGGAACAGGGTGTGTTGTCTAATGGAACAGGGTGCAGTGTCTAATGAAACAGGGTGCAGTGTCTAATGGAACAAGGAGCGGTATCTAATGGAACAGGGTATAGTGTCTAATGGAACATGGTGCAGTGTCTAATATAACAGGGTGCTGTGTCTAATGTAACAGGGTGTAGTGTCTAATGGAACAGGATGCGTTGTCTAATTGAACAGGATTCGGTGTCTAATTGAACAGGGTGCAGTGTCTAATGCAACAGGGTGTAGTGTATAATGTAACAGGGTGCAGTGTCTAATGGAACAGGATGCGTTGTCTAATTGAACACGATGCGGTGTCTAATTCAACATGGTGCAGTGTATAATGGAACATGGTACAGTGTCTAATGTAACAGGGTGCAGTTTTTAATGGAACATTGTGCAGTGTCTAATGGAACAGGGTGCAGTGTCTAATGGAACAGGGTGCAGTGTATAATGGATCAGGGTGTAGTGACTAATGCAACAGGGTGTAGTGTCTAATGGAACAGGGTGTAGTGTCTAATGGAACAGGGTGCAGTGTCTAATGGAACAGTGTGCAGTGACTAATGCAACAGGGTGCAGTGTCTAATGGAACAGGGTGCAGTGTGTAATGGAACAGGGTGCAGTGTCTAATGAAACATGGTGCAGTGTCTAATGGAACAGGGAGTAGTGTCGAATGGAACAGTGTGCGGTGTCTAATGGAACAGGGTGCAGTGTCTAATGGAACATGGTGAAGTTTCTAATGGAAATGGGTGCAGTGTCTAATTGAACAGGGTGCAGTGTCTATTGGAACAGGGTGCAGTGTCTAATGTAACAGGGTGCTGTGTATAATGTAACAGGGTGTAGTGTCTAATGGAACAGGGTGCAGTGTCCAATGGAACAGGGTGCAGTGTATAATGGAACAGGGTGCAGTGTCCAATGGAACAGGGTGCAGTGTCTAATGGAACATGGTGCAGTGTCTAATGGATCAGTGTGTAGTGTGTAATGGAACATGGTGCAGTGTCTAATGGAACAGGGTGCAGTGTCTAATGGAACAAGGTGCTGTGTCTAATGGAACAGGGTGCAGTGTCTAATGGAACAGGGTGTGGTGTCTAATGGAACAGGGTGCAGTGTCTAATGGAACATGGTGCAGCGTCTAATGTAACAGGGTGCAGTGTCTAATGGAACAGGGTGTAGTGTCTTATGGAACAGGGTGCAGTGTCAAATGGAACAGGGTGCAGTGTCAAATGCAACAGGGTACAGTGTCTAATGGAACATGGTGCCGTGTCTAATGGAACATGGTGCGGTGTCTAATGGAACAGGGTGTGTTGTCTAATGGAATAGGGTGCAGTGTCTAATGGAACAGGCTGCAGTGTCTAATGGAACAGGGTGTAGTGTCTAATGGAACATGGTGCAGTGTCTAATGTAACAGGGTGCAGTGTCTAATGGAACATGGTGCGGTGTCTAATGGAACAGGGTGTGTTGTCTAATGGAACAGGGTGCAGTGTCTAATGAAACAGGGTGCAGTGTCTAATGGAACAAGGAGCGGTATCTAATGGAACAGGGTATAGTGTCTAATGGAACATGGTGCAGTGTCTAATATAACAGGGTGCTGTGTCTAATGTAACAGGGTGTAGTGTCTAATGGAACAGGATGCGTTGTCTAATTGAACAGGATTCGGTGTCTAATTGAACAGGGTGCAGTGTCTAATGCAACAGGGTGTAGTGTATAATGTAACAGGGTGCAGTGTCTAATGGAACAGGATGCGTTGTCTAAATGAACACGATGCGGTGTCTAATTCAACATGGTGCAGTGTATAATGGAACATGGTACAGTGTCTAATTTAACAGGGTGCAGTTTTTAATGGAACATTGTGCAGTGTCTAATGGAACAGGGTGTAGTGTCTAATGGAACAGGGTGCAGTGTCTAATGGAACAGGGTGCAGTGTCTAATGGAACAGGGTGCAGTGTATAATGGATCAGGGTTTAGTGACTAATGCAACAGGGTGTAGTGTCTAATGGAATAGGGTGTAGTGTCTAATGGAACAGGGTGCAGTGTCTAATGGAACAGTGTGCAGTGACTAATGCAACAGGGTGCAGTGTCTAATGGAACAGGGTGCAGTGTGTAATGGAACAGGGTGCAGTGTCTAATGAAACAGGGTGCAGTGTCTAATGGAACAGGGAGTAGTGACGAATGGAACAGTGTGCGGTGTCTAATGGAACAGGGTGCAGTGTCTAATGGAACATGGTGAAGTTTCTAATGGAAATGGGTGCAGTGTCTAATTGAACAGGGTGCAGTGTCTATTGGAACAGGGTGCAGTGTCTAATGTAACAGGGTGCAGTGTATAATGTAACAGGGTGTAGTGTCTAATGGAACAGGGTGCAGTGTCCAATGGAACAGGGTGCAGTGTATAATGGAACAGGGTGCAGTGTCCAATGGAACAGGGTGCAGTGTATAATGGAACAGGGTGCAGTGTCTAATGGAACAGGGTGCAGTGTCTAATGGAAGAGGGTGCAGTGTCTAATGGAACAGGAGGTAGTGTCAAATGGAATTGGGTGCAGTGTCTAATGGAACAGGGTGCAGTGTCTAATGGAACATGATAAGGTATCGAATGGAACAGGTTGCGGAGTCTAATGGAACATGGTGCAGTGTGTAATGTAACAGAGTGCAGTGTCTAATGGAACATGGTGCAGTGTCTAATGGAACAGGGCACTGAGTCTAATAGAAGATGGTGCATTGTCTAATGGAACAAGGAGCGGTGTCAAATGGAACAGGGTGCAGTGTATAATGGAACAGGGTGCAGTGTCTCATGGAACTGGGTGCAGTGTCTAATTGAACAAGGAGCGGTGTCAAATGGAACAGGGTGCAGTGTATAATGGAACAGGGTGCAGTGTATAATGTAACAGGGTGTAGTGTCTAATGGAACAGGGTGCAGTTTCTAATGAAACAGGGAGCAGTGTCTAATGGGACATGGTGTAGTGTTTAATGGAACAGGATGTAGATTCTAATGGAACACGGTGCAATGTCTAATGGAACAGGGTGCGGTGTCTAATGGAACAGGGTGCGGTTTCTAATGGAAAATGGTGCAGTGTCTAATGTAACAGGGTGCAGTGTCTAATGGAACATGGTGCAGTGTCTAATGGAACAGGGTGTAGTGTCTAATGGAACAGGGTGCAGTGTCTAATGGATCAGGGCGCAGTGTCTAATGGAACAGGGTGTAGTGTCTAATGGAACAGGGTGTAGTGTCTAATGGAACAGGGTGCAGTGTCTAATGTAACAGGGTGTAGTGTCTAATGGAACAGGGAGCAGTGTCTAATGGAACAGGGTGCAGTGTCTAATGTATAAGGGTGCATTGTATAATGGAACAGGGTGCAGTTTCTAATGGAACATGGAGTAGTGTCTCATGTAACAGGGTGCAGTGTATAATGGAACTGGGTGCAGTGTCTAATGGAACAGGGTGCAGTGTCTAATGGAACAGGGTGCAGTGTCTAATGGAACAGGGTGCTGTGTCTAATGGAACAGGGTGCAGTGTCTAATGGAACAGGGTGTAGTGTCTAATGGAAGAGGCTGCAGTGTCTAATGGAACAGGGAGTAGTGTCTAATGGAACAGGGCGCTGTTTCTTAGGAACATGTTGCAGTGTCTAATGGAATGGGGAGCAGTGTCTAATGGAACACGGTGCAGTGTATAATGGAACAAGCTGCAGTGTCTAAAGGAACATGGTGCAGTGTCTAATGGAAAAGGATGCGGTGTCTAATTGAACAGGATGCAGTGTCAAACGGAACAGGGTGTAGTGTCTAATGTAACAGGGTGCAATGTCTAATGTAACAGGGTGCAGTGTCTAAGGTAGCAGGGTTCAGTGTATAATGTAAGAGGGTGCAGTGTCTAATGTAGCAGGCTGCAGTGTCTAATGGAACAGGGTGCAGTGTCTAATGGAACAGGGTGCAGTGTCTAATGAAACAGCATGAGTTGTCTAATTGAACAGGCTGCAGTGTCTAATGGAACAGGGTGCAGTGTCAAATCGAACATGGTGCAGTGTCTAATGAAACATGGTACAGTGTCTAATGTAACAGGGTGCGGTGTCTATTAGAACATGTTGCAGTGACTAATGTAACAGGGTTCAGTGTCTAATGTAACAGGGTGCAGTGTCTAATTTGACAGGGTGCAGTGTATAATGCAACAGGGTGCAGTGTCTAATGGAAGACGGAGCAGTGTCTAATGGAACAGGGCGCAGTGTCTAATGGAACAGGGTGCAGTCTCTAATGTAACAAGGTGCAGTGTCTGATGGAACAGAGTGTAGTGTCTAATGGAAGAGGGTGCGGTGTCTAATGGAACAGGGTGTAGTGTCTAGTGGAACAGGGTGCAGTGTCTAATGTAACAAGGTGCAGTGTCTGATGGAACAGAGTGTAGTGTCTAATGGAAGAGGGTGCGGTGTCTAATGGAACAGGGTGTAGTGTCTAGTGGAACAGGGTGCAGTGTCTAATGGAACAGGGTGTATGTTTAATTGAACGAGGAGCGGTGTCAAATGGAACAGGGTGCAGTGTATAATGGAACAGGGTCTAGTGTCTAATGGAACAGTGTGCAGTGTCTAATGGAACAGGGCGCAGTGTCTAATGGAACAGGGTGTAGTGTCAAATGCAACATGGTGTAATGTCTAATGGAACAAGGTGCTGTGTCTATTGAAACAGGGGGCAGTGTCTAATGGAACATGGTGCTGTGTCTAATGGAATGGGGTGCAGTGTCTAATGGAACAGGGTACAGTGTCTAAAGGAAAATGGTGCAGTGTATAATGGATAAACGTGCAGTGTCTAAATGAACATGGTGCAGTGTCAAATGGAACAGGATGCGGTGCCTAATTGAACAGGATGCACTGTCTAATGTAACAGGGTGCAGTGTCTAATGTAACAGGGTGCAGTGTCTAATGTAACAGGTTGCAGTGTATAATGTAACAGGGTGCAGAGTCTAATGTAACAGGGTGCAGTGTCCAATGGAACAGGGTGCAGTGTCTAATGCAACATGGTACAGTGTCTAATGGAACAGGGTGCGGTGTCTAATAGAACATGGTGCAATGTCTAATGTAACAGGGTGCAGTGTCTAATGAGACAGGGCGCAGTGTATAATGCAACAGTGTGCAGTGTCTAATGGAACACGGTGCAGTTTCTAATGGAACAGGGTGTAGTGTCTAATGGAACAGGGTGCAGTGTCTAATGGAACAGGGTGTAGTGTCTAATTGAACGAGGAGTGGTGTCAAATGAAACAGGGTGCAGCGTATAATGGAACAGGGTGCAGTTTATACTGGAACAGGGTGTAGTTTGTATTGGAACAGGGTGCAGTGTGTAATGGAACAGGGTGCAGTGTCTAATGTAAAAAGGTGCATTGTCTAATGGAACAGGGTGTAGTGTCTAATGGAACAGGGTGCAGTGTCTAATGGAACAGGGTATAGTGTCTAATGGAACAGGGTGCAGTTTCTAATGGAACAGGGTGTAGTGTCTAATTGAACGAGGAGCTGTGTCAAGTGCAACAGGGTGCAGTGTGTAATGGAACAGGGTGCAGTGTCTAATGGAACAGGGTGCAGTGTATAATGGAACAGGGTGTAGTGTCTAATGGAACAGGGTGCAGTTTCTAATGGAACAGGGAGCAGTGTCTAATGGAACATGGTGTAGTGTTTAATGGAACACGGTGCAGTGTCTAATGGAGCAGGGTGCGGTGTCTAATGGAACAGCGTGCGGTTTCTAATGGAAAATGGTGCAGTGTCTAATGTAACAGGGTGCAGTGTCTAATGGAACATGGTGCAGTGTCTAATGGAACATGGTGCAGTGTCTAATGGAACATGGTGCAGCGTCTAATGTAACAGGGTGCAGTGTCTAATGGAACAGGGTGTAGTGTCTAATGGAACAGGGTGTGGTGTCTAATGGAACAGGGTGCAGTGTCTAATGGAACATGGTGCAGCGTCTAATGTAACAGGGTGCAGTGTCTAATGGAACAGGGTGTAGTGTCTAATGGAACAGGGTGTGGTGTCTAATGGAACAGGGTGCAGTGTCTAATGGAACATGGTGCAGCGTCTAATGTAACAGGGTGCAGTGTCTAATGGAACAGGGTGTAGTGTCTTATGGAACAGGGTGCAGTGTCAAATGGAACAGGGTACAGTGTCTAATGGAACATGGTGCCGTGTCTAATGGAACATGGTGCGGTGTCTAATGGAACAGGGTGTGTTGTCTAATGGAACAGGGTGCAGTGTCTAATGGAACAGGCTGCAGTGTCTAATGGAACAGGGTGTAGTGTCTAATGGAACATGGTGCAGTGTCTAATGTAACAGGGTGCAGTGTCTAATGGAACATGGTGCGGTGTCTAATGGAACAGGGTGTGTTGTCTAATGGAACAGGGTGCAGTGTCTAATGAAACAGGGTGCAGTGACTAATGGAACAAGGAGCGGTATCTAATGGAACAGGGTATAGTGTCTAATGGAACATGGTGCAGTGTCTAATATAACAGGGTGCTGTGTCTAATGTAACAGGGTGTAGTGTCTAATGGAACAGGATGCGTTGTCTAATTGAACAGGATTCGGTGTCTAATTGAACAGGGTGCAGTGTCTAATGCAACAGGGTGTAGTGTATAATGTAACAGGGTGCAGTGTCTAATGGAACAGGATGCGTTGTCTAATTGAACACGATACGGTGTCTAATTCAACATGGTGCAGTGTATAATGGAACATGGTACAGTGTCTAATGTAACAGGGTGCAGTTTTTAATGGAACATTGTGCAGTGTCTAATGGAACAGGGTGCAGTGTCTAATGGAACAGGGTGCAGTGTATAATGGATCAGGGTGTAGTGACTAATGCAACAGGGTGTAGTGTCTAATGGAACAGGGTGTAGTGTCTAATGGAACAGGGTGCAGTGTCTAATGGAACAGTGTGCAGTGACTAATGCAACAGGGTGCAGTGTCTAATGGAACAGGGTGCAGTGTGTA
The DNA here is from genome assembly GCF_964194155.1 of Cetorhinus maximus. NCBI lineage: Eukaryota > Metazoa > Chordata > Chondrichthyes > Lamniformes > Cetorhinidae > Cetorhinus > Cetorhinus maximus. Next base: position 385,660 of record NW_027596180.1, on the reverse strand, counting down.
ATGGAACAGGGTGCAGTGTCTAATGAAACATGGTGCAGTGTCTAATGGAACAGGGAGTAGTGTCGAATGGAACAGTGTGCGGTGTCTAATGGAACAGGGTGCAGTGTCTAATGGAACATGGTGAAGTTTCTAATGGAAATGGGTGCAGTGTCTAATTGAACAGGGTGCAGTGTCTATTGGAACAGGGTGCAGTGTCTAATGTAACAGGGTGCAGTGTATAATGTAACAGGGTGTAGTGTCTAATGGAACAGGGTGCAGTGTCCAATGGAACAGGGTGCAGTGTATAATGGAACAGGGTGCAGTGTCCAATGGAACAGGGTGCAGTGTATAATGGAACAGGGTGCAGTGTCTAATGGAACAGGGTGCAGTGTCTAATGGAAGAGGGTGCAGTGTCTAATGGAACAGGAGGTAGTGTCAAATGGAATTGGGTGCAGTGTCTAATGGAACAGGGTGCAGTGTCTAATGGAACAGGGTGTAGTGTATAATGGAACAGGGTGCAGTGTCTAATGGAACAGGTTGCAGTGTCTAATGGAACAAGGTGTAGTGTCTAATGGAACAAGGAGTAGTGTCTAATGTACCAGGGTGCAGTGTATAATGGAACAGGGTGCAGTGTCTATTGGAACAGGGTGCAGTGTCTAATGGAACAGGGAGTAGTGTCTCATGTAACAGGATGCAGTGTATAATGGAATAGGGTGCAGTGTCTAATGGAACAGGGTGCAGTGTCTAATGGAACAGTCTGTAGTGTCAAATGGAACAGGGTGCAGTGTCTAATGGAACAGGGTGCAGTGTCTAATGGAACAGGGTGCTCTGTCTAATGGAACAGGGTGCAGTGTTTACTGGAACAGGGTGCAGTGTCTAATGGAACAGGGTGTAGTGAGTAATGGAACAGGGTGCAGTGTCTAATTGAACAGGGAGTAGTGTCTAATGGAACAGGGTGCAGTGAGTAATGGAACAGGGTGCAGTGTATAATGGAACAGGGTGTAGTGTCTAATGGAACAGGGTGCAGTTTCTAATGGAACAGGGAGCAGTGTCTAATGGAACATGGTGTAGTGTTTAATGGAACAGGGTGTTGATTCTAATGGAACAGGGTGTAGATTCTAATGGAACAGGGTGCAGTGTCTAATGAAACAGGGTGCAGTGACTAATGGAACAAGGAGCGGTATCTAATGGAACAGGGTATAGTGTCTAATGGAACATGGTGCAGTGTCTAATATAACAGGGTGCTGTGTCTAATGTAACAGGGTGTAGTGTCTAATGGAACAGGATGCGTTGTCTAATTGAACAGGATTCGGTGTCTAATTGAACAGGGTGCAGTGTCTAATGCAACAGGGTGTAGTGTATAATGTAACAGGGTGCAGTGTCTAATGGAACAGGATGCGTTGTCTAATTGAACACGATGCGGTGTCTAATTCAACATGGTGCAGTGTATAATGGAACATGGTACAGTGTCTAATGTAACAGGGTGCAGTTTTTAATGGAACATTGTGCAGTGTCTAATGGAACAGGGTGCAGTGTCTAATGGAACAGGGTGCAGTGTATAATGGATCAGGGTATAGTGACTAATGCAACAGGGTGTAGTGTCTAATGGAACAGGGTGTAGTGTCTAATGGAACAGGGTGCAGTGTCTAATGGAACAGTGTGCAGTGACTAATGCAACAGGGTGCAGTGTCTAATGGAACAGGGTGCAGTGTGTAATGGAACAGGGTGCAGTGTCTAATGAAACATGGTGCAGTGTCTAATGGAACAGGGAGTAGTGTCGAATGGAACAGTGTGCGGTGTCTAATGGAACAGGGTGCAGTGTCTAATGGAACATGGTGAAGTTTCTAATGGAAATGGGTGCAGTGTCTAATTGAACAGGGTGCAGTGTCTATTGGAACAGGGTGCAGTGTCTAATGTAACAGGGTGCAGTGTATAATGTAACAGGGTGTAGTGTCTAATGGAACAGGGTGCAGTGTCCAATGGAACAGGGTGCAGTGTATAATGGAACAGGGTGCAGTGTCCAATGGAACAGGGTGCAGTGTATAATGGAACAGGGTGCAGTGTCTAATGGAACAGGGTGCAGTGTCTAATGGAAGAGGGTGCAGTGTCTAATGGAACAGGAGGTAGTGTCAAATGGAATTGGGTGCAGTGTCTAATGGAACAGGGTGCAGTGTCTAATGGAACAGGGTGTAGTGTATAATGGAACAGGGTGCAGTGTCTAATGGAACAGGTTGCAGTGTCTAATGGAACAAGGTGTAGTGTCTAATGGAACAAGGAGTAGTGTCTAATGTACCAGGGTGCAGTGTATAATGGAACAGGGTGCAGTGTCTATTGGAACAGGGTGCAGTGTCTAATGGAACAGGGAGTAGTGTCTCATGTAACAGGATGCAGTGTATAATGGAACAGGGTGCAGTGTCTAATGGAACAGGGTGCAGTGTCTAATGGAACAGTCTGTAGTGTCAAATGGAACAGGGTGCAGTGTCTAATGGAACAGGGTGCAGTGTCTAATGGAACAGGGTGCTCTGTCTAATGGAACAGGGTGCAGTGTTTACTGGAACAGGGTGCAGTGTCTAATGGAACAGGGTGTAGTGTCTAATGGAACAGGCTGCAGTGTCTAATTGAACAGGGAGTAGTGTCTAATGGAACAGGATGCAGTGAGTAATGGAACAGGGTGCAGTGTCTAATGGAACAAGGTGCAGTGTCTAATGGAACAAGGTGCAGTGTCTAAAGGAACATGGTGCAGTGTCTAATGGAACAGGATGCGGTGTCTAATTGAACAGGATGCAGTGTCTAATGGAACAGGGTGTAGTGTCTAATGTAACAGGGTGCAGTGTCCAATGTAACAGGGTGCAGTGTCTAATGTAACAGGGTGCAGTGTATAATGTAACAGGGTGCAGTGTCTAATGTAGCAGGCTGCAGTGTCTAATGGAACAGGGTGCAGTGTCTAATGGAACAGGGTGCAGTGTCTAATGGAACAGCATGAGTTGTCTAATTGAACAGGATGCGTTGTCTAATTGAACAGGGTGCAGTGTATAATGGAACAGGGTGCAGTGTCCAATGGAACAGGGTGCAGTGTATAATGGAACAGGGTGTAGTGTCTAATGGAACAGGGTGCAGTTTCTAATGGAACAGGGAGCAGTGTCTAATGGAACATGGTGTAGTGTTTAATGGAACAGGGTGTTGATTCTAATGGAACAGGGTGTAGATTCTAATGGAACACGTTGCAATGTCAAATGCAACAGGGTGCAGTTTCTAATGGAACAGGGTGCGGTGTCTAATGGAACAGGGTGCAATGTCTAATGGAACATGGTGCAGTGTCTAATGGAACATGGTGCTGTGTCTAATGGTATGGGGTGCAGTGTCTAATGGAACATGGTGCAGTGTCTAATGGAACATGGTGCAGTGTCTAATGGAACATGATGCAGCGTCTAACGTAACAGGGTGTAGTGTCTAATGGAACATGGTGCAGTGTCTAATGGAACAGGGTGCAGTGTCTAATGTAACATGGTGCAGGGTCTAATGGAACATGGTGCAGTGTCTAATGGAACATGGTGCAGTGTCTAATGTAACAGGGTGCAGTGTCTAATGGAACATGGTACAGTGTCGAATGGAACAGGGTGCAGTGTCTAATGGAACATGGTGCGGTGTCTAATGGATGAGGGTGCAGTGTCTAATGGAACAGGAATTAGTGTGTAATGGAACATGGTGCAGTGTCTAATGGAACAGGGTGCTGTGTATAATGGAACAGGGTGCAGTGTCCAATGGAACATGATGCGGTATCCAATGGAACAGGTTGCGGAGTCTAATGGAACATGGTGCAGTGTCTAATGGAACATGGTGCAGTGTCTAATGGATCAGTGTGTAGTGTGTAATGGAACATGGTGCAGTGTCTAATGGAACAGGGTGCAGTGTCTAATGGAACAAGGTGCTGTGTCTAATGGAACAGGGTGCAGTGTCTAATGGAACAGGGTGTGGTGTCTAATGGAACAGGGTGCAGTGTCTAATGGAACATGGTGCAGCGTCTAATGTAACAGGGTGCAGTGTCTAATGGAACAGGGTGTAGTGTCTTATGGAACAGGGTGCAGTGTCAAATGGAACAGGGTGCAGTGTCAAATGGAACAGGTACAGTGTCTAATGGAACATGGTGCCGTGTCTAATGGAACATGGTGCGGTGTCTAATGGAACAGGGTGTGTTGTCTAATGGAACAGGGTGCAGTGTCTAATGGAACAGGCTGCAGTGTCTAATGGAACAGGGTGTAGTGTCTAATGGAACATGGTGCAGTGTCTAATGTAACAGGGTGCAGTGTCTAATGGAACATGGTGCAGTGTCTAATGGAACAGGGTGTGTTGTCTAATGGAACAGGGTGCAGTGTCTAATGAAACAGGGTGCAGTGTCTAATGGAACAAGGAGCGGTATCTAATGGAACAGGGTATAGTGTCTAATGGAACATGGTGCAGTGTCTAATATAACAGGGTGCTGTGTCTAATGTAACAGGGTGTAGTGTCTAATGGAACAGGATGCGTTGTCTAATTGAACAGGATTCGGTGTCTAATTGAACAGGGTGCAGTGTCTAATGCAACAGGGTGTAGTGTATAATGTAACAGGGTGCAGTGTCTAATGGAACAGGATGCGTTGTCTAAATGAACACGATGCGGTGTCTAATTCAACATGGTGCAGTGTATAATGGAACATGGTACAGTGTCTAATTTAACAGGGTGCAGTTTTTAATGGAACATTGTGCAGTGTCTAATGGAACAGGGTGTAGTGTCTAATGGAACAGGGTGCAGTGTCTAATGGAACAGGGTGCAGTGTCTAATGGAACAGGGTGCAGTGTATAATGGATCAGGGTGTAGTGACTAATGCAACAGGGTGTAGTGTCTAATGGAACAGGGTGTAGTGTCTAATGGAACAGGGTGCAGTGTCTAATGGAACAGTGTGCAGTGACTAATGCAACAGGGTGCAGTGTCTAATGGAACAGGGTGCAGTGTGTAATGGAACAGGGTGCAGTGTCTAATGAAACAGGGTGCAGTGTCTAATGGAACAGGGAGTAGTGACGAATGGAACAGTGTGCGGTGTCTAATGGAACAGGGTGCAGTGTCTAATGGAACATGGTGAAGTTTCTAATGGAAATGGGTGCAGTGTCTAATTGAACAGGGTGCAGTGTCTATTGGAACAGGGTGCAGTGTCTAATGTAACAGGGTGCAGTGTATAATGTAACAGGGTGTAGTGTCTAATGGAACAGGGTGCAGTGTCCAATGGAACAGGGTGCAGTGTATAATGGAACAGGGTGCAGTGTCCAATGGAACAGGGTGCAGTGTATAATGGAACAGGGTGCAGTGTCTAATGGAACAGGGTGCAGTGTCTAATGGAAGAGGGTGCAGTGTCTAATGGAACAGGAGGTAGTGTCAAATGGAATTGGGTGCAGTGTCTAATGGAACAGGGTGCAGTGTCTAATGGAACAGGGTGTAGTGTATAATGGAACAGGGTGCAGTGTCTAATGGAACAGGGTGCAGTGTCTAATGGAACAAGGTGTAGTGTCTAATGGAACAAGGAGTAGTGTCTAATGTACCAGGGTGCAGTGTATAATGGAACAGGGTGCAGTGTCTATTGGAACAGGGTGCAGTGTCTAATGGAACAGGGAGTAGTGTCTCATGTAACAGGATGCAGTGTATAATGGAACAGGGTGCAGTGTCTAATGGAACAGGGTGCAGTGTCTAATGGAACAGTCTGTAGTGTCAAATGGAACAGGGTGCAGTGTCTAATGGAACAGGGTGCAGTGTCTAATGGAACAGGGTGCTCTGTCTAATGGAACAGGGTGCAGTGTTTACTGGAACAGGGTGCAGTGTCTAATGGAACAGGGTGTAGTGTCTAATGGAACAGGCTGCAGTGTCTAATTGAACAGGGAGTAGTGTCTAATGGAACAGGGTGCAGTGTGTAATGGAACAGGGTGCAGTGTCTAATGGAACAAGGTGCAGTGTATAATGGAACAAGGTGCAGTGTCTAAAGGAACATGGTGCAGTGCCTAATGGAACAGGATGCGGTGTCTAATTGAACAGGGTGCAGTGTCCAATGTAACAGGGTGCAGTGTCTAATGTAACAGGGTGCAGTGTATAATGTAACATGGTGCAGTGTCTAATGTAGCAGGCTGCAGTGTCTAATGGAACAGGGTGCAGTGTCTAATGGAACAGGGTGCAGTGTCTAATGGAACAGCATGAGTTGTCTAATTGAACAGGGTGCAGTGTCTAATGTAACAGGGTGCAGTGTCTTATGTAACAGGGTGCAGTGTCTAATGTGACAGGGCGCAGTGTATAATGCAACAGTGTGCAGTGTCTAATGGAACAGGGTGCAGTGTATAAAGGAACAGGGTGTAGTGTTTAATGGAACAGGGTGCAGTGTCCAATGGAACAGGGTGCAGTGTATAATGGAACAGGGTGCAGTGTCCAATGGAACAGGGTGCAGTGTATAATGGAACAGGGTGTAGTGTCTAATGGAACAGGGTGCAGTTTCTAATGGAACAGGGAGCAGTGTCTAATGGAACATGGTGTAGTGTTTAATGGAACAGGGTGTAGATTCTAATGGAACAGGGTGTAGATTCTAATGGAACACGTTGCAATGTCTAATGCAACAGGGTGCAGTGTCTAATGGAACAGGGTGCGGTGTCTAATGGAACAGGGTGCAATGTCTAATGGAACATGGTGCAGTGTCTAATGGAACATGGTGCTGTGTCTAATGGTATGGGGTGCAGTGTCTAATGGAACAGGGTGCAGTGTCTAATGGAACATGGTGCAGTGTCTAATGGAACAAGATGCAGTGTCTAACGTAACAGGGTGTAGTGTCTAATGGAACATGGTGCAGTGTCTAATGGAACAGGGTGCAGTGTCTAATGGAACATGGTGCAGTGTCTAATGGAACATGGTGCAGTGTCTAATGGAACATGGTGCAGGGTCTAATGTAACAGGGTGCAGTGTCTAATGGAACATGGTACAGTGTCGAATGGAACAGGGTGCAGTGTCTAATGGAACATGGTGCGGTGTCTAATGGATGAGGGTGCAGTGTCTAATGGAACAGGAATTAGTGTGTAATGGAACATGGTGCAGTGTCTAATGGAACAGGGTGCTGTGTATAATGGAACAGGGTGCAGTGTCCAATGGAACATGATGCGGTATCCAATGGAACAGGTTGCGGAGTCTAATGGAACAGGGTGCAGTGTCTAATGGAACATGGTGCGGTGTCTAATGGATGAGGGTGCAGTGTCTAATGGAACAGGAATTAGTGTGTAATGGAACATGGTGCAGTGTCTAATGGAACAGGGTGCTGTGTATAATGGAACAGGGTGCAGTGTCCAATGGAACATGATGCGGTATCCAATGGAACAGGTTGCGGAGTCTAATGGAACAGGGTGCAGTGTCTAATGGATCAGTGTGAAGTGTGTAATGGAACATGGTGCAGTGTCTAATGGAACAGGGTGCAGTGTCTAATGGAACATGGTGTAGTGTCTAATGGAACAGGGTGCAGTGTCTAATGGAACAAGGTGCTGTGTCTAATGGAACAGGGTGCAGTGTCTAATGGAACAGGGTGCAGTGTCTAATGGAACAGGGTGCAGTTTCTAATGGAACATGGTGCAGTGTCGAATGGAACAGGGTGCAGTGTCTAATGGAACATGGTGTAGTGTCTAATGGAAATGGGTGCAGTGCTTAATGGAACATGGTGTAGTGTCTAATGGAAATGGGTGCAGTGTACAATGGAACAGGGTGCAGTGTATAATGGAACAGGGTGCAGTGTCTAATGGAACAGGGTGCAGTGTCTAATGGAACAGGGTGCAGTGTCTAATGGAAAAGGGTGCAGTGTCTAATAGAACATGGTGCAGTGTCTAATGGAACAAGGTGTAGCGTCTAATGGAACAGGGGTTAGTGTCTAATGGAACAGGGTGTGTTGTCTAATTGAACAGGATTCGGTGTCTAATTGAACAGGGTGCAGTGTCTAATGGAACATGGTGCAGTGTCTAATGGAACTGGGTGCAGTGTCTAATGGAACAGGGTGCAGTGTCTAATGGAACAGGGTGTGTTGTCTAATTGAACAGGATTCGGTGTCTAATGGAACAGGGAGTAGTGTCTCATGTAACAGGGTGCAGTTTATAATGGAACTGGGTGCAGTGTCTAATGGAACAGGGTGCAGTGTCTAATGGAACAGGGTGCAGTGTCTAATGGAACATGGTGCAGTTTCTAATGGAAATGGGTGCAGTGTCTAATTGAACAGGGTGCAGTGTCTATTGGAACAGGTTGCAGTGTCTAATGTAACAGGGTGCAGTGTCTAATGTAACAGGGTGCAGTGTCTAATGTAACAGGGTGTAGTGTCTAATGGAACAGGGTGCAGTGTCCAATGGAACAGGGTGCAGTGTATAATGGAACAGGGTGCAGTGTCTAATGGAACAGGGTGCAGTGTCTAATGGAACAGGGTGTAGTGTGTAACGGAACATGGTGCAGTGTCTAATGGAACAGGGTGCAGTGTATAATGGAACAGGGTGCAGTGTCTAATGGAACATGATAAGGTATCGAATGGAACAGGTTGCGGAGTCTAATGGAACATGGTGCAGTGTGTAATGTAACAGAGTGCAGTGTCTAATGGAACATGGTGCAGTGTCTAATGGAACAGGGCACTGAGTCTAATAGAAGATGGTGCATTGTCTAATGGAACAAGGAGCGGTGTCAAATGGAACAGGGTGCAGTGTATAATGGAACAGGGTGCAGTGTCTCATGGAACTGGGTGCAGTGTCTAATTGAACAAGGAGCGGTGTCAAATGGAACAGGGTGCAGTGTATAATGGAACAGGGTGCAGTGTATAATGTAACAGGGTGTAGTGTCTAATGGAACAGGGTGCAGTTTCTAATGAAACAGGGAGCAGTGTCTAATGGGACATGGTGTAGTGTTTAATGGAACAGGATGTAGATTCTAATGGAACACGGTGCAATGTCTAATGGAACAGGGTGCGGTGTCTAATGGAACAGGGTGCGGTTTCTAATGGAAAATGGTGCAGTGTCTAATGTAACAGGGTGCAGTGTCTAATGGAACATGGTGCAGTGTCTAATGGAACAGGGTGTAGTGTCTAATGGAACAGGGTGCAGTGTCTAATGGATCAGGGCGCAGTGTCTAATGGAACAGGGTGTAGTGTCTAATGGAACAGGGTGTAGTGTCTAATGGAACAGGGTGCAGTGTCTAATGTAACAGGGTGTAGTGTCTAATGGAACAGGGAGCAGTGTCTAATGGAACAGGGTGCAGTGTCTAATGTATAAGGGTGCATTGTATAATGGAACAGGGTGCAGTTTCTAATGGAACATGGAGTAGTGTCTCATGTAACAGGGTGCAGTGTATAATGGAACTGGGTGCAGTGTCTAATGGAACAGGGTGCAGTGTCTAATGGAACAGGGTGCAGTGTCTAATGGAACAGGGTGCTGTGTCTAATGGAACAGGGTGCAGTGTCTAATGGAACAGGGTGTAGTGTCTAATGGAAGAGGCTGCAGTGTCTAATGGAACAGGGAGTAGTGTCTAATGGAACAGGGCGCTGTTTCTTAGGAACATGTTGCAGTGTCTAATGGAATGGGGAGCAGTGTCTAATGGAACACGGTGCAGTGTATAATGGAACAAGCTGCAGTGTCTAAAGGAACATGGTGCAGTGTCTAATGGAAAAGGATGCGGTGTCTAATTGAACAGGATGCAGTGTCAAACGGAACAGGGTGTAGTGTCTAATGTAACAGGGTGCAATGTCTAATGTAACAGGGTGCAGTGTCTAAGGTAGCAGGGTTCAGTGTATAATGTAAGAGGGTGCAGTGTCTAATGTAGCAGGCTGCAGTGTCTAATGGAACAGGGTGCAGTGTCTAATGGAACAGGGTGCAGTGTATAGTGGAACATGGTGCAGTGTCTAATGTAACAGGGTGCAGTGTCAAATCGAACATGATGCAGTGTCTAATGAAACATGGTACAGTGTCTAATGTAACAGGGTGCGGTGTCTATTAGAACATGTTGCAGTGACTAATGTAACAGGGTTCAGTGTCTAATGTAACAGGGTGCAGTGTCTAATTTGACAGGGTGCAGTGTATAATGCAACAGGGTGCAGTGTCTAATGGAAGACGGAGCAGTGTCTAATGGAACAGGGCGCAGTGTCTAATGGAACAGGGTGCAGTGTCTAATGTAACAAGGTGCAGTGTCTGATGGAACAGAGTGTAGTGTCTAATGGAAGAGGGTGCGGTGTCTAATGGAACAGGGTGTAGTGTCTAGTGGAACAGGGTGCAGTGTCTAATGGAACAGGGTGTATGTTTAATTGAACGAGGAGCGGTGTCAAATGGAACAGGGTGCAGTGTATAATGGAACAGGGTCTAGTGTCTAATGGAACAGTGTGCAGTTTCAAATGGAACAGGGAGCAGTGTCTAATGGAACATGCTATAGTGTCTAAAGGAACAGGGTGCAGTGTCTAATGGAACACGGTGCAGTGTCTATTGGAACAGGGTGCAGTGTCCAATGGAACAGGGTGCGGTGTCTAATGGAACAGGGTGCGGTTTCTAATGGAACATGGTGAAGTGTCTTATAAAACAGGATGCAGTGTCTAATAGAACAAGGAGCGGTGTCTAATAGAAGAGGATCCTGTGTCTAATGGAGCAGGGTGCAGTGTCTAATGGAACATGGTGCAGTGTCTAATGGAACAGGGTGTAGTGTCTAATGGAACAGGCTGCAGTGTCTAATGGAACAGGGTGTAGTGTCTAATGGAACAGGGTGCAGTGTCTAATGGAACAGGGTCCAGTGTCTAATTGAACAGGGTGCTGTGTCTAATGGAGCAGGGTGCAGAGACTAATGTAACAGGTTGCAGTGTCTAATGGAACAGGGTGTAGTGTCAAATGCAACATGGTGTAATGTCTAATGGAACAAGGTGCTGTGTCTATTGAAACAGGGGGCAGTGTCTAATGGAACATGGTGCTGTGTCTAATGGAATGGGGTGCAGTGTCTAATGGAACAGGGTACAGTGTCTAAAGGAACATGGTGCAGTGTATAATGGATAAACGTGCAGTGTCTAAATGAACATGGTGCAGTGTCAAATGGAACAGGATGCGGTGCCTAATTGAACAGGATGCACTGTCTAATGTAACAGGGTGCAGTGTCTAATGTAACAGGGTGCAGTGTCTAATGTAACAGGTTGCAGTGTATAATGTAACAGGGTGCAGAGTCTAATGTAACAGGGTGCAGTGTCCAATGGAACAGGGTGCAGTGTCTAATGCAACATGGTACAGTGTCTAATGGAACAGGGTGCGGTGTCTAATAGAACATGGTGCAATGTCTAATGTAACAGGGTGCAGTGTCTAATGAGACAGGGCGCAGTGTATAATGCAACAGTGTGCAGTGTCTAATGGAACACGGTGCAGTTTCTAATGGAACAGGGTGTAGTGTCTAATGGAACAGGGTGCAGTGTCTAATGGAACAGGGTGTAGTGTCTAATTGAACGAGGAGCGGTGTCAAATGAAACAGGGTGCAGCGTATAATGGAACAGGGTGCAGTTTATACTGGAACAGGGTGTAGTTTGTATTGGAACAGGGTGCAGTGTGTAATGGAACAGGGTGCAGTGTCTAATGTAAAAAGGTGCATTGTCTAATGGAACAGGGTGTAGTGTCTAATGGAACAGGGTGCAGTGTCTAATGGAACAGGGTATAGTGTCTAATGGAACAGGGTGCAGTTTCTAATGGAACAGGGTGTAGTGTCTAATTGAACGAGGAGCTGTGTCAAGTGCAACAGGGTGCAGTGTGTAATGGAACAGGGTGCAGTGTCTAATGGAACAGGGTGCAGTGTATAATGGAACAGGGTGTAGTGTCTAATGGAACAGGGTGCAGTTTCTAATGGAACAGGGAGCAGTGTCTAATGGAACATGGTGTAGTGTTTAATGGAACACGGTGCAGTGTCTAATGGAGCAGGGTGCGGTGTCTAATGGAACAGCGTGCGGTTTCTAATGGAAAATGGTGCAGTGTCTAATGTAACAGGGTGCAGTGTCTAATGGAACATGGTGCAGTGTCTAATGGAACATGGTGCAGTGTCTAATGGAACATGGTGCAGCGTCTAATGTAACAGGGTGCAGTGTCTAATGGAACAGGGTGTAGTGTCTAATGGAACAGGGTGTGGTGTCTAATGGAACAGGGTGCAGTGTCTAATGGAACATGGTGCAGCGTCTAATGTAACAGGGTGCAGTGTCTAATGGAACAGGGTGTAGTGTCTTATGGAACAGGGTGCAGTGTCAAATGGAACAGGGTACAGTGTCTAATGGAACATGGTGCCGTGTCTAATGGAACATGGTGCGGTGTCTAATGGAACAGGGTGTGTTGTCTAATGGAACAGGGTGCAGTGTCTAATGGAACAGGCTGCAGTGTCTAATGGAACAGGGTGTAGTGTCTAATGGAACATGGTGCAGTGTCTAATGTAACAGGGTGCAGTGTCTAATGGAACATGGTGCGGTGTCTAATGGAACAGGGTGTGTTGTCTAATGGAACAGGGTGCAGTGTCTAATGAAACAGGGTGCAGTGTCTAATGGAACAAGGAGCGGTATCTAATGGAACAGGGTATAGTGTCTAATGGAACATGGTGCAGTGTCTAATATAACAGGGTGCTGTGTCTAATGTAACAGGGTGTAGTGTCTAATGGAACAGGATGCGTTGTCTAATTGAACAGGATTCGGTGTCTAATTGAACAGGGTGCAGTGTCTAATGCAACAGGGTGTAGTGTATAATGTAACAGGGTGCAGTGTCTAATGGAACAGGATGCGTTGTCTAATTGAACACGATGCGGTGTCTAATTCAACATGGTGCAGTGTATAATGGAACATGGTACAGTGTCTAATGTAACAGGGTGCAGTTTTTAATGGAACATTGTGCAGTGTCTAATGGAACAGGGTGCAGTGTCTAATGGAACAGGGTGCAGTGTATAATGGATCAGGGTGTAGTGACTAATGCAACAGGGTGTAGTGTCTAATGGAACAGGGTGTAGTGTCTAATGGAACAGGGTGCAGTGTCTAATGGAACAGTGTGCAGTGACTAATGCAACAGGGTGCAGTGTCTAATGGAACAGGGTGCAGTGTGTAATGGAACAGGGTGCAGTGTCTAATGAAACATGGTGCAGTGTCTAATGGAACAGGGAGTAGTGTCGAATGGAACAGTGTGCGGTGTCTAATGGAACAGGGTGCAGTGTCTAATGGAACATGGTGAAGTTTCTAATGGAAATGGGTGCAGTGTCTAATTGAACAGGGTGCAGTGTCTATTGGAACAGGGTGCAGTGTCTAATGTAACAGGGTGCTGTGTATAATGTAACAGGGTGTAGTGTCTAATGGAACAGGGTGCAGTGTCCAATGGAACAGGGTGCAGTGTATAATGGAACAGGGTGCAGTGTCCAATGGAACAGGGTGCAGTGTCTAATGGAACATGATGCAGTGTCTAATGGATCAGTGTGTAGTGTGTAATGGAACATGGTGCAGTGTCTAATGGAACAGGGTGCAGTGTCTAATGGAACAAGGTGCTGTGTCTAATGGAACAGGGTGCAGTGTCTAATGGAACAGGGTGTGGTGTCTAATGGAACAGGGTGCAGTGTCTAATGGAACATGGTGCAGCGTCTAATGTAACAGGGTGCAGTGTCTAATGGAACAGGGTGTAGTGTCTTATGGAACAGGGTGCAGTGTCAAATGGAACAGGGTGCAGTGTCAAATGGAACAGGGTACAGTGTCTAATGGAACATGGTGCCGTGTCTAATGGAACATGGTGCGGTGTCTAATGGAACAGGGTGTGTTGTCTAATGGAATAGGGTGCAGTGTCTAATGGAACAGGCTGCAGTGTCTAATGGAACAGGGTGTAGTGTCTAATGGAACATGGTGCAGTGTCTAATGTAACAGGGTGCAGTGTCTAATGGAACATGGTGCGGTGTCTAATGGAACAGGGTGTGTTGTCTAATGGAACAGGGTGCAGTGTCTAATGAAACAGGGTGCAGTGTCTAATGGAACAAGGAGCGGTATCTAATGGAACAGGGTATAGTGTCTAATGGAACATGGTGCAGTGTCTAATATAACAGGGTGCTGTGTCTAATGTAACAGGGTGTAGTGTCTAATGGAACAGGATGCGTTGTCTAATTGAACAGGATTCGGTGTCTAATTGAACAGGGTGCAGTGTCTAATGCAACAGGGTGTAGTGTATAATGTAACAGGGTGCAGTGTCTAATGGAACAGGATGCGTTGTCTAAATGAACACGATGCGGTGTCTAATTCAACATGGTGCAGTGTATAATGGAACATGGTACAGTGTCTAATTTAACAGGGTGCAGTTTTTAATGGAACATTGTGCAGTGTCTAATGGAACAGGGTGTAGTGTCTAATGGAACAGGGTGCAGTGTCTAATGGAACAGGGTGCAGTGTCTAATGGAACAGGGTGCAGTGTATAATGGATCAGGGTGTAGTGACTAATGCAACAGGGTGTAGTGTCTAATGGAACAGGGTGTAGTGTCTAATGGAACAGGGTGCAGTGTCTAATGGAACAGTGTGCAGTGACTAATGCAACAGGGTGCAGTGTCTAATGGAACAGGGTGCAGTGTGTAATGGAACAGGGTGCAGTGTCTAATGAAACAGGGTGCAGTGTCTAATGGAACAGGGAGTAGTGACGAATGGAACAGTGTGCGGTGTCTAATGGAACAGGGTGCAGTGTCTAATGGAACATGGTGAAGTTTCTAATGGAAATGGGTGCAGTGTCTAATTGAACAGGGTGCAGTGTCTATTGGAACAGGGTGCAGTGTCTAATGTAACAGGGTGCAGTGTATAATGTAACAGGGTGTAGTGTCTAATGGAACAGGGTGCAGTGTCCAATGGAACAGGGTGCAGTGTATAATGGAACAGGGTGCAGTGTCCAATGGAACAGGGTGCAGTGTATAATGGAACAGGGTGCAGTGTCTAATGGAACAGGGTGCAGTGTCTAATGGAAGAGGGTGCAGTGTCTAATGGAACAGGAGGTAGTGTCAAATGGAATTGGGTGCAGTGTCTAATGGAACAGGGTGCAGTGTCTAATGGAACATGATAAGGTATCGAATGGAACAGGTTGCGGAGTCTAATGGAACATGGTGCAGTGTGTAATGTAACAGAGTGCAGTGTCTAATGGAACATGGTGCAGTGTCTAATGGAACAGGGCACTGAGTCTAATAGAAGATGGTGCATTGTCTAATGGAACAAGGAGCGGTGTCAAATGGAACAGGGTGCAGTGTATAATGGAACAGGGTGCAGTGTCTCATGGAACTGGGTGCAGTGTCTAATTGAACAAGGAGCGGTGTCAAATGGAACAGGGTGCAGTGTATAATGGAACAGGGTGCAGTGTATAATGTAACAGGGTGTAGTGTCTAATGGAACAGGGTGCAGTTTCTAATGAAACAGGGAGCAGTGTCTAATGGAACATGGTGTAGTGTTTAATGGAACAGGATGTAGATTCTAATGGAACACGGTGCAATGTCTAATGGAACAGGGTGCGGTGTCTAATGGAACAGGGTGCGGTTTCTAATGGAAAATGGTGCAGTGTCTAATGTAACAGGGTGCAGTGTCTAATGGAACATGGTGCAGTGTCTAATGGAACAGGGTGTAGTGTCTAATGGAACAGGGTGCAGTGTCTAATGGATCAGGGCGCAGTGTCTAATGGAACAGGGTGTAGTGTCTAATGGAACAGGGTGTAGTGTCTAATGGAACAGGGTGCAGTGTCTAATGTAACAGGGTGTAGTGTCTAATGGAACAGGGAGCAGTGTCTAATGGAACAGGGTGCAGTGTCTAATGTATAAGGGTGCATTGTATAATGGAACAGGGTGCAGTTTCTAATGGAACATGGAGTAGTGTCTCATGTAACAGGGTGCAGTGTATAATGGAACTGGGTGCAGTGTCTAATGGAACAGGGTGCAGTGTCTAATGGAACAGGGTGCAGTGTCTAATGGAACAGGGTGCTGTGTCTAATGGAACAGGGTGCAGTGTCTAATGGAACAGGGTGTAGTGTCTAATGGAAGAGGCTGCAGTGTCTAATGGAACAGGGAGTAGTGTCTAATGGAACAGGGCGCTGTTTCTTAGGAACATGTTGCAGTGTCTAATGGAATGGGGAGCAGTGTCTAATGGAAAACGGTGCAGTGTATAATGGAACAAGCTGCAGTGTCTAAAGGAACATGGTGCAGTGTCTAATGGAAAAGGATGCGGTGTCTAATTGAACAGGATGCAGTGTCAAACGGAACAGGGTGTAGTGTCTAATGTAACAGGGTGCAATGTCTAATGTAACAGGGTGCAGTGTCTAAGGTAGCAGGGTTCAGTGTATAATGTAAGAGGGTGCAGTGTCTAATGTAGCAGGCTGCAGTGTCTAATGGAACAGGGTGCAGTGTCTAATGGAACAGGGTGCAGTGTCTAATGAAACAGCATGAGTTGTCTAATTGAACAGGCTGCAGTGTCTAATGGAACAGGGTGCAGTGTCAAATCGAACATGGTGCAGTGTCTAATGAAACATGGTACAGTGTCTAATGTAACAGGGTGCGGTGTCTATTAGAACATGTTGCAGTGACTAATGTAACAGGGTTCAGTGTCTAATGTAACAGGGTGCAGTGTCTAATTTGACAGGGTGCAGTGTATAATGCAACAGGGTGCAGTGTCTAATGGAAGACGGAGCAGTGTCTAATGGAACAGGGCGCAGTGTCTAATGGAACAGGGTGCAGTCTCTAATGTAACAAGGTGCAGTGTCTGATGGAACAGAGTGTAGTGTCTAATGGAAGAGGGTGCGGTGTCTAATGGAACAGGGTGTAGTGTCTAGTGGAACAGGGTGCAGTGTCTAATGTAACAAGGTGCAGTGTCTGATGGAACAGAGTGTAGTGTCTAATGGAAGAGGGTGCGGTGTCTAATGGAACAGGGTGTAGTGTCTAGTGGAACAGGGTGCAGTGTCTAATGGAACAGGGTGTATGTTTAATTGAACGAGGAGCGGTGTCAAATGGAACAGGGTGCAGTGTATAATGGAACAGGGTCTAGTGTCTAATGGAACAGTGTGCAGTGTCTAATGGAACAGGGCGCAGTGTCTAATGGAACAGGGTGTAGTGTCAAATGCAACATGGTGTAATGTCTAATGGAACAAGGTGCTGTGTCTATTGAAACAGGGGGCAGTGTCTAATGGAACATGGTGCTGTGTCTAATGGAATGGGGTGCAGTGTCTAATGGAACAGGGTACAGTGTCTAAAGGAAAATGGTGCAGTGTATAATGGATAAACGTGCAGTGTCTAAATGAACATGGTGCAGTGTCAAATGGAACAGGATGCGGTGCCTAATTGAACAGGATGCACTGTCTAATGTAACAGGGTGCAGTGTCTAATGTAACAGGGTGCAGTGTCTAATGTAACAGGTTGCAGTGTATAATGTAACAGGGTGCAGAGTCTAATGTAACAGGGTGCAGTGTCCAATGGAACAGGGTGCAGTGTCTAATGCAACATGGTACAGTGTCTAATGGAACAGGGTGCGGTGTCTAATAGAACATGGTGCAATGTCTAATGTAACAGGGTGCAGTGTCTAATGAGACAGGGCGCAGTGTATAATGCAACAGTGTGCAGTGTCTAATGGAACACGGTGCAGTTTCTAATGGAACAGGGTGTAGTGTCTAATGGAACAGGGTGCAGTGTCTAATGGAACAGGGTGTAGTGTCTAATTGAACGAGGAGTGGTGTCAAATGAAACAGGGTGCAGCGTATAATGGAACAGGGTGCAGTTTATACTGGAACAGGGTGTAGTTTGTATTGGAACAGGGTGCAGTGTGTAATGGAACAGGGTGCAGTGTCTAATGTAAAAAGGTGCATTGTCTAATGGAACAGGGTGTAGTGTCTAATGGAACAGGGTGCAGTGTCTAATGGAACAGGGTATAGTGTCTAATGGAACAGGGTGCAGTTTCTAATGGAACAGGGTGTAGTGTCTAATTGAACGAGGAGCTGTGTCAAGTGCAACAGGGTGCAGTGTGTAATGGAACAGGGTGCAGTGTCTAATGGAACAGGGTGCAGTGTATAATGGAACAGGGTGTAGTGTCTAATGGAACAGGGTGCAGTTTCTAATGGAACAGGGAGCAGTGTCTAATGGAACATGGTGTAGTGTTTAATGGAACACGGTGCAGTGTCTAATGGAGCAGGGTGCGGTGTCTAATGGAACAGCGTGCGGTTTCTAATGGAAAATGGTGCAGTGTCTAATGTAACAGGGTGCAGTGTCTAATGGAACATGGTGCAGTGTCTAATGGAACATGGTGCAGTGTCTAATGGAACATGGTGCAGCGTCTAATGTAACAGGGTGCAGTGTCTAATGGAACAGGGTGTAGTGTCTAATGGAACAGGGTGTGGTGTCTAATGGAACAGGGTGCAGTGTCTAATGGAACATGGTGCAGCGTCTAATGTAACAGGGTGCAGTGTCTAATGGAACAGGGTGTAGTGTCTAATGGAACAGGGTGTGGTGTCTAATGGAACAGGGTGCAGTGTCTAATGGAACATGGTGCAGCGTCTAATGTAACAGGGTGCAGTGTCTAATGGAACAGGGTGTAGTGTCTTATGGAACAGGGTGCAGTGTCAAATGGAACAGGGTACAGTGTCTAATGGAACATGGTGCCGTGTCTAATGGAACATGGTGCGGTGTCTAATGGAACAGGGTGTGTTGTCTAATGGAACAGGGTGCAGTGTCTAATGGAACAGGCTGCAGTGTCTAATGGAACAGGGTGTAGTGTCTAATGGAACATGGTGCAGTGTCTAATGTAACAGGGTGCAGTGTCTAATGGAACATGGTGCGGTGTCTAATGGAACAGGGTGTGTTGTCTAATGGAACAGGGTGCAGTGTCTAATGAAACAGGGTGCAGTGACTAATGGAACAAGGAGCGGTATCTAATGGAACAGGGTATAGTGTCTAATTGAACAGGGTGCAGTGTCTAATGCAACAGGGTGTAGTGTATAATGTAACAGGGTGCAGTGTCTAATGGAACAGGATGCGTTGTCTAATTGAACACGATACGGTGTCTAATTCAACATGGTGCAGTGTATAATGGAACATGGTACAGTGTCTAATGTAACAGGGTGCAGTTTTTAATGGAACATTGTGCAGTGTCTAATGGAACAGGGTGCAGTGTCTAATGGAACAGGGTGCAGTGTATAATGGATCAGGGTGTAGTGACTAATGCAACAGGGTGTAGTGTCTAATGGAACAGGGTGTAGTGTCTAATGGAACAGGGTGCAGTGTCTAATGGAACAGTGTGCAGTGACTAATGCAACAGGGTGCAGTGTCTAATGGAACAGGGTGCAGTGTGTAATGGAACAGGGTGCAGTGTCTAATGAAACATGGTGCAGTGTCTAATGGAACAGGGAGTAGTGTCGAATGGAACAGTGTGCGGTGTCTAATGGAACAGGGTGCAGTGTCTAATGGAACATGGTGAAGTTTCTAATGGAAATGGGTGCAGTGTCTAATTGAACAGGGTGCAGTGTCTATTGGAACAGGGTGCAGTGTCTAATGTAACAGGGTGCAGTGTATAATGTAACAGGGTGTAGTGTCTAATGGAACAGGGTGCAGTGTCCAATGGAACAGGGTGCAGTGTATAATGGAACAGGGTGCAGTGTCCAATGGAACAGGGTGCAGTGTATAATGGAACAGGGTGCAGTGTCTAATGGAACAGGGTGCAGTGTCTAATGGAAGAGGGTGCAGTGTCTAATGGAACAGGAGGTAGTGTCAAATGGAATTGGGTGCAGTGTCTAATGGAACAGGGTGCAGTGTCTAATGGAACAGGGTGTAGTGTATAATGGAACAGGGTGCAGTGTCTAATGGAACAGGTTGCAGTGTCTAATGGAACAAGGTGTAGTGTCTAATGGAACAAGGAGTAGTGTCTAATGTACCAGGGTGCAGTGTATAATGGAACAGGGTGCAGTGTCTATTGGAACAGGGTGCAGTGTCTAATGGAACAGGGAGTAGTGTCTCATGTAACAGGATGCAGTGTATAATGGAATAGGGTGCAGTGTCTAATGGAACAGGGTGCAGTGTCTAATGGAACAGTCTGTAGTGTCAAATGGAACAGGGTGCAGTGTCTAATGGAACAGGGTGCAGTGTCTAATGGAACAGGGTGCTCTGTCTAATGGAACAGGGTGCAGTGTTTACTGGAACAGGGTGCAGTGTCTAATGGAACAGGGTGTAGTGAGTAATGGAACAGGGTGCAGTGTCTAATTGAACAGGGAGTAGTGTCTAATGGAACAGGGTGCAGTGAGTAATGGAACAGGGTGCAGTGTCTAATGGAACAAGGTGCAGTGTATAATGGAACAAGGTGCAGTGTCTAAAGGAACATGGTGCAGTGTCTAATGGAACAGGATGCGGTGTCTAATTGAACAGGATGCAGTGTCTAATGGAACAGGGTGTAGTGTCTAATGTAACAGGGTGCAGTGTCCAATGTAACAGGGTGCAGTGTCTAATGTAACAGGGTGCAGTGTATAATGTAACAGGGTGCAGTGTCTAATGTAGCAGGCTGCAGTGTCTAATGGAACAGGGTGCAGTGTCTAATGGAACAGGGTGCAGTGTCTAATGGAACAGCATGAGTTGTCTAATTGAACAGGATGCGTTGTCTAATTGAACAGGGTGCAGTGTATAATGGAACAGGGTGCAGTGTCCAATGGAACAGGGTGCAGTGTATAATGGAACAGGGTGTAGTGTCTAATGGAACAGGGTGCAGTTTCTAATGGAACAGGGAGCAGTGTCTAATGGAACATGGTGTAGTGTTTAATGGAACAGGGTGTTGATTCTAATGGAACAGGGTGTAGATTCTAATGGAACAGGGTGCAGTGTCTAATGAAACAGGGTGCAGTGACTAATGGAACAAGGAGCGGTATCTAATGGAACAGGGTATAGTGTCTAATGGAACATGGTGCAGTGTCTAATATAACAGGGTGCTGTGTCTAATGTAACAGGGTGTAGTGTCTAATGGAACAGGATGCGTTGTCTAATTGAACAGGATTCGGTGTCTAATTGAACAGGGTGCAGTGTCTAATGCAACAGGGTGTAGTGTATAATGTAACAGGGTGCAGTGTCTAATGGAACAGGATGCGTTGTCTAATTGAACACGATGCGGTGTCTAATTCAACATGGTGCAGTGTATAATGGAACATGGTACAGTGTCTAATGTAACAGGGTGCAGTTTTTAATGGAACATTGTGCAGTGTCTAATGGAACAGGGTGCAGTGTCTAATGGAACAGGGTGCAGTGTATAATGGATCAGGGTATAGTGACTAATGCAACAGGGTGTAGTGTCTAATGGAACAGGGTGTAGTGTCTAATGGAACAGGGTGCAGTGTCTAATGGAACAGTGTGCAGTGACTAATGCAACAGGGTGCAGTGTCTAATGGAACAGGGTGCAGTGTGTAATGGAACAGGGTGCAGTGTCTAATGAAACATGGTGCAGTGTCTAATGGAACAGGGAGTAGTGTCGAATGGAACAGTGTGCGGTGTCTAATGGAACAGGGTGCAGTGTCTAATGGAACATGGTGAAGTTTCTAATGGAAATGGGTGCAGTGTCTAATTGAACAGGGTGCAGTGTCTATTGGAACAGGGTGCAGTGTCTAATGTAACAGGGTGCAGTGTATAATGTAACAGGGTGTAGTGTCTAATGGAACAGGGTGCAGTGTCCAATGGAACAGGGTGCAGTGTATAATGGAACAGGGTGCAGTGTCCAATGGAACAGGGTGCAGTGTATAATGGAACAGGGTGCAGTGTCTAATGGAACAGGGTGCAGTGTCTAATGGAAGAGGGTGCAGTGTCTAATGGAACAGGAGGTAGTGTCAAATGGAATTGGGTGCAGTGTCTAATGGAACAGGGTGCAGTGTCTAATGGAACAGGGTGTAGTGTATAATGGAACAGGGTGCAGTGTCTAATGGAACAGGTTGCAGTGTCTAATGGAACAAGGTGTAGTGTCTAATGGAACAAGGAGTAGTGTCTAATGTACCAGGGTGCAGTGTATAATGGAACAGGGTGCAGTGTCTATTGGAACAGGGTGCAGTGTCTAATGGAACAGGGAGTAGTGTCTCATGTAACAGGATGCAGTGTATAATGGAACAGGGTGCAGTGTCTAATGGAACAGGGTGCAGTGTCTAATGGAACAGTCTGTAGTGTCAAATGGAACAGGGTGCAGTGTCTAATGGAACAGGGTGCAGTGTCTAATGGAACAGGGTGCTCTGTCTAATGGAACAGGGTGCAGTGTTTACTGGAACAGGGTGCAGTGTCTAATGGAACAGGGTGTAGTGTCTAATGGAACAGGCTGCAGTGTCTAATTGAACAGGGAGTAGTGTCTAATGGAACAGGATGCAGTGAGTAATGGAACAGGGTGCAGTGTCTAATGGAACAAGGTGCAGTGTCTAATGGAACAAGGTGCAGTGTCTAAAGGAACATGGTGCAGTGTCTAATGGAACAGGATGCGGTGTCTAATTGAACAGGATGCAGTGTCTAATGGAACAGGGTGTAGTGTCTAATGTAACAGGGTGCAGTGTCCAATGTAACAGGGTGCAGTGTCTAATGTAACAGGGTGCAGTGTATAATGTAACAGGGTGCAGTGTCTAATGTAGCAGGCTGCAGTGTCTAATGGAACAGGGTGCAGTGTCTAATGGAACAGGGTGCAGTGTCTAATGGAACAGCATGAGTTGTCTAATTGAACAGGATGCGTTGTCTAATTGAACAGGGTGCAGTGTATAATGGAACAGGGTGCAGTGTCCAATGGAACAGGGTGCAGTGTATAATGGAACAGGGTGTAGTGTCTAATGGAACAGGGTGCAGTTTCTAATGGAACAGGGAGCAGTGTCTAATGGAACATGGTGTAGTGTTTAATGGAACAGGGTGTTGATTCTAATGGAACAGGGTGTAGATTCTAATGGAACACGTTGCAATGTCAAATGCAACAGGGTGCAGTTTCTAATGGAACAGGGTGCGGTGTCTAATGGAACAGGGTGCAATGTCTAATGGAACATGGTGCAGTGTCTAATGGAACATGGTGCTGTGTCTAATGGTATGGGGTGCAGTGTCTAATGGAACATGGTGCAGTGTCTAATGGAACATGGTGCAGTGTCTAATGGAACATGATGCAGCGTCTAACGTAACAGGGTGTAGTGTCTAATGGAACATGGTGCAGTGTCTAATGGAACAGGGTGCAGTGTCTAATGTAACATGGTGCAGGGTCTAATGGAACATGGTGCAGTGTCTAATGGAACATGGTGCAGTGTCTAATGTAACAGGGTGCAGTGTCTAATGGAACATGGTACAGTGTCGAATGGAACAGGGTGCAGTGTCTAATGGAACATGGTGCGGTGTCTAATGGATGAGGGTGCAGTGTCTAATGGAACAGGAATTAGTGTGTAATGGAACATGGTGCAGTGTCTAATGGAACAGGGTGCTGTGTATAATGGAACAGGGTGCAGTGTCCAATGGAACATGATGCGGTATCCAATGGAACAGGTTGCGGAGTCTAATGGAACATGGTGCAGTGTCTAATGGAACATGGTGCAGTGTCTAATGGATCAGTGTGTAGTGTGTAATGGAACATGGTGCAGTGTCTAATGGAACAGGGTGCAGTGTCTAATGGAACAAGGTGCTGTGTCTAATGGAACAGGGTGCAGTGTCTAATGGAACAGGGTGTGGTGTCTAATGGAACAGGGTGCAGTGTCTAATGGAACATGGTGCAGCGTCTAATGTAACAGGGTGCAGTGTCTAATGGAACAGGGTGTAGTGTCTTATGGAACAGGGTGCAGTGTCAAATGGAACAGGGTGCAGTGTCAAATGGAACAGGGTACAGTGTCTAATGGAACATGGTGCCGTGTCTAATGGAACATGGTGCGGTGTCTAATGGAACAGGGTGTGTTGTCTAATGGAACAGGGTGCAGTGTCTAATGGAACAGGCTGCAGTGTCTAATGGAACAGGGTGTAGTGTCTAATGGAACATGGTGCAGTGTCTAATGTAACAGGGTGCAGTGTCTAATGGAACATGGTGCAGTGTCTAATGGAACAGGGTGTGTTGTCTAATGGAACAGGGTGCAGTGTCTAATGAAACAGGGTGCAGTGTCTAATGGAACAAGGAGCGGTATCTAATGGAACAGGGTATAGTGTCTAATGGAACATGGTGCAGTGTCTAATATAACAGGGTGCTGTGTCTAATGTAACAGGGTGTAGTGTCTAATGGAACAGGATGCGTTGTCTAATTGAACAGGATTCGGTGTCTAATTGAACAGGGTGCAGTGTCTAATGCAACAGGGTGTAGTGTATAATGTAACAGGGTGCAGTGTCTAATGGAACAGGATGCGTTGTCTAAATGAACACGATGCGGTGTCTAATTCAACATGGTGCAGTGTATAATGGAACATGGTACAGTGTCTAATTTAACAGGGTGCAGTTTTTAATGGAACATTGTGCAGTGTCTAATGGAACAGGGTGTAGTGTCTAATGGAACAGGGTGCAGTGTCTAATGGAACAGGGTGCAGTGTCTAATGGAACAGGGTGCAGTGTATAATGGATCAGGGTGTAGTGACTAATGCAACAGGGTGTAGTGTCTAATGGAACAGGGTGTAGTGTCTAATGGAACAGGGTGCAGTGTCTAATGGAACAGTGTGCAGTGACTAATGCAACAGGGTGCAGTGTCTAATGGAACAGGGTGCAGTGTGTAATGGAACAGGGTGCAGTGTCTAATGAAACAGGGTGCAGTGTCTAATGGAACAGGGAGTAGTGACGAATGGAACAGTGTGCGGTGTCTAATGGAACAGGGTGCAGTGTCTAATGGAACATGGTGAAGTTTCTAATGGAAATGGGTGCAGTGTCTAATTGAACAGGGTGCAGTGTCTATTGGAACAGGGTGCAGTGTCTAATGTAACAGGGTGCAGTGTATAATGTAACAGGGTGTAGTGTCTAATGGAACAGGGTGCAGTGTCCAATGGAACAGGGTGCAGTGTATAATGGAACAGGGTGCAGTGTCCAATGGAACAGGGTGCAGTGTATAATGGAACAGGGTGCAGTGTCTAATGGAACAGGGTGCAGTGTCTAATGGAAGAGGGTGCAGTGTCTAATGGAACAGGAGGTAGTGTCAAATGGAATTGGGTGCAGTGTCTAATGGAACAGGGTGCAGTGTCTAATGGAACAGGGTGTAGTGTATAATGGAACAGGGTGCAGTGTCTAATGGAACAGGGTGCAGTGTCTAATGGAACAAGGTGTAGTGTCTAATGGAACAAGGAGTAGTGTCTAATGTACCAGGGTGCAGTGTATAATGGAACAGGGTGCAGTGTCTATTGGAACAGGGTGCAGTGTCTAATGGAACAGGGAGTAGTGTCTCATGTAACAGGATGCAGTGTATAATGGAACAGGGTGCAGTGTCTAATGGAACAGGGTGCAGTGTCTAATGGAACAGTCTGTAGTGTCAAATGGAACAGGGTGCAGTGTCTAATGGAACAGGGTGCAGTGTCTAATGGAACAGGGTGCTCTGTCTAATGGAACAGGGTGCAGTGTTTACTGGAACAGGGTGCAGTGTCTAATGGAACAGGGTGTAGTGTCTAATGGAACAGGCTGCAGTGTCTAATTGAACAGGGAGTAGTGTCTAATGGAACAGGGTGCAGTGTGTAATGGAACAGGGTGCAGTGTCTAATGGAACAAGGTGCAGTGTATAATGGAACAAGGTGCAGTGTCTAAAGGAACATGGTGCAGTGCCTAATGGAACAGGATGCGGTGTCTAATTGAACAGGGTGCAGTGTCCAATGTAACAGGGTGCAGTGTCTAATGTAACAGGGTGCAGTGTATAATGTAACATGGTGCAGTGTCTAATGTAGCAGGCTGCAGTGTCTAATGGAACAGGGTGCAGTGTCTAATGGAACAGGGTGCAGTGTCTAATGGAACAGCATGAGTTGTCTAATTGAACAGGGTGCAGTGTCTAATGTAACAGGGTGCAGTGTCTTATGTAACAGGGTGCAGTGTCTAATGTGACAGGGCGCAGTGTATAATGCAACAGTGTGCAGTGTCTAATGGAACAGGGTGCAGTGTATAATGGAACAGGGTGTAGTGTTTAATGGAACAGGGTGCAGTGTCCAATGGAACAGGGTGCAGTGTATAATGGAACAGGGTGCAGTGTCCAATGGAACAGGGTGCAGTGTATAATGGAACAGGGTGTAGTGTCTAATGGAACAGGGTGCAGTTTCTAATGGAACAGGGAGCAGTGTCTAATGGAACATGGTGTAGTGTTTAATGGAACAGGGTGTAGATTCTAATGGAACAGGGTGTAGATTCTAATGGAACACGTTGCAATGTCTAATGCAACAGGGTGCAGTGTCTAATGGAACAGGGTGCGGTGTCTAATGGAACAGGGTGCAATGTCTAATGGAACATGGTGCAGTGTCTAATGGAACATGGTGCTGTGTCTAATGGTATGGGGTGCAGTGTCTAATGGAACAGGGTGCAGTGTCTAATGGAACATGGTGCAGTGTCTAATGGAACAAGATGCAGTGTCTAACGTAACAGGGTGTAGTGTCTAATGGAACATGGTGCAGTGTCTAATGGAACAGGGTGCAGTGTCTAATGGAACATGGTGCAGTGTCTAATGGAACATGGTGCAGTGTCTAATGGAACATGGTGCAGGGTCTAATGTAACAGGGTGCAGTGTCTAATGGAACATGGTACAGTGTCGAATGGAACAGGGTGCAGTGTCTAATGGAACATGGTGCGGTGTCTAATGGATGAGGGTGCAGTGTCTAATGGAACAGGAATTAGTGTGTAATGGAACATGGTGCAGTGTCTAATGGAACAGGGTGCTGTGTATAATGGAACAGGGTGCAGTGTCCAATGGAACATGATGCGGTATCCAATGGAACAGGTTGCGGAGTCTAATGGAACAGGGTGCAGTGTCTAATGGAACATGGTGCGGTGTCTAATGGATGAGGGTGCAGTGTCTAATGGAACAGGAATTAGTGTGTAATGGAACATGGTGCAGTGTCTAATGGAACAGGGTGCTGTGTATAATGGAACAGGGTGCAGTGTCCAATGGAACATGATGCGGTATCCAATGGAACAGGTTGCGGAGTCTAATGGAACAGGGTGCAGTGTCTAATGGATCAGTGTGAAGTGTGTAATGGAACATGGTGCAGTGTCTAATGGAACAGGGTGCAGTGTCTAATGGAACATGGTGTAGTGTCTAATGGAACAGGGTGCAGTGTCTAATGGAACAAGGTGCTGTGTCTAATGGAACAGGGTGCAGTGTCTAATGGAACAGGGTGCAGTGTCTAATGGAACAGGGTGCAGTTTCTAATGGAACATGGTGCAGTGTCGAATGGAACAGGGTGCAGTGTCTAATGGAACATGGTGTAGTGTCTAATGGAAATGGGTGCAGTGCTTAATGGAACATGGTGTAGTGTCTAATGGAAATGGGTGCAGTGTACAATGGAACAGGGTGCAGTGTATAATGGAACAGGGTGCAGTGTCTAATGGAACAGGGTGCAGTGTCTAATGGAACAGGGTGCAGTGTCTAATGGAAAAGGGTGCAGTGTCTAATAGAACATGGTGCAGTGTCTAATGGAACAAGGTGTAGCGTCTAATGGAACAGGGGTTAGTGTCTAATGGAACAGGGTGTGTTGTCTAATTGAACAGGATTCGGTGTCTAATTGAACAGGGTGCAGTGTCTAATGGAACATGGTGCAGTGTCTAATGGAACTGGGTGCAGTGTCTAATGGAACAGGGTGCAGTGTCTAATGGAACAGGGTGTGTTGTCTAATTGAACAGGATTCGGTGTCTAATGGAACAGGGAGTAGTGTCTCATGTAACAGGGTGCAGTTTATAATGGAACTGGGTGCAGTGTCTAATGGAACAGGGTGCAGTGTCTAATGGAACAGGGTGCAGTGTCTAATGGAACATGGTGCAGTTTCTAATGGAAATGGGTGCAGTGTCTAATTGAACAGGGTGCAGTGTCTATTGGAACAGGTTGCAGTGTCTAATGTAACAGGGTGCAGTGTCTAATGTAACAGGGTGCAGTGTCTAATGTAACAGGGTGTAGTGTCTAATGGAACAGGGTGCAGTGTCCAATGGAACAGGGTGCAGTGTATAATGGAACAGGGTGCAGTGTCTAATGGAACAGGGTGCAGTGTCTAATGGAACAGGGTGTAGTGTGTAACGGAACATGGTGCAGTGTCTAATGGAACAGGGTGCAGTGTATAATGGAACAGGGTGCAGTGTCTAATGGAACATGATAAGGTATCGAATGGAACAGGTTGCGGAGTCTAATGGAACATGGTGCAGTGTGTAATGTAACAGAGTGCAGTGTCTAATGGAACATGGTGCAGTGTCTAATGGAACAGGGCACTGAGTCTAATAGAAGATGGTGCATTGTCTAATGGAACAAGGAGCGGTGTCAAATGGAACAGGGTGCAGTGTATAATGGAACAGGGTGCAGTGTCTCATGGAACTGGGTGCAGTGTCTAATTGAACAAGGAGCGGTGTCAAATGGAACAGGGTGCAGTGTATAATGGAACAGGGTGCAGTGTATAATGTAACAGGGTGTAGTGTCTAATGGAACAGGGTGCAGTTTCTAATGAAACAGGGAGCAGTGTCTAATGGGACATGGTGTAGTGTTTAATGGAACAGGATGTAGATTCTAATGGAACACGGTGCAATGTCTAATGGAACAGGGTGCGGTGTCTAATGGAACAGGGTGCGGTTTCTAATGGAAAATGGTGCAGTGTCTAATGTAACAGGGTGCAGTGTCTAATGGAACATGGTGCAGTGTCTAATGGAACAGGGTGTAGTGTCTAATGGAACAGGGTGCAGTGTCTAATGGATCAGGGCGCAGTGTCTAATGGAACAGGGTGTAGTGTCTAATGGAACAGGGTGTAGTGTCTAATGGAACAGGGTGCAGTGTCTAATGTAACAGGGTGTAGTGTCTAATGGAACAGGGAGCAGTGTCTAATGGAACAGGGTGCAGTGTCTAATGTATAAGGGTGCATTGTATAATGGAACAGGGTGCAGTTTCTAATGGAACATGGAGTAGTGTCTCATGTAACAGGGTGCAGTGTATAATGGAACTGGGTGCAGTGTCTAATGGAACAGGGTGCAGTGTCTAATGGAACAGGGTGCAGTGTCTAATGGAACAGGGTGCTGTGTCTAATGGAACAGGGTGCAGTGTCTAATGGAACAGGGTGTAGTGTCTAATGGAAGAGGCTGCAGTGTCTAATGGAACAGGGAGTAGTGTCTAATGGAACAGGGCGCTGTTTCTTAGGAACATGTTGCAGTGTCTAATGGAATGGGGAGCAGTGTCTAATGGAACACGGTGCAGTGTATAATGGAACAAGCTGCAGTGTCTAAAGGAACATGGTGCAGTGTCTAATGGAAAAGGATGCGGTGTCTAATTGAACAGGATGCAGTGTCAAACGGAACAGGGTGTAGTGTCTAATGTAACAGGGTGCAATGTCTAATGTAACAGGGTGCAGTGTCTAAGGTAGCAGGGTTCAGTGTATAATGTAAGAGGGTGCAGTGTCTAATGTAGCAGGCTGCAGTGTCTAATGGAACAGGGTGCAGTGTCTAATGGAACAGGGTGCAGTGTATAGTGGAACATGGTGCAGTGTCTAATGTAACAGGGTGCAGTGTCAAATCGAACATGATGCAGTGTCTAATGAAACATGGTACAGTGTCTAATGTAACAGGGTGCGGTGTCTATTAGAACATGTTGCAGTGACTAATGTAACAGGGTTCAGTGTCTAATGTAACAGGGTGCAGTGTCTAATTTGACAGGGTGCAGTGTATAATGCAACAGGGTGCAGTGTCTAATGGAAGACGGAGCAGTGTCTAATGGAACAGGGCGCAGTGTCTAATGGAACAGGGTGCAGTGTCTAATGTAACAAGGTGCAGTGTCTGATGGAACAGAGTGTAGTGTCTAATGGAAGAGGGTGCGGTGTCTAATGGAACAGGGTGTAGTGTCTAGTGGAACAGGGTGCAGTGTCTAATGGAACAGGGTGTATGTTTAATTGAACGAGGAGCGGTGTCAAATGGAACAGGGTGCAGTGTATAATGGAACAGGGTCTAGTGTCTAATGGAACAGTGTGCAGTTTCAAATGGAACAGGGAGCAGTGTCTAATGGAACATGCTATAGTGTCTAAAGGAACAGGGTGCAGTGTCTAATGGAACACGGTGCAGTGTCTATTGGAACAGGGTGCAGTGTCCAATGGAACAGGGTGCGGTGTCTAATGGAACAGGGTGCGGTTTCTAATGGAACATGGTGAAGTGTCTTATAAAACAGGATGCAGTGTCTAATAGAACAAGGAGCGGTGTCTAATAGAAGAGGATCCTGTGTCTAATGGAGCAGGGTGCAGTGTCTAATGGAACATGGTGCAGTGTCTAATGGAACAGGGTGTAGTGTCTAATGGAACAGGCTGCAGTGTCTAATGGAACAGGGTGTAGTGTCTAATGGAACAGGGTGCAGTGTCTAATGGAACAGGGTCCAGTGTCTAATTGAACAGGGTGCTGTGTCTAATGGAGCAGGGTGCAGAGACTAATGTAACAGGTTGCAGTGTCTAATGGAACAGGGTGTAGTGTCAAATGCAACATGGTGTAATGTCTAATGGAACAAGGTGCTGTGTCTATTGAAACAGGGGGCAGTGTCTAATGGAACATGGTGCTGTGTCTAATGGAATGGGGTGCAGTGTCTAATGGAACAGGGTACAGTGTCTAAAGGAACATGGTGCAGTGTATAATGGATAAACGTGCAGTGTCTAAATGAACATGGTGCAGTGTCAAATGGAACAGGATGCGGTGCCTAATTGAACAGGATGCACTGTCTAATGTAACAGGGTGCAGTGTCTAATGTAACAGGGTGCAGTGTCTAATGTAACAGGTTGCAGTGTATAATGTAACAGGGTGCAGAGTCTAATGTAACAGGGTGCAGTGTCCAATGGAACAGGGTGCAGTGTCTAATGCAACATGGTACAGTGTCTAATGGAACAGGGTGCGGTGTCTAATAGAACATGGTGCAATGTCTAATGTAACAGGGTGCAGTGTCTAATGAGACAGGGCGCAGTGTATAATGCAACAGTGTGCAGTGTCTAATGGAACACGGTGCAGTTTCTAATGGAACAGGGTGTAGTGTCTAATGGAACAGGGTGCAGTGTCTAATGGAACAGGGTGTAGTGTCTAATTGAACGAGGAGCGGTGTCAAATGAAACAGGGTGCAGCGTATAATGGAACAGGGTGCAGTTTATACTGGAACAGGGTGTAGTTTGTATTGGAACAGGGTGCAGTGTGTAATGGAACAGGGTGCAGTGTCTAATGTAAAAAGGTGCATTGTCTAATGGAACAGGGTGTAGTGTCTAATGGAACAGGGTGCAGTGTCTAATGGAACAGGGTATAGTGTCTAATGGAACAGGGTGCAGTTTCTAATGGAACAGGGTGTAGTGTCTAATTGAACGAGGAGCTGTGTCAAGTGCAACAGGGTGCAGTGTGTAATGGAACAGGGTGCAGTGTCTAATGGAACAGGGTGCAGTGTATAATGGAACAGGGTGTAGTGTCTAATGGAACAGGGTGCAGTTTCTAATGGAACAGGGAGCAGTGTCTAATGGAACATGGTGTAGTGTTTAATGGAACACGGTGCAGTGTCTAATGGAGCAGGGTGCGGTGTCTAATGGAACAGCGTGCGGTTTCTAATGGAAAATGGTGCAGTGTCTAATGTAACAGGGTGCAGTGTCTAATGGAACATGGTGCAGTGTCTAATGGAACATGGTGCAGTGTCTAATGGAACATGGTGCAGCGTCTAATGTAACAGGGTGCAGTGTCTAATGGAACAGGGTGTAGTGTCTAATGGAACAGGGTGTGGTGTCTAATGGAACAGGGTGCAGTGTCTAATGGAACATGGTGCAGCGTCTAATGTAACAGGGTGCAGTGTCTAATGGAACAGGGTGTAGTGTCTTATGGAACAGGGTGCAGTGTCAAATGGAACAGGGTACAGTGTCTAATGGAACATGGTGCCGTGTCTAATGGAACATGGTGCGGTGTCTAATGGAACAGGGTGTGTTGTCTAATGGAACAGGGTGCAGTGTCTAATGGAACAGGCTGCAGTGTCTAATGGAACAGGGTGTAGTGTCTAATGGAACATGGTGCAGTGTCTAATGTAACAGGGTGCAGTGTCTAATGGAACATGGTGCGGTGTCTAATGGAACAGGGTGTGTTGTCTAATGGAACAGGGTGCAGTGTCTAATGAAACAGGGTGCAGTGTCTAATGGAACAAGGAGCGGTATCTAATGGAACAGGGTATAGTGTCTAATGGAACATGGTGCAGTGTCTAATATAACAGGGTGCTGTGTCTAATGTAACAGGGTGTAGTGTCTAATGGAACAGGATGCGTTGTCTAATTGAACAGGATTCGGTGTCTAATTGAACAGGGTGCAGTGTCTAATGCAACAGGGTGTAGTGTATAATGTAACAGGGTGCAGTGTCTAATGGAACAGGATGCGTTGTCTAATTGAACACGATGCGGTGTCTAATTCAACATGGTGCAGTGTATAATGGAACATGGTACAGTGTCTAATGTAACAGGGTGCAGTTTTTAATGGAACATTGTGCAGTGTCTAATGGAACAGGGTGCAGTGTCTAATGGAACAGGGTGCAGTGTATAATGGATCAGGGTGTAGTGACTAATGCAACAGGGTGTAGTGTCTAATGGAACAGGGTGTAGTGTCTAATGGAACAGGGTGCAGTGTCTAATGGAACAGTGTGCAGTGACTAATGCAACAGGGTGCAGTGTCTAATGGAACAGGGTGCAGTGTGTAATGGAACAGGGTGCAGTGTCTAATGAAACATGGTGCAGTGTCTAATGGAACAGGGAGTAGTGTCGAATGGAACAGTGTGCGGTGTCTAATGGAACAGGGTGCAGTGTCTAATGGAACATGGTGAAGTTTCTAATGGAAATGGGTGCAGTGTCTAATTGAACAGGGTGCAGTGTCTATTGGAACAGGGTGCAGTGTCTAATGTAACAGGGTGCTGTGTATAATGTAACAGGGTGTAGTGTCTAATGGAACAGGGTGCAGTGTCCAATGGAACAGGGTGCAGTGTATAATGGAACAGGGTGCAGTGTCCAATGGAACAGGGTGCAGTGTATAATGGAACAGGGTGCAGTGTCTAATGGAACAGGGTGCAGTGTCTAATGGAAGAGGGTGCAGTGTCTAATGGAACAGGAGGTAGTGTCAAATGGAATTGGGTGCAGTGTCTAATGGAACAGGGTGCAGTGTCTAATGGAACAGGGTGTAGTGTATAATGGAACAGGGTGCAGTGTCTAATGGAACAGGGTGCAGTGTCTAATGGAACAAGGTGTAGTGTCTAATGGAACAAGGAGTAGTGTCTAATGTACCAGGGTGCAGTGTATAATGGAACAGGGTGCAGTGTCTATTGGAACAGGGTGCAGTGTCTAATGGAACAGGGAGTAGTGTCTCATGTAACAGGATGCAGTGTATAATGGAACAGGGTGCAGTGTCTAATGGAACAGGGTGCAGTGTCTAATGGAACAGTCTGTAGTGTCAAATGGAACAGGGTGCAGTGTCTAATGGAACAGGGTGCAGTGTCTAATGGAACAGGGTGCTCTGTCTAATGGAACAGGGTGCAGTGTTTACTGGAACAGGGTGCAGTGTCTAATGGAACAGGGTGTAGTGTCTAATGGAACAGGCTGCAGTGTCTAATTGAACAGGGAGTAGTGTCTAATGGAACAGGGTGCAGTGTGTAATGGAACAGGGTGCAGTGTCTAATGGAACAAGGTGCAGTGTATAATGGAACAAGGTGCAGTGTCTAAAGGAACATGGTGCAGTGCCTAATGGAACAGGATGCGGTGTCTAATTGAACAGGGTGCAGTGTCCAATGTAACAGGGTGCAGTGTCTAATGTAACAGGGTGCAGTGTATAATGTAACATGGTGCAGTGTCTAATGTAGCAGGCTGCAGTGTCTAATGGAACAGGGTGCAGTGTCTAATGGAACAGGGTGCAGTGTCTAATGGAACAGCATGAGTTGTCTAATTGAACAGGGTGCAGTGTCTAATGTAACAGGGTGCAGTGTCTTATGTAACAGGGTGCAGTGTCTAATGTGACAGGGCGCAGTGTATAATGCAACAGTGTGCAGTGTCTAATGGAACAGGGTGCAGTGTATAATGGAACAGGGTGTAGTGTTTAATGGAACAGGGTGCAGTGTCCAATGGAACAGGGTGCAGTGTATAATGGAACAGGGTGCAGTGTCCAATGGAACAGGGTGCAGTGTATAATGGAACAGGGTGTAGTGTCTAATGGAACAGGGTGCAGTTTCTAATGGAACAGGGAGCAGTGTCTAATGGAACATGGTGTAGTGTTTAATGGAACAGGGTGTAGATTCTAATGGAACAGGGTGTAGATTCTAATGGAACACGTTGCAATGTCTAATGCAACAGGGTGCAGTGTCTAATGGAACAGGGTGCGGTGTCTAATGGAACAGGGTGCAATGTCTAATGGAACATGGTGCAGTGTCTAATGGAACATGGTGCTGTGTCTAATGGTATGGGGTGCAGTGTCTAATGGAACAGGGTGCAGTGTCTAATGGAACATGGTGCAGTGTCTAATGGAACAAGATGCAGTGTCTAACGTAACAGGGTGTAGTGTCTAATGGAACATGGTGCAGTGTCTAATGGAACAGGGTGCAGTGTCTAATGGAACATGGTGCAGTGTCTAATGGAACATGGTGCAGTGTCTAATGGAACATGGTGCAGGGTCTAATGTAACAGGGTGCAGTGTCTAATGGAACATGGTACAGTGTCGAATGGAACAGGGTGCAGTGTCTAATGGAACATGGTGCGGTGTCTAATGGATGAGGGTGCAGTGTCTAATGGAACAGGAATTAGTGTGTAATGGAACATGGTGCAGTGTCTAATGGAACAGGGTGCTGTGTATAATGGAACAGGGTGCAGTGTCCAATGGAACATGATGCGGTATCCAATGGAACAGGTTGCGGAGTCTAATGGAACAGGGTGCAGTGTCTAATGGAACATGGTGCGGTGTCTAATGGATGAGGGTGCAGTGTCTAATGGAACAGGAATTAGTGTGTAATGGAACATGGTGCAGTGTCTAATGGAACAGGGTGCTGTGTATAATGGAACAGGGTGCAGTGTCCAATGGAACATGATGCGGTATCCAATGGAACAGGTTGCGGAGTCTAATGGAACAGGGTGCAGTGTCTAATGGATCAGTGTGAAGTGTGTAATGGAACATGGTGCAGTGTCTAATGGAACAGGGTGCAGTGTCTAATGGAACATGGTGTAGTGTCTAATGGAACAGGGTGCAGTGTCTAATGGAACAAGGTGCTGTGTCTAATGGAACAGGGTGCAGTGTCTAATGGAACAGGGTGCAGTGTCTAATGGAACAGGGTGCAGTTTCTAATGGAACATGGTGCAGTGTCGAATGGAACAGGGTGCAGTGTCTAATGGAACATGGTGTAGTGTCTAATGGAAATGGGTGCAGTGCTTAATGGAACATGGTGTAGTGTCTAATGGAAATGGGTGCAGTGTACAATGGAACAGGGTGCAGTGTATATTGGAACAGGGTGCAGTGTCTAATGGAACAGGGTGCAGTGTCTAATGGAACAGGGTGCAGTGTCTAATGGAAAAGGGTGCAGTGTCTAATAGAACATGGTGCAGTGTCTAATGGAACAAGGTGTAGCGTCTAATGGAACAGGGGTTAGTGTCTAATGGAACAGGGTGTGTTGTCTAATTGAACAGGATTCGGTGTCTAATTGAACAGGGTGCAGTGTCTAATGGAACATGGTGCAGTGTCTAATGGAACTGGGTGCAGTGTCTAATGGAACAGGGTGCAGTGTCTAATGGAACAGGGTGTGTTGTCTAATTGAACAGGATTCGGTGTCTAATGGAACAGGGAGTAGTGTCTCATGTAACAGGGTGCAGTTTATAATGGAACTGGGTGCAGTGTCTAATGGAACAGGGTGCAGTGTCTAATGGAACAGGGTGCAGTGTCTAATGGAACATGGTGCAGTTTCTAATGGAAATGGGTGCAGTGTCTAATTGAACAGGGTGCAGTGTCTATTGGAACAGGTTGCAGTGTCTAATGTAACAGGGTGCAGTGTCTAATGTAACAGGGTGCAGTGTCTAATGTAACAGGGTGTAGTGTCTAATGGAACAGGGTGCAGTGTCCAATGGAACAGGGTGCAGTGTATAATGGAACAGGGTGCAGTGTCTAATGGAACAGGGTGCAGTGTCTAATGGAACAGGGTGTAGTGTGTAACGGAACATGGTGCAGTGTCTAATGGAACAGGGTGCAGTGTATAATGGAACAGGGTGCAGTGTCTAATGGAACATGATAAGGTATCGAATGGAACAGGTTGCGGAGTCTAATGGAACATGGTGCAGTGTGTAATGTAACAGAGTGCAGTGTCTAATGGAACATGGTGCAGTGTCTAATGGAACAGGGCACTGAGTCTAATAGAAGATGGTGCATTGTCTAATGGAACAAGGAGCGGTGTCAAATGGAACAGGGTGCAGTGTATAATGGAACAGGGTGCAGTGTCTCATGGAACTGGGTGCAGTGTCTAATTGAACAAGGAGCGGTGTCAAATGGAACAGGGTGCAGTGTATAATGGAACAGGGTGCAGTGTATAATGTAACAGGGTGTAGTGTCTAATGGAACAGGGTGCAGTTTCTAATGAAACAGGGAGCAGTGTCTAATGGGACATGGTGTAGTGTTTAATGGAACAGGATGTAGATTCTAATGGAACACGGTGCAATGTCTAATGGAACAGGGTGCGGTGTCTAATGGAACAGGGTGCGGTTTCTAATGGAAAATGGTGCAGTGTCTAATGTAACAGGGTGCAGTGTCTAATGGAACATGGTGCAGTGTCTAATGGAACAGGGTGTAGTGTCTAATGGAACAGGGTGCAGTGTCTAATGGATCAGGGCGCAGTGTCTAATGGAACAGGGTGTAGTGTCTAATGGAACAGGGTGTAGTGTCTAATGGAACAGGGTGTAGTGTCTAATTGAACAGGGAGTAGTGTCTAATGGAACAGGGTGCAGTGTGTAATGGAACAGGGTGCAGTGTCTAATGGAACAAGGTGCAGTGTATAATGGAACAAGGTGCAGTGTCTAAAGGAACATGGTGCAGTGCCTAATGGAACAGGATGCGGTGTCTAATTGAACAGGGTGCAGTGTCCAATGTAACAGGGTGCAGTGTCTAATGTAACAGGGTGCAGTGTATAATGTAACATGGTGCAGTGTCTAATGTAGCAGGCTGCAGTGTCTAATGGAACAGGGTGCAGTGTCTAATGGAACAGGGTGCAGTGTCTAATGGAACAGCATGAGTTGTCTAATTGAACAGGGTGCAGTGTCTAATGTAACAGGGTGCAGTGTCTTATGTAACAGGGTGCAGTGTCTAATGTGACAGGGCGCAGTGTATAATGCAACAGTGTGCAGTGTCTAATGGAACAGGGTGCAGTGTATAATGGAACAGGGTGTAGTGTTTAATGGAACAGGGTGCAGTGTCCAATGGAACAGGGTGCAGTGTATAATGGAACAGGGTGCAGTGTCCAATGGAACAGGGTGCAGTGTATAATGGAACAGGGTGTAGTGTCTAATGGAACAGGGTGCAGTTTCTAATGGAACAGGGAGCAGTGTCTAATGGAACATGGTGTAGTGTTTAATGGAACAGGGTGTAGATTCTAATGGAACAGGGTGTAGATTCTAATGGAACACGTTGCAATGTCTAATGCAACAGGGTGCAGTGTCTAATGGAACAGGGTGCGGTGTCTAATGGAACAGGGTGCAATGTCTAATGGAACATGGTGCAGTGTCTAATGGAACATGGTGCTGTGTCTAATGGTATGGGGTGCAGTGTCTAATGGAACAGGGTGCAGTGTCTAATGGAACATGGTGCAGTGTCTAATGGAACAAGATGCAGTGTCTAACGTAACAGGGTGTAGTGTCTAATGGAACATGGTGCAGTGTCTAATGGAACAGGGTGCAGTGTCTAATGGAACATGGTGCAGTGTCTAATGGAACATGGTGCAGTGTCTAATGGAACATGGTGCAGGGTCTAATGTAACAGGGTGCAGTGTCTAATGGAACATGGTACAGTGTCGAATGGAACAGGGTGCAGTGTCTAATGGAACATGGTGCGGTGTCTAATGGATGAGGGTGCAGTGTCTAATGGAACAGGAATTAGTGTGTAATGGAACATGGTGCAGTGTCTAATGGAACAGGGTGCTGTGTATAATGGAACAGGGTGCAGTGTCCAATGGAACATGATGCGGTATCCAATGGAACAGGTTGCGGAGTCTAATGGAACAGGGTGCAGTGTCTAATGGAACATGGTGCGGTGTCTAATGGATGAGGGTGCAGTGTCTAATGGAACAGGAATTAGTGTGTAATGGAACATGGTGCAGTGTCTAATGGAACAGGGTGCTGTGTATAATGGAACAGGGTGCAGTGTCCAATGGAACATGATGCGGTATCCAATGGAACAGGTTGCGGAGTCTAATGGAACAGGGTGCAGTGTCTAATGGATCAGTGTGAAGTGTGTAATGGAACATGGTGCAGTGTCTAATGGAACAGGGTGCAGTGTCTAATGGAACATGGTGTAGTGTCTAATGGAACAGGGTGCAGTGTCTAATGGAACAAGGTGCTGTGTCTAATGGAACAGGGTGCAGTGTCTAATGGAACAGGGTGCAGTGTCTAATGGAACAGGGTGCAGTTTCTAATGGAACATGGTGCAGTGTCGAATGGAACAGGGTGCAGTGTCTAATGGAACATGGTGTAGTGTCTAATGGAAATGGGTGCAGTGCTTAATGGAACATGGTGTAGTGTCTAATGGAAATGGGTGCAGTGTACAATGGAACAGGGTGCAGTGTATATTGGAACAGGGTGCAGTGTCTAATGGAACAGGGTGCAGTGTCTAATGGAACAGGGTGCAGTGTCTAATGGAAAAGGGTGCAGTGTCTAATAGAACATGGTGCAGTGTCTAATGGAACAAGGTGTAGCGTCTAATGGAACAGGGGTTAGTGTCTAATGGAACAGGGTGTGTTGTCTAATTGAACAGGATTCGGTGTCTAATTGAACAGGGTGCAGTGTCTAATGGAACATGGTGCAGTGTCTAATGGAACTGGGTGCAGTGTCTAATGGAACAGGGTGCAGTGTCTAATGGAACAGGGTGTGTTGTCTAATTGAACAGGATTCGGTGTCTAATGGAACAGGGAGTAGTGTCTCATGTAACAGGGTGCAGTTTATAATGGAACTGGGTGCAGTGTCTAATGGAACAGGGTGCAGTGTCTAATGGAACAGGGTGCAGTGTCTAATGGAACATGGTGCAGTTTCTAATGGAAATGGGTGCAGTGTCTAATTGAACAGGGTGCAGTGTCTATTGGAACAGGT
Source organism: Cetorhinus maximus (assembly GCF_964194155.1). Lineage (NCBI taxonomy): Eukaryota > Metazoa > Chordata > Chondrichthyes > Lamniformes > Cetorhinidae > Cetorhinus > Cetorhinus maximus. The sequence continues at coordinate 346,254 of NW_027596180.1, read as the reverse complement.
TGCAGTGTCTAATGTAACAGGGTGCAGTGTCTAATGTAACAGGGTGCAGTGTCTAATGTAACAGGGTGTAGTGTCTAATGGAACAGGGTGCAGTGTCCAATGGAACAGGGTGCAGTGTATAATGGAACAGGGTGCAGTGTCTAATGGAACAGGGTGCAGTGTCTAATGGAACAGGGTGTAGTGTGTAACGGAACATGGTGCAGTGTCTAATGGAACAGGGTGCAGTGTATAATGGAACAGGGTGCAGTGTCTAATGGAACATGATAAGGTATCGAATGGAACAGGTTGCGGAGTCTAATGGAACATGGTGCAGTGTGTAATGTAACAGAGTGCAGTGTCTAATGGAACATGGTGCAGTGTCTAATGGAACAGGGCACTGAGTCTAATAGAAGATGGTGCATTGTCTAATGGAACAAGGAGCGGTGTCAAATGGAACAGGGTGCAGTGTATAATGGAACAGGGTGCAGTGTCTCATGGAACTGGGTGCAGTGTCTAATTGAACAAGGAGCGGTGTCAAATGGAACAGGGTGCAGTGTATAATGGAACAGGGTGCAGTGTATAATGTAACAGGGTGTAGTGTCTAATGGAACAGGGTGCAGTTTCTAATGAAACAGGGAGCAGTGTCTAATGGGACATGGTGTAGTGTTTAATGGAACAGGATGTAGATTCTAATGGAACACGGTGCAATGTCTAATGGAACAGGGTGCGGTGTCTAATGGAACAGGGTGCGGTTTCTAATGGAAAATGGTGCAGTGTCTAATGTAACAGGGTGCAGTGTCTAATGGAACATGGTGCAGTGTCTAATGGAACAGGGTGTAGTGTCTAATGGAACAGGGTGCAGTGTCTAATGGATCAGGGCGCAGTGTCTAATGGAACAGGGTGTAGTGTCTAATGGAACAGGGTGTAGTGTCTAATGGAACAGGGTGCAGTGTCTAATGTAACAGGGTGTAGTGTCTAATGGAACAGGGAGCAGTGTCTAATGGAACAGGGTGCAGTGTCTAATGTATAAGGGTGCATTGTATAATGGAACAGGGTGCAGTTTCTAATGGAACATGGAGTAGTGTCTCATGTAACAGGGTGCAGTGTATAATGGAACTGGGTGCAGTGTCTAATGGAACAGGGTGCAGTGTCTAATGGAACAGGGTGCAGTGTCTAATGGAACAGGGTGCTGTGTCTAATGGAACAGGGTGCAGTGTCTAATGGAACAGGGTGTAGTGTCTAATGGAAGAGGCTGCAGTGTCTAATGGAACAGGGAGTAGTGTCTAATGGAACAGGGCGCTGTTTCTTAGGAACATGTTGCAGTGTCTAATGGAATGGGGAGCAGTGTCTAATGGAACACGGTGCAGTGTATAATGGAACAAGCTGCAGTGTCTAAAGGAACATGGTGCAGTGTCTAATGGAAAAGGATGCGGTGTCTAATTGAACAGGATGCAGTGTCAAACGGAACAGGGTGTAGTGTCTAATGTAACAGGGTGCAATGTCTAATGTAACAGGGTGCAGTGTCTAAGGTAGCAGGGTTCAGTGTATAATGTAAGAGGGTGCAGTGTCTAATGTAGCAGGCTGCAGTGTCTAATGGAACAGGGTGCAGTGTCTAATGGAACAGGGTGCAGTGTATAGTGGAACATGGTGCAGTGTCTAATGTAACAGGGTGCAGTGTCAAATCGAACATGATGCAGTGTCTAATGAAACATGGTACAGTGTCTAATGTAACAGGGTGCGGTGTCTATTAGAACATGTTGCAGTGACTAATGTAACAGGGTTCAGTGTCTAATGTAACAGGGTGCAGTGTCTAATTTGACAGGGTGCAGTGTATAATGCAACAGGGTGCAGTGTCTAATGGAAGACGGAGCAGTGTCTAATGGAACAGGGCGCAGTGTCTAATGGAACAGGGTGCAGTGTCTAATGTAACAAGGTGCAGTGTCTGATGGAACAGAGTGTAGTGTCTAATGGAAGAGGGTGCGGTGTCTAATGGAACAGGGTGTAGTGTCTAGTGGAACAGGGTGCAGTGTCTAATGGAACAGGGTGTATGTTTAATTGAACGAGGAGCGGTGTCAAATGGAACAGGGTGCAGTGTATAATGGAACAGGGTCTAGTGTCTAATGGAACAGTGTGCAGTTTCAAATGGAACAGGGAGCAGTGTCTAATGGAACATGCTATAGTGTCTAAAGGAACAGGGTGCAGTGTCTAATGGAACACGGTGCAGTGTCTATTGGAACAGGGTGCAGTGTCCAATGGAACAGGGTGCGGTGTCTAATGGAACAGGGTGCGGTTTCTAATGGAACATGGTGAAGTGTCTTATAAAACAGGATGCAGTGTCTAATAGAACAAGGAGCGGTGTCTAATAGAAGAGGATCCTGTGTCTAATGGAGCAGGGTGCAGTGTCTAATGGAACATGGTGCAGTGTCTAATGGAACAGGGTGTAGTGTCTAATGGAACAGGCTGCAGTGTCTAATGGAACAGGGTGTAGTGTCTAATGGAACAGGGTGCAGTGTCTAATGGAACAGGGTCCAGTGTCTAATTGAACAGGGTGCTGTGTCTAATGGAGCAGGGTGCAGAGACTAATGTAACAGGTTGCAGTGTCTAATGGAACAGGGTGTAGTGTCAAATGCAACATGGTGTAATGTCTAATGGAACAAGGTGCTGTGTCTATTGAAACAGGGGGCAGTGTCTAATGGAACATGGTGCTGTGTCTAATGGAATGGGGTGCAGTGTCTAATGGAACAGGGTACAGTGTCTAAAGGAACATGGTGCAGTGTATAATGGATAAACGTGCAGTGTCTAAATGAACATGGTGCAGTGTCAAATGGAACAGGATGCGGTGCCTAATTGAACAGGATGCACTGTCTAATGTAACAGGGTGCAGTGTCTAATGTAACAGGGTGCAGTGTCTAATGTAACAGGTTGCAGTGTATAATGTAACAGGGTGCAGAGTCTAATGTAACAGGGTGCAGTGTCCAATGGAACAGGGTGCAGTGTCTAATGCAACATGGTACAGTGTCTAATGGAACAGGGTGCGGTGTCTAATAGAACATGGTGCAATGTCTAATGTAACAGGGTGCAGTGTCTAATGAGACAGGGCGCAGTGTATAATGCAACAGTGTGCAGTGTCTAATGGAACACGGTGCAGTTTCTAATGGAACAGGGTGTAGTGTCTAATGGAACAGGGTGCAGTGTCTAATGGAACAGGGTGTAGTGTCTAATTGAACGAGGAGCGGTGTCAAATGAAACAGGGTGCAGCGTATAATGGAACAGGGTGCAGTTTATACTGGAACAGGGTGTAGTTTGTATTGGAACAGGGTGCAGTGTGTAATGGAACAGGGTGCAGTGTCTAATGTAAAAAGGTGCATTGTCTAATGGAACAGGGTGTAGTGTCTAATGGAACAGGGTGCAGTGTCTAATGGAACAGGGTATAGTGTCTAATGGAACAGGGTGCAGTTTCTAATGGAACAGGGTGTAGTGTCTAATTGAACGAGGAGCTGTGTCAAGTGCAACAGGGTGCAGTGTGTAATGGAACAGGGTGCAGTGTCTAATGGAACAGGGTGCAGTGTATAATGGAACAGGGTGTAGTGTCTAATGGAACAGGGTGCAGTTTCTAATGGAACAGGGAGCAGTGTCTAATGGAACATGGTGTAGTGTTTAATGGAACACGGTGCAGTGTCTAATGGAGCAGGGTGCGGTGTCTAATGGAACAGCGTGCGGTTTCTAATGGAAAATGGTGCAGTGTCTAATGTAACAGGGTGCAGTGTCTAATGGAACATGGTGCAGTGTCTAATGGAACATGGTGCAGTGTCTAATGGAACATGGTGCAGCGTCTAATGTAACAGGGTGCAGTGTCTAATGGAACAGGGTGTAGTGTCTAATGGAACAGGGTGTGGTGTCTAATGGAACAGGGTGCAGTGTCTAATGGAACATGGTGCAGCGTCTAATGTAACAGGGTGCAGTGTCTAATGGAACAGGGTGTAGTGTCTTATGGAACAGGGTGCAGTGTCAAATGGAACAGGGTACAGTGTCTAATGGAACATGGTGCCGTGTCTAATGGAACATGGTGCGGTGTCTAATGGAACAGGGTGTGTTGTCTAATGGAACAGGGTGCAGTGTCTAATGGAACAGGCTGCAGTGTCTAATGGAACAGGGTGTAGTGTCTAATGGAACATGGTGCAGTGTCTAATGTAACAGGGTGCAGTGTCTAATGGAACATGGTGCGGTGTCTAATGGAACAGGGTGTGTTGTCTAATGGAACAGGGTGCAGTGTCTAATGAAACAGGGTGCAGTGTCTAATGGAACAAGGAGCGGTATCTAATGGAACAGGGTATAGTGTCTAATGGAACATGGTGCAGTGTCTAATATAACAGGGTGCTGTGTCTAATGTAACAGGGTGTAGTGTCTAATGGAACAGGATGCGTTGTCTAATTGAACAGGATTCGGTGTCTAATTGAACAGGGTGCAGTGTCTAATGCAACAGGGTGTAGTGTATAATGTAACAGGGTGCAGTGTCTAATGGAACAGGATGCGTTGTCTAATTGAACACGATGCGGTGTCTAATTCAACATGGTGCAGTGTATAATGGAACATGGTACAGTGTCTAATGTAACAGGGTGCAGTTTTTAATGGAACATTGTGCAGTGTCTAATGGAACAGGGTGCAGTGTCTAATGGAACAGGGTGCAGTGTATAATGGATCAGGGTGTAGTGACTAATGCAACAGGGTGTAGTGTCTAATGGAACAGGGTGTAGTGTCTAATGGAACAGGGTGCAGTGTCTAATGGAACAGTGTGCAGTGACTAATGCAACAGGGTGCAGTGTCTAATGGAACAGGGTGCAGTGTGTAATGGAACAGGGTGCAGTGTCTAATGAAACATGGTGCAGTGTCTAATGGAACAGGGAGTAGTGTCGAATGGAACAGTGTGCGGTGTCTAATGGAACAGGGTGCAGTGTCTAATGGAACATGGTGAAGTTTCTAATGGAAATGGGTGCAGTGTCTAATTGAACAGGGTGCAGTGTCTGTTGGAACAGGGTGCAGTGTCTAATGTAACAGGGTGCTGTGTATAATGTAACAGGGTGTAGTGTCTAATGGAACAGGGTGCAGTGTCCAATGGAACAGGGTGCAGTGTATAATGGAACAGGGTGCAGTGTCCAATGGAACAGGGTGCAGTGTCTAATGGAACATGATGCAGTGTCTAATGGATCAGTGTGTAGTGTGTAATGGAACATGGTGCAGTGTCTAATGGAACAGGGTGCAGTGTCTAATGGAACAAGGTGCTGTGTCTAATGGAACAGGGTGCAGTGTCTAATGGAACAGGGTGTGGTGTCTAATGGAACAGGGTGCAGTGTCTAATGGAACATGGTGCAGCGTCTAATGTAACAGGGTGCAGTGTCTAATGGAACAGGGTGTAGTGTCTTATGGAACAGGGTGCAGTGTCAAATGGAACAGGGTGCAGTGTCAAATGGAACAGGGTACAGTGTCTAATGGAACATGGTGCCGTGTCTAATGGAACATGGTGCGGTGTCTAATGGAACAGGGTGTGTTGTCTAATGGAATAGGGTGCAGTGTCTAATGGAACAGGCTGCAGTGTCTAATGGAACAGGGTGTAGTGTCTAATGGAACATGGTGCAGTGTCTAATGTAACAGGGTGCAGTGTCTAATGGAACATGGTGCGGTGTCTAATGGAACAGGGTGTGTTGTCTAATGGAACAGGGTGCAGTGTCTAATGAAACAGGGTGCAGTGTCTAATGGAACAAGGAGCGGTATCTAATGGAACAGGGTATAGTGTCTAATGGAACATGGTGCAGTGTCTAATATAACAGGGTGCTGTGTCTAATGTAACAGGGTGTAGTGTCTAATGGAACAGGATGCGTTGTCTAATTGAACAGGATTCGGTGTCTAATTGAACAGGGTGCAGTGTCTAATGCAACAGGGTGTAGTGTATAATGTAACAGGGTGCAGTGTCTAATGGAACAGGATGCGTTGTCTAAATGAACACGATGCGGTGTCTAATTCAACATGGTGCAGTGTATAATGGAACATGGTACAGTGTCTAATTTAACAGGGTGCAGTTTTTAATGGAACATTGTGCAGTGTCTAATGGAACAGGGTGTAGTGTCTAATGGAACAGGGTGCAGTGTCTAATGGAACAGGGTGCAGTGTCTAATGGAACAGGGTGCAGTGTATAATGGATCAGGGTGTAGTGACTAATGCAACAGGGTGTAGTGTCTAATGGAACAGGGTGTAGTGTCTAATGGAACAGGGTGCAGTGTCTAATGGAACAGTGTGCAGTGACTAATGCAACAGGGTGCAGTGTCTAATGGAACAGGGTGCAGTGTGTAATGGAACAGGGTGCAGTGTCTAATGAAACAGGGTGCAGTGTCTAATGGAACAGGGAGTAGTGACGAATGGAACAGTGTGCGGTGTCTAATGGAACAGGGTGCAGTGTCTAATGGAACATGGTGAAGTTTCTAATGGAAATGGGTGCAGTGTCTAATTGAACAGGGTGCAGTGTCTATTGGAACAGGGTGCAGTGTCTAATGTAACAGGGTGCAGTGTATAATGTAACAGGGTGTAGTGTCTAATGGAACAGGGTGCAGTGTCCAATGGAACAGGGTGCAGTGTATAATGGAACAGGGTGCAGTGTCCAATGGAACAGGGTGCAGTGTATAATGGAACAGGGTGCAGTGTCTAATGGAACAGGGTGCAGTGTCTAATGGAAGAGGGTGCAGTGTCTAATGGAACAGGAGGTAGTGTCAAATGGAATTGGGTGCAGTGTCTAATGGAACAGGGTGCAGTGTCTAATGGAACATGATAAGGTATCGAATGGAACAGGTTGCGGAGTCTAATGGAACATGGTGCAGTGTGTAATGTAACAGAGTGCAGTGTCTAATGGAACATGGTGCAGTGTCTAATGGAACAGGGCACTGAGTCTAATAGAAGATGGTGCATTGTCTAATGGAACAAGGAGCGGTGTCAAATGGAACAGGGTGCAGTGTATAATGGAACAGGGTGCAGTGTCTCATGGAACTGGGTGCAGTGTCTAATTGAACAAGGAGCGGTGTCAAATGGAACAGGGTGCAGTGTATAATGGAACAGGGTGCAGTGTATAATGTAACAGGGTGTAGTGTCTAATGGAACAGGGTGCAGTTTCTAATGAAACAGGGAGCAGTGTCTAATGGAACATGGTGTAGTGTTTAATGGAACAGGATGTAGATTCTAATGGAACACGGTGCAATGTCTAATGGAACAGGGTGCGGTGTCTAATGGAACAGGGTGCGGTTTCTAATGGAAAATGGTGCAGTGTCTAATGTAACAGGGTGCAGTGTCTAATGGAACATGGTGCAGTGTCTAATGGAACAGGGTGTAGTGTCTAATGGAACAGGGTGCAGTGTCTAATGGATCAGGGCGCAGTGTCTAATGGAACAGGGTGTAGTGTCTAATGGAACAGGGTGTAGTGTCTAATGGAACAGGGTGCAGTGTCTAATGTAACAGGGTGTAGTGTCTAATGGAACAGGGAGCAGTGTCTAATGGAACAGGGTGCAGTGTCTAATGTATAAGGGTGCATTGTATAATGGAACAGGGTGCAGTTTCTAATGGAACATGGAGTAGTGTCTCATGTAACAGGGTGCAGTGTATAATGGAACTGGGTGCAGTGTCTAATGGAACAGGGTGCAGTGTCTAATGGAACAGGGTGCAGTGTCTAATTGAACAGGGTGCTGTGTCTATTGGAACAGGGTGCAGTGTCAAATGGAACAGGGTGTAGTGTCTAATGGAAGAGGCTGCAGTGTCTAATGGAACAGGGAGTAGTGTCTAATGGAACAGGGCGCTGTTTCTTAGGAACATGTTGCAGTGTCTAATGGAATGGGGAGCAGTGTCTAATGGAACACGGTGCAGTGTATAATGGAACAAGCTGCAGTGTCTAAAGGAACATGGTGCAGTGTCTAATGGAAAAGGATGCGGTGTCTAATTGAACAGGATGCAGTGTCAAACGGAACAGGGTGTAGTGTCTAATGTAACAGGGTGCAATGTCTAATGTAACAGGGTGCAGTGTCTAAGGTAGCAGGGTTCAGTGTATAATGTAAGAGGGTGCAGTGTCTAATGTAGCAGGCTGCAGTGTCTAATGGAACAGGGTGCAGTGTCTAATGGAACAGGGTGCAGTGTATAGTGGAACATGGTGCAGTGTCTAATGTAACAGGGTGCAGTGTCAAATCGAACAGGATGCGTTGTCTAATTGAACACGGTGCAGTGTCTAATGGAACAGGGTGCAGTGTCTATTAGAACATGTTGCAGTGACTAATGTAACAGGGTTCAGTGTCTAATGTAACAGGGTGCAGTGTCAAATCGAACATGGTGCAGTGTCTAATGAAACATGGTACAGTGTCTAATGTAACAGGGTGCGGTGTCTATTAGAACATGTTGCAGTGACTAATGTAACAGGGTTCAGTGTCTAATGTAACAGGGTGCAGTGTCTAATGGAAGACGGAGCAGTGTCTAATGGAACAGGGCGCAGTGTCTAATGGAACAGGGTGCAGTGTCTAATGTAACAAGGTGCAGTGTCTGATGGAACAGAGTGTAGTGTCTAATGGAAGAGGGTGCGGTGTCTAATGGAACAGGGTGTAGTGTCTAGTGGAACAGGGTGCAGTGTCTAATGGAACAGGGTGTATGTTTAATTGAACGAGGAGCGGTGTCAAATGGAACAGGGTGCAGTGTATAATGGAACAGGGTCTAGTGTCTAATGGAACAATGTGCAGTGTCTAATGGAACAGGGCGCAGTGTCTAATGGAACAGGGTGTAGTGTCAAATGCAACATGGTGTAATGTCTAATGGAACAAGGTGCTGTGTCTATTGAAACAGGGGGCAGTGTCTAATGGAACATGGTGCTGTGTCTAATGGAATGGGGTGCAGTGTCTAATGGAACAGGGTACAGTGTCTAAAGGAACATGGTGCAGTGTATAATGGATAAACGTGCAGTGTCTAAATGAACATGGTGCAGTGTCAAATGGAACAGGATGCGGTGCCTAATTGAACAGGATGCACTGTCTAATGTAACAGGGTGCAGTGTCTAATGTAACAGGGTGCAGTGTCTAATGTAACAGGTTGCAGTGTATAATGTAACAGGGTGCAGAGTCTAATGTAACAGGGTGCAGTGTCCAATGGAACAGGGTGCAGTGTCTAATGCAACATGGTACAGTGTCTAATGGAACAGGGTGCGGTGTCTAATAGAACATGGTGCAATGTCTAATGTAACAGGGTGCAGTGTCTAATGAGACAGGGCGCAGTGTATAATGCAACAGTGTGCAGTGTCTAATGGAACACGGTGCAGTTTCTAATGGAACAGGGTGTAGTGTCTAATGGAACAGGGTGCAGTGTCTAATGGAACAGGGTGTAGTGTCTAATTGAACGAGGAGCGGTGTCAAATGAAACAGGGTGCAGCGTATAATGGAACAGGGTGCAGTTTATACTGGAACAGGGTGTAGTTTGTATTGGAACAGGGTGCAGTGTGTAATGGAACAGGGTGCAGTGTCTAATGTAAAAAGGTGCATTGTCTAATGGAACAGGGTGTAGTGTCTAATGGAACAGGGTGCAGTGTCTAATGGAACAGGGTATAGTGTCTAATGGAACAGGGTGCAGTTTCTAATGGAACAGGGTGTAGTGTCTAATTGAACGAGGAGCTGTGTCAAGTGCAACAGGGTGCAGTGTGTAATGGAACAGGGTGCAGTGTCTAATGGAACAGGGTGCAGTGTATAATGGAACAGGGTGTAGTGTCTAATGGAACAGGGTGCAGTTTCTAATGGAACAGGGAGCAGTGTCTAATGGAACATGGTGTAGTGTTTAATGGAACACGGTGCAGTGTCTAATGGAGCAGGGTGCGGTGTCTAATGGAACAGCGTGCGGTTTCTAATGGAAAATGGTGCAGTGTCTAATGTAACAGGGTGCAGTGTCTAATGGAACATGGTGCAGTGTCTAATGGAACATGGTGCAGTGTCTAATGGAACATGGTGCAGCGTCTAATGTAACAGGGTGCAGTGTCTAATGGAACAGGGTGTAGTGTCTAATGGAACAGGGTGTGGTGTCTAATGGAACAGGGTGCAGTGTCTAATGGAACATGGTGCAGCGTCTAATGTAACAGGGTGCAGTGTCTAATGGAACAGGGTGTAGTGTCTTATGGAACAGGGTGCAGTGTCAAATGGAACAGGGTACAGTGTCTAATGGAACATGGTGCCGTGTCTAATGGAACATGGTGCGGTGTCTAATGGAACAGGGTGTGTTGTCTAATGGAACAGGGTGCAGTGTCTAATGGAACAGGCTGCAGTGTCTAATGGAACAGGGTGTAGTGTCTAATGGAACATGGTGCAGTGTCTAATGTAACAGGGTGCAGTGTCTAATGGAACATGGTGCGGTGTCTAATGGAACAGGGTGTGTTGTCTAATGGAACAGGGTGCAGTGTCTAATGAAACAGGGTGCAGTGACTAATGGAACAAGGAGCGGTATCTAATGGAACAGGGTATAGTGTCTAATGGAACATGGTGCAGTGTCTAATATAACAGGGTGCTGTGTCTAATGTAACAGGGTGTAGTGTCTAATGGAACAGGATGCGTTGTCTAATTGAACAGGATTCGGTGTCTAATTGAACAGGGTGCAGTGTCTAATGCAACAGGGTGTAGTGTATAATGTAACAGGGTGCAGTGTCTAATGGAACAGGATGCGTTGTCTAATTGAACACGATGCGGTGTCTAATTCAACATGGTGCAGTGTATAATGGAACATGGTACAGTGTCTAATGTAACAGGGTGCAGTTTTTAATGGAACATTGTGCAGTGTCTAATGGAACAGGGTGCAGTGTCTAATGGAACAGGGTGCAGTGTATAATGGATCAGGGTGTAGTGACTAATGCAACAGGGTGTAGTGTCTAATGGAACAGGGTGTAGTGTCTAATGGAACAGGGTGCAGTGTCTAATGGAACAGTGTGCAGTGACTAATGCAACAGGGTGCAGTGTCTAATGGAACAGGGTGCAGTGTGTAATGGAACAGGGTGCAGTGTCTAATGAAACATGGTGCAGTGTCTAATGGAACAGGGAGTAGTGTCGAATGGAACAGTGTGCGGTGTCTAATGGAACAGGGTGCAGTGTCTAATGGAACATGGTGAAGTTTCTAATGGAAATGGGTGCAGTGTCTAATTGAACAGGGTGCAGTGTCTATTGGAACAGGGTGCAGTGTCTAATGTAACAGGGTGCAGTGTATAATGTAACAGGGTGTAGTGTCTAATGGAACAGGGTGCAGTGTCCAATGGAACAGGGTGCAGTGTATAATGGAACAGGGTGCAGTGTCCAATGGAACAGGGTGCAGTGTATAATGGAACAGGGTGCAGTGTCTAATGGAACAGGGTGCAGTGTCTAATGGAAGAGGGTGCAGTGTCTAATGGAACAGGAGGTAGTGTCAAATGGAATTGGGTGCAGTGTCTAATGGAACAGGGTGCAGTGTCTAATGGAACAGGGTGTAGTGTATAATGGAACAGGGTGCAGTGTTTAATGGAACAGGTTGCAGTGTCTAATGGAACAAGGTGTAGTGTCTAATGGAACAAGGAGTAGTGTCTAATGTACCAGGGTGCAGTGTATAATGGAAAAGGGTGCAGTGTCTATTGGAACAGGGTGCAGTGTCTAATGGAACAGGGAGTAGTGTCTCATGTAACAGGATGCAGTGTATAATGGAACAGGGTGCAGTGTCTAATGGAACAGGGTGCAGTGTCTAATGGAACAGTCTGTAGTGTCAAATGGAACAGGGTGCAGTGTCTAATGGAACAGGGTGCAGTGTCTAATGGAACAGGGTGCTCTGTCTAATGGAACAGGGTGCAGTGTTTACTGGAACATGGTGCAGTGTCTAATGGAACAGGGTGCAGTGTCTAATGGAACAAGGTGCTGTGTCTAATGGAACAGGGTGCAGTGTCTAATGGAACAGGGTGTGGTGTCTAATGGAACAGGGTGCAGTGTCTAATGGAACATGGTGCAGCGTCTAATGTAACAGGGTGCAGTGTCTAATGGAACAGGGTGTAGTGTCTTATGGAACAGGGTGCAGTGTCAAATGGAACAGGGTGCAGTGTCAAATGGAACAGGGTACAGTGTCTAATGGAACATGGTGCCGTGTCTAATGGAACATGGTGCGGTGTCTAATGGAACAGGGTGTGTTGTCTAATGGAATAGGGTGCAGTGTCTAATGGAACAGGCTGCAGTGTCTAATGGAACAGGGTGTAGTGTCTAATGGAACATGGTGCAGTGTCTAATGTAACAGGGTGCAGTGTCTAATGGAACATGGTGCGGTGTCTAATGGAACAGGGTGTGTTGTCTAATGGAACAGGGTGCAGTGTCTAATGAAACAGGGTGCAGTGTCTAATGGAACAAGGAGCGGTATCTAATGGAACAGGGTATAGTGTCTAATGGAACATGGTGCAGTGTCTGATATAACAGGGTGCTGTGTCTAATGTAACAGGGTGTAGTGTCTAATGGAACAGGATGCGTTGTCTAATTGAACAGGATTCGGTGTCTAATTGAACAGGGTGCAGTGTCTAATGCAACAGGGTGTAGTGTATAATGTAACAGGGTGCAGTGTCTAATGGAACAGGATGCGTTGTCTAAATGAACACGATGCGGTGTCTAATTCAACATGGTGCAGTGTATAATGGAACATGGTACAGTGTCTAATTTAACAGGGTGCAGTTTTTAATGGAACATTGTGCAGTGTCTAATGGAACAGGGTGTAGTGTCTAATGGAACAGGGTGCAGTGTCTAATGGAACAGGGTGCAGTGTCTAATGGAACAGGGTGCAGTGTATAATGGATCAGGGTGTAGTGACTAATGCAACAGGGTGTAGTGTCTAATGGAACAGGGTGTAGTGTCTAATGGAACAGGGTGCAGTGTCTAATGGAACAGTGTGCAGTGACTAATGCAACAGGGTGCAGTGTCTAATGGAACAGGGTGCAGTGTGTAATGGAACAGGGTGCAGTGTCTAATGAAACAGGGTGCAGTGTCTAATGGAACAGGGAGTAGTGACGAATGGAACAGTGTGCGGTGTCTAATGGAACAGGGTGCAGTGTCTAATGGAACATGGTGAAGTTTCTAATGGAAATGGGTGCAGTGTCTAATTGAACAGGGTGCAGTGTCTATTGGAACAGGGTGCAGTGTCTAATGTAACAGGGTGCAGTGTATAATGTAACAGGGTGTAGTGTCTAATGGAACAGGGTGCAGTGTCCAATGGAACAGGGTGCAGTGTATAATGGAACAGGGTGCAGTGTCCAATGGAACAGGGTGCAGTGTATAATGGAACAGGGTGCAGTGTCTAATGGAACAGGGTGCAGTGTCTAATGGAAGAGGGTGCAGTGTCTAATGGAACAGGAGGTAGTGTCAAATGGAATTGGGTGCAGTGTCTAATGGAACAGGGTGCAGTGTCTAATGGAACATGATAAGGTATCGAATGGAACAGGTTGCGGAGTCTAATGGAACATGGTGCAGTGTGTAATGTAACAGAGTGCAGTGTCTAATGGAACATGGTGCAGTGTCTAATGGAACAGGGCACTGAGTCTAATAGAAGATGGTGCATTGTCTAATGGAACAAGGAGCGGTGTCAAATGGAACAGGGTGCAGTGTATAATGGAACAGGGTGCAGTGTCTCATGGAACTGGGTGCAGTGTCTAATTGAACAAGGAGCGGTGTCAAATGGAACAGGGTGCAGTGTATAATGGAACAGGGTGCAGTGTATAATGTAACAGGGTGTAGTGTCTAATGGAACAGGGTGCAGTTTCTAATGAAACAGGGAGCAGTGTCTAATGGAACATGGTGTAGTGTTTAATGGAACAGGATGTAGATTCTAATGGAACACGGTGCAATGTCTAATGGAACAGGGTGCGGTGTCTAATGGAACAGGGTGCGGTTTCTAATGGAAAATGGTGCAGTGTCTAATGTAACAGGGTGCAGTGTCTAATGGAACATGGTGCAGTGTCTAATGGAACAGGGTGTAGTGTCTAATGGAACAGGGTGCAGTGTCTAATGGAACAGGGTGCAGTGTCTAATGGATCAGGGCGCAGTGTCTAATGGAACAGGGTGTAGTGTCTAATGGAACAGGGTGTAGTGTCTAATGGAACAGGGTGTAGTGTCTAATGGAACAGGGTGCAGTGTCTAATGTAACAGGGTGTAGTGTCTAATGGAACAGGGAGCAGTGTCTAATGGAACAGGGTGCAGTGTCTAATGTATAAGGGTGCATTGTATAATGGAACAGGGTGCAGTTTCTAATGGAACATGGAGTAGTGTCTCATGTAACAGGGTGCAGTGTATAATGGAACTGGGTGCAGTGTCTAATGGAACAGGGTGCAGTGTCTAATGGAACAGGGTGCAGTGTCTAATTGAACAGGGTGCTGTGTCTATTGGAACAGGGTGCAGTGTCAAATGGAACAGGGTGTAGTGTCTAATGGAAGAGGCTGCAGTGTCTAATGGAACAGGGAGTAGTGTCTAATGGAACAGGGCGCTGTTTCTTAGGAACATGTTGCAGTGTCTAATGGAATGGGGAGCAGTGTCTAATGGAACACGGTGCAGTGTATAATGGAACAAGCTGCAGTGTCTAAAGGAACATGGTGCAGTGTCTAATGGAAAAGGATGCGGTGTCTAATTGAACAGGATGCAGTGTCAAACGGAACAGGGTGTAGTGTCTAATGTAACAGGGTGCAATGTCTAATGTAACAGGGTGCAGTGTCTAACGGAACAGGGTGTAGTGTCTAATGGAACAGGCTGCAGTGTCTAATTGAACAGGGAGTAGTGTCTAATGGAACAGGGTGCAGTGAGTAATGGAACAGGGTGCAGTGTCTAATGGAACAAGGTGCAGTGTATAATGGAACAAGGTGCAGTGTCTAAAGGAACATGGTGCAGTGTCTAATGGAACAGGATGCGGTGTCTAATTGAACAGGATGCAGTGTCTAATGGAACAGGGTGTAGTGTCTAATGTAACAGGGTGCAGTGTCCAATGTAACAGGGTGCAGTGTCTAATGTAACAGGGTGCAGTGTATAATGTAACAGGGTGCAGTGTCTAATGTAGCAGGCTGCAGTGTCTAATGGAACAGGGTGCAGTGTCTAATGGAACAGGGTGCAGTGTCTAATGGAACAGCATGAGTTGTCTAATTGAACAGGATGCGTTGTCTAATTGAACAGGGTGCAGTGTATAATGGAACAGGGTGCAGTGTCCAATGGAACAGGGTGCAGTTTATAATGGAACTGGGTGTAGTGTCTAATGGAACAGGGTGCAGTTTCTAATGGAACAGGGAGCAGTGTCTAATGGAACATGGTGTAGTGTTTAATGGAACAGGGTGTTGATTCTAATGGAACAGGGTGTAGATTCTAATGGAACACGTTGCAATGTCAAATGCAACAGGGTGCAGTTTCTAATGGAACATGGTGAAGTTTCTAATGGAAATGGGTGCAGTGTCTAATTGAACAGGGTGCAGTGTCTATTGGAACAGGGTGCAGTGTCTAATGTAACAGGGTGCAGTGTATAATGTAACAGGGTGTAGTGTCTAATGGAACAGGGTGCAGTGTCCAATGGAACAGGGTGCAGTGTATAATGGAACAGGGTGCAGTGTCCAATGGAACAGGGTGCAGTGTATAATGGAACAGGGTGCAGTGTCTAATGGAACAGGGTGCAGTGTCTAATGGAAGAGGGTGCAGTGTCTAATGGAACAGGAGGTAGTGTCAAATGGAATTGGGTGCAGTGTCTAATGGAACAGGGTGCAGTGTCTAATGGAACAGGGTGTAGTGTATAATGGAACAGGGTGCAGTGTTTAATGGAACAGGTTGCAGTGTCTAATGGAACAAGGTGTAGTGTCTAATGGAACAAGGAGTAGTGTCTAATGTACCAGGGTGCAGTGTATAATGGAACAGGGTGCAGTGTCTATTGGAACAGGGTGCAGTGTCTAATGGAACAGGGAGTAGTGTCTCATGTAACAGGATGCAGTGTATAATGGAACAGGGTGCAGTGTCTAATGGAACAGGGTGCAGTGTCTAATGGAACAGTCTGTAGTGTCAAATGGAACAGGGTGCAGTGTCTAATGGAACAGGGTGCAGTGTCTAATGGAACAGGGTGCTCTGTCTAATGGAACAGGGTGCAGTGTTTACTGGAACATGGTGCAGTGTCTAATGGAACAGGGTGCAGTGTCTAATGGAACAAGGTGCTGTGTCTAATGGAACAGGGTGCAGTGTCTAATGGAACAGGGTGTGGTGTCTAATGGAACAGGGTGCAGTGTCTAATGGAACATGGTGCAGCGTCTAATGTAACAGGGTGCAGTGTCTAATGGAACAGGGTGTAGTGTCTTATGGAACAGGGTGCAGTGTCAAATGGAACAGGGTGCAGTGTCAAATGGAACAGGGTACAGTGTCTAATGGAACATGGTGCCGTGTCTAATGGAACATGGTGCGGTGTCTAATGGAACAGGGTGTGTTGTCTAATGGAATAGGGTGCAGTGTCTAATGGAACAGGCTGCAGTGTCTAATGGAACAGGGTGTAGTGTCTAATGGAACATGGTGCAGTGTCTAATGTAACAGGGTGCAGTGTCTAATGGAACATGGTGCGGTGTCTAATGGAACAGGGTGTGTTGTCTAATGGAACAGGGTGCAGTGTCTAATGAAACAGGGTGCAGTGTCTAATGGAACAAGGAGCGGTATCTAATGGAACAGGGTATAGTGTCTAATGGAACATGGTGCAGTGTCTGATATAACAGGGTGCTGTGTCTAATGTAACAGGGTGTAGTGTCTAATGGAACAGGATGCGTTGTCTAATTGAACAGGATTCGGTGTCTAATTGAACAGGGTGCAGTGTCTAATGCAACAGGGTGTAGTGTATAATGTAACAGGGTGCAGTGTCTAATGGAACAGGATGCGTTGTCTAAATGAACACGATGCGGTGTCTAATTCAACATGGTGCAGTGTATAATGGAACATGGTACAGTGTCTAATTTAACAGGGTGCAGTTTTTAATGGAACATTGTGCAGTGTCTAATGGAACAGGGTGTAGTGTCTAATGGAACAGGGTGCAGTGTCTAATGGAACAGGGTGCAGTGTCTAATGGAACAGGGTGCAGTGTATAATGGATCAGGGTGTAGTGACTAATGCAACAGGGTGTAGTGTCTAATGGAACAGGGTGTAGTGTCTAATGGAACAGGGTGCAGTGTCTAATGGAACAGTGTGCAGTGACTAATGCAACAGGGTGCAGTGTCTAATGGAACAGGGTGCAGTGTGTAATGGAACAGGGTGCAGTGTCTAATGAAACAGGGTGCAGTGTCTAATGGAACAGGGAGTAGTGACGAATGGAACAGTGTGCGGTGTCTAATGGAACAGGGTGCAGTGTCTAATGGAACATGGTGAAGTTTCTAATGGAAATGGGTGCAGTGTCTAATTGAACAGGGTGCAGTGTCTATTGGAACAGGGTGCAGTGTCTAATGTAACAGGGTGCAGTGTATAATGTAACAGGGTGTAGTGTCTAATGGAACAGGGTGCAGTGTCCAATGGAACAGGGTGCAGTGTATAATGGAACAGGGTGCAGTGTCCAATGGAACAGGGTGCAGTGTATAATGGAACAGGGTGCAGTGTCTAATGGAACAGGGTGCAGTGTCTAATGGAAGAGGGTGCAGTGTCTAATGGAACAGGAGGTAGTGTCAAATGGAATTGGGTGCAGTGTCTAATGGAACAGGGTGCAGTGTCTAATGGAACATGATAAGGTATCGAATGGAACAGGTTGCGGAGTCTAATGGAACATGGTGCAGTGTGTAATGTAACAGAGTGCAGTGTCTAATGGAACATGGTGCAGTGTCTAATGGAACAGGGCACTGAGTCTAATAGAAGATGGTGCATTGTCTAATGGAACAAGGAGCGGTGTCAAATGGAACAGGGTGCAGTGTATAATGGAACAGGGTGCAGTGTCTCATGGAACTGGGTGCAGTGTCTAATTGAACAAGGAGCGGTGTCAAATGGAACAGGGTGCAGTGTATAATGGAACAGGGTGCAGTGTATAATGTAACAGGGTGTAGTGTCTAATGGAACAGGGTGCAGTTTCTAATGAAACAGGGAGCAGTGTCTAATGGAACATGGTGTAGTGTTTAATGGAACAGGATGTAGATTCTAATGGAACACGGTGCAATGTCTAATGGAACAGGGTGCGGTGTCTAATGGAACAGGGTGCGGTTTCTAATGGAAAATGGTGCAGTGTCTAATGTAACAGGGTGCAGTGTCTAATGGAACATGGTGCAGTGTCTAATGGAACAGGGTGTAGTGTCTAATGGAACAGGGTGCAGTGTCTAATGGATCAGGGCGCAGTGTCTAATGGAACAGGGTGTAGTGTCTAATGGAACAGGGTGTAGTGTCTAATGGAACAGGGTGCAGTGTCTAATGTAACAGGGTGTAGTGTCTAATGTCTAATGGAACAGGGAGCAGTGTCTAATGGAACAGGGTGCAGTGTCTAATGTATAAGGGTGCATTGTATAATGGAACAGGGTGCAGTTTCTAATGGAACATGGAGTAGTGTCTCATGTAACAGGGTGCAGTGTATAATGGAACTGGGTGCAGTGTCTAATGGAACAGGGTGCAGTGTCTAATGGAACAGGGTGCAGTGTCTAATTGAACAGGGTGCTGTGTCTATTGGAACAGGGTGCAGTGTCAAATGGAACAGGGTGTAGTGTCTAATGGAAGAGGCTGCAGTGTCTAATGGAACAGGGAGTAGTGTCTAATGGAACAGGGCGCTGTTTCTTAGGAACATGTTGCAGTGTCTAATGGAATGGGGAGCAGTGTCTAATGGAACACGGTGCAGTGTATAATGGAACAAGCTGCAGTGTCTAAAGGAACATGGTGCAGTGTCTAATGGAAAAGGATGCGGTGTCTAATTGAACAGGATGCAGTGTCAAACGGAACAGGGTGTAGTGTCTAATGTAACAGGGTGCAATGTCTAATGTAACAGGGTGCAGTGTCTAACGGAACAGGGTGTAGTGTCTAATGGAACAGGCTGCAGTGTCTAATTGAACAGGGAGTAGTGTCTAATGGAACAGGGTGCAGTGAGTAATGGAACAGGGTGCAGTGTCTAATGGAACAAGGTGCAGTGTATAATGGAACAAGGTGCAGTGTCTAAAGGAACATGGTGCAGTGTCTAATGGAACAGGATGCGGTGTCTAATTGAACAGGATGCAGTGTCTAATGGAACAGGGTGTAGTGTCTAATGTAACAGGGTGCAGTGTCCAATGTAACAGGGTGCAGTGTCTAATGTAACAGGGTGCAGTGTATAATGTAACAGGGTGCAGTGTCTAATGTAGCAGGCTGCAGTGTCTAATGGAACAGGGTGCAGTGTCTAATGGAACAGGGTGCAGTGTCTAATGGAACAGCATGAGTTGTCTAATTGAACAGGATGCGTTGTCTAATTGAACAGGGTGCAGTGTATAATGGAACAGGGTGCAGTGTCCAATGGAACAGGGTGCAGTTTATAATGGAACTGGGTGTAGTGTCTAATGGAACAGGGTGCAGTTTCTAATGGAACAGGGAGCAGTGTCTAATGGAACATGGTGTAGTGTTTAATGGAACAGGGTGTTGATTCTAATGGAACAGGGTGTAGATTCTAATGGAACACGTTGCAATGTCAAATGCAACAGGGTGCAGTTTCTAATGGAACAGGGTGCGGTGTCTAATGGAACAGGGTGCAATGTCTAATGGAACATGGTGCAGTGTCTAATGGAACATGGTGCTGTGTCTAATGGTATGGGGTGCAGTGTCTAATGGAACATGGTGCAGTGTCTAATGGAACATGGTGCAGTGTCTAATGGAACATGATGCAGTGTCTAACGTAACAGGGTGTAGTGTCTAATGGAACATGGTGCAGTGTCTAATGGAACAGGGTGCAGTGTCTAATGTAACATGGTGCAGGGTCTAATGGAACATGGTGCAGTGTCTAATGGAACATGGTGCAGTGTCTAATGTAACAGGGTGCAGTGTCTAATGGAACATGGTACAGTGTCGAATGGAACAGGGTGCAGTGTCTAATGGAACATGGTGCGGTGTCTAATGGATGAGGGTGCAGTGTCTAATGGAACAGGAATTAGTGTGTAATGGAAAATGGTGCAGTGTCTAATGGAACAGGGTGCTGTGTATAATGGAACAGGGTGCAGTGTCCAATGGAACATGATGCGGTATCCAATGGAACAGGTTGCGGAGTCTAATGGAACATGGTGCAGTGTCTAATGGAACATGGTGCAGTGTCTAATGGATCAGTGTGTAGTGTGTAATGGAACATGGTGCAGTGTCTAATGGAACAGGGTGCAGTGTCTAATGGAACAAGGTGCTGTGTCTAATGGAACAGGGTGCAGTGTCTAATGGAACAGGGTGTGGTGTCTAATGGAACAGGGTGCAGTGTCTAATGGAACATGGTGCAGCGTCTAATGTAACAGGGTGCAGTGTCTAATGGAACAGGGTGTAGTGTCTTATGGAACAGGGTGCAGTGTCAAATGGAACAGGGTGCAGTGTCAAATGGAACAGGGTACAGTGTCTAATGGAACATGGTGCCGTGTCTAATGGAACATGGTGCGGTGTCTAATGGAACAGGGTGTGTTGTCTAATGGAACAGGGTGCAGTGTCTAATGGAACAGGCTGCAGTGTCTAATGGAACAGGGTGTAGTGTCTAATGGAACATGGTGCAGTGTCTAATGTAACAGGGTGCTGTGTCTAATGGAACATGGAGCGGTGTCTAATGGAACAGGGTGTGTTGTCTAATGGAACAGGGTGCAGTGTCTAATGAAACAGGGTGCAGTGTCTAATGGAACAAGGAGCGGTATCTAATGGAACAGGGTATAGTGTCTAATGGAACATGGTGCAGTGTCTAATATAACAGGGTGCTGTGTCTAATGTAACAGGGTGTAGTGTCTAATGGAACAGGATGCGTTGTCTAATTGAACAGGATTCGGTGTCTAATTGAACAGGGTGCAGTGTCTAATGCAACAGGGTGTAGTGTATAATGTAACAGGGTGCAGTGTCTAATGGAACAGGATGCGTTGTCTAAATGAACACGATGCGGTGTCTAATTCAACATGGTGCAGTGTATAATGGAACATGGTACAGTGTCTAATTTAACAGGGTGCAGTTTTTAATGGAACATTGTGCAGTGTCTAATGGAACAGGGTGTAGTGTCTAATGGAACAGGGTGCAGTGTCTAATGGAACATGGTGCGGTGTCTAATGGAACAGGGTGTGTTGTCTAATGGAACAGGGTGCAGTGTCTAATGAAACAGGGTGCAGTGTCTAATGGAACAAGGAGCGGTATCTAATGGAACAGGGTATAGTGTCTAATGGAACATGGTGCAGTGTCTAATATAACAGGGTGCTGTGTCTAATGTAACAGGGTGTAGTGTCTAATGGAACAGGATGCGTTGTCTAATTGAACAGGATTCGGTGTCTAATTGAACAGGGTGCAGTGTCTAATGCAACAGGGTGTAGTGTATAATGTAACAGGGTGCAGTGTCTAATGGAACAGGATGCGTTGTCTAAATGAACACGATGCGGTGTCTAATTCAACATGGTGCAGTGTATAATGGAACATGGTACAGTGTCTAATTTAACAGGGTGCAGTTTTTAATGGAACATTGTGCAGTGTCTAATGGAACAGGGTGTAGTGTCTAATGGAACAGGGTGCAGTGTCTAATGGAACAGGGTGCAGTGTCTAATGGAACAGGGTGCAGTGTATAATGGATCAGGGTGTAGTGACTAATGCAACAGGGTGTAGTGTCTAATGGAACAGGGTGTAGTGTCTAATGGAACAGGGTGCAGTGTCTAATGGAACAGTGTGCAGTGACTAATGCAACAGGGTGCAGTGTCTAATGGAACAGGGTGCAGTGTGTAATGGAACAGGGTGCAGTGTCTAATGAAACAGGGTGCAGTGTCTAATGGAACAGGGAGTAGTGACGAATGGAACAGTGTGCGGTGTCTAATGGAACAGGGTGCAGTGTCTAATGGAACATGGTGAAGTTTCTAATGGAAATGGGTGCAGTGTCTAATTGAACAGGGTGCAGTGTCTATTGGAACAGGGTGCAGTGTCTAATGTAACAGGGTGCAGTGTATAATGTAACAGGGTGTAGTGTCTAATGGAACAGGGTGCAGTGTCCAATGGAACAGGGTGCAGTGTATAATGGAACAGGGTGCAGTGTCCAATGGAACAGGGTGCAGTGTATAATGGAACAGGGTGCAGTGTCTAATGGAAGAGGGTGCAGTGTCTAATGGAACAGGAGGTAGTGTCAAATGGAATTGGGTGCAGTGTCTAATGGAACAGGGTGCAGTGTCTAATGGAACAGGGTGTAGTGTATAATGGAACAGGGTGCAGTGTCTAATGGAACAGGTTGCAGTGTCTAATGGAACAAGGTGTAGTGTCTAATGGAACAAGGAGTAGTGTCTAATGTACCAGGGTGCAGTGTATAATGGAACAGGGTGCAGTGTCTAATGGAACAGGGTGCAGTGTCTAATGGAACAGTCTGTAGTGTCAAATGGAACAGGGTGCAGTGTCTAATGGAACAGGGTGCAGTGTCTAATGGAACAGGGTGCTCTGTCTAATGGAACAGGGTGCAGTGTTTACTGGAACAGGGTGCAGTGTCTAATGGAACAGGGTGTAGTGTCTAATGGAACAGGCTGCAGTGTCTAATTGAACAGGGAGTAGTGTCTAATGGAACAGGGTGCAGTGTGTAATGGAACAGGGTGCAGTGTCTAATGGAACAAGGTGCAGTGTATAATGGAACAAGGTGCAGTGTCTAAAGGAACATGGTGCAGTGTCTAATGGAACAGGATGCGGTGTCTAATTGAACAGGATGCAGTGTCTATTGGAACAGGATGTAGTGTCTAATGTAACAGGGTGCAGTGTCCAATGTAACAGGGTGCAGTGTCTAATGTAACAGGGTGCAGTGTATAATGTAACATGGTGCAGTGTCTAATGTAGCAGGCTGCAGTGTCTAATGGAACAGGGTGCAGTGTCTAATGGAACAGGGTGCAGTGTCTAATGGAACAGCATGAGTTGTCTAATTGAACAGGATGCGTTGTCTAATTGAACAGGGTGCAGTGTCTAATGTAACAGGGTGCAGTGTCTTATGTAACAGGGTGCAGTGTCTAATGTGACAGGGCGCAGTGTATAATGCAACAGTGTGCAGTGTCTAATGGAACAGGGTGCAGTGTATAATGGAACAGGGTGTAGTGTTTAATGGAACAGGGTGCAGTGTCCAATGGAACAGGGTGCAGTGTATAATGGAACAGGGTGCAGTGTCCAATGGAACAGGGTGCATTGTATAATGGAACAGGGTGTAGTGTCTAATGGAACAGGGTGCAGTTTCTAATGGAACAGGGAGCAGTGTCTAATGGAACATGGTGTAGTGTTTAATGGAACAGGGTGTAGATTCTAATGGAACAGGGTGTAGATTCTAATGGAACACGTTGCAATGTCTAATGCAACAGGGTGCAGTGTCTAATGGAACAGGGTGCGGTGTCTAATGGAACAGGGTGCAATGTCTAATGGAACATGGTGCAGTGTCTAATGGAACATGGTGCTGTGTCTAATGGTATGGGGTGCAGTGTCTAATGGAACAGGGTGCAGTGTCTAATGGAACATGGTGCAGTGTCTAATGGAACATGATGCAGTGTCTAACGTAACAGGGTGTAGTGTCTAATGGAACATGGTGCAGTGTCTAATGGAACAGGGTGCAGGGTCTAATGGAACATGGTGCAGTGTCTAATGGAACATGGTGCAGTGTCTAATGGAACATGGTGCAGGGTCTAATGTAACAGGGTGCAGTGTCTAATGGAACATGGTACAGTGTCGAATGGAACAGGGTGCAGTGTCTAATGGAACATGGTGCGGTGTCTAATGGATGAGGGTGCAGTGTCTAATGGAACAGGAATTAGTGTGTAATGGAACATGGTGCAGTGTCTAATGGAACAGGGTGCTGTGTATAATGGAACAGGGTGCAGTGTCCAATGGAACATGATGCGGTATCCAATGGAACAGGTTGCGGAGTCTAATGGAACAGGGTGCAGTGTCTAATGGAACATGGTGCGGTGTCTAATGGATGAGGGTGCAGTGTCTAATGGAACAGGAATTAGTGTGTAATGGAACATGGTGCAGTGTCTAATGGAACAGGGTGCTGTGTATAATGGAACAGGGTGCAGTGTCCAATGGAACATGATGCGGTATCCAATGGAACAGGTTGCGGAGTCTAATGGAACAGGGTGCAGTGTCTAATGGATCAGTGTGAAGTGTGTAATGGAACATGGTGCAGTGTCTAATGGAACAGGGTGCAGTGTCTAATGGAACATGGTGTAGTGTCTAATGGAACAGGGTGCAGTGTCTAATGGAACAAGGTGCTGTGTCTAATGGAACAGGGTGCAGTGTCTAATGGAACAGGGTGCAGTGTCTAATGGAACAGGGTGCAGTTTCTAATGGAACATGGTGCAGTGTCGAATGGAACAGGGTGCAGTGTCTAATGGAACATGGTGTAGTGTCTAATGGAAATGGGTGCAGTGCTTAATGGAACATGGTGTAGTGTCTAATGGAAATGGGTGCAGTGTACAATGGAACAGGGTGCAGTGTATAATGGAACAATGTGCAGTGTCTAATGGAACAGGGTGCAGTGTCTAATGGAACAGGGTGCAGTGTCTAATGGAAAAGGGTGCAGTGTCTAATAGAACATGGTGCAGTGTCTAATGGAACAAGGTGTAGCGTCTAATGGAACAGGGGTTAGTGTCTAATGGAACAGGGTGTGTTGTCTAATTGAACAGGATTCGGTGTCTAATTGAACAGGGTGCAGTGTCTAATGGAACATGGTGCAGTGTCTAATGGAACAGGGTACTGATTCTAATAGAAGTTGGTGCAGTGTCTAATGAAACCGGGTGCAGTGTCTAATGGAACAAGGAGCTGTGTCTAATTGAACAGGGTGCAGTGTCTAATGGAACATGGTGCAGTGTTTAATATAACAGGGTGCAGTGTCTAATGTAACAGGCTGTAGTGTCTAATGGAACAGGATGCGTTGTCTAATTGAACAGGATTCGTTGTCTAATTGAACAAGGTACAGTGTCTAATGCAACAGGGTGCAGTGTCTAATGGAAAAGGGTGCAGTGTGTAATGGAACAGGGTGCAGTGTCTAATGGAACAGGGTGCAGTATCTAATGTAACAGGGAGTAGTGTCTAATGGAACAGGGTGCAGTGTCTAATGGAACATGGTGCAGTTTCTAATGGAAATGGGTGCAGTGTCTAATTGAACAGGGTGCAGTGTCTATTGAAACAGGGTGCAGTGTCTAATGTAACAGGGTGCAGTGTCTAATGGAACATGGAGCAGTGTCTAATGGAACATGGTGCAGTGTCTAATGTAACAGGGTGTAGTGTCTAATGTAACATGGTGCAGTGTCTAATGGAACAGGGTGCAGTGTCTAATGGAACATGGTGCAGTGTCTAATGGAAATGGGTGCAGTGTCTAATTGAACAGGGTGCAGTGTCTATTGTAACAGGGTGCAGTGTCTAATGTAACAGGTTGCAGTGTCTAATGTAACAGGGTACAGTGTCTAATGGAACAAGGAGCGGTGTCTAATTGAACAGGGTGTAGTGTCTAATGGAACATGGTGCAGTGTCTAATATAACAGGGTGCAGTGTCTAATGTAACAGTCTGTAGTGTCTAATGGAACAGGATGCGTTGTCTAATTGAACAGGATTCGTTGTCTAATTGAACAGGGTGCAGTGTCTAATGGTACATGGTGCAGTGTCTAATGGAACAGGGTACTGAGTCTAATAGAAGATGGTGCAGTGTCTAATGAAACAGGGTGCAGTGTCTAATGGAACAAGGAGTGGTGTCTAATTGAACAGGATGTAGTGTCTAATGGAACATGGTGCAGTGTCTAATATAACAGGGTGCAGTGTCTAATGTAACAGGCTGTAGTGTCTAATGGAACAGATTGCGTTGTCTAATTGAACAGGATTCGATGTCTAATTGAACAGGCTGTAGTGTCTAATGGAACAGGATGCGTTGTCTAATTGAACAGGATTCGGTGTCTACTTGAACAGGGTGCAGTGTCTAATGTAACAGGGTGTAGTGTCTAATGGAACAGGGTGCAGTGTCCAATGGAACAGGGTGCAGTGTATAATGGAATAGTGTGCAGTGTCCAATGAAACAGGCTGCAGTTTATAATGGAACAGGGTGCAGTGTCTAATGGAACAGGGTGCAATGTCTAATGGAGGAGGGTGCAGTGTCTAATGGAACAGGGAGTAGTGTCAAATGGATTAGGGTGCAGTGTCTAATGGAACATGGTGCAGTGTCTAATTTAACAGGGTGCAGTGTATAATGTAACAGGGTGCAGTGTCTTATGTAACAGGGTGCAGTGTCTAATGTGACAGGGCGCAGTGTATAATGCAACAGTGTGCAATGTCTAATGGAACAGGGTGCAGTGTATAATGGAACAGGGTGTAGTGTTTAATGGAACAGGGTGTAGTGTCTAATGGAACAGGGTGCAGTTTCTAATGGAACAGGGTGCAGTTTCTAATGGAACATGGTGTAGATTCTAATGGAACATGGTGTAGATTCTAATGGAACACGTTGGAATGTCTAATGCAACAGGGTGCAGTGACTAAAGGAACAGGGTGCGGTGTCTAATGGAACAGGGTGCAGTTTCTAATGGAAAATGGTGCAGTGTCTAATGTAACAGGGTGCAGTGTCTAATGGAACATGGTGCAGTGTCTAATGGAACATGCTGCAGTGTCTAACGTAACAGGGTGTAGTGTCTAATGGAACATGGTGCAGTGTCTAATGGAACAGGGTGCAGTGTCTAATGGAACATGGTGCAGTGTCTAATGGAACATGGTGCAGTGTCTAATGGAACATGGTGCAGTGTCTAATGTAACAGGGTGCAGTGTCTAATGGAACATGGTACAGTGTCGAATGGAACAGGGTGCAGTGTCTAATGGAACATGGTGCGGTGTCTAATGGATGAGGGTGCAGTGTCTAATGGAACAGGAATTAGTGTGTAATGGAACATGGTGCAGTGTCTAATGGAACAGGGTGCAGTGTATAATGGAACAGGGTGCAGTGTCCAATGGAACATGATGCGGTATCCAATGGAACAGGTTGCGGAGTCTAATGGAACATGGTGCAGTGTCTAATGGAACATGGTGCAGTGTCTAATGGATCAGTGTGTAGTGTGTAATGGAACATGGTGCAGTGTCTAATGGAACAGGGTGCAGTGTCTAATGGAACATGGTGTAGTGTCTAATGGAACAGGGTGCTGTGTCTAATGGAACAGGGTGCAGTGTCTAATGGAACAGGGTGCAGTGTCTAATGGAACAGGGTGCAGTTTCTAATGGAACATGGTGCAGTGTCTAATGGAACAGGGTGAAGTGTCTAATGGAACAGGGTGCAGTGCTTAATGGAACATTGTGCAGTGTCTAATGGAACAAGGTGCTGTGTCTAATGGAACATGGTGTAGTGTCTAATGGAACAGGGTGCAGTGTCTAATGGAACAGGGTGCAGTTTCTAATGGAACAGGGTGCAGTGTCTAATGGAACAGGGTGCAGTTTCTAATGGAACAAGGTGCTGTGTCTAATGGAACATGGTGTAGTGTCTAATGGAAATGGGTGCAGTGTACAATGGAACAGGGTGCAGTGTCTAATGGAACAGGGTGCAGTGTCTAATGGAACAGGGTGCAGTGTCTAATGCAAAAGGGTGCAGTGTCTAATAGAACATGGTGCAGTGTCTAATGGAACAAGGTGTAGCGTCTAATGGAACAGGGGTTAGTGTCTAATGGAACAGGGTGCGTTGTCTAATTGAACAGGATTCGGTGTCTAATTGAACAGGGTGCAGTGTCTAATGGAACATGGTGCAGTGTCTATTGGAACAGGGTACTGATTCTAATAGAAGATGGTGCAGTATCTAATGAAACAGGGTGCAGTGTCTAATGGAACAAGGAGCGGTGTCTAATTGAACAGGGTGTAGTGTCTAATGGAACATGGTGCAGTGTCTAATATAACAGGGTGCAGTGTCTAATGTAACAGGCTGTAGTGTCTAACGGAACAGGATGCGTTGTCTAATTGAACAGGATTCGGTGTCTAATTGAACAGGCTGTAGTGTCTAATGGAACAGGATGCGTTGTCTAATTGAACAGGATTCGGTGTCTAATTGAACAGGGTGCAGTGTTTAATTGAACATGGTACAGTGTCTAATGCAACAGGGTGCAGTGTCTAATGGAAAAGGGTGCAGTGTGTAATGGAACAGGGTGCAGTGTCTAATGGAACAGGGTGCAGTATCTAATGGAACAGAGAGTAGTGTCTAATGGAACAGGGTGCAGTGTCTAATGGAACATGGTGCAGTTTCTAATGGAAATGGGTGCAGTGTCTAATTGAACAGGGTGCAGTGTCTAATGGAACAGGGTGCAGTGTCTAATGTAACAGGGTGCAGTTTCTAATGTAACAGGGTGCAGTGTCTAATGGAACATGGTGCAGTGTCTCATGGAAAAGGGTACTGAGTCTAATAGAAGATGGTGCAGTGTCTAATGAAACAGGGTGCAGTGTCAAATGGAACAAGGAGCGGTATCTAATGGAACAGGGTGTAGTGTCTAATGGAACATGGTGCAGTGTCTAATATAACAGGGTGCAGTGTCTAATGTAACAGGGTGTAGTGTCTAATGGAACAGGATGCGTTGTCTAATAGAACAGGATTCGGTGTCTAATTGAACAGGGTGCAGTGTCTAATGGAACAGGGTGTAGTGTATAATGTAACAGGGTGCAGTGTCTAATGGAACAGTATGCGTTGTCTAATTGAACAGGAAGCGGTGTCCAATTGAACATGGTGCAGTGTATAATGGAACATGGTACAGTGTCTAATGCAACAGGGTGCACTGTCTAATGGAACAGGGTGCAGTGTGTAATGGAACAGGGTGCAGTGTCTAATGGAACAGGGTGCAGTATCTAATGGAACAGGGAGTAGTGTCTAATGGAACAGTGTGCGGTGTCTAATGGAACAGGGTGCTGTGTCTAATGGAACATGGTGCAGTTTCTAATGGAAATGGGAGCAGTGTCTAATTGAACAGGGTGCAGTGTCTATTGGAACAGGGTGCAGTTTCTAATGTAACAGGGTGCAGTGTCTAAAGTAACAGGGAGTAGTGTCTAATGGAACAGGTTGCAGTGTCCAATGGAACAGGGTGCAGTGTATAATGGAACAGGGTGCAGAGTCTAATGGAACAGGGTGCAGTTTCTAATGGAAGAGGGTGCAGTGTCTAATGGAACAGGGAGTAGTGTCAAATGGAATAGGGTGCAGTGTCTAATGGAACATGGTGCAGTGTCTAATGTAACAGGGTGCATTTTCTAATGGAACAGTGTGCAGTGTCTAATGGAACAGGGTGCATTGTCTAATGGAACAGGTTGCAGTGTCTAATGGATCAAGGAGTAGTGTCTAATGTATAAGGGTGCAGTGTATAATGGAACAGGGTGCAGTGTCTAATGGAACAGGGTGCAGTGTCTAATGGAACAGGGAGTAGTGTCTCATGTAACAGGGTGCAGTGTATAATGGAACAGGGTGCAGTGTCTAATGGAACAGGGTGCAGTGTCTAATGGAACAGGGTGCAGTGTCTAATGGAACAGGGTATAGTGTCTAATGTAACAGGGTGCAGTGTCAAATGTTACAGGGTGCAGTGTATAATGGAACAGGGTGCAGTGTCTAATGTAGCAGGCTGCAGTGTCTAATTGAACAATATGCATTGTCTGATTGAACAGGGTCATTGTATAGTGTAACATGGTTCAGTGTCTAATGTAACAGGGTGCAGTGTCAAATGGAACATGGTGCAGTGTCTAATGAAACAGGGTGCAGTGTCTAATGGAACATGGTACATTGTCTAATGTAACAGGGTGCGGTGTCTAATAGAACATGGTGCAGTGGCAAATGTAACACGGTTCAGTGTCTAATGTAACAGGATGCAGTGTCTTATGTGACAGGGTGCAGTGTATAATGCAACAGGGTGCAGTGTCTAATGGAACACGGAGCAGTGTCTAATGGAACAGGGCGCAGTGTCTAATGTAACAAGGTGCAGTGTATAATGGAACAGGGTGTAGTGTCTAATGGAACAGGGTGCAGAGTCTAATGGAACAGGGTGCAGTGTCTAATGGAACAGGGTGCAGTGTCTAATGGAACAGGGTGTAGTGTCTAGTGGAACAGGGTGCAGTGTCTAATGGAACAGGGTGTAGTGTCTAATTGAACGAGGAGCGGTTTCAAATGGAACAGGTTGCAGTGTCCAATGGAACAGGGTGCGGTGTCTACTGGAACAGGGTGCGGTTTCTAATGGAACATGGTGCAGTGTCTTATAACACAGGATGCGGTATCTAATAGAACAAGGAGCGGTGTCTAATAGAAGAGGATGCTGTGTCTAATGGAACAGGGGGCAGTGTCTAATGGAACACGGTGTAGTGTCTAATGGAACAGGCTGCAGTGTCAAATGGAACAAGGTGTAGTGTCTAATGGAACAGGGTGCAGTGTCAAATGGAACAAGGTGTAGTGTCTAATGGAACAGGGTGCAGTGTCTAATGGAACAGGGTGCAGTGTCTAATGGAACAGGGTGCAGTGTCAAATGGAACAGGGTGCAGTGTCTAATGGAACATGGTGCAGTGTCAAATGGAACAGGGTGTAGTGTCAAATGGAACAGTGTGCAGTGTCTAATGGGACAAGGTGCTGTGTCTAATGGAACAGGGTGCAGTGTCTAATGGAACTGGGTGCGGTATCTAATGGAACAAGGTGCTGTGTCTATTGGAACAGGGGGCAGTTTCTAATGGAACATGGTGCAGTGTCTAATGTAACAGGGTGCAGTTTCTAACGGAACATGGTGCAGTGTCTAATGGAACAGGGTGCAGTGCTTAATGGAACATTGTGCAGAGTCTAATGGAACAAGGTGCTGTGTCTAATGGAACATGGTGTAGTGTCTAATGGAACAGGGTGCAGTGTCTAATGGAACAGGGTGCAGTATCTAATGGAAAATGGTGCAGTGTCTAATTGAACGAGGAGCGGTGCCTAATGGAACAGGGTGCAGCGTACATTGGAACAGGGTGCAGTGTATAATGGAGCAGGGTGCAGTGTCTAATGCAACAGGCTGCAGTGTCTAATGGAACATGGTGCAGTGTCTAATGGAAAAGGGTGCAGTGTCTAATGGAAGAGGGTGTAGTGTCTAATGGAAATGGCTGCAGTGTCTAATGGAACATGGTACAGTGTCTAATGGAACATGGTGTAGTGTCTAATGGAACAGGGTGCAGTGTCTAATGGAACAGGGTGCAGTATCTAATGGAACAGGGAGTAGTGTCTAATGGAACATGGTGCAGAGTCTCATGGAAAAGGGTACTGAGTCTAATAGAAGATGGTGCAGTGTCTAATGAAACAGGGTGCAGTGTCAAATGGAACAAGGAGCGGTGTCTAATGGAACAGGGTGTAGTGTCTAATGGAACATGGTGCAGTGTCTAATATAACAGGGTGCAGTGTCTAATGTAACAGGGTGTAGTGTCTAATGGAACAGGATGCGTTGTCTAATAGAACAGGATTCGGTGTCTAATTGAACAGGGTGCATTGTCTAATGGAACAGGGTGTAGTGTATAATGTAACAGGGTGCAGTGTCTAATGGAACAGGAAGCGTTGTCTAATTGAACAGGAAGCGGTGTCTAATTGAACATGGTGCTGTGTATAATGGAACATGGTACAGTGTCTAATGCAACAGGGTGCACTGTCTAATGGAACAGGGTGCAGTGTGTAATGGAACAGGGTGCAGTGTCTAATGGAACAGGGTGCAGTATCTAATGGAACAGGGAGTAGTGTTTAATGGAACAGTGTGCGGTGTCTAATGGAACAGGGTGCTGTGTCTAATGGAACATGGTGCAGTTTCTAATGGAAATGGGAGCAGTGTCTAATTGAACAGGGTGCAGTGTCTATTGGAACAGGGTGCAGTTTCTAATGTAACAGGGTGCATTGTCTAAAGTAACAGGGAGTAGTGTCTAATGGAACAGGTTGCAGTGTCCAATGGAACAGGGTGCAGTGTCCAATGGAACAGGGTGCAGTGTATAATGGAACAGGGTGCAGAGTCTAATGGAACAGGGTGCAGTTTCTAATGGAAGAGGGTGCAGTGTCTAATGGAACAGGGAGTAGTGTCAAATGGAATAGGGTGCAGTGTCTAATGGAACATGGTGCAGTGTCTAATGTAACAGGGTGCATTTTCTAATGGAACAGTGTGCAGTGTCTAATGGAACAGGGTGCATTGTCTAATGGAACAGGTTGCAGTGTCTAATGGATCAAGGAGTAGTGTCTAATGTATAAGGGTGCAGTGTATAATGGAACAGGGTGCAGTGTCTAATGGAACAGGGTGCAGTGTCTAATGGAACAGGGAGTAGTGTCTCATGTAACAGGGTGCAGTGTCTAATGGAACAGGGTGCAGTGTCTAATGGAACAGGGTGCAGTGTCTAATGGAACAGGGTGCAGTGTCTAATGGAACAGGGTATAGTGTCTAATGTAACAGGGTGCAGTGTCTAATGTTACAGGGTGCAGTGTATAATGGAACAGGGTGCAGTGTCTAATGTAGCAGGCTGCAGTGTCTAATTGAACAATATGCATTGTCTGATTGAACAGGGTCATTGTATAGTGTAACATGATTCAGTGTCTAATGTAACAGGGTGAAGTGTCAAATGGAACATGGTGCAGTGTCTAATGAAACAGGGTGCAGTGTCTAATGGAACATGGTACAGTGTCTAATGTAACAGGATGCAGTGTCTTATGTGACAGGGTGCAGTGTATAATGCAACAGGGTGCAGTGTCTAATGGAACACGGAGCAGTGTCTAATGGAACAGGGCGCAGTGTCTAATGTAACAAGGTGCAGTGTATAATGGAACAGGGTGTAGTGTCTAATGGAACAGGGTGCAGTGTCTAATGGAACAGGGTGCAGTGTCTAATGGAACAGGGTGCAGTGTCTAATGGAACAGGGTGTAGTGTCTAGTGGAACAGGGTGCAGTGTCTAATGGAACAGGGAGTAGTGTCTAATTGAACGAGGAGCGGTTTCAAATGGAACAGGGTGCAGTGTATAATGGAACAGGGTGCAGTGTATAATGGAACAGGGTGGAGTTTCTAATGGAACAGTGTGCAGTGTTTAATGGAACATTGTGCAGTGTCTAATGGAACAGGGTGCAGTTTCTAATGGAACAGGGTGCAGTGTCTAATGGAACATGCTGTAGTGTCTAATGGAACAGGGTGCAGTGTCTAATGTAACAGGGTGCAGTGTCTAATGGAGCACGTTGCAGTGTCTAATGGAACAGGTTGCAGTGTCCAATGGAACAGGGTGCGGTGTCTACTGGAACAGGGTGCGGTTTCTAATGGAACATGGTGCAGTGTCTTATAACACAGGATGCGGTGTCTAATAGAACAAGGAGCGGTGTCTAATAGAAGAGGATGCTGTGTCTAATGGAACAGGGGGCAGTGTCTAATGGAACAGGGTGCAGTGTCTAATGGAACACGGTGTAGTGTCTAATGGAACAGGCTGCAGTGTCAAATGGAACAAGGTGTAGTGTCTAATGGAACATGGTGCAGTGTCAAATGGAACAAGGTGTAGTGTCTAATGGAACAGGGTGCAGTGTCTAATGGAACAGGGTGCAGTGTCTAATGGAACAGGGTGCTGTGTCTAATGGAACAGGGTGCAGTGTCTAATGGAACATGGTGCAGTGTCAAATGGAACAGGGTGTAGTGTCAAATGGAACAGTGTGCAGTGTCTAATGGGACAAGGTGCTGTGTCTAATGGAACAGGGTGCAGTGTCTAATGCAACAGGGTGCGGTGTATAATGGAACAAGGTGCTGTGTCTATTGGAACAGGGGGCAGTTTCTAATGGAACATGGTGCAGTGTCTAATGTAACAGGGTGCAGTTTCTAACGGAACATGGTGCAGTGTCTAATGGAACAGGGTGTAGTGTCTAATGGAACAGGGTGCTGTGTCTAATGGAACATGGTGTAGTGTCTAATGGAACAGGGTGCAGTGTCTAATGGAACAGGGTGCAGTATCTAATGGAAAATGGTGCAGTGTCTAATTGAACGAGGAGCGGTGCCTAATGGAACAGGGTGCAGCGTACAATGGAACAGGGTGCAGTGTATAATGGAGCAGGGTGCAGTGTCTAATGCAACAGGGTGCAGTGTCTAATGGAACATGGTGCAGTGTCTAATGGAAAAGGGTGCAGTGTCTAATGGAAGAGGGTGCAGTGTCTAATGGAAGAGGGTGTAGTGTCTAATGGAAATGGCTGCAGTGTCTAATGGAACATGGTACAGTGTCTAATGGAACATGGTGTAGTGTCTAATGGAAGAGGGTGTAGTGTCTAATGGAACAGGGTGCGGTGTCAAATGGAACATGGTGCAGTGTATAATGGAACAGGGTGCAGTGTCTAATGCAACAGGGTGCAGTGTCTAATGGAACATGGTGCAGTGTCTAATGGAAAAGGGTGCAGTGTCTAATGGAAGAGGGTGTAGTGTCTAATGGAAATGGCTGCAGTGTCTAATGGAACATGGTACAGTGTCTAATGGAACAGGGTGTAATGTCTAATGGAACATGGTGTAGTGTCTAATGGAACAGGGTGTAGTGTCTAATGGAACAGGGTTTACTTTCTAATGGAACAGGGTGTAGTGTCTAATGCAACAGGGTGTAGTGTCTAATGGAACAGGGTGTAGTGTCTAATGGAACATGGTGTAGTGTCTAATGGAACAGGGTGTAGTCTGTAATGGAACAGGGTCTAGTGTCTAATGGAACAGGGTCTAGTGTCTAATGGAACAGGGTGTAGTGTATAATGTAACAGGGTGCAGTGTCTAATGGAACAGTATGCGTTGTCTAATTGAACAGGAAGCGGTGTCCAATTGAACATGGTGCAGTGTATAATGGAACATGGTACAGTGTCTAATGCAACAGGGTGCACTGTCTAATGGAACAGGGTGCAGTGTGTAATGGAACAGGGTGCAGTGTCTAATGGAACAGGGTGCAGTATCTAATGGAACAGGGAGTAGTGTCTAATGGAACAGTGTGCGGTGTCTAATGGAACAGGATGCTGTGTCTAATGGAACATGGTGCAGTTTCTAATGGAAATGGGAGCAGTGTCTAATTGAACAGGGTGCAGTGTCTATTGGAACAGGGTGCAGTTTCTAATGTAACAGGGTGCAGTGTCTAAAGTAACAGGGAGTAGTGTCTAATGGAACAGGTTGCAGTGTCCAATGGAACAGGGTGCAGTGTATAATGGAACAGGGTGCAGAGTCTAATGGAACAGGGTACAGTTTCTAATGGAAGAGGGTGCAGTGTCTAATGGAACAGGGAGTAGTGTCAAATGGAATAGGGTGCAGTGTCTAATGGAACATGGTGCAGTGTCTAATGTAACAGGGTGCATTTTCTAATGGAACAGTGTGCAGTGTCTAATGGAACAGGGTGCATTGTCTAATGGAACAGGTTGCAGTGTCTAATGGATCAAGGAGTAGTGTCTAATGTATAAGGGTGCAGTGTATAATGGAACAGGGTGCAGTGTCTAATGGAACAGGGTGCAGTGTCTAATGGAACAGGGAGTAGTGTCTCATGTAACAGGGTGCAGTGTATAATGGAACAGGGTGCAGTGTCTAATGGAACAGGGTGCAGTGTCTAATGGAACAGGGTGCAGTGTCTAATGGAACAGGGTATAGTGTCTAATGTAACAGGGTGCAGTGTCAAATGTTACAGGGTGCAGTGTATAATGGAACAGGGTGCAGTGTCTAATGTAGCAGGCTGCAGTGTCTAATTGAACAATATGCATTGTCTGATTGAACAGGGTCATTGTATAGTGTAACATGGTTCAGTGTCTAATGTAACAGGGTGCAGTGTCAAATGGAACATGGTGCAGTGTCTAATGAAACAGGGTGCAGTGTCTAATGGAACATGGTACATTGTCTAATGTAACAGGGTGCGGTGTCTAATAGAACATGGTGCAGTGGCTAATGTAACACGGTTCAGTGTCTAATGTAACAGGATGCAGTGTCTTATGTGACAGGGTGCAGTGTATAATGCAACAGGGTGCAGTGTCTAATGGAACACGGAGCAGTGTCTAATGGAACAGGGCGCAGTGTCTAATGTAACAAGGTGCAGTGTATAATGGAACAGGGTGTAGTGTCTAATGGAACAGGGTGCAGAGTCTAATGGAACAGGGTGCAGTGTCTAATGGAACAGGGTGCAGTGTCTAATGGAACAGGGTGTAGTGTCTAGTGGAACAGGGTGCAGTGTCTAATGGAACAGGGTGTAGTGTCTAATTGAACGAGGAGCGGTTTCAAATGGAACAGGTTGCAGTGTC
This sequence comes from Cetorhinus maximus, assembly GCF_964194155.1. Lineage (NCBI taxonomy): Eukaryota > Metazoa > Chordata > Chondrichthyes > Lamniformes > Cetorhinidae > Cetorhinus > Cetorhinus maximus. Next base: position 309,903 of record NW_027596180.1, on the reverse strand, counting down.
CAATGGAACAGGGTGCGGTGTCTACTGGAACAGGGTGCGGTTTCTAATGGAACATGGTGCAGTGTCTTATAACACAGGATGCGGTGTCTAATAGAACAAGGAGCGGTGTCTAATAGAAGAGGATGCTGTGTCTAATGGAACAGGGGGCAGTGTCTAATGGAACACGGTGTAGTGTCTAATGGAACAGGCTGCAGTGTCAAATGGAACAAGGTGTAGTGTCTAATGGAACAGGGTGCAGTGTCAAATGGAACAAGGTGTAGTGTCTAATGGAACAGGGTGCAGTGTCTAATGGAACAGGGTGCAGTGTCTAATGGAACAGGGTGCAGTGTCAAATGGAACAGGGTGCAGTGTCTAATGGAACATGGTGCAGTGTCTAATGTAACAGGGTGCATTTTCTAATGGAACTGTGTGCAGTGTCTAATGGAACAGGGTGCATTGTCTAATGGAACAGGTTGCAGTGTCTAATGGATCAAGGAGTAGTGTCTAATGTATAAGGGTGCAGTGTATAATGGAACAGGGTGCAGTGTCTAATGGAACAGGGTGCAGTGTCTAATGGAACAGGGAGTAGTATCTCATGTAACAGGGTGCAGTGTATAATGGAACAGGGTGCAGTGTCTAATGGAACAGGGTGCAGTGTCTAATGGAACAGGGTGCAGTGTCTAATGGAACAGGGTATAGTGTCTAATGTAACAGGGTGCAGTGTCAAATGTTACAGGGTGCAGTGTATAATGGAACAGGGTGCAGTGTCTAATGTAGCAGGCTGCAGTGTCTAATTGAACAATATGCATTGTCTGATTGAACAGGGTCATTGTATAGTGTAACATGGTTCAGTGTCTAATGTAACAGGGTGCAGTGTCAAATGGAACATGGTGCAGTGTCTAATGAAACAGGGTGCAGTGTCTAATGGAACATGGTACAGTGTCTAATGTAACAGGGTGCGGTGTCTAATAGAACATGGTGCAGTGGCTAATGTAACACGGTTCAGTGTCTAATGTAACAGGATGCAGTGTCTTATGTGACAGGGTGCAGTGTATAATGCAACAGGGTGCAGTGTCTAATGGAACACGGAGCAGTGTCTAATGGAACAGGGCGCAGTGTCTAATGTAACAAGGTGCAGTGTATAATGGAACAGGGTGTAGTGTCTAATGGAACCGGGTGCAGTGTCTAATGGAACAGGGTGCAGTGTCTAATGGAACAGGGTGCAGTGTCTAATGGAACAGGGTGTAGTGTCTAGTGGAACAGGGTGCAGTGTCTAATGGAACAGGGAGTAGTGTCTAATTGAACGAGGAGCGGTTTCAAATGGAACAGGGTGCAGTGTATAATGGAACAGGGTGCAGTGTATAATGGAACAGGGTGGAGTTTCTAATGGAACAGTGTGCAGTGTTTAATGGAACATTGTGCAGTGTCTAATGGAACAGGGTGCAGTTTCTAATGGAACAGGGTGCAGTGTCTAATGGAACATGCTGTAGTGTCTAATGGAACAGGGTGCAGTGTCTAATGTAACAGGGTGCAGTGTCTAATGGAGCACGTTGCAGTGTCTAATGGAACAGGTTGCAGTGTCCAATGGAACAGGGTGCGGTGTCTACTGGAACAGGGTGCGGTTTCTAATGGAACATGGTGCAGTGTCTTATAACACAGGATGCGGTGTCTAATAGATCCAGGAGCGGTGTCTAATAGAAGAGGATGCTGTGTCTAATGGAACAGGGGGCAGTGTCTAATGGAACAGGGTGCAGTGTCTAATGGAACACGGTGTAGTGTCTAATGGAACAGGGTGCAGTGTCAAATGGAACAAGGTGTAGTGTCTAATGGAACATGGTGCAGTGTCAAATGGAACAAGGTGTAGTGTCTAATGGAACAGGGTGCAGTGTCTAATGGAACAGGGTGCAGTGTCTAATGGAACAGGGTGCTGTGTCTAATGGAACAGGGTGCAGTGTCTAATGGAACATGGTGCAGTGTCAAATGGAACAGGGTGTAGTGTCAAATGGAACAGTGTGCAGTGTCTAATGGGACAAGGTGCTGTGTCTAATGGAACAGGGTGCAGTGTCTAATGCAACAGGGTGCGGTGTATAATGGAACAAGGTGCTGTGTCTATTGGAACAGGGGGCAGTTTCTAATGGAACATGGTGCAGTGTCTAATGTAACAGGGTGCAGTTTCTAACGGAACATGGTGCAGTGTCTAATGGAACAGGGTGTAGTGTCTAATGGAACAGGGTGCTGTGTCTAATGGAACATGGTGTAGTGTCTAATGGAACAGGGTGCAGTGTCTAATGGAACAGGGTGCAGTATCTAATGGAAAATGGTGCAGTGTCTAATTGAACGAGGAGCGGTGCCTAATGGAACAGGGTGCAGCGTACAATGGAACAGGGTGCAGTGTATAATGGAGCAGGGTGCAGTGTCTAATGCAACAGGGTGCAGTGTCTAATGGAACATGGTGCAGTGTCTAATGGAAAAGGGTGCAGTGTCTAATGGAAGAGGGTGCAGTGTCTAATGGAAGAGGGTGTAGTGTCTAATGGAAATGGCTGCAGTGTCTAATGGAACATGGTACAGTGTCTAATGGAACATGGTGTAGTGTCTAATGGAAGAGGGTGTAGTGTCTAATGGAACAGGGTGCGGTGTCAAATGGAACATGGTGCAGTGTATAATGGAACAGGGTGCAGTGTCTAATGCAACAGGGTGCAGTGTCTAATGGAACATGGTGCAGTGTCTAATGGAAAAGGGTGCAGTGTCTAATGGAAGAGGGTGTAGTGTCTAATGGAAATGGCTGCAGTGTCTAATGGAACATGGTACAGTGTCTAATGGAACAGGGTGTAATGTCTAATGGAACATGGTGTAGTGTCTAATGGAACAGGGTGTAGTGTCTAATGGAACAGGGTTTAGTTTCTAATGGAACAGGGTGTAGTGTCTAATGCAACAGGGTGTAGTGTCTAATGGAACAGGGTGTAGTGTCTAATGGAACAGGGTGTAGTGTCTAATGGAACATGGTGTAGTGTCTAATGGAACAGGGTGTAGTCTGTAATGGAACAGGGTCTAGTGTCTAATGGAACAGGGTCTAGTGTCTAATGGAACAGGGTGTAGTGTCTAATGGAACAGGGTGCGGTGTCAAATGGAACATGGTGCAGTGTATAATGGACAGGGTGCAGTGTCTAATGCAACAGGGTGCAGTGTTTAATGGAACATGGTGCAGTGTCTAATGGAAAAGGGTGCAGTGTCTAATGGAAGAGGGTGTAGTGTCTAATGGAAATGGCTGCAGTGTCTAATGGAACATGGTACAGTGTCTAATGGAACAGGGTGTAATGTCTAATGGAACATGGTGTAGTGTCTAATGGAACAGGGTGTAGTGTCTAATGGAACAGGGTTTAGTTTCTAATGGAACAGGGTGTAGTGTCTAATGGAACACGGTGTAGTGTCTTTTGGAACATGGTGTAGTGTCTAATGGAACATGGTGTAGTGTCTAATGGAACAGGGTGTAGTCTGTAATGGAACAGGGTCTAGTGTCTAATGGAACAGGGTCTAGTATCTAATGGAACAGGTTGTAGTGTCTAATGGAACAGGTTGTAGTGTCTAATGGAACAGGGTTTAGTTTCTAATGGAACAGGGTGCAGTGTCTAATGGAACAGGGTGCCGTGTCATAAGGAATTGGGAGCAGTGTCTAATGGAACACGGTGTAGTGTCTAATGGAACAGGGTGTAGTGTCTAATGGAACAGGGTGCAGTGTCTAATGGAACAGGGTGCAGTTTTCAAATGGAACAGGCTGCAGTGTCAAATGGAACAGGGTGCAGTGAGTAATCGAACAGTGTGCAGTGTCTATTGGAACAGGGTGCATTGTCTATTGGAACAAGCTGTGGTGTCTAATGGAACAGTGTGCGGTGTCTAATGGAAGAGGACTCTATGTCAAATGGAGCATGGAGCAGTGTCTTATAAAACAGGATGCGGTGTCTAATAAAACAAGGAGCGGTGTCTAATTGAAGAGGATGCTGTGTCTAATGGAACAGGGTGCAGTGTCTAATGGAACATGGTGCTGTGTCTAATGGAACATGGAGTAGTGTACAATGGAACAGGGTGTAGTGTCTAATGGAGCAGGGTGCAGTGTCTAATGCAACAGGGTGCAGTGTCTAATGGGACATGGTGCAGTGTCTAATGGAACAGGGTGCGGTTTCTAATGGAACAAGGTGCTGTGTCTAATGGAACAGGGTGCAGTGTCTAATGGAACAAGGTGCTGTGTCTAATGGAACAAGGTACTGTGTCTAATGGAAAGGGTGCAGTCTAATGGAACTTGGTGCAGTGTCTAAAGGAACAGGGTGCGGTTTGTACTGGAACAGGATGTAGTGTCTAATGGAACAGGGTGTAGTGTCTAATGGAACAGGTTGCAGTGTCTAATGGAACAGGGCGCAGTGTCTAATGGAACAGGGTGTAGTATCTAATGGAACAGGGTGCGGTGTCTAATTCAATAAGGTGCTGTGTCTAATGGAACAGGGTGCAGTGTCTAATGGAATAGGGTGCAGTGTCTAATGGAACATGGTGCAGTGTCTAATGGAACAGGGTGCAGTGTCTAATGGAACAGGGTGCAGCGTCTAATGGAACAGGGTGTGGTGTCTAATGAAACAGGGTGCAGTTTCTAATGGAACAGGGTGCAGTGTCTAATGTAACAGGGTGCAGTGTCCAATGGAAAAGGGTGCAGTTTCTAATGGAACAGGGTGCAGTGTCTAATGGAACAGGCTGCAGTGACCAATGGAACAGGGTGTAGTGTATAATCGAAGAGGGTGCCGTGTCTAACGGAACAGGGTGCAGTGTCTAATGTAACAGGGTGCAGTGTCTATTGGAACAGGATGCGGTATCCAATGGAACAGTGTGGGGAGTCTAATGGAACATGGTGGAGTGTGTAATGTAACAGGGTGCAGTGTCTAATGGAACAGGGTGCAGTGTCTATTGGAACAGGGTGCAGTTTCTAATGTAACAGGGTGCAGTGTCTAAAGTAACAGGGAGTAGTGTCTAATGGAACAGGTTGCAGTGTCCAATGGAACAGGGTGCAGTGTATAATGGAACAGGGTGCAGAGTCTAATGGAACAGGGTGCAGTTTCTAATGGAAGAGGGTGCAGTGTCTAATGGAACAGGGAGTAGTGTCAATTGGAATAGGGTGCAGTGTCTAATGGAACATGGTGCAGTGTCTAATGTAACAGGGTGCATTTTCTAATGGAACAGTGTGCAGTGTCTAATGGAACAGGGTGCATTGTCTAATGGAACAGGTTGCAGTGTCTAATGGATCAAGGAGTAGTGTCTAATGTATAAGGGTGCAGTGTATAATGGAACAGGGTGCAGTGTCTAATGGAACAGGGTGCAGTGTCTAATGGAACAGGGAGTAGTGTCTCATGTAACAGGGTGCAGTGTATAATGGAACAGGGTGCAGTGTCTAATGGAACAGGGTGCAGTGTCTAATGGAACAGGGTGCAGTGTCTAATGGAACAGGGTATAGTGTCTAATGTAACAGGGTGCAGTGTCTAATGTTACAGGGTGCAGTGTATAATGGAACAGGGTGCAGTGTCTAATGTAGCTGGCTGCAGTGTCTAATTGAACAATATGCATTGTCTGATTGAACAGGGTGCATTGTATAGTGTAACATGGTGCAGTGTCTAATGTAACAGGGTGCAGTGTCAAATGGAACAGGGTGCAGTGTCTAATGAAACAGGGTGCAGTGTCTAATGGAACATGGTACAGTGTCTAATGTAACAGGGTGCGGTGTCTAATAGAACATGGTGCAGTGGCTAATGTAACACGGTTCAGTGTCTAATGTAACAGGATGCAGTGTCTTATGTGACAGGGTGCAGTGTATGATGCAACAGGGTGCAGTGTCTAATGGAACACGGAGCAGTGTCTAATGGAACAGGGCGCAGTGTCTAATGTAACAAGGTGCAGTGTATAATGGAACAGGGTGTAGTGTCTAATGGAACAGGGTGTAGTGTCTAATGGAACAGGGTGCAGTGTCTAATGGAACAGGGTGCAGTGTCTAATGGAACAGGGTGTAGTGTCTAGTGGAACAGGGTGCAGTGTCTAATGGAACAGGGTGTAGTGTCTAATTGAACGAGGAGCGGTTTCAAATGGAACAGGGTGCAGTGTATAATGGAACAGGGTGCAGTGTATAATGGAACAGGGTGGAGTGTCTAATGGAACAGTGTGCAGTGTTTAATGGAACATTGTGCAGTGTCTAATGGAACAGGGTGCAGTTTCTAATGGAACAGGGTGCAGTGTCTAATGGAACATGCTGTAGTGTCTAATGGAACAGGGTGCAGTGTCTAATGTAACAGGGTGCGGTGTCTACTGGAACAGGGTGCGGTTTCTAATGGAACAGGTTGCAGTGTCTAATGGAACAGGTTGCAGTGTCCAATGGAACAGGGTGCGGTGTCTAATGGAACAGGGTGCAGTGTCTAATGGAACATGGTGCAGTGTCTTATAACACAGGATGCGGTGTCTAATAGAACAAGGAGCGGTGTCTAATAGAAGAGGATGCTGTGTCTAATGGAACAGGGGGCAGTGTCTAATGGAACAGGGTGCAGTGTCTAATGGAACACGGTGTAGTGTCTAATGGAACAGGCTGCAGTGTCAAATGGAACAAGGTGTAGTGTCTAATGGAACAGGGTGCAGTGTCTAATGGAACAGGGTGCAGTGTCTAATGGAACAGGGTGCTGTGTCTAATGGAACAGGGTGCAGTGTCTAATGGAAAAGGGTGCAGTGTCTAATGGAACAGGGTGCAGTGTCTAATTAAACAGGATGCGGTTTCTACTATAACAAGGAGCGGTGACTAATAGAAGTGGATGCTGTGTCTAATGGAACAGGGTGCTGTGTCAAATGTAACAGGATGCAGTGTCTTATGTAACAGGGTGCAGTGTCTAATGTGACAGGGCGCAGTGTATAATGCAACAGTGTGCAATGTCTAATGGAACAGGGTGCAGTGTATAATGGAACAGGGTGTAGTGTTTAATGGAACAGGGTGTAGTGTCTAATGGAACAGGGTGCAGTTTCTAATGGAACAGGGTGCAGTTTCTAATGGAACATGGTGTAGATTCTAATGGAACATGGTGTAGATTCTAATGGAACACGTTGGAATGTCTAATGCAACAGGGTGCAGTGACTAATGGAACAGGGTGCGGTGTCTAATGGAACAGGGTGCAGATTCTAATGGAAAATGGTGCAGTGTCTAATGTAACAGGGTGCAGTGTCTAATGGAACATGGTGCAGTGTCTAATGGAACATGCTGCAGTGTCTAACGTAACAGGGTGTAGTGTCTAATGGAACATGGTGCAGTGTCTAATGGAACAGGGTGCAGTGTCTAATGGAACATGGTGCAGTGTCTAATGGAACATGGTGCAGTGTCTAATGGAACATGGTGCAGTGTCTAATGTAACAGGGTGCAGTGTCTAATGGAACATGGTACAGTGTCGAATGGAACAGGGTGCAGTGTCTAATGGAACATGGTGCGGTGTCTAATGGATGAGGGTGCAGTGTCTAATGGAACAGGAATTAGTGTGTAATGGAACATGGTGCAGTGTCTAATGGAACAGGGTGCAGTGTATAATGGAACAGGGTGCAGTGTCCAATGGAACATGATGCGGTATCCAATGGAACAGGTTGCGGAGTCTAATGGAACATGGTGCAGTGTCTAATGGAACATGGTGCAGTGTCTAATGGATCAGTGTGTAGTGTGTAATGGAACATGGTGCAGTGTCTAATGGAACAGGGTGCAGTGTCTAATGGAACATGGTGTAGTGTCTAATTGGACAGGGTGCTGTGTCTAATGGAACAGGGTGCAGTGTCTAATGGAACAGGGTGCAGTGTCTAATGGAACAGGGTGCAGTGTCTAATGGAACAGGGTGCAGTTTCTAATGGAACATGGTGCAGTGTCTAATGGAACAGGGTGAAGTGTCTAATGGAACAGGGTGCAGTGCTTAATGGAACATTGTGCAGTGTCTAATGGAACAAGGTGCTGTGTCTAATGGAACATGGTGTAGTGTCTAATGGAACAGGGTGCAGTGTCTAATGGAACAGGGTGCAGTTTCTAATGGAACAGGGTGCAGTGTCTAATGGAACAGGGTGCAGTTTCTAATGGAACAAGGTGCTGTGTCTAATGGAACATGGTGTAGTGTCTAATGGAAATGGGTGCAGTGTACAATGGAACAGGGTGCAGTGTATAATGGAACAGGGTGCAGTGTCTAATGGAACAGGGTGCAGTGTCTAATGGAACAGGGTGCAGTGTCTAATGCAAAAGGGTGCAGTGTCTAATAGAACATGGTGCAGTGTCTAATGGAACAAGGTGTAGCGTCTAATGGAACAGGGGTTAGTGTCTAATGGAACAGGGTGCGTTGTCTAATTGAACAGGATTCGGTGTCTAATTGAACAGGGTGCAGTGTCTAATGGAACATGGTGCAGTGTCTATTGGAACAGGGTACTGATTCTAATAGAAGATGGTGCAGTATCTAATGAAACAGGGTGCAGTGTCTAATGGAACAAGGAGCGGTGTCTAATTGAACAGGGTGTAGTGTCTAATGGAACATGGTGCAGTGTCTAATATAACAGGGTGCAGTGTCTAATGTAACAGGCTGTAGTGTCTAACGGAACAGGATGCGTTGTCTAATTGAACAGGATTCGGTGTCTAATTGAACAGGCTGTAGTGTCTAATGGAACAGGATGCGTTGTCTAATTGAACAGGATTCGGTGTCTAATTGAACAGGGTGCAGTGTTTAATTGAACATGGTACAGTGTCTAATGCAACAGGGTGCAGTGTCTAATGGAAAAGGGTGCAGTGTGTAATGGAACAGGGTGCAGTGTCTAATGGAACAGGGTGCAGTATCTAATGGAACAGAGAGTAGTGTCTAATGGAACAGGGTGCAGTGTCTAATGGAACATGGTGCAGTTTCTAATGGAAATGGGTGCAGTGTCTAATTGAACAGGGTGCAGTGTCTAATGGAACAGGGTGCAGTGTCTAATGTAACAGGGTGCAGTTTCTAATGTAACAGGGTGCAGTGTCTAATGGAACATGGTGCAGTGTCTCATGGAAAAGGGTACTGAGTCTAATAGAAGATGGTGCAGTGTCTAATGAAACAGGGTGCAGTGTCAAATGGAACAAGGAGCGGTATCTAATGGAACAGGGTGTAGTGTCTAATGGAACATGGTGCAGTGTCTAATATAACAGGGTGCAGTGTCTAATGTAACAGGGTGTAGTGTCTAATGGAACAGGATGCGTTGTCTAATAGAACAGGATTCGGTGTCTAATTGAACAGGGTGCAGTGTCTAATGGAACAGGGTGTAGTGTATAATGTAACAGGGTGCAGTGTCTAATGGAACAGTATGCGTTGTCTAATTGAACAGGAAGCGGTGTCCAATTGAACATGGTGCAGTGTATAATGGAACATGGTACAGTGTCTAATGCAACAGGGTGCACTGTCTAATGGAACAGGGTGCAGTGTGTAATGGAACAGGGTGCAGTGTCTAATGGAACAGGGTGCAGTATCTAATGGAACAGGGAGTAGTGTCTAATGGAACAGTGTGCGGTGTCTAATGGAACAGGGTGCTGTGTCTAATGGAACATGGTGCAGTTTCTAATGGAAATGGGAGCAGTGTCTAATTGAACAGGGTGCAGTGTCTATTGGAACAGGGTGCAGTTTCTAATGTAACAGGGTGCAGTGTCTAAAGTAACAGGGAGTAGTGTCTAATGGAACAGGTTGCAGTGTCCAATGGAACAGGGTGCAGTGTATAATGGAACAGGGTGCAGAGTCTAATGGAACAGGGTGCAGTTTCTAATGGAAGAGGGTGCAGTGTCTAATGGAACAGGGAGTAGTGTCAAATGGAATAGGGTGCAGTGTCTAATGGAACATGGTGCAGTGTCTAATGTAACAGGGTGCATTTTCTAATGGAACAGTGTGCAGTGTCTAATGGAACAGGGTGCATTGTCTAATGGAACAGGTTGCAGTGTCTAATGGATCAAGGAGTAGTGTCTAATGTATAAGGGTGCAGTGTATAATGGAACAGGGTGCAGTGTCTAATGGAACAGGGTGCAGTGTCTAATGGAACAGGGAGTAGTGTCTCATGTAACAGGGTGCAGTGTATAATGGAACAGGGTGCAGTGTCTAATGGAACAGGGTGCAGTGTCTAATGGAACAGGGTGCAGTGTCTAATGGAACAGGGTATAGTGTCTAATGTAACAGGGTGCAGTGTCAAATGTTACAGGGTGCAGTGTATAATGGAACAGGGTGCAGTGTCTAATGTAGCAGGCTGCAGTGTCTAATTGAACAATATGCATTGTCTGATTGAACAGGGTCATTGTATAGTGTAACATGGTTCAGTGTCTAATGTAACAGGGTGCAGTGTCAAATGGAACATGGTGCAGTGTCTAATGAAACAGGGTGCAGTGTCTAATGGAACATGGTACAGTGTCTAATGTAACAGGGTGCGGTGTCTAATAGAACATGGTGCAGTGGCTAATGTAACACGGTTCAGTGTCTAATGTAACAGGATGCAGTGTCTTATGTGACAGGGTGCAGTGTATAATGCAACAGGGTGCAGTGTCTAATGGAACACGGAGCAGTGTCTAATGGAACAGGGCGCAGTGTCTAATGTAACAAGGTGCAGTGTATAATGGAACAGGGTGTAGTGTCTAATGGAACAGGGTGCAGAGTCTAATGGAACATGGTGCAGTGTCTAATGGAACAGGGTGCAGTGTCTAATGGAACAGGGTGTAGTGTCTAGTGGAACAGGGTGCAGTGTCTAATGGAACAGGGTGTAGTGTCTAATTGAACGAGGAGCGGTTTCAAATGGAACAGGGTGCAGTGTATAATGGAACAGGGTGCAGTGTATAATGGAACAGGGTGGAGTGTCTAATGGAACAGTGTGCAGTGTTTAATGGAACATTGTGCAGTGTCTAATGGAACAGGGTGCAGTTTCTAATGGAACAGGGTGCAGTGTCTAATGGAACATGCTGTAGTGTCTAATGGAACAGGGTGCAGTGTCTAATGTAACAGGGTGCAGTGTCTAATGGAGCACGTTGCAGTGTCTAATGGAACAGGTTGCAGTGTCCAATGGAACAGGGTGCGGTGTCTACTGGAACAGGGTGCGGTTTCTAATGGAACATGGTGCAGTGTCTTATAACACAGGATGCGGTGTCTAATAGAACAAGGAGCGGTGTCTAATAGAAGAGGATGCTGTGTCTAATGGAACAGGGGGCAGTGTCTAATGGAACAGGGTGCAGTGTCTAATGGAACACGGTGTAGTGTCTAATGGAACAGGCTGCAGTGTCAAATGGAACAAGGTGTAGTGTCTAATGGAACAGGGTGCAGTGTCAAATGGAACAAGGTGTAGTGTCTAATGGAACAGGGTGCAGTGTCTAATGGAACAGGGTGCAGTGTCTAATGGAACAGGGTGCAGTGTCAAATGGAACAGGGTGCAGTGTCTAATGGAACATGGTGCAGTGTCAAATGGAACAGGGTGTAGTGTCAAATGGAACAGTGTGCAGTGTCTAATGGGACAAGGTGCTGTGTCTAATGGAACAGGGTGCAGTGTCTAATGGAACAGGGTGCGGTATCTAATGGAACAAGGTGCTGTGTCTATTGGAACAGGGGGCAGTTTCTAATGGAACATGGTGCAGTGTCTAATGTAACAGGGTGCAGTTTCTAACGGAACATGGTGCAGTGTCTAATGGAACAGGGTACTGATTCTAATAGAAGATGGTGCAGTATCTAATGAAACAGGGTGCAGTGTCTAATGGAACAAGGAGCGGTGTCTAATTGAACAGGGTGTAGTGTCTAATGGAACATGGTGCAGTGTCTAATATAACAGGGTGCAGTGTCTAATGTAACAGGCTGTAGTGTCTAACGGAACAGGATGCGTTGTCTAATTGAACAGGATTCGGTGTCTAATTGAACAGGCTGTAGTGTCTAATGGAACAGGATGCGTTGTCTAATTGAACAGGATTCGGTGTCTAATTGAACAGGGTGCAGTGTTTAATTGAACATGGTACAGTGTCTAATGCAACAGGGTGCAGTGTCTAATGGAAAAGGGTGCAGTGTGTAATGGAACAGGGTGCAGTGTCTAATGGAACAGGGTGCAGTATCTAATGGAACAGAGAGTAGTGTCTAATGGAACAGGGTGCAGTGTCTAATGGAACATGGTGCAGTTTCTAATGGAAATGGGTGCAGTGTCTAATTGAACAGGGTGCAGTGTCTAATGGAACAGGGTGCAGTGTCTAATGGAACAGGGTGCAGTGTCTAATGTAACAGGGTGCAGTTTCTAATGTAACAGGGTGCAGTGTCTAATGGAACATGGTGCAGTGTCTCATGGAAAAGGGTACTGAGTCTAATAGAAGATGGTGCAGTGTCTAATGAAACAGGGTGCAGTGTCAAATGGAACAAGGAGCGGTATCTAATGGAACAGGGTGTAGTGTCTAATGGAACATGGTGCAGTGTCTAATATAACAGGGTGCAGTGTCTAATGTAACAGGGTGTAGTGTCTAATGGAACAGGATGCGTTGTCTAATAGAACAGGATTCGGTGTCTAATTGAACAGGGTGCAGTGTCTAATGGAACAGGGTGTAGTGTATAATGTAACAGGGTGCAGTGTCTAATGGAACAGTATGCGTTGTCTAATTGAACAGGAAGCGGTGTCCAATTGAACATGGTGCAGTGTATAATGGAACATGGTACAGTGTCTAATGCAACAGGGTGCACTGTCTAATGGAACAGGGTGCAGTGTGTAATGGAACAGGGTGCAGTGTCTAATGGAACAGGGTGCAGTATCTAATGGAACAGGGAGTAGTGTCTAATGGAACAGTGTGCGGTGTCTAATGGAACAGGGTGCTGTGTCTAATGGAACATGGTGCAGTTTCTAATGGAAATGGGAGCAGTGTCTAATTGAACAGGGTGCAGTGTCTATTGGAACAGGGTGCAGTTTCTAATGTAACAGGGTGCAGTGTCTAAAGTAACAGGGAGTAGTGTCTAATGGAACAGGTTGCAGTGTCCAATGGAACAGGGTGCAGTGTATAATGGAACAGGGTGCAGAGTCTAATGGAACAGGGTGCAGTTTCTAATGGAAGAGGGTGCAGTGTCTAATGGAACAGGGAGTAGTGTCAAATGGAATAGGGTGCAGTGTCTAATGGAACATGGTGCAGTGTCTAATGTAACAGGGTGCATTTTCTAATGGAACAGTGTGCAGTGTCTAATGGAACAGGGTGCATTGTCTAATGGAACAGGTTGCAGTGTCTAATGGATCAAGGAGTAGTGTCTAATGTATAAGGGTGCAGTGTATAATGGAACAGGGTGCAGTGTCTAATGGAACAGGGTGCAGTGTCTAATGGAACAGGGAGTAGTATCTCATGTAACAGGGTGCAGTGTATAATGGAACAGGGTGCAGTGTCTAATGGAACAGGGTGCAGTGTCTAATGGAACAGGGTGCAGTGTCTAATGGAACAGGGTATAGTGTCTAATGTAACAGGGTGCAGTGTCAAATGTTACAGGGTGCAGTGTATAATGGAACAGGGTGCAGTGTCTAATGTAGCAGGCTGCAGTGTCTAATTGAACAATATGCATTGTCTGATTGAACAGGGTCATTGTATAGTGTAACATGGTTCAGTGTCTAATGTAACAGGGTGCAGTGTCAAATGGAACATGGTGCAGTGTCTAATGAAACAGGGTGCAGTGTCTAATGGAACATGGTACAGTGTCTAATGTAACAGGGTGCGGTGTCTAATAGAACATGGTGCAGTGGCTAATGTAACACGGTTCAGTGTCTAATGTAACAGGATGCAGTGTCTTATGTGACAGGGTGCAGTGTATAATGCAACAGGGTGCAGTGTCTAATGGAACACGGAGCAGTGTCTAATGGAACAGGGCGCAGTGTCTAATGTAACAAGGTGCAGTGTATAATGGAACAGGGTGTAGTGTCTAATGGAACAGGGTGCAGAGTCTAATGGAACATGGTGCAGTGTCTAATGGAACAGGGTGCAGTGTCTAATGGAACAGGGTGTAGTGTCTAGTGGAACAGGGTGCAGTGTCTAATGGAACAGGGTGTAGTGTCTAATTGAACGAGGAGCGGTTTCAAATGGAACAGGGTGCAGTGTATAATGGAACAGGGTGCTGTGTATAATGGAACAGGGTGGAGTGTCTAATGGAACAGTGTGCAGTGTTTAATGGAACATTGTGCAGTGTCTAATGGAACAGGGTGCAGTTTCTAATGGAACAGGGTGCAGTGTCTAATGGAACATGCTGTAGTGTCTAATGGAACAGGGTGCAGTGTCTAATGTAACAGGGTGCAGTGTCTAATGGAGCACGTTGCAGTGTCTAATGGAACAGGTTGCAGTGTCCAATGGAACAGGGTGCGGTGTCTACTGGAACAGGGTGCGGTTTCTAATGGAACATGGTGCAGTGTCTTATAACACAGGATGCGGTGTCTAATAGAACAAGGAGCGGTGTCTAATAGAAGAGGATGCTGTGTCTAATGGAACAGGGGGCAGTGTCTAATGGAACAGGGTGCAGTGTCTAATGGAACACGGTGTAGTGTCTAATGGAACAGGCTGCAGTGTCAAATGGAACAAGGTGTAGTGTCTAATGGAACAGGGTGCAGTGTCAAATGGAACAAGGTGTAGTGTCTAATGGAACAGGGTGCAGTGTCTAATGGAACAGGGTGCAGTGTCTAATGGAACAGGGTGCAGTGTCAAATGGAACATGGTGCAGTGTCTAATGGAACATGGTGTAGTGTCTAATTGGACAGGGTGCTGTGTCTAATGGAACAGGGTGCAGTGTCTAATGGAACAGGGTGCAGTGTCTAATGGAACAGGGTGCAGTGTCTAATGGAACAGGGTGCAGTTTCTAATGGAACATGGTGCAGTGTCTAATGGAACATGGTGCGGTGTCTAATGGATGAGGGTGCAGTGTCTAATGGAACAGGAATTAGTGTGTAATGGAACATGGTGCAGTGTCTAATGGAACAGGGTGCAGTGTATAATGGAACAGGGTGCAGTGTCCAATGGAACATGATGCGGTATCCAATGGAACAGGTTGCGGAGTCTAATGGAACATGGTGCAGTGTCTAATGGAACATGGTGCAGTGTCTAATGGATCAGTGTGTAGTGTGTAATGGAACATGGTGCAGTGTCTAATGGAACAGGGTGCAGTGTCTAATGGAACATGGTGTAGTGTCTAATTGGACAGGGTGCTGTGTCTAATGGAACAGGGTGCAGTGTCTAATGGAACAGGGTGCAGTGTCTAATGGAACAGGGTGCAGTGTCTAATGGAACAGGGTGCAGTTTCTAATGGAACATGGTGCAGTGTCTAATGGAACAGGGTGAAGTGTCTAATGGAACAGGGTGCAGTGCTTAATGGAACATTGTGCAGTGTCTAATGGAACAAGGTGCTGTGTCTAATGGAACATGGTGTAGTGTCTAATGGAACAGGGTGCAGTGTCTAATGGAACAGGGTGCAGTTTCTAATGGAACAGGGTGCAGTGTCTAATGGAACAGGGTGCAGTTTCTAATGGAACAAGGTGCTGTGTCTAATGGAACATGGTGTAGTGTCTAATGGAAATGGGTGCAGTGTACAATGGAACAGGGTGCAGTGTATAATGGAACAGGGTGCAGTGTCTAATGGAACAGGGTGCAGTGTCTAATGGAACAGGGTGCAGTGTCTAATGCAAAAGGGTGCAGTGTCTAATAGAACATGGTGCAGTGTCTAATGGAACAAGGTGTAGCGTCTAATGGAACAGGGGTTAGTGTCTAATGGAACAGGGTGCGTTGTCTAATTGAACAGGATTCGGTGTCTAATTGAACAGGGTGCAGTGTCTAATGGAACATGGTGCAGTGTCTATTGGAACAGGGTACTGATTCTAATAGAAGATGGTGCAGTATCTAATGAAACAGGGTGCAGTGTCTAATGGAACAAGGAGCGGTGTCTAATTGAACAGGGTGTAGTGTCTAATGGAACATGGTGCAGTGTCTAATATAACAGGGTGCAGTGTCTAATGTAACAGGCTGTAGTGTCTAACGGAACAGGATGCGTTGTCTAATTGAACAGGATTCGGTGTCTAATTGAACAGGCTGTAGTGTCTAATGGAACAGGATGCGTTGTCTAATTGAACAGGATTCGGTGTCTAATTGAACAGGGTGCAGTGTTTAATTGAACATGGTACAGTGTCTAATGCAACAGGGTGCAGTGTCTAATGGAAAAGGGTGCAGTGTGTAATGGAACAGGGTGCAGTGTCTAATGGAACAGGGTGCAGTATCTAATGGAACAGAGAGTAGTGTCTAATGGAACAGGGTGCAGTGTCTAATGGAACATGGTGCAGTTTCTAATGGAAATGGGTGCAGTGTCTAATTGAACAGGGTGCAGTGTCTAATGGAACAGGGTGCAGTGTCTAATGTAACAGGGTGCAGTTTCTAATGTAACAGGGTGCAGTGTCTAATGGAACATGGTGCAGTGTCTCATGGAAAAGGGTACTGAGTCTAATAGAAGATGGTGCAGTGTCTAATGAAACAGGGTGCAGTGTCAAATGGAACAAGGAGCGGTATCTAATGGAACAGGGTGTAGTGTCTAATGGAACATGGTGCAGTGTCTAATATAACAGGGTGCAGTGTCTAATGTAACAGGGTGTAGTGTCTAATGGAACAGGATGCGTTGTCTAATAGAACAGGATTCGGTGTCTAATTGAACAGGGTGCAGTGTCTAATGGAACAGGGTGTAGTGTATAATGTAACAGGGTGCAGTGTCTAATGGAACAGTATGCGTTGTCTAATTGAACAGGAAGCGGTGTCCAATTGAACATGGTGCAGTGTATAATGGAACATGGTACAGTGTCTAATGCAACAGGGTGCACTGTCTAATGGAACAGGGTGCAGTGTGTAATGGAACAGGGTGCAGTGTCTAATGGAACAGGGTGCAGTATCTAATGGAACAGGGAGTAGTGTCTAATGGAACAGTGTGCGGTGTCTAATGGAACAGGGTGCTGTGTCTAATGGAACATGGTGCAGTTTCTAATGGAAATGGGAGCAGTGTCTAATTGAACAGGGTGCAGTGTCTATTGGAACAGGGTGCAGTTTCTAATGTAACAGGGTGCAGTGTCTAAAGTAACAGGGAGTAGTGTCTAATGGAACAGGTTGCAGTGTCCAATGGAACAGGGTGCAGTGTATAATGGAACAGGGTGCAGAGTCTAATGGAACAGGGTGCAGTTTCTAATGGAAGAGGGTGCAGTGTCTAATGGAACAGGGAGTAGTGTCAAATGGAATAGGGTGCAGTGTCTAATGGAACATGGTGCAGTGTCTAATGTAACAGGGTGCATTTTCTAATGGAACAGTGTGCAGTGTCTAATGGAACAGGGTGCATTGTCTAATGGAACAGGTTGCAGTGTCTAATGGATCAAGGAGTAGTGTCTAATGTATAAGGGTGCAGTGTATAATGGAACAGGGTGCAGTGTCTAATGGAACAGGGTGCAGTGTCTAATGGAACAGGGAGTAGTGTCTCATGTAACAGGGTGCAGTGTATAATGGAACAGGGTGCAGTGTCTAATGGAACAGGGTGCAGTGTCTAATGGAACAGGGTGCAGTGTCTAATGGAACAGGGTATAGTGTCTAATGTAACAGGGTGCAGTGTCAAATGTTACAGGGTGCAGTGTATAATGGAACAGGGTGCAGTGTCTAATGTAGCAGGCTGCAGTGTCTAATTGAACAATATGCATTGTCTGATTGAACAGGGTCATTGTATAGTGTAACATGGTTCAGTGTCTAATGTAACAGGGTGCAGTGTCAAATGGAACATGGTGCAGTGTCTAATGAAACAGGGTGCAGTGTCTAATGGAACATGGTACAGTGTCTAATGTAACAGGGTGCGGTGTCTAATAGAACATGGTGCAGTGGCTAATGTAACACGGTTCAGTGTCTAATGTAACAGGATGCAGTGTCTTATGTGACAGGGTGCAGTGTATAATGCAACAGGGTGCAGTGTCTAATGGAACACGGAGCAGTGTCTAATGGAACAGGGCGCAGTGTCTAATGTAACAAGGTGCAGTGTATAATGGAACAGGGTGTAGTGTCTAATGGAACAGGGTGCAGAGTCTAATGGAACATGGTGCAGTGTCTAATGGAACAGGGTGCAGTGTCTAATGGAACAGGGTGTAGTGTCTAGTGGAACAGGGTGCAGTGTCTAATGGAACAGGGTGTAGTGTCTAATTGAACGAGGAGCGGTTTCAAATGGAACAGGGTGCAGTGTATAATGGAACAGGGTGCAGTGTATAATGGAACAGGGTGGAGTGTCTAATGGAACAGTGTGCAGTGTTTAATGGAACATTGTGCAGTGTCTAATGGAACAGGGTGCAGTTTCTAATGGAACAGGGTGCAGTGTCTAATGGAACATGCTGTAGTGTCTAATGGAACAGGGTGCAGTGTCTAATGTAACAGGGTGCAGTGTCTAATGGAGCACGTTGCAGTGTCTAATGGAACAGGTTGCAGTGTCCAATGGAACAGGGTGCGGTGTCTACTGGAACAGGGTGCGGTTTCTAATGGAACATGGTGCAGTGTCTTATAACACAGGATGCGGTGTCTAATAGAACAAGGAGCGGTGTCTAATAGAAGAGGATGCTGTGTCTAATGGAACAGGGGGCAGTGTCTAATGGAACAGGGTGCAGTGTCTAATGGAACACGGTGTAGTGTCTAATGGAACAGGCTGCAGTGTCAAATGGAACAAGGTGTAGTGTCTAATGGAACAGGGTGCAGTGTCAAATGGAACAAGGTGTAGTGTCTAATGGAACAGGGTGCAGTGTCTAATGGAACAGGGTGCAGTGTCTAATGGAACAGGGTGCAGTGTCAAATGGAACAGGGTGCAGTGTCTAATGGAACATGGTGCAGTGTCAAATGGAACAGGGTGTAGTGTCAAATGGAACAGTGTGCAGTGTCTAATGGGACAAGGTGCTGTGTCTAATGGAACAGGGTGCAGTGTCTAATGGAACAGGGTGCGGTATCTAATGGAACAAGGTGCTGTGTCTATTGGAACAGGGGGCAGTTTCTAATGGAACATGGTGCAGTGTCTAATGTAACAGGGTGCAGTTTCTAACGGAACATGGTGCAGTGTCTAATGGAACAGGGTACTGATTCTAATAGAAGATGGTGCAGTATCTAATGAAACAGGGTGCAGTGTCTAATGGAACAAGGAGCGGTGTCTAATTGAACAGGGTGTAGTGTCTAATGGAACATGGTGCAGTGTCTAATATAACAGGGTGCAGTGTCTAATGTAACAGGCTGTAGTGTCTAACGGAACAGGATGCGTTGTCTAATTGAACAGGATTCGGTGTCTAATTGAACAGGCTGTAGTGTCTAATGGAACAGGATGCGTTGTCTAATTGAACAGGATTCGGTGTCTAATTGAACAGGGTGCAGTGTTTAATTGAACATGGTACAGTGTCTAATGCAACAGGGTGCAGTGTCTAATGGAAAAGGGTGCAGTGTGTAATGGAACAGGGTGCGGTGTCTAATGGAACAGGGTGCAGTATCTAATGGAACAGAGAGTAGTGTCTAATGGAACAGGGTGCAGTGTCTAATGGAACATGGTGCAGTTTCTAATGGAAATGGGTGCAGTGTCTAATTGAACAGGGTGCAGTGTCTAATGGAACAGGGTGCAGTGTCTAATGTAACAGGGTGCAGTTTCTAATGTAACAGGGTGCAGTGTCTAATGGAACATGGTGCAGTGTCTCATGGAAAAGGGTACTGAGTCTAATAGAAGATGGTGCAGTGTCTAATGAAACAGGGTGCAGTGTCAAATGGAACAAGGAGCGGTATCTAATGGAACAGGGTGTAGTGTCTAATGGAACATGGTGCAGTGTCTAATATAACAGGGTGCAGTGTCTAATGTAACAGGGTGTAGTGTCTAATGGAACAGGATGCGTTGTCTAATAGAACAGGATTCGGTGTCTAATTGAACAGGGTGCAGTGTCTAATGGAACAGGGTGTAGTGTATAATGTAACAGGGTGCAGTGTCTAATGGAACAGTATGCGTTGTCTAATTGAACAGGAAGCGGTGTCCAATTGAACATGGTGCAGTGTATAATGGAACATGGTACAGTGTCTAATGCAACAGGGTGCACTGTCTAATGGAACAGGGTGCAGTGTGTAATGGAACAGGGTGCAGTGTCTAATGGAACAGGGTGCAGTATCTAATGGAACAGGGAGTAGTGTCTAATGGAACAGTGTGCGGTGTCTAATGGAACAGGGTGCTGTGTCTAATGGAACATGGTGCAGTTTCTAATGGAAATGGGAGCAGTGTCTAATTGAACAGGGTGCAGTGTCTATTGGAACAGGGTGCAGTTTCTAATGTAACAGGGTGCAGTGTCTAAAGTAACAGGGAGTAGTGTCTAATGGAACAGGTTGCAGTGTCCAATGGAACAGGGTGCAGTGTATAATGGAACAGGGTGCAGAGTCTAATGGAACAGGGTGCAGTTTCTAATGGAAGAGGGTGCAGTGTCTAATGGAACAGGGAGTAGTGTCAAATGGAATAGGGTGCAGTGTCTAATGGAACATGGTGCAGTGTCTAATGTAACAGGGTGCATTTTCTAATGGAACAGTGTGCAGTGTCTAATGGAACAGGGTGCATTGTCTAATGGAACAGGTTGCAGTGTCTAATGGATCAAGGAGTAGTGTCTAATGTATAAGGGTGCAGTGTATAATGGAACAGGGTGCAGAGTCTAATGGAACAGGGTGCAGTTTCTAATGGAAGAGGGTGCAGTGTCTAATGGAACAGGGAGTAGTGTCAAATGGAATAGGGTGCAGTGTCTAATGGAACATGGTGCAGTGTCTAATGTAACAGGGTGCATTTTCTAATGGAACAGTGTGCAGTGTCTAATGGAACAGGGTGCATTGTCTAATGGAACAGGTTGCAGTGTCTAATGGATCAAGGAGTAGTGTCTAATGTATAAGGGTGCAGTGTATAATGGAACAGGGTGCAGTGTCTAATGGAACAGGGTGCAGTGTCTAATGGAACAGGGAGTAGTATCTCATGTAACAGGGTGCAGTGTATAATGGAACAGGGTGCAGTGTCTAATGGAACAGGGTGCAGTGTCTAATGGAACAGGGTGCAGTGTCTAATGGAACAGGGTATAGTGTCTAATGTAACAGGGTGCAGTGTCAAATGTTACAGGGTGCAGTGTATAATGGAACAGGGTGCAGTGTCTAATGTAGCAGGCTGCAGTGTCTAATTGAACAATATGCATTGTCTGATTGAACAGGGTCATTGTATAGTGTAACATGGTTCAGTGTCTAATGTAACAGGGTGCAGTGTCAAATGGAACATGGTGCAGTGTCTAATGAAACAGGGTGCAGTGTCTAATGGAACATGGTACAGTGTCTAATGTAACAGGGTGCGGTGTCTAATAGAACATGGTGCAGTGGCTAATGTAACACGGTTCAGTGTCTAATGTAACAGGATGCAGTGTCTTATGTGACAGGGTGCAGTGTATAATGCAACAGGGTGCAGTGTCTAATGGAACACGGAGCAGTGTCTAATGGAACAGGGCGCAGTGTCTAATGTAACAAGGTGCAGTGTATAATGGAACAGGGTGTAGTGTCTAATGGAACAGGGTGCAGAGTCTAATGGAACATGGTGCAGTGTCTAATGGAACAGGGTGCAGTGTCTAATGGAACAGGGTGTAGTGTCTAGTGGAACAGGGTGCAGTGTCTAATGGAACAGGGTGTAGTGTCTAATTGAACGAGGAGCGGTTTCAAATGGAACAGGGTGCAGTGTATAATGGAACAGGGTGCTGTGTATAATGGAACAGGGTGGAGTGTCTAATGGAACAGTGTGCAGTGTTTAATGGAACATTGTGCAGTGTCTAATGGAACAGGGTGCAGTTTCTAATGGAACAGGGTGCAGTGTCTAATGGAACATGCTGTAGTGTCTAATGGAACAGGGTGCAGTGTCTAATGTAACAGGGTGCAGTGTCTAATGGAGCACGTTGCAGTGTCTAATGGAACAGGTTGCAGTGTCCAATGGAACAGGGTGCGGTGTCTACTGGAACAGGGTGCGGTTTCTAATGGAACATGGTGCAGTGTCTTATAACACAGGATGCGGTGTCTAATAGAACAAGGAGCGGTGTCTAATAGAAGAGGATGCTGTGTCTAATGGAACAGGGGGCAGTGTCTAATGGAACAGGGTGCAGTGTCTAATGGAACACGGTGTAGTGTCTAATGGAACAGGCTGCAGTGTCAAATGGAACAAGGTGTAGTGTCTAATGGAACAGGGTGCAGTGTCAAATGGAACAAGGTGTAGTGTCTAATGGAACAGGGTGCAGTGTCTAATGGAACAGGGTGCAGTGTCTAATGGAACAGGGTGCAGTGTCAAATGGAACATGGTGCAGTGTCTAATGGAACATGGTGTAGTGTCTAATTGGACAGGGTGCTGTGTCTAATGGAACAGGGTGCAGTGTCTAATGGAACAGGGTGCAGTGTCTAATGGAACAGGGTGCAGTGTCTAATGGAACAGGGTGCAGTTTCTAATGGAACATGGTGCAGTGTCTAATGGAACATGGTGCGGTGTCTAATGGATGAGGGTGCAGTGTCTAATGGAACAGGAATTAGTGTGTAATGGAACATGGTGCAGTGTCTAATGGAACAGGGTGCAGTGTATAATGGAACAGGGTGCAGTGTCCAATGGAACATGATGCGGTATCCAATGGAACAGGTTGCGGAGTCTAATGGAACATGGTGCAGTGTCTAATGGAACATGGTGCAGTGTCTAATGGATCAGTGTGTAGTGTGTAATGGAACATGGTGCAGTGTCTAATGGAACAGGGTGCAGTGTCTAATGGAACATGGTGTAGTGTCTAATTGGACAGGGTGCTGTGTCTAATGGAACAGGGTGCAGTGTCTAATGGAACAGGGTGCAGTGTCTAATGGAACAGGGTGCAGTGTCTAATGGAACAGGGTGCAGTTTCTAATGGAACATGGTGCAGTGTCTAATGGAACAGGGTGAAGTGTCTAATGGAACAGGGTGCAGTGCTTAATGGAACATTGTGCAGTGTCTAATGGAACAAGGTGCTGTGTCTAATGGAACATGGTGTAGTGTCTAATGGAACAGGGTGCAGTGTCTAATGGAACAGGGTGCAGTTTCTAATGGAACAGGGTGCAGTGTCTAATGGAACAGGGTGCAGTTTCTAATGGAACAAGGTGCTGTGTCTAATGGAACATGGTGTAGTGTCTAATGGAAATGGGTGCAGTGTACAATGGAACAGGGTGCAGTGTATAATGGAACAGGGTGCAGTGTCTAATGGAACAGGGTGCAGTGTCTAATGGAACAGGGTGCAGTGTCTAATGCAAAAGGGTGCAGTGTCTAATAGAACATGGTGCAGTGTCTAATGGAACAAGGTGTAGCGTCTAATGGAACAGGGGTTAGTGTCTAATGGAACAGGGTGCGTTGTCTAATTGAACAGGATTCGGTGTCTAATTGAACAGGGTGCAGTGTCTAATGGAACATGGTGCAGTGTCTATTGGAACAGGGTACTGATTCTAATAGAAGATGGTGCAGTATCTAATGAAACAGGGTGCAGTGTCTAATGGAACAAGGAGCGGTGTCTAATTGAACAGGGTGTAGTGTCTAATGGAACATGGTGCAGTGTCTAATATAACAGGGTGCAGTGTCTAATGTAACAGGCTGTAGTGTCTAACGGAACAGGATGCGTTGTCTAATTGAACAGGATTCGGTGTCTAATTGAACAGGCTGTAGTGTCTAATGGAACAGGATGCGTTGTCTAATTGAACAGGATTCGGTGTCTAATTGAACAGGGTGCAGTGTTTAATTGAACATGGTACAGTGTCTAATGCAACAGGGTGCAGTGTCTAATGGAAAAGGGTGCAGTGTGTAATGGAACAGGGTGCAGTGTCTAATGGAACAGGGTGCAGTATCTAATGGAACAGAGAGTAGTGTCTAATGGAACAGGGTGCAGTGTCTAATGGAACATGGTGCAGTTTCTAATGGAAATGGGTGCAGTGTCTAATTGAACAGGGTGCAGTGTCTAATGGAACAGGGTGCAGTGTCTAATGTAACAGGGTGCAGTTTCTAATGTAACAGGGTGCAGTGTCTAATGGAACATGGTGCAGTGTCTCATGGAAAAGGGTACTGAGTCTAATAGAAGATGGTGCAGTGTCTAATGAAACAGGGTGCAGTGTCAAATGGAACAAGGAGCGGTATCTAATGGAACAGGGTGTAGTGTCTAATGGAACATGGTGCAGTGTCTAATATAACAGGGTGCAGTGTCTAATGTAACAGGGTGTAGTGTCTAATGGAACAGGATGCGTTGTCTAATAGAACAGGATTCGGTGTCTAATTGAACAGGGTGCAGTGTCTAATGGAACAGGGTGTAGTGTATAATGTAACAGGGTGCAGTGTCTAATGGAACAGTATGCGTTGTCTAATTGAACAGGAAGCGGTGTCCAATTGAACATGGTGCAGTGTATAATGGAACATGGTACAGTGTCTAATGCAACAGGGTGCACTGTCTAATGGAACAGGGTGCAGTGTGTAATGGAACAGGGTGCAGTGTCTAATGGAACAGGGTGCAGTATCTAATGGAACAGGGAGTAGTGTCTAATGGAACAGTGTGCGGTGTCTAATGGAACAGGGTGCTGTGTCTAATGGAACATGGTGCAGTTTCTAATGGAAATGGGAGCAGTGTCTAATTGAACAGGGTGCAGTGTCTATTGGAACAGGGTGCAGTTTCTAATGTAACAGGGTGCAGTGTCTAAAGTAACAGGGAGTAGTGTCTAATGGAACAGGTTGCAGTGTCCAATGGAACAGGGTGCAGTGTATAATGGAACAGGGTGCAGAGTCTAATGGAACAGGGTGCAGTTTCTAATGGAAGAGGGTGCAGTGTCTAATGGAACAGGGAGTAGTGTCAAATGGAATAGGGTGCAGTGTCTAATGGAACATGGTGCAGTGTCTAATGTAACAGGGTGCATTTTCTAATGGAACAGTGTGCAGTGTCTAATGGAACAGGGTGCAGTGTCTAATGGATCAAGGAGTAGTGTCTAATGTATAAGGGTGCAGTGTATAATGGAACAGGGTGCAGTGTCTAATGGAACAGGGTGCAGTGTCTAATGGAACAGGGAGTAGTGTCTCATGTAACAGGGTGCAGTGTATAATGGAACAGGGTGCAGTGTCTAATGGAACAGGGTGCAGTGTCTAATGGAACAGGGTGCAGTGTCTAATGGAACAGGGTATAGTGTCTAATGTAACAGGGTGCAGTGTCAAATGTTACAGGGTGCAGTGTATAATGGAACAGGGTGCAGTGTCTAATGTAGCAGGCTGCAGTGTCTAATTGAACAATATGCATTGTCTGATTGAACAGGGTCATTGTATAGTGTAACATGGTTCAGTGTCTAATGTAACAGGGTGCAGTGTCAAATGGAACATGGTGCAGTGTCTAATGAAACAGGGTGCAGTGTCTAATGGAACATGGTACAGTGTCTAATGTAACAGGGTGCGGTGTCTAATAGAACATGGTGCAGTGGCTAATGTAACACGGTTCAGTGTCTAATGTAACAGGATGCAGTGTCTTATGTGACAGGGTGCAGTGTATAATGCAACAGGGTGCAGTGTCTAATGGAACACGGAGCAGTGTCTAATGGAACAGGGCGCAGTGTCTAATGTAACAAGGTGCAGTGTATAATGGAACAGGGTGTAGTGTCTAATGGAACAGGGTGCAGAGTCTAATGGAACATGGTGCAGTGTCTAATGGAACAGGGTGCAGTGTCTAATGGAACAGGGTGTAGTGTCTAGTGGAACAGGGTGCAGTGTCTAATGGAACAGGGTGTAGTGTCTAATTGAACGAGGAGCGGTTTCAAATGGAACAGGGTGCAGTGTATAATGGAACAGGGTGCAGTGTATAATGGAACAGGGTGGAGTGTCTAATGGAACAGTGTGCAGTGTTTAATGGAACATTGTGCAGTGTCTAATGGAACAGGGTGCAGTTTCTAATGGAACAGGGTGCAGTGTCTAATGGAACATGCTGTAGTGTCTAATGGAACAGGGTGCAGTGTCTAATGTAACAGGGTGCAGTGTCTAATGGAGCACGTTGCAGTGTCTAATGGAACAGGTTGCAGTGTCCAATGGAACAGGGTGCGGTGTCTACTGGAACAGGGTGCGGTTTCTAATGGAACATGGTGCAGTGTCTTATAACACAGGATGCGGTGTCTAATAGAACAAGGAGCGGTGTCTAATAGAAGAGGATGCTGTGTCTAATGGAACAGGGGGCAGTGTCTAATGGAACAGGGTGCAGTGTCTAATGGAACACGGTGTAGTGTCTAATGGAACAGGCTGCAGTGTCAAATGGAACAAGGTGTAGTGTCTAATGGAACAGGGTGCAGTGTCAAATGGAACAAGGTGTAGTGTCTAATGGAACAGGGTGCAGTGTCTAATGGAACAGGGTGCAGTGTCTAATGGAACAGGGTGCAGTGTCAAATGGAACAGGGTGCAGTGTCTAATGGAACATGGTGCAGTGTCAAATGGAACAGGGTGTAGTGTCAAATGGAACAGTGTGCAGTGTCTAATGGGACAAGGTGCTGTGTCTAATGGAACAGGGTGCAGTGTCTAATGGAACAGGGTGCGGTATCTAATGGAACAAGGTGCTGTGTCTATTGGAACAGGGGGCAGTTTCTAATGGAACATGGTGCAGTGTCTAATGTAACAGGGTGCAGTTTCTAACGGAACATGGTGCAGTGTCTAATGGAACAGGGTACTGATTCTAATAGAAGATGGTGCAGTATCTAATGAAACAGGGTGCAGTGTCTAATGGAACAAGGAGCGGTGTCTAATTGAACAGGGTGTAGTGTCTAATGGAACATGGTGCAGTGTCTAATATAACAGGGTGCAGTGTCTAATGTAACAGGCTGTAGTGTCTAACGGAACAGGATGCGTTGTCTAATTGAACAGGATTCGGTGTCTAATTGAACAGGCTGTAGTGTCTAATGGAACAGGATGCGTTGTCTAATTGAACAGGATTCGGTGTCTAATTGAACAGGGTGCAGTGTTTAATTGAACATGGTACAGTGTCTAATGCAACAGGGTGCAGTGTCTAATGGAAAAGGGTGCAGTGTGTAATGGAACAGGGTGCGGTGTCTAATGGAACAGGGTGCAGTATCTAATGGAACAGAGAGTAGTGTCTAATGGAACAGGGTGCAGTGTCTAATGGAACATGGTGCAGTTTCTAATGGAAATGGGTGCAGTGTCTAATTGAACAGGGTGCAGTGTCTAATGGAACAGGGTGCAGTGTCTAATGTAACAGGGTGCAGTTTCTAATGTAACAGGGTGCAGTGTCTAATGGAACATGGTGCAGTGTCTCATGGAAAAGGGTACTGAGTCTAATAGAAGATGGTGCAGTGTCTAATGAAACAGGGTGCAGTGTCAAATGGAACAAGGAGCGGTATCTAATGGAACAGGGTGTAGTGTCTAATGGAACATGGTGCAGTGTCTAATATAACAGGGTGCAGTGTCTAATGTAACAGGGTGTAGTGTCTAATGGAACAGGATGCGTTGTCTAATAGAACAGGATTCGGTGTCTAATTGAACAGGGTGCAGTGTCTAATGGAACAGGGTGTAGTGTATAATGTAACAGGGTGCAGTGTCTAATGGAACAGTATGCGTTGTCTAATTGAACAGGAAGCGGTGTCCAATTGAACATGGTGCAGTGTATAATGGAACATGGTACAGTGTCTAATGCAACAGGGTGCACTGTCTAATGGAACAGGGTGCAGTGTGTAATGGAACAGGGTGCAGTGTCTAATGGAACAGGGTGCAGTATCTAATGGAACAGGGAGTAGTGTCTAATGGAACAGTGTGCGGTGTCTAATGGAACAGGGTGCTGTGTCTAATGGAACATGGTGCAGTTTCTAATGGAAATGGGAGCAGTGTCTAATTGAACAGGGTGCAGTGTCTATTGGAACAGGGTGCAGTTTCTAATGTAACAGGGTGCAGTGTCTAAAGTAACAGGGAGTAGTGTCTAATGGAACAGGTTGCAGTGTCCAATGGAACAGGGTGCAGTGTATAATGGAACAGGGTGCAGAGTCTAATGGAACAGGGTGCAGTTTCTAATGGAAGAGGGTGCAGTGTCTAATGGAACAGGGAGTAGTGTCAAATGGAATAGGGTGCAGTGTCTAATGGAACATGGTGCAGTGTCTAATGTAACAGGGTGCATTTTCTAATGGAACAGTGTGCAGTGTCTAATGGAACAGGGTGCATTGTCTAATGGAACAGGTTGCAGTGTCTAATGGATCAAGGAGTAGTGTCTAATGTATAAGGGTGCAGTGTATAATGGAACAGGGTGCAGTGTCTAATGGAACAGGGTGCAGTGTCTAATGGAACAGGGAGTAGTATCTCATGTAACAGGGTGCAGTGTATAATGGAACAGGGTGCAGTGTCTAATGGAACAGGGTGCAGTGTCTAATGGAACAGGGTGCAGTGTCTAATGGAACAGGGTATAGTGTCTAATGTAACAGGGTGCAGTGTCAAATGTTACAGGGTGCAGTGTATAATGGAACAGGGTGCAGTGTCTAATGTAGCAGGCTGCAGTGTCTAATTGAACAATATGCATTGTCTGATTGAACAGGGTCATTGTATAGTGTAACATGGTTCAGTGTCTAATGTAACAGGGTGCAGTGTCAAATGGAACATGGTGCAGTGTCTAATGAAACAGGGTGCAGTGTCTAATGGAACATGGTACAGTGTCTAATGTAACAGGGTGCGGTGTCTAATAGAACATGGTGCAGTGGCTAATGTAACACGGTTCAGTGTCTAATGTAACAGGATGCAGTGTCTTATGTGACAGGGTGCAGTGTATAATGCAACAGGGTGCAGTGTCTAATGGAACACGGAGCAGTGTCTAATGGAACAGGGCGCAGTGTCTAATGTAACAAGGTGCAGTGTATAATGGAACAGGGTGTAGTGTCTAATGGAACAGGGTGCAGAGTCTAATGGAACATGGTGCAGTGTCTAATGGAACAGGGTGCAGTGTCTAATGGAACAGGGTGTAGTGTCTAGTGGAACAGGGTGCAGTGTCTAATGGAACAGGGTGTAGTGTCTAATTGAACGAGGAGCGGTTTCAAATGGAACAGGGTGCAGTGTATAATGGAACAGGGTGCAGTGTATAATGGAACAGGGTGGAGTGTCTAATGGAACAGTGTGCATTGTTTAATGGAACATTGTGCAGTGTCTAATGGAACAGGGTGCAGTTTCTAATGGAACAGGGTGCAGTGTCTAATGGAACATGCTGTAGTGTCTAATGGAACAGGGTGCAGTGTCTAATGTAACAGGGTGCAGTGTCTAATGGAGCACGTTGCAGTGTCTAATGGAACAGGTTGCAGTGTCCAATGGAACAGGGTGCGGTGTCTACTGGAACAGGGTGCGGTTTCTAATGGAACATGGTGCAGTGTCTTATAACACAGGATGCGGTGTCTAATAGAACAAGGAGCGGTGTCTAATAGAAGAGGATGCTGTGTCTAATGGAACAGGGGGCAGTGTCTAATGGAACAGGGTGCAGTGTCTAATGGAACACGGTGTAGTGTCTAATGGAACAGGCTGCAGTGTCAAATGGAACAAGGTGTAGTGTCTAATGGAACAGGGTGCAGTGTCAAATGGAACAAGGTGTAGTGTCTAATGGAACAGGGTGCAGTGTCTAATGGAACAGGGTGCAGTGTCTAATGGAACAGGGTGCAGTGTCAAATGGAACATGGTGCAGTGTCTAATGGAACATGGTGCAGTGTCAAATGGAACAGGGTGTAGTGTCAAATGGAACAGTGTGCAGTGTCTAATGGGACAAGGTGCTGTGTCTAATGGAACAGGGTGCAGTGTCTAATGGAACAGGGTGCGGTATCTAATGGAACAAGGTGCTGTGTCTATTGGAACAGGGGGCAGTTTCTAATGGAACATGGTGCAGTGTCTAATGTAACAGGGTGCAGTTTCTAACGGAACATGGTGCAGTGTCTAATGGAACAGGGTACTGATTCTAATAGAAGATGGTGCAGTATCTAATGAAACAGGGTGCAGTGTCTAATGGAACAAGGAGCGGTGTCTAATTGAACAGGGTGTAGTGTCTAATGGAACATGGTGCAGTGTCTAATATAACAGGGTGCAGTGTCTAATGTAACAGGCTGTAGTGTCTAACGGAACAGGATGCGTTGTCTAATTGAACAGGATTCGGTGTCTAATTGAACAGGCTGTAGTGTCTAATGGAACAGGATGCGTTGTCTAATTGAACAGGATTCGGTGTCTAATTGAACAGGGTGCAGTGTTTAATTGAACATGGTACAGTGTCTAATGCAACAGGGTGCAGTGTCTAATGGAAAAGGGTGCAGTGTGTAATGGAACAGGGTGCAGTGTCTAATGGAACAGGGTGCAGTATCTAATGGAACAGAGAGTAGTGTCTAATGGAACAGGGTGCAGTGTCTAATGGAACATGGTGCAGTTTCTAATGGAAATGGGTGCAGTGTCTAATTGAACAGGGTGCAGTGTCTAATGGAACAGGGTGCAGTGTCTAATGTAACAGGGTGCAGTTTCTAATGTAACAGGGTGCAGTGTCTAATGGAACATGGTGCAGTGTCTCATGGAAAAGGGTACTGAGTCTAATAGAAGATGGTGCAGTGTCTAATGAAACAGGGTGCAGTGTCAAATGGAACAAGGAGCGGTATCTAATGGAACAGGGTGTAGTGTCTAATGGAACATGGTGCAGTGTCTAATATAACAGGGTGCAGTGTCTAATGTAACAGGGTGTAGTGTCTAATGGAACAGGATGCGTTGTCTAATAGAACAGGATTCGGTGTCTAATTGAACAGGGTGCAGTGTCTAATGGAACAGGGTGTAGTGTATAATGTAACAGGGTGCAGTGTCTAATGGAACAGTATGCGTTGTCTAATTGAACAGGAAGCGGTGTCCAATTGAACATGGTGCAGTGTATAATGGAACATGGTACAGTGTCTAATGCAACAGGGTGCACTGTCTAATGGAACAGGGTGCAGTGTGTAATGGAACAGGGTGCAGTGTCTAATGGAACAGGGTGCAGTATCTAATGGAACAGGGAGTAGTGTCTAATGGAACAGTGTGCGGTGTCTAATGGAACAGGGTGCTGTGTCTAATGGAACATGGTGCAGTTTCTAATGGAAATGGGAGCAGTGTCTAATTGAACAGGGTGCAGTGTCTATTGGAACAGGGTGCAGTTTCTAATGTAACAGGGTGCAGTGTCTAAAGTAACAGGGAGTAGTGTCTAATGGAACAGGTTGCAGTGTCCAATGGAACAGGGTGCAGTGTATAATGGAACAGGGTGCAGAGTCTAATGGAACAGGGTGCAGTTTCTAATGGAAGAGGGTGCAGTGTCTAATGGAACAGGGAGTAGTGTCAAATGGAATAGGGTGCAGTGTCTAATGGAACATGGTGCAGTGTCTAATGTAACAGGGTGCATTTTCTAATGGAACAGTGTGCAGTGTCTAATGGAACAGGGTGCATTGTCTAATGGAACAGGTTGCAGTGTCTAATGGATCAAGGAGTAGTGTCTAATGTATAAGGGTGCAGTGTATAATGGAACAGGGTGCAGTGTCTAATGGAACAGGGTGCAGTGTCTAATGGAACAGGGAGTAGTATCTCATGTAACAGGGTGCAGTGTATAATGGAACAGGGTGCAGTGTCTAATGGAACAGGGTGCAGTGTCTAATGGAACAGGGTGCAGTGTCTAATGGAACAGGGTATAGTGTCTAATGTAACAGGGTGCAGTGTCAAATGTTACAGGGTGCAGTGTATAATGGAACAGGGTGCAGTGTCTAATGTAGCAGGCTGCAGTGTCTAATTGAACAATATGCATTGTCTGATTGAACAGGGTCATTGTATAGTGTAACATGGTTCAGTGTCTAATGTAACAGGGTGCAGTGTCAAATGGAACATGGTGCAGTGTCTAATGAAACAGGGTGCAGTGTCTAATGGAACATGGTACAGTGTCTAATGTAACAGGGTGCGGTGTCTAATAGAACATGGTGCAGTGGCTAATGTAACACGGTTCAGTGTCTAATGTAACAGGATGCAGTGTCTTATGTGACAGGGTGCAGTGTATAATGCAACAGGGTGCAGTGTCTAATGGAACACGGAGCAGTGTCTAATGGAACAGGGCGCAGTGTCTAATGTAACAAGGTGCAGTGTATAATGGAACAGGGTGTAGTGTCTAATGGAACAGGGTGCAGAGTCTAATGGAACATGGTGCAGTGTCTAATGGAACAGGGTGCAGTGTCTAATGGAACAGGGTGTAGTGTCTAGTGGAACAGGGTGCAGTGTCTAATGGAACAGGGTGTAGTGTCTAATTGAACGAGGAGCGGTTTCAAATGGAACAGGGTGCAGTGTATAATGGAACAGGGTGCAGTGTATAATGGAACAGGGTGGAGTGTCTAATGGAACAGTGTGCATTGTTTAATGGAACATTGTGCAGTGTCTAATGGAACAGGGTGCAGTTTCTAATGGAACAGGGTGCAGTGTCTAATGGAACATGCTGTAGTGTCTAATGGAACAGGGTGCAGTGTCTAATGTAACAGGGTGCAGTGTCTAATGGAGCACGTTGCAGTGTCTAATGGAACAGGTTGCAGTGTCCAATGGAACAGGGTGCGGTGTCTACTGGAACAGGGTGCGGTTTCTAATGGAACATGGTGCAGTGTCTTATAACACAGGATGCGGTGTCTAATAGAACAAGGAGCGGTGTCTAATAGAAGAGGATGCTGTGTCTAATGGAACAGGGGGCAGTGTCTAATGGAACAGGGTGCAGTGTCTAATGGAACACGGTGTAGTGTCTAATGGAACAGGCTGCAGTGTCAAATGGAACAAGGTGTAGTGTCTAATGGAACAGGGTGCAGTGTCAAATGGAACAAGGTGTAGTGTCTAATGGAACAGGGTGCAGTGTCTAATGGAACAGGGTGCAGTGTCTAATGGAACAGGGTGCAGTGTCAAATGGAACAGGGTGCAGTGTCTAATGGAACATGGTGCAGTGTCAAATGGAACAGGGTGTAGTGTCAAATGGAACAGTGTGCAGTGTCTAATGGGACAAGGTGCTGTGTCTAATGGAACAGGGTGCAGTGTCTAATGGAACAGGGTGCGGTATCTAATGGAACAAGGTGCTGTGTCTATTGGAACAGGGGGCAGTTTCTAATGGAACATGGTGCAGTGTCTAATGTAACAGGGTGCAGTTTCTAACGGAACATGGTGCAGTGTCTAATGGAACAGGGTGCAGTGCTTAATGGAACATTGTGCAGAGTCTAATGGAACAAGGTGCTGTGTCTAATGGAACATGGTGTAGTGTCTAATGGAACAGGGTGCAGTGTCTAATGGAACAGGGTGCAGTATCTAATGGAAAATGGTGCAGTGTCTAATTGAACGAGGAGCGGTGCCTAATGGAACAGGGTGCAGCGTACATTGGAACAGGGTGCAGTGTATAATGGAGCAGGGTGCAGTGTCTAATGCAACAGGGTGCAGTGTCTAATGGAACATGGTGCAGTGTCTAATGGAAAAGGGTGCAGTGTCTAATGGAAGAGGGTGTAGTGTCTAATGGAAATGGCTGCAGTGTCTAATGGAACATGGTACAGTGTCTAATGGAACATGGTGTAGTGTCTAATGGAACAGGGTGCAGTGTCTAATGGAACAGGGTGCAGTATCTAATGGAACAGGGAGTAGTGTCTAATGGAACATGGTGCAGAGTCTCATGGAAAAGGGTACTGAGTCTAATAGAAGATGGTGCAGTGTCTAATGAAACAGGGTGCAGTGTCAAATGGAACAAGGAGCGGTGTCTAATGGAACAGGGTGTAGTGTCTAATGGAACATGGTGCAGTGTCTAATATAACAGGGTGCTGTGTCTAATGTAACAGGGTGTAGTGTCTAATGGAACAGGATGCGTTGTCTAATAGAACAGGATTCGGTGTCTAATTGAACAGGGTGCATTGTCTAATGGAACAGGGTGTAGTGTATAATGTAACAGGGTGCAGTGTCTAATGGAACAGGAAGCGTTGTCTAATTGAACAGGAAGCGGTGTCTAATTGAACATGGTGCTGTGTATAATGGAACATGGTACAGTGTCTAATGCAACAGGGTGCACTGTCTAATGGAACAGGGTGCAGTGTGTAATGGAACAGGGTGCAGTGTCTAATGGAACAGGGTGCAGTATCTAATGGAACAGGGAGTAGTGTTTAATGGAACAGTGTGCGGTGTCTAATGGAACAGGGTGCTGTGTCTAATGGAACATGGTGCAGTTTCTAATGGAAATGGGAGCAGTGTCTAATTGAACAGGGTGCAGTGTCTATTGGAACAGGGTGCAGTGTCTAAAGTAACAGGGAGTAGTGTCTAATGGAACAGGTTGCAGTGTCCAATGGAACAGGGTGCAGTGTCCAATGGAACAGGGTGCACTGTATAATGGAACAGGGTGCAGAGTCTAATGGAACAGGGTGCAGTTTCTAATGGAAGAGGGTGCAGTGTCTAATGGAACAGGGAGTAGTGTCAAATGGAATAGGGTGCAGTGTCTAATGGAACATGGTGCAGTGTCTAATGTAACAGGGTGCATTTTCTAATGGAACAGTGTGCAGTGTCTAATGGAACAGGGTGCATTGTCTAATGGAACAGGTTGCAGTGTCTAATGGATCAAGGAGTAGTGTCTAATGTATAAGGGTGCAGTGTATAATGGAACAGGGTGCAGTGTCTAATGGAACAGGGTGCAGTGTCTAATGGAACAGGGAGTAGTGTCTCATGTAACAGGGTGCAGTGTCTAATGGAACAGGGTGCAGTGTCTAATGGAACAGGGTGCAGTGTCTAATGGAACAGGGTGCAGTGTCTAATGGAACAGGGTATAGTGTCTAATGTAACAGGGTGCAGTGTCTAATGTTACAGGGTGCAGTGTATAATGGAACAGGGTGCAGTGTCTAATGTAGCAGGCTGCAGTGTCTAATTGAACAATATGCATTGTCTGATTGAACAGGGTCATTGTATAGTGTAACATGATTCAGTGTCTAATGTAACAGGGTGAAGTGTCAAATGGAACATGGTGCAGTGTCTAATGAAACAGGGTGCGGTGTCTAATAGAACATGGTGCAGTGGCTAATGTAACACGGTTCAGTGTCTAATGTAACAGGATGCAGTGTCTTATGTGACAGGGTGCAGTGTATAATGCAACAGGGTGCAGTGTCTAATGGAACACGGAGCAGTGTCTAATGGAACAGGGCGCAGTGTCTAATGTAACAAGGTGCAGTGTATAATGGAACAGGGTGTAGTGTCTAATGGAACAGGGTGCAGTGTCTAATGGAACAGGGTGCAGTGTCTAATGGAACAGGGTGCAGTGTCTAATGGAACAGGGTGTAGTGTCTAGTGGAACAGGGTGCAGTGTCTAATGGAACAGGGAGTAGTGTCTAATTGAACGAGGAGCGGTTTCAAATGGAACAGGGTGCAGTGTATAATGGAACAGGGTGCAGTGTATAATGGAACAGGGTGGAGTTTCTAATGGAACAGTGTGCAGTGTTTAATGGAACATTGTGCAGTGTCTAATGGAACAGGGTGCAGTTTCTAATGGAACAGGGTGCAGTGTCTAATGGAACATGCTGTAGTGTCTAATGGAACAGGGTGCAGTGTCTAATGTAACAGGGTGCAGTGTCTAATGGAGCACGTTGCAGTGTCTAATGGAACAGGTTGCAGTGTCCAATGGAACAGGGTGCGGTGTCTACTGGAACAGGGTGCGGTTTCTAATGGAACATGGTGCAGTGTCTTATAACACAGGATGCGGTGTCTAATAGAACAAGGAGCGGTGTCTAATAGAAGAGGATGCTGTGTCTAATGGAACAGGGGGCAGTGTCTAATGGAACAGGGTGCAGTGTCTAATGGAACACGGTGTAGTGTCTAATGGAACAGGCTGCAGTGTCAAATGGAACAAGGTGTAGTGTCTAATGGAACATGGTGCAGTGTCAAATGGAACAAGGTGTAGTGTCTAATGGAACAGGGTGCAGTGTCTAATGGAACAGGGTGCAGTGTCTAATGGAACAGGGTGCTGTGTCTAATGGAACAGGGTGCAGTGTCTAATGGAACATGGTGCAGTGTCAAATGGAACAGGGTGTAGTGTCAAATGGAACAGTGTGCAGTGTCTAATGGGACAAGGTGCTGTGTCTAATGGAACAGGGTGCAGTGTCTAATGCAACAGGGTGCGGTGTATAATGGAACAAGGTGCTGTGTCTATTGGAACAGGGGGCAGTTTCTAATGGAACATGGTGCAGTGTCTAATGTAACAGGGTGCAGTTTCTAACGGAACATGGTGCAGTGTCTAATGGAACAGGGTGTAGTGTCTAATGGAACAGGGTGCTGTGTCTAATGGAACATGGTGTAGTGTCTAATGGAACAGGGTGCAGTGTCTAATGGAACAGGGTGCAGTATCTAATGGAAAATGGTGCAGTGTCTAATTGAACGAGGAGCGGTGCCTAATGGAACAGGGTGCAGCGTACAATGGAACAGGGTGCAGTGTATAATGGAGCAGGGTGCAGTGTCTAATGCAACAGGGTGCAGTGTCTAATGGAACATGGTGCAGTGTCTAATGGAAAAGGGTGCAGTGTCTAATGGAAGAGGGTGCAGTGTCTAATGGAAGAGGGTGTAGTGTCTAATGGAAATGGCTGCAGTGTCTAATGGAACATGGTACAGTGTCTAATGGAACATGGTGTAGTGTCTAATGGAAGAGGGTGTAGTGTCTAATGGAACAGGGTGCGGTGTCAAATGGAACATGGTGCAGTGTATAATGGAACAGGGTGCAGTGTCTAATGCAACAGGGTGCAGTGTCTAATGGAACATGGTGCAGTGTCTAATGGAAAAGGGTGCAGTGTCTAATGGAAGAGGGTGTAGTGTCTAATGGAAATGGCTGCAGTGTCTAATGGAACATGGTACAGTGTCTAATGGAACAGGGTGTAATGTCTAATGGAACATGGTGTAGTGTCTAATGGAACAGGGTGTAGTGTCTAATGGAACAGGGTTTACTTTCTAATGGAACAGGGTGTAGTGTCTAATGCAACAGGGTGTAGTGTCTAATGGAACAGGGTGTAGTGTCTAATGGAACAGGGTGTAGTGTCTAATGGAACATGGTGTAGTGTCTAATGGAACAGGGTGTAGTCTGTAATGGAACAGGGTCTAGTGTCTAATGGAACAGGGTCTAGTGTCTAATGGAACAGGGTGTAGTGTCTAATGGAACAGGGTGCGGTGTCAAATGGAACATGGTGCAGTGTATAATGGACAGGGTGCAGTGTCTAATGCAACAGGGTGCAGTGTTTAATGGAACATGGTGCAGTGTCTAATGGAAAAGGGTGCAGTGTCTAATGGAAGAGGGTGTAGTGTCTAATGGAAATGGCTGCAGTGTCTAATGGAACATGGTACAGTGTCTAATGGAACAGGGTGTAATGTCTAATGGAACATGGTGTAGTGTCTAATGGAACAGGGTGTAGTGTCTAATGGAACAGGGTTTAGTTTCTAATGGAACAGGGTGTAGTGTCTAATGGAACACGGTGTAGTGTCTTTTGGAACATGGTGTAGTGTCTAATGGAACATGGTGTAGTGTCTAATGGAACAGGGTGTAGTCTGTAATGGAACAGGGTCTAGTGTCTAATGGAACAGGGTCTAGTATCTAATGGAACAGGGTGTAGTGTCTAATGGAACAGGTTGTAGTGTCTAATGGAACAGGGTTTAGTTTCTAATGGAACAGGGTGCAGTGTCTAATGGAACAGGGTGCCGTGTCATAAGGAATTGGGAGCAGTGTCTAATGGAACACGGTGTAGTGTCTAATGGAACAGGGTGTAGTGTCTAATGGAACAGGGTGCAGTGTCTAATGGAACAGGGTGCAGTTTTCAAATGGAACAGGCTGCAGTGTCAAATGGAACAGGGTGCAGTGAGTAATCGAACAGTGTGCAGTGTCTATTGGAACAGGGTGCATTGTCTATTGGAACAAGCTGTGGCGTCTAATGGAACAGTGTGCGGTGTCTAATGGAAGAGGACTCTATGTCAAATGGAGCATGGAGCAGTGTCTTATAAAACAGGATGCGGTGTCTAATAAAACAAGGAGCGGTGTCTAATTGAAGAGGATGCTGTGTCTAATGGAACAGGGTGCAGTGTCTAATGGAACATGGTGCTGTGTCTAATGGAACATGGAGTAGTGTACAATGGAACAGGGTGTAGTGTCTAATGGAGCAGGGTGCAGTGTCTAATGGGACATGGTGCAGTGTCTAATGGAACAGGGTGCGGTTTCTAATGGAACAAGGTGCTGTGTCTAATGGAACAGGGTGCAGTGTCTAATGGAACAAGGTGCTGTGTCTAATGGAACAAGGTACTGTGTCTAATGGAAAAGGGTGCAGTCTAATGGAACTTGGTGCAGTGTCTAAAGGAACAGGGTGCGGTTTGTACTGGAACAGGATGTAGTGTCTAATGGAACAGGGTGTAGTGTCTAATGGAACAGGTTGCAGTGTCTAATGGAACAGGGCGCAGTGTCTAATGGAACAGGGTGTAGTATCTAATGGAACAGGGTGCGGTGTCTAATTCAATAAGGTGCTGTGTCTAATGGAACAGGGTGCAGTGTCTAATGGAATAGGGTGCAGTGTCTAATGGAACATGGTGCAGTGTCTAATGGAACAGGGTGCAGTGTCTAATGGAACAGGGTGCAGCGTCTAATGGAACAGGGTGTGGTGTCTAATGAAACAGGGTGCAGTTTCTAATGGAACAGGGTGCAGTGTCTAATGTAACAGGGTGCAGTGTCCAATGGAAAAGGGTGCAGTTTCTAATGGAACAGGGTGCAGTGTCTAATGGAACAGGCTGCAGTGACCAATGGAACAGGGTGTAGTGTATAATCGAAGAGGGTGCCGTGTCTAACGGAACAGGGTGCAGTGTCTAATGTAACAGGGTGCAGTGTCTATTGGAACAGGATGCGGTATCCAATGGAACAGTGTGGGGAGTCTAATGGAACATGGTGGAGTGTGTAATGTAACAGGGTGCAGTGTCTAATGGAACAGGGTGCAGTGTCTATTGGAACAGGGTGCAGTTTCTAATGTAACAGGGTGCAGTGTCTAAAGTAACAGGGAGTAGTGTCTAATGGAACAGGTTGCAGTGTCCAATGGAACAGGGTGCAGTGTATAATGGAACAGGGTGCAGAGTCTAATGGAACAGGGTGCAGTTTCTAATGGAAGAGGGTGCAGTGTCTAATGGAACAGGGAGTAGTGTCAATTGAAATAGGGTGCAGTGTCTAATGGAACATGGTGCAGTGTCTAATGTAACAGGGTGCATTTTCTAATGGAACAGTGTGCAGTGTCTAATGGAACAGGGTGCATTGTCTAATGGAACAGGTTGCAGTGTCTAATGGATCAAGGAGTAGTGTCTAATGTATAAGGGTGCAGTGTATAATGGAACAGGGTGCAGTGTCTAATGGAACAGGGTGCAGTGTCTAATGGAACAGGGAGTAGTGTCTCATGTAACAGGGTGCAGTGTATAATGGAACAGGGTGCAGTGTCTAATGGAACAGGGTGCAGTGTCTAATGGAACAGGGTGCAGTGTCTAATGGAACAGGGTATAGTGTCTAATGTAACAGGGTGCAGTGTCTAATGTTACAGGGTGCAGTGTATAATGGAACAGGGTGCAGTGTCTAATGTAGCTGGCTGCAGTGTCTAATTGAACAATATGCATTGTCTGATTGAACAGGGTGCATTGTATAGTGTAACATGGTGCAGTGTCTAATGTAACAGGGTGCAGTGTCAAATGGAACAGGGTGCAGTGTCTAATGAAACAGGGTGCAGTGTCTAATGGAACATGGTACAGTGTCTAATGTAACAGGGTGCGGTGTCTAATAGAACATGGTGCAGTGGCTAATGTAACACGGTTCAGTGTCTAATGTAACAGGATGCAGTGTCTTATGTGACAGGGTGCAGTGTATGATGCAACAGGGTGCAGTGTCTAATGGAACACGGAGCAGTGTCTAATGGAACAGGGCGCAGTGTCTAATGTAACAAGGTGCAGTGTATAATGGAACAGGGTGTAGTGTCTAATGGAACAGGGTGTAGTGTCTAATGGAACAGGGTGCAGTGTCTAATGGAACAGGGTGCAGTGTCTAATGGAACAGGGTGTAGTGTCTAGTGGAACAGGGTGCAGTGTCTAATGGAACAGGGTGTAGTGTCTAATTGAACGAGGAGCGGTTTCAAATGGAACAGGGTGCAGTGTATAATGGAACAGGGTGCAGTGTATAATGGAACAGGGTGGAGTGTCTAATGGAACAGTGTGCAGTGTTTAATGGAACATTGTGCAGTGTCTAATGGAACAGGGTGCAGTTTCTAATGGAACAGGGTGCAGTGTCTAATGGAACATGCTGTAGTGTCTAATGGAACAGGGTGCAGTGTCTAATGTAACAGGGTGCGGTGTCTACTGGAACAGGGTGCGGTTTCTAATGGAACACGTTGCAGTGTCTAATGGAACAGGTTGCAGTGTCCAATGGAACAGGGTGCGGTGTCTAATGGAACAGGGTGCAGTGTCTAATGGAACATGGTGCAGTGTCTTATAACACAGGATGCGGTGTCTAATAGAACAAGGAGCGGTGTCTAATAGAAGAGGATGCTGTGTCTAATGGAACAGGGGGCAGTGTCTAATGGAACAGGGTGCAGTGTCTAATGGAACACGGTGTAGTGTCTAATGGAACAGGCTGCAGTGTCAAATGGAACAAGGTGTAGTGTCTAATGGAACAGGGTGCAGTGTCTAATGGAACAGGGTGCAGTGTCTAATGGAACAGGGTGCTGTGTCTAATGGAACAGGGTGCAGTGTCTAATGGAAAAGGGTGCAGTGTCTAATGGAACAGGGTGCAGTGTCTAATTAAACGGGATGCGGTTTCTACTATAACAAGGAGCGGTGTCTAATAGAAGTGGATGCTGTGTCTAATGGAACAGGGTGCTGTGTCAAATGGAACATGTTGCTGTGTCTAATGGAACAGGGTGCAGTGTCAAATGGAACATGGTGCAGTGTCTAATGAAACAGGGTGCAGTGTCTAATGGAACATGGTACAGTGTCTAATGTAACAGGGTGCGGTGTCTAATAGAACATGGTGCAGTGGCTAATGTAACACGGTTCAGTGTCTAATGTAACAGGATGCAGTGTCTTATGTGACAGGGTGCAGTGTATAATGCAACAGGGTGCAGTGTCTAATGGAACACGGAGCAGTGTCTAATGGAACAGGGCGCAGTGTCTAATGTAACAAGGTGCAGTGTATAATGGAACAGGGTGCAGTGTATAATGGAACAGGGTGCAGTGTATAATGGAACAGGGTGGAGTGTCTAATGGAACAGTGTGCAGTGTTTAATGGAACATTGTGCAGTGTCTAATGGAACAGGGTGCAGTTTCTAATGGAACAGGGTGCAGTGTCTAATGGAACATGCTGTAGTGTCTAATGGAACAGGGTGCAGTGTCTAATGTAACAGGGTGCAGTGTCTAATGGAACAGGTTGCAGTGTCCAATGGAACAGGGTGCGGTGTCTACTGGAACAGGGTGCGGTTTCTAATGGAACATGGTGCAGTGTCTTATAACCCAGGATGCAGTGTCTAATAGAACAAGGAGCGGTGTCTAATAGAAGAGGATGCTGTGTCTAATGGAACAGGGGGCAGTGTCTAATGGAACAGGGTGCAGTGTCTAATGGAACACGGTGTAGTGTCTAATGGAAAAGGCTGCAGTGTCAAATGGAACAAGGTGTAGTGTCTAATGGAACAGGGTGCAGTGTCTAATGGAACAGGGTGCAGTGTCTAATGGAACAGGGTGCTGTGTCTAATGGAACAGGGTGCAGTGTCTAATGGAACAGGGTGCAGTGTCAAATGGAACAGGGTGTAGTGTCAAATGGAACAGTGTGCAGTGTCTAATGGGACAAGGTGCTGTGTCTAATGGAACAGGGTGCAGTGTCTAATGGAACAGGGTGCGGTGTCTAATGGAACAAGGTGCTGTGTCTATTGGAACAGGGGGCAGTTTCTAATGGAACATGGTGCAGTGTCTAATGTAACAGGGTGCAGTTTCTAACGGAACATGGTGCAGTGTCTAATGGAACAGGGTGTAGTGTCTAATGGAACAGGCTGCAGTGTCTAATGGAAGAGGGTGTAGTGTCTAATGGAAATGGCTGCAGTGTCTAATGGAACATGGTACAGTGTCTAATGGAACAGGGTGCAGCGTCTAATGGAACAGGGTGCAGTATCTAATGGAAAATGGTGCAGTGTCTAATTGAACGAGGAGCGGTGCCTAATGGAACAGGGTGCAGCGTACAATGGAACAGGGTGCAGTGTATAATGGAGCAGGGTGCAGTGTCTAATGCAACAGGGTGCAGTGTCTAATGGAACATGGTGCAGTGTCTAATGGAAAAGGGTGCAGTGTCTAATGGAAGAGGGTGTAGTGTCTAATGGAAATGGCTGCAGTGTCTAATGGAACATGGTACAGTGTCTAATGGAACATGGTGTAGTGTCTAATGGAACAGGGTGTAGTGTCTAATGGAACAGGGTGCGGTGTCAAATGGAACATGGTGCAGTGTATAATGGAACAGGGTGCAGTGTCTAATTCAACAGGGTGCAGTGTCTAATGGAACATGGTGCAGTGTGTAATGTAACAGGGTGCAGTGTCTAATGGAACACGTTGCAGTGTCTAATGGAACAGGTTGCAGTGTCCAATGGAACAGGGTGCGGTGTCTACTGGAACAGGGTGCGGTTTCTAATGGAACATGGTGCAGTGTCTTATAACACAGGATGCGGTGTCTAATAGAACAAGGAGCGGTGTCTAATAGAAGAGGATGCTGTGTCTAATGGAACAGGGGGCAGTGTCTAATGGAACAGGGTGCAGTGTCTAATGGAACACGGTGTAGTGTCTAATGGAACAGGCTGCAGTGTCAAATGGAACAAGGTGTAGTGTCTAATGGAACAGGGTGCAGTGTCTAATGGAACAGGGTGCAGTGTCTAATGGAACAGGGTGCTGTGTCTAATGGAACAGGGTGCAGTGTCTAATGGAAAAGGGTGCAGTGTCTAATGGAACAGGGTGCAGTGTCTAATTAAACAGGATGCGGTTTCTACTATAACAAGGAGCGGTGTCTAATAGAAGTGGATGCTGTGTGTAATGGAACAGGGTGCTGTGTCAAATGGAACATGTTGCTGTGTCTAATGGAACAGGGTGCAGTGTCAAATGGAACATGGTGCAGTGTCTAATGAAACAGGGTGCAGTGTCTAATGGAACATGGTACAGTGTCTAATGTAACAGGGTGCGGTGTCTAATAGAACATGGTGCAGTGGCTAATGTAACACGGTTCAGTGTCTAATGTAACAGGATGCAGTGTCTTATGTGACAGGGTGCAGTGTATAATGCAACAGGGTGCAGTGTCTAATGGAACACGGAGCAGTGTCTAATGGAGCAGGGCGCAGTGTCTAATGTAACAAGGTGCAGTGTATAATGGAACAGGGTGCAGTGTATAATGGAACAGGGTGCAGTGTATAATGGAACAGGGTGGAGTGTCTAATGGAACAGTGTGCAGTGTTTAATGGAACATTGTGCAGTGTCTAATGGAACAGGGTGCAGTTTCTAATGGAACAGGGTGCAGTGTCTAATGGAACATGCTGTAGTGTCTAATGGAACAGGGTGCAGTGTCTAATGTAACAGGGTGCAGTGTCTAATGGAACACGTTGCAGTGTCTAATGGAACAGGTTGCAGTGTCCAATGGAACAGGGTGCGGTGTCTACTGGAACAGGGTGCGGTTTCTAATGGAACATGGTGCAGTGTCTTATAACACAGGATGCGGTGTCTAATAGAACAAGGAGCGGTGTCTAATAGAAGAGGATGCTGTGTCTAATGGAACAGGGGGCAGTGTCTAATGGAACAGGGTGCAGTGTCTAATGGAACACGGTGTAGTGTCTAATGGAACAGGCTGCAGTGTCAAATGGAACAAGGTGTAGTGTCTAATGGAACAGGGTGCAGTGTCTAATGGAACAGGGTGCAGTGTCTAATGGAACAGGGTGCTGTGTCTAATGGAACAGGGTGCAGTGTCTAATGGAACAGGGTGCAGTGTCAAATGGAACAGGGTGTAGTGTCAAATGGAACAGTGTGCAGTGTCTAATGGGACAAGGTGCTGTGTCTAATGGAACAGGGTGCAGTGTCTAATGGAACAGGGTGCGGTGTCTAATGGAACAAGGTGCTGTGTCTATTGGAACAGGGGGCAGTTTCTAATGGAACATGGTGCAGTGTCTAATGTAACAGGGTGCAGTTTCTAACGGAACATGGTGCAGTGTCTAATGGAACAGGGTGCAGTGCTTAATGGAACAT
Source organism: Cetorhinus maximus (assembly GCF_964194155.1). Taxonomy (NCBI): domain Eukaryota; kingdom Metazoa; phylum Chordata; class Chondrichthyes; order Lamniformes; family Cetorhinidae; genus Cetorhinus; species Cetorhinus maximus. The sequence continues at coordinate 265,576 of NW_027596180.1, read as the reverse complement.
TGTGCAGAGTCTAATGGAACAAGGTGCTGTGTCTAATGGAACATGGTGTAGTGTCTAATGGAACAGGGTGCAGTGTCTAATGGAACAGGGTGCAGTATCTAATGGAAAATGGTGCAGTGTCTAATTGAACGAGGAGCGGTGCCTAATGGAACAGGGTGCAGCGAACAATGGAACAGGGTGCAGTGTATAATGGAGCAGGGTGCAGTGTCTAATGCAACAGGGTGCAGTGTCTAATGGAACATGGTGCAGTGTCTAATGGAAAAGGGTGCAGTGTCTAATGGAAGAGGGTGTAGTGTCTAATGGAAATGGCTGCAGTGTCTAATGGAACATGGTACAGTGTCTAATGGAACATGGTGTAGTGTCTAATGGAACAGGGTGTAGTGTCTAATGGAACAGGGTGCGGTGTCAAATGGAACATGGTGCAGTGTATAATGGAACAGGGTGCAGTGTCTAATTCAACAGGGTGCAGTGTCTAATGGAACATGGTGCAGTGTCTAATGGAAAAGGGTGCAGTGTCTAATGGAACAGGATGCGGTATCCAATGGAACAGGGTGCGGAGTCTAATGGAATTTGGTGCAGTGTGTAATGTAACAGGGTGCAGTGTCTAATGGAACATGGTGCAGTGTCTAATGGAACAGGGTACGGAGTCTAATAGAAGATGGTGCAGTTTCTAATGTAAGAGGGTGCAGTGTCTATTGGAACATGGTGCAGTGTTTAATGGAACAGGATGCGGTGTCTAATGGAGCAGGGTGTAGTGTCTAATGGAACATGGTGCAGTGTCTAATATAACAGGGTACAGTGTCTAATGGAACAGGATGCGTTGTCTAATTGAACAGGATGCGGTGTGTAATTGAACATGGTGCAGTGTATAATGGAACATGGTGCAGTGTCTAATGGAACATGCTGTAGTGTCTAATGGAACAGGGTGCAGTGCCTAAGGGAACAGGGTGCGGTGTCTAATTAAACAGGGTGCGGTTTCTAATGGAAAAGGGTGCAGTGTCAAATGGAACAGGGTGTAGTGTGTAATGGAACATGGTGCAGTGTCTAATGGACCAGGGTGCAGTGTCTAATGGAACATGGTGCGGTGTCTAATGGAACAGGGTGTAGTGTCTAATGGAACATGGTGTAGTTTCTAATGGAACAGGGTGCAGTGTCTAATGGAACATGGTGCAGTGTCTAACGGAACATGGTGTTGTGTCTAATGGAATAGTGTGCAGTGTCTAATGGAACAGGGTGTAGTGTCTAACGGAACAGGGTGCAGTGTCTAATGGAACAGGGTGTAGTGTCTAATGGAACAGGGTGCAGTGTCTAATGGAACTGGGTGCAGTGTCTAATACATGGTGCAGTTTCTAATGGAACAGCGTACAGTGACCAATGGAACAGGGTGTAGTGTATAATGGAAGAGGGTGCAGTGTCTAATGGAACAGGGTGCAGTGTCTAATGTTACAGGGTGCAGTGTCTAATGTAACAGGGTGCAGTGTATAATGGAACAGGGTGCAGTGTCTAATGTAACAAGGTGTTGTGTCTAATGGAACATGGTGCAGTGTCTAATGTAACAGGGTGCAGTGTATAATGGAACAGGGTGCAGTGTCTAACTGAACAGGATGCGGTGTCTAATTGAACAGGGTGCAGTGTATAATGGAACATGATGCAGTGTCTAATGTAACAGGGTGCAGTGTCTAATGGAACAGCGTGCGGTGTCTAATGGAACAGGGTGCAGTGTCCAATGGAACAGGGTGCAGTGTCTATTGGAAAAGGGTGCAGTGCCGAATGGAAAAGGGTGCGGTGTCTAATGGAACAGGGTGCAGTGTCTAATGGAACAGTGTGTAGTGTCTAATGGAACAGGGTGCAGTGTCTAATGGAACGGGGTGTAGTGTCTAATGGAACAGGGTGCAGTGTCTAATGGAACAGGGTGCAGTGTCTAATGGAACAAGGAGAGGTGTCTAATAGAACATGGTGCAGTGTCTAATGTAACAGGGTGCAGTCTCTAATGTAACAGTGTACAGTGTCTAATGGAACAGGGTGCAGTGTCTATTGGAACAAGGTGCGGTGTCTAATGGAACAGGGTGCAGTGTCTAATGGAACAGGGTGCGGTGTCTAATAGAACATGGTGCAGTGTCTAATGTATCAGTGTACAGTGTCTAATGGAACTGGGTGCTATGTCTATTGGAACAACGTACGGTGTCTAATGGAACAGTGTGCGGTTTGTAATGGAAGAGGATGCTGTGTCTAATGGAACATGGTGCTGTGTCTAATGGAACATGGTGCTGTATCTAATGGAACATGGTTTAGTGTATAATGGAACAGGGTGTATTGTCTAATGGAGCAGGATGCAGTGTCTAATGGAACAGTTTGCAGTCTCTAATCGAACATGGTGCAGTGTCTAATGGAACAGGGGGCGGTTTCTAATGGAACAAGGTGCTGTGTCTAATGGAACAGGGTGCAGTATCTAATGGAACAGGGTGCGGTGTCTAATGGAACAGGGTGCAGTGTCTAATGGAACAGGGTGCAGTGTCTAATGGAACAGGGTGCTGTATTTAATGGAACAGGGGGCAGTGTCTAATGGAACATGGTGCAGTGTCTAATGGAACAAGGTGCTGTGTCTAATGGTACAGGGTGCAGTGTCTAATGGAACAGGGTGCAGTGTCTAATGGAACAGGGTGCAGTGTCTAATGGATCACGGTGCAGTGTCTAATGGAACAGGGTGCAGTTTCTAATGGTACATGGTGCAGTGTCTAATGGAACAGGGTGCTGTGACTAATTGATAATGGTGTAGTGTCTAATGAATCATGGTGCTGTGTCTAATTGACCAGGGTGCAGTGTATAATGGAACAGGGTGCGGTGAATAATGGAACAGGGTGCGGTGTCTAATGGAACATGGTACAGTGTCTAATGTAACAGGGTGCAGTGTTTAATGTAACAGGGTGCAGTGTCTAATGTAAAAGTGTGCAGTGTCTAATGGAACAGGGTGCAGTGTCTAATGGAACAGGGTGCAGAGTCTAATGGAACAGGGTGCAGTGTCTAATGGAACAGGGTGCAGTGTCTAATGGAACATGGTGCAGAGTCTAATGGAACAGGGTGCAGTGTCTAATGGAACAGGGTGCAGTGTCTAATGGAACATGATGTAGTGTCTAATGGAACAGTGCGCAGTGTCTAATGGAACATGGTGCAGTGTCTAATGGAACAGGGTGCAATGTCTAATGGAACAGGGTGCAGTGTCTAATGGAACATGCTGTAGTGTCTAATGGAACAGGGTGCAGTGTCTAATGGAACAGGGTGCAGTGTCTAATGGAACAGGGTGCAGTGTCTAATGGAACAGGGTGCAGTGTCGAATGGAACAGGGGACAGTGTCTAACGGAGCAGGGTGCAGTGTCTAATGGAACAGGGTGCAGTGTCTAATGGAACAGGGTATAGTGTCTAATGTAACAGGGTGCAGTGTCTAATGTTACAGGGTGCAGTGTATAATGGAACAGGGTGCAGTGTCTAATGTAGCTGGCTGCAGTGTCTAATTGAACAATATGCATTGTCTGATTGAACAGGGTGCATTGTATAGTGTAACATGGTGCAGTGTCTAATGTAACAGGGTGCAGTGTCAAATGGAACATGGTGCAGTGTCTAATGAAACAGGGTGCAGTGTCTAATGGAACATGGTACAGTGTCTAATGTAACAGGGTGCGGTGTCTAATAGAACATGGTGCAGTGGCTAATGTAACACGGTTCAGTGTCTAATGTAACAGGATGCAGTGTCTTATGTGACAGGGTGCAGTGTATAATGCAACAGGGTGCAGTGTCTAATGGAACACGGAGCAGTGTCTAATGGAACAGGGCGCAGTGTCTAATGGAACAAGGTGCAGTGTATAATGGAACAGGGTGTAGTGTCTAATGGAACAGGGTGCAGTGTCTAATGGAACAGGGTGCAGTGTCTAATGGAACAGGGTGCAGTGTCTAATGGAACAGGGTGTAGTGTCTAGTGGAACAGGGTGCAGTGTCTAATGGAACAGGGTGTAGTGTCTAATTGAACGAGGAGCGGTTTCAAATGGAACAGGGTGCAGTGTATAATGGAACAGGGTGCAGTGTATAATGGAACAGGGTGGAGTGTCTAATGGAACAGTGTGCAGTGTTTAATGGAACATTGTGCAGTGTCTAATGGAACAGGGTGCAGTTTCTAATGGAACAGGGTGCAGTGTCTAATGGAACATGCTGTAGTGTCTAATGGAACAGGGTGCAGTGTCTAATGTAACAGGGTGCAGTGTCTAATGGAACACGTTGCAGTGTCTAATGGAACAGGTTGCAGTGTCCAATGGAACAGGGTGCGGTGTCTACTGGAACAGGGTGCGGTTTCTAATGGAACATGGTGCAGTGTCTTATAACACAGGATGCGGTGTCTAATAGAACAAGGAGCGGTGTCTAATAGAAGAGGATGCTGTGTCTAATGGAACAGGGGGCAGTGTCTAATGGAACAGGGTGCAGTGTCTAATGGAACACGGTGTAGTGTCTAATGGAACAGGCTGCAGTGTCAAATGGAACAAGGTGTAGTGTCTAATGGAACAGGGTGCAGTGTCTAATGGAACAGGGTGCAGTGTCTAATGGAACAGGGTGCTGTGTCTAATGGAACAGGGTGCAGTGTCTAATGGAAAAGGGTGCAGTGTCTAATGGAACAGGGTGCAGTGTCTAATTAAACAGGATGCGGTTTCTACTATAACAAGGAGCGGTGTCTAATAGAAGTGGATGCTGTGTGTAATGGAACAGGGTGCTGTGTCAAATGGAACATGTTGCTGTGTCTAATGGAACAGGGTGCAGTGTCAAATGGAACATGGTGCAGTGTCTAATGAAACAGGGTGCAGTGTCTAATGGAACATGGTACAGTGTCTAATGTAACAGGGTGCGGTGTCTAATAGAACATGGTGCAGTGGCTAATGTAACACGGTTCAGTGTCTAATGTAACAGGATGCAGTGTCTTATGTGACAGGGTGCAGTGTATAATGCAACAGGGTGCAGTGTCTAATGGAACACGGAGCAGTGTCTAATGGAGCAGGGCGCAGTGTCTAATGTAACAAGGTGCAGTGTATAATGGAACAGGGTGCAGTGTATAATGGAACAGGGTGCAGTGTATAATGGAACAGGGTGGAGTGTCTAATGGAACAGTGTGCAGTGTTTAATGGAACATTGTGCAGTGTCTAATGGAACAGGGTGCAGTTTCTAATGGAACAGGGTGCAGTGTCTAATGGAACATGCTGTAGTGTCTAATGGAACAGGGTGCAGTGTCTAATGTAACAGGGTGCAGTGTCTAATGGAACACGTTGCAGTGTCTAATGGAACAGGTTGCAGTGTCCAATGGAACAGGGTGCGGTGTCTACTGGAACAGGGTGCGGTTTCTAATGGAACATGGTGCAGTGTCTTATAACACAGGATGCGGTGTCTAATAGAACAAGGAGCGGTGTCTAATAGAAGAGGATGCTGTGTCTAATGGAACAGGGGGCAGTGTCTAATGGAACAGGGTGCAGTGTCTAATGGAACACGGTGTAGTGTCTAATGGAACAGGCTGCAGTGTCAAATGGAACAAGGTGTAGTGTCTAATGGAACAGGGTGCAGTGTCTAATGGAACAGGGTGCAGTGTCTAATGGAACAGGGTGCTGTGTCTAATGGAACAGGGTGCAGTGTCTAATGGAACATGGTGCAGTGTCTAATGTAACAGGGTGCAGTGTCAAATGGAACATGGTGCAGTGTCTAATGAAACAGGGTGCAGTGTCTAATGGAACATGGTACAGTGTCTAATGTAACAGGGTGCGGTGTCTAATAGAACATGGTGCAGTGGCTAATGTAACACGGTTCAGTGTCTAATGTAACAGGATGCAGTGTCTTATGTGACAGGGTGCAGTGTATAATGCAACAGGGTGCAGTGTCTAATGGAACACGGAGCAGTGTCTAATGGAACAGGGCGCAGTGTCTAATGGAACAAGGTGCAGTGTATAATGGAACAGGGTGTAGTGTCTAATGGAACAGGGTGCAGTGTCTAATGGAACAGGGTGCAGTGTCTAATGGAACAGGGTGCAGTGTCTAATGGAACAGGGTGTAGTGTCTAGTGGAACAGGGTGCAGTGTCTAATGGAACAGGGTGTAGTGTCTAATTGAACGAGGAGCGGTTTCAAATGGAACAGGGTGCAGTGTATAATGGAACAGGGTGCAGTGTATAATGGAACATTGTGCAGTGTCTAATGGAACAGGGTGCAGTTTCTAATGGAACAGGGTGCAGTGTCTAATGGAACATGCTGTAGTGTCTAATGGAACAGGGTGCAGTGTGTAATGTAACAGGGTGCAGTGTCTAATGGAACACGTTGCAGTGTCTAATGGAACAGGTTGCAGTGTCCAATGGAACAGGGTGCGGTGTCTACTGGAACAGGGTGCGGTTTCTAATGGAACATGGTGCAGTGTCTTATAACACAGGATGCGGTGTCTAATAGAACAAGGAGCGGTGTCTAATAGAAGAGGATGCTGTGTCTAATGGAACAGGGGGCAGTGTCTAATGGAACAGGGTGCAGTGTCTAATGGAACACGGTGTAGTGTCTAATGGAACAGGCTGCAGTGTCAAATGGAACAAGGTGTAGTGTCTAATGGAACAGGGTGCAGTGTCTAATGGAACAGGGTGCAGTGTCTAATGGAACAGGGTGCTGTGTCTAATGGAACAGGGTGCAGTGTCTAATGGAAAAGGGTGCAGTGTCTAATGGAACAGGGTGCAGTGTCTAATTAAACAGGATGCGGTTTCTACTATAACAAGGAGCGGTGTCTAATAGAAGTGGATGCTGTGTGTAATGGAACAGGGTGCTGTGTCAAATGGAACATGTTGCTGTGTCTAATGGAACAGGGTGCAGTGTCAAATGGAACATGGTGCAGTGTCTAATGAAACAGGGTGCAGTGTCTAATGGAACATGGTACAGTGTCTAATGTAACAGGGTGCGGTGTCTAATAGAACATGGTGCAGTGGCTAATGTAACACGGTTCAGTGTCTAATGTAACAGGATGCAGTGTCTTATGTGACAGGGTGCAGTGTATAATGCAACAGGGTGCAGTGTCTAATGGAACACGGAGCAGTGTCTAATGGAGCAGGGCGCAGTGTCTAATGTAACAAGGTGCAGTGTATAATGGAACAGGGTGCAGTGTATAATGGAACAGGGTGCAGTGTATAATGGAACAGGGTGGAGTGTCTAATGGAACAGTGTGCAGTGTTTAATGGAACATTGTGCAGTGTCTAATGGAACAGGGTGCAGTTTCTAATGGAACAGGGTGCAGTGTCTAATGGAACATGCTGTAGTGTCTAATGGAACAGGGTGCAGTGTCTAATGTAACAGGGTGCAGTGTCTAATGGAACACGTTGCAGTGTCTAATGGAACAGGTTGCAGTGTCCAATGGAACAGGGTGCGGTGTCTACTGGAACAGGGTGCGGTTTCTAATGGAACATGGTGCAGTGTCTTATAACACAGGATGCGGTGTCTAATAGAACAAGGAGCGGTGTCTAATAGAAGAGGATGCTGTGTCTAATGGAACAGGGGGCAGTGTCTAATGGAACAGGGTGCAGTGTCTAATGGAACACGGTGTAGTGTCTAATGGAACAGGCTGCAGTGTCAAATGGAACAAGGTGTAGTGTCTAATGGAACAGGGTGCAGTGTCTAATGGAACAGGGTGCAGTGTCTAATGGAACAGGGTGCTGTGTCTAATGGAACAGGGTGCAGTGTCTAATGGAACAGGGTGCAGTGTCAAATGGAACAGGGTGTAGTGTCAAATGGAACAGTGTGCAGTGTCTAATGGGACAAGGTGCTGTGTCTAATGGAACAGGGTGCAGTGTCTAATGGAACAGGGTGCGGTGTCTAATGGAACAAGGTGCTGTGTCTATTGGAACAGGGGGCAGTTTCTAATGGAACATGGTGCAGTGTCTAATGTAACAGGGTGCAGTTTCTAACGGAACATGGTGCAGTGTCTAATGGAACAGGGTGCAGTGCTTAATGGAACATTGTGCAGAGTCTAATGGAACAAGGTGCTGTGTCTAATGGAACATGGTGTAGTGTCTAATGGAACAGGGTGCAGCGTCTAATGGAACAGGGTGCAGTATCTAATGGAAAATGGTGCAGTGTCTAATTGAACGAGGAGCGGTGCCTAATGGAACAGGGTGCAGCGAACAATGGAACAGGGTGCAGTGTATAATGGAGCAGGGTGCAGTGTCTAATGCAACAGGGTGCAGTGTCTAATGGAACATGGTGCAGTGTCTAATGGAAATGGGTGCAGTGTCTAATGGAAGAGGGTGTAGTGTCTAATGGAAATGGCTGCAGTGTCTAATGGAACATGGTACAGTGTCTAATGGAACATGGTGTAGTGTCTAATGGAACAGGGTGTAGTGTCTAATGGAACAGGGTGCGGTGTCAAATGGAACATGGTGCAGTGTATAATGGAACAGGGTGCAGTGTCTAATTCAACAGGGTGCAGTGTCTAATTCAACAGGGTGCAGTGTCTAATGGAACATGGTGCAGTGTCTAATGGAAAAGGGTGCAGTGTCTAATGGAACAGGATGCGGTATCCAATGGAACAGGGTGCGGAGTCTAATGGAATTTGGTGCAGTGTGTAATGTAACAGGGTGCAGTGTCTAATGGAACATGGTGCAGTGTCTAATGGAACAGGGTACGGAGTCTAATAGAAGATGGTGCAGTTTCTAATGTAAGAGGGTGCAGTGTCTATTGGAACATGGTGCAGTGTTTAATGGAACAGGATGCGGTGTCTAATGGAACAGGGTGTAGTGTCTAATGGAACATGGTGCAGTGTCTAATATAACAGGGTACAGTGTCTAATGGAACAGGATGCGTTGTCTAATTGAACAGGATGCGTTGTCTAATTGAACAGGATGCGGTGTGTAATTGAACATGGTGCAGTGTATAATGGAACATGGTGCAGTGTCTAATGGAACATGCTGTAGTGTCTAATGGAACAGGGTGCAGTGCCTAAGGGAACAGGGTGCGGTGTCTAATTAAACAGGGTGCGGTTTCTAATGGAAAAGGGTGCAGTGTCAAATGGAACAGGGTGTAGTGTGTAATGGAACATGGTGCAGTGTCTAATGGACCAGGGTGCAGTGTCTAATGGAACATGGTGCGGTGTCTAATGGAACAGGGTGCAGTGACTAATGGAACATGGTGTAGTTTCTAATGGAACAGGGTGCAGTGTCTAATGGAACATGGTGCAGTGTCTAACGGAACATGGTGTTGTGTCTAATGGAATAGTGTGCAGTGTCTAATGGAACAGGGTGTAGTGTCTAACGGAACAGGGTGCAGTGTCTAATGGAACAGGGTGTAGTGTCTAATGGAACAGGGTGCAGTGTCTAATGGAACTGGGTGCAGTGTCTAATACATGGTGCAGTTTCTAATGGAACAGCGTACAGTGACCAATGGAACAGGGTGTAGTGTATAATGGAAGAGGGTGCAGTGTCTAATGGAACAGGGTGCAGTGTCTAATGTTACAGGGTGCAGTGTCTAATGTAACAGGGTGCAGTGTATAATGGAACAGGGTGCAGTGTCTAATGTAACAAGGTGTTGTGTCTAATGGAACATGGTGCAGTGTCTAATGTAACAGGGTGCAGTGTATAATGGAACAGGGTGCAGTGTCTAACTGAACAGGATGCGGTGTCTAATTGAACAGGGTGCAGTGTATAATGGAACATGATGCAGTGTCTAATGTAACAGGGTGCAGTGTCTAATGGAACAGCGTGCGGTGTCTAATGGAACAGGGTGCAGTGTCCAATGGAACAGGGTGCAGTGTCTATTGGAAAAGGGTGCAGTGCCGAATGGAAAAGGGTGCGGTGTCTAATGGAACAGGGTGCAGTGTCTAATGGAACAGTGTGTAGTGTCTAATGGAACAGGGTGCAGTGTCTAATGGAACGGGGTGTAGTGTCTAATGGAACAGGGTGCAGTGTCTAATGGAACAGGGTGCAGTGTCTAATGGAACAAGGAGAGGTGTCTAATAGAACATGGTGCAGTGTCTAATGTAACAGGGTGCAGTCTCTAATGTAACAGTGTACAGTGTCTAATGGAACAGGGTGCAGTGTCTATTGGAACAAGGTGCGGTGTCTAATGGAACAGGGTGCAGTGTCTAATGGAACAGGGTGCGGTGTCTAATAGAACATGGTGCAGTGTCTAATGTATCAGTGTACAGTGTCTAATGGAACTGGGTGCTATGTCTATTGGAACAACGTACGGTGTCTAATGGAACAGTGTGCGGTTTGTAATGGAAGAGGATGCTGTGTCTAATGGAACATGGTGCTGTGTCTAATGGAACATGGTGCTGTATCTAATGGAACATGGTTTAGTGTATAATGGAACAGGGTGTATTGTCTAATGGAGCAGGATGCAGTGTCTAATGGAACAGTTTGCAGTCTCTAATCGAACATGGTGCAGTGTCTAATGGAACAGGGGGCGGTTTCTAATGGAACAAGGTGCTGTGTCTAATGGAACAGGGTGCAGTATCTAATGGAACAGGGTGCGGTGTCTAATGGAACAGGGTGCAGTGTCTAATGGAACAGGGTGCAGTGTCTAATGGAACAGGGTGCTGTATTTAATGGAACAGGGGGCAGTGTCTAATGGAACAGGGTGCTGTGTCTAATGGAACAGGGTGCAGTGTCTAATGGAACATGGTGCAGTGTCAAATGGAACAGGGTGTAGTGTCTAATGGAACAGGGTGCAGTGTCTAATGGAACAGGGTGCAGTTTTCTAATGGAACAGGCTGCAGTGTCAAATGGAACAGGGTGCAGTGAGTAATCGAACAGTGTGCAGTGTCTATTGGAACAGGGTGCATTGTCTATTGGAACAAGCTGTGGTGTCTAATGGAACAGTGTGCGGTGTCTAATGGAAGAGGACTCTATGTCAAATGGAGCATGGAGCAGTGTCTTATAAAACAGGATGCGGTGTCTAATAAAACAAGGAGCGGTGTCTAATTGAAGAGGATGCTGTGTCTAATGGAACAGGGTGCAGTGTCTAATGGAACATGGTGCTGTGTCTAATGGAACATGGAGTAGTGTACAATGGAACAGGGTGTAGTGTCTAATGGAGCAGGGTGCAGTGTCTAATGCAACAGGGTGCAGTGTCTAATGGGACATGGTGCAGTGTCTAATGGAACAGGGTGCGGTTTCTAATGGAACAAGGTGCTGTGTCTAATGGAACAGGGTGCAGTGTCTAATGGAACAAGGTGCTGTGTCTAATGGAACAAGGTACTGTGTCTAATGGAAAAGGGTGCAGTCTAATGGAACTTGGTGCAGTGTCTAAAGGAACAGGGTGCGGTTTGTACTGGAACAGGATGTAGTGTCTAATGGAACAGGGTGTAGTGTCTAATGGAACAGGTTGCAGTGTCTAATGGAACAGGGCGCAGTGTCTAATGGAACAGGGTGTAGTATCTAATGGAACAGGGTGCGGTGTCTAATTCAATAAGGTGCTGTGTCTAATGGAACAGGGTGCAGTGTCTAATGGAATAGGGTGCAGTGTCTAATGGAACATGGTGCAGTGTCTAATGGAACAGGGTGCAGTGTCTAATGGAACAGGGTGCAGCGTCTAATGGAACAGGGTGTGGTGTCTAATGAAACAGGGTGCAGTTTCTAATGGAACAGGGTGCAGTGTCTAATGTAACAGGGTGCAGTGTCCAATGGAAAAGGGTGCAGTTTCTAATGGAACAGGGTGCAGTGTCTAATGGAACAGGCTCCAGTGACCAATGGAACAGGGTGTAGTGTATAATCGAAGAGGGTGCCGTGTCTAACGGAACAGGGTGCAGTGTCTAATGTAACAGGGTGCAGTGTCTATTGGAACAGGATGCGGTATCCAATGGAACAGTGTGGGGAGTCTAATGGAACATGGTGGAGTGTGTAATGTAACAGGGTGCAGTGTCTAATGGAACAGGGTGCAGTGTCTATTGGAACAGGGTGCAGTTTCTAATGTAACAGGGTGCAGTGTCTAAAGTAACAGGGAGTAGTGTCTAATGGAACAGGTTGCAGTGTCCAATGGAACAGGGTGCAGTGTATAATGGAACAGGGTGCAGAGTCTAATGGAACAGGGTGCAGTTTCTAATGGAAGAGGGTGCAGTGTCTAATGGAACAGGGAGTAGTGTCAATTGGAATAGGGTGCAGTGTCTAATGGAACATGGTGCAGTGTCTAATGTAACAGGGTGCATTTTCTAATGGAACAGTGTGCAGTGTCTAATGGAACAGGGTGCATTGTCTAATGGAACAGGTTGCAGTGTCTAATGGATCAAGGAGTAGTGTCTAATGTATAAGGGTGCAGTGTATAATGGAACAGGGTGCAGTGTCTAATGGAACAGGGTGCAGTGGCTAATGGAACAGGGAGTAGTGTCTCATGTAACAGGGTGCAGTGTATAATGGAACAGGGTGCAGTGTCTAATGGAACAGGGTGCAGTGTCTAATGGAACAGGGTGCAGTGTCTAATGGAACAGGGTATAGTGTCTAATGTAACAGGGTGCAGTGTCTAATGTTACAGGGTGCAGTGTATAATGGAACAGGGTGCAGTGTCTAATGTAGCTGGCTGCAGTGTCTAATTGAACAATATGCATTGTCTGATTGAACAGGGTGCATTGTATAGTGTAACATGGTGCAGTGTCTAATGTAACAGGGTGCAGTGTCAAATGGAACATGGTGCAGTGTCTAATGAAACAGGGTGCAGTGTCTAATGGAACATGGTACAGTGTCTAATGTAACAGGGTGCGGTGTCTAATAGAACATGGTGCAGTGGCTAATGTAACACGGTTCAGTGTCTAATGTAACAGGATGCAGTGTCTTATGTGACAGGGTGCAGTGTATAATGCAACAGGGTGCAGTGTCTAATGGAACACGGAGCAGTGTCTAATGGAACAGGGCGCAGTGTCTAATGGAACAGGGTGCAGTGTCTAATGGAACAGGGTGCAGTGTCTAATGGAACAGGGTGTAGTGTCTAGTGGAACAGGGTGCAGTGTCTAATGGAACAGGGTGTAGTGTCTAATTGAACGAGGAGCGGTTTCAAATGGAACAGGGTGCAGTGTATAATGGAACAGGGTGCAGTGTATAATGGAACAGGGTGGAGTGTCTAATGGAACAGTGTGCAGTATTTAATGGAACATTGTGCAGTGTCTAATGGAACAGGGTGCAGTTTCTAATGGAACAGGGTGCAGTGTCTAATGGAACATGCTGTAGTGTCTAATGGAACAGGGTGCAGTGTCTAATGTAACAGGGTGCAGTGTCTAATGGAACACGTTGCAGTGTCTAATGGAACAGGTTGCAGTGTCCAATGGAACAGGGTGCGGTGTCTACTGGAAAAGGGTGCGGTTTCTAATGGAACATGGTGCAGTGTCTTATAACACAGGATGCGGTGTCTAATAGAACAAGGAGCGGTGTCTAATAGAAGAGGATGCTGTGTCTAATGGAACAGGGGGCAGTGTCTAATGGAACAGGGTGCAGTGTCTAATGGAACACGGTGTAGTGTCTAATGGAACAGGCTGCAGTGTCAAATGGAACAAGGTGTAGTGTCTAATGGAACAGGGTGCAGTGTCTAATGGAACAGGGTGCAGTGTCTAATGGAACAGGGTCCTGTGTCTAATGGAACAGGGTGCAGTGTCTAATGGAAAAGGGTGCAGTGTCTAATGGAACAGGGTGCAGTGTCTAATTAAACAGGATGCGGTTTCTACTATAACAAGGAGCGGTGTCTAATAGAAGTGGATGCTGTGTCTAATGGAACAGGGTGCTGTGTCAAATGGAACATGTTGCTGTGTCTAATGAAACAGGGTGCAGTGTCTAATGGAACATGGTACAGTGTCTAATGTAACAGGGTGCGGTGTCTAATAGAACATGGTGCAGTGGCTAATGTAACACGGTTCAGTGTCTAATGTAACAGGATGCAGTGTCTTATGTGACAGGGTGCAGTGTATAATGCAAAAGGGTGCAGTGTCTAATGGAACACGGAGCAGTGTCTAATGGAACAGGGCGCAGTGTCTAATGTAACAAGGTGCAGTGTATAATGGAACAGGGTGCAGTGTATAATGGAACAGGGTGCAGTGTATAATGGAACAGGGTGGAGTGTCTAATGGAACAGTGTGCAGTGTTTAATGGAACATTGTGCAGTGTCTAATGGAACAGGGTGCAGTTTCTAATGGAACAGGGTGCAGTGTCTAATGGAACATGCTGTAGTGTCTAATGGAACAGGGTGCAGTGTCTAATGTAACAGGGTGCAGTGTCTAATGGAACACGTTGCAGTGTCTAATGGAACAGGTTGCAGTGTCCAATGGAACAGGGTGCGGTGTCTACTGGAACAGGGTGCGGTTTCTAATGGAACATGGTGCAGTGTCTTATAACACAGGATGCGGTGTCTAATAGAACAAGGAGCGGTGTCTAATAGAAGAGGATGCTGTGTCTAATGGAACAGGGGGCAGTGTCTAATGGAACAGGGTGCAGTGTCTAATGGAACACGGTGTAGTGTCTAATGGAACAGGCTGCAGTGTCAAATGGAACAAGGTGTAGTGTCTAATGGAACAGGGTGCAGTGTCTAATGGAACAGGGTGCAGTGTCTAATGGAACAGGGTGCTGTGTCTAATGGAACAGGGTGCAGTGTCTAATGGAACAGGGTGCAGTGTCAAATGGAACAGGGTGTAGTGTCAAATGGAACAGTGTGCAGTGTCTAATGGGACAAGGTGCTGTGTCTAATGGAACAGGGTGCAGTGTCTAATGGAACAGGGTGCGGTGTCTAATGGAACATGTTGCTGTGTCTATTGGAACAGGGGGCAGTTTCTAATGGAACATGGTGCAGTGTCTAATGTAACAGGGTGCAGTTTCTAACGGAACATGGTGCAGTGTCTAATGGAACAGGGTGCAGTGCTTAATGGAACATTGTGCAGAGTCTAATGGAACAAGGTGCTGTGTCTAATGGAACATGGTGTAGTGTCTAATGGAACAGGGTGCAGCGTCTAATGGAACAGGGTGCAGTATCTAATGGAAAATGGTGCAGTGTCTAATTGAACGAGGAGCGGTGCCTAATGGAACAGGGTGCAGCGAACAATGGAACAGGGTGCAGTGTATAATGGAGCAGGGTGCAGTGTCTAATGCAACAGGGTGCAGTGTCTAATGGAACATGGTGCAGTGTCTAATGGAAAAGGGTGCAGTGTCTAATGGAAGAGGGTGTAGTGTCTAATGGAAATGGCTGCAGTGTCTAATGGAACATGGTACAGTGTCTAATGGAACATGGTGTAGTGTCTAATGGAACAGGGTGTAGTGTCTAATGGAACAGGGTGCGGTGTCAAATGGAACATGGTGCAGTGTATAATGGAACAGGGTGCAGTGTCTAATTCAACAGGGTGCACTGTCTAATGGAACATGGTGCAGTGTCTAATGGAAAAGGGTGCAGTGTCTAATGGAACAGGATGCGGTATCCAATGGAACAGGGTGCGGAGTCTAATGGAATTTGGTGCAGTGTGTAATGTAACAGGGTGCAGTGTCTAATGGAACATGGTGCAGTGTCTAATGGAACAGGGTACGGAGTCTAATAGAAGATGGTGCAGTTTCTAATGTAAGAGGGTGCAGTGTCTATTGGAACATGGTGCAGTGTTTAATGGAACAGGATGCGGTGTCTAATGGAACAGGGTGTAGTGTCTAATGGAACATGGTGCAGTGTCAAATATAAAAGGGTACAGTGTCTAATGGAACAGGATGCGTTGTCTAATTGAACAGGATGCGGTGTGTAATTGAACATGGTGCAGTGTATAATGGAACATGGTGCAGTGTCTAATGGAACATGCTGTAGTGTCTAATGGAACAGGGTGCAGTGCCTAAGGGAACAGGGTGCGGTGTCTAATTAAACAGGGTGCGGTTTCTAATGGAAAAGGCTGCAGTGTCAAATGGAACAGGGTGTAGTGTGTAATGGAACATGGTGCAGTGTCTAATGGACCAGGGTGCAGTGTCTAATGGAACATGGTGCGGTGTCTAATGGAACAGGGTGCAGTGACTAATGGAACATGGTGTAGTTTCTAATGGAACAGGGTGCAGTGTCTAATGGAACATGGTGCAGTGTCTAACGGAACATGGTGCAGTGTCTAATGGAACAGGGTGTAGTGTCTAATGTTACAGGGTGCAGTGTCTAATGTAACAGGGTGCAGTGTATAATGGAACAGGGTGCAGTGTCTAATGTAACAAGGTGTTGTGTCTAATGGAACATGGTGCAGTGTCTAATGTAACAGGGTGCAGTGTATAATGGAACAGGGTGCAGTGTCTAACTGAACAGGGTGCAGTGTCTAATGTTACAGGGTGCAGTGTCTAATGTAACAGGGTGCAGTGTATAATGGAACAGGGTGCAGTGTCTAATGTAACAAGGTGTTGTGTCTAATGGAACATGGTGCAGTGTCTAATGTAACAGGGTGCAGTGTATAATGGAACAGGGTGCAGTGTCTAACTGAACAGGATGCGGTGTCTAATTGAACAGGGTGCAGTGTATAATGGAACATGATGCAGTGTCTAATGTAACAGGGTGCAGTGTCTAATGGAACAGCGTGCGGTGTCTAATGGAACAGGGTGCAGTGTCCAATGGAACAGGGTGCAGTGTCTATTGGAAAAGGGTGCAGTGCCGAATGGAAAAGGGTGCGGTGTCTAATGGAACAGGGTGCAGTGTCTAATGGAACAGTGTGTAGTGTCTAATGGAACAGGGTGCAGTGTCTAATGGAACGGGGTGTAGTGTCTAATGGAACAGGGTGCAGTGTCTAATGGAACAGGGTGCAGTGTCTAATGGAACAAGGAGAGGTGTCTAATAGAACATGGTGCAGTGTCTAATGTAACAGGGTGCAGTCTCTAATGTAACAGTGTACAGTGTCTAATGGAACAGGGTGCAGTGTCTATTGGAACAAGGTGCGGTGTCTAATGGAACAGGGTGCAGTGTCTAATGGAACAGGGTGCGGTGTCTAATAGAACATGGTGCAGTGTCTAATGTATCAGTGTACAGTGTCTAATGGAACTGGGTGCTATGTCTATTGGAACAACGTACGGTGTCTAATGGAACAGTGTGCGGTTTGTAATGGAAGAGGATGCTGTGTCTAATGGAACATGGTGCTGTGTCTAATGGAACATGGTGCTGTATCTAATGGAACATGGTTTAGTGTATAATGGAACAGGGCGTATTGTCTAATGGAGCAGGATGCAGTGTCCAATGGAACAGTTTGCAGTCTCTAATCGAACATGGTGCAGTGTCTAATGGAACAGGGGGCGGTTTCTAATGGAACAAGGTGCTGTGTCTAATGGAACAGGGTGCAGTATCTAATGGAACAGGGTGCGGTGTCTAATGGAACAGGGTGCAGTGTCTAATGGAACAGGGTGCAGTGTCTAATGGAACAGGGTGCTGTATTTAATGGAACAGGGGGCAGTGTCTAATGGAACATGGTGCAGTGTCTAATGGAACAAGGTGCTGTGTCTAATGGTACAGGGTGCAGTGTCTAATGGAACAGGGTGCAGTGTCTAATGGAACAGGGTGCAGTGTCTAATGGATCACGGTGCAGTGTCTAATGGAACAGGGTGCAGTTTCTAATGGTACATGGTGCTGTGTCTAATGGAACAGGGTGCTGTGACTAATTGATAATGGTGTAGTGTCTAATGAATCATGGTGCTGTGTCTAATTGACCAGGGTGCAGTGTATAATGGAACAGGGTGCGGTGAATAATGGAACAGGTTGCGGTGTCTAATGGAACATGGTACAGTGTCTAATGTAACAGGGTGCAGTGTTTAATGTAACAGGGTGCAGTGTCTAATGTAAAAGTGTGCAGTGTCTAATGGAACAGGGTGCAGTGTCTAATGGAACAGGGTGCAGAGTCTAATGGAACAGGGTGCAGTGTCTAATGGAACAGGGTGCAGTGTCTAATGGAACATGGTGCAGAGTCTAATGGAACAGGGTGCAGTGTCTAATGGAACAGGGTGCAGTGTCTAATGGAACATGATGTAGTGTCTAATGGAACAGTGCGCAGTGTCTAATGGAACATGGTGCAGTGTCTAATGGAACAGGGTGCAATGTCTAATGGAACAGGATGCAGTGTCTAATGGAACATGCTGTAGTGTCTAATGGAACAGGGTGCAGTGTCTAATGGAACAGGGTGCAGTGTCTAATGGAACAGGGTGTAGTGTCTAATGGAACAGGGTGCAGTGTCTAATGGAACAGGTTGCAGTGTCTAATACATGGTGCAGTTTCTAATGGAACAGGGTGCAGTGACCAATGGAACAGGGGACAGTGTCTAACGGAGCAGGGTGCAGTGTCTAATGGAACAGGATGCGGTGTCTAATTGAACAGGGGTCAGTGTATAATGGAACAGGGTGCAGTGTCTAATGGAACATGGTGCAGAGTCTAATGTAACAGGGTGCAGTGTCTAATGGAACAGGGTGCGGTGTCTAATGGAACAGGGCGCAGTGTCTAATGGAACAGGTTGCAGTGTCTAATGGAACAGGGTGCGGTGTCTAATGGAACAGGGTGCGGTGTCTAATGGAACAGGGTGCAGTGTCTAATCGAACAGGGTGCAGTGTCTAATGGAACATGTTGCGGTGTCAAATAGAACATGGTGCAGTGTCTAATGGGACAGGGTGCAGTGTCAAATGGAACAGGGTGAAGTGTCTAATGGAACATGGTGCAGTGTCTAATGTAACAGAGTGCAGTGTCTAATGGAACAGAGCGCAGTGTCTAATGGAACAGGGTGTAGTGTCTAATGGAACAGGCTGCAGTGTCTAATGGAACAGGGCGCGGTGTCTAATGGAACTGGGCGCAGTGTCTAATGGAACAGGGTGTAGTGTCTAATGGAACAGGCTGCGATGTCTAATGGAACAAGGTGCTGTGTCTAATGGATCAGGGTGCAGTGTCTAATGGAGCAGGGTGTAGTGTATAATGGAACAAGGTGCTGTGTCTAATGGAACAGGGTCTAGTGTATAATGGAAGAAGGTGCTGTGTCCAACGGAACAGGGTGTAGTGTCTAATGGAACAGGGTGCAGTGTCTAATGGAGGAGGGTGCAGTGTGTTATGTAACATGGTGCAGTGTCTAATGTACCAGGGAGCGGTGTCTAATGGAAGAGGGTGCAGTGGCTAATGGAAAAGGGTGCAATGTATAATGGATCAAGGTGCTGTGTCTAATGGAACAGGGTGTAGTGTCTAATGGAACAGGATGCAGTGTATAATGGAACAGGGTGTAGTGTCTAATGGAACAGGGTGTAGTGTCTAATGGAACAGGATGCAGTGTCTAAAGGAACATGGTGTAGTGTCTAATGGAACAGGGTGTTGTGTCTAATGGAACAGGCTGCAGTGTCTAATGGAACAAGGTGTAGTGATATTGGAACACGGTGTAGTGTCTAATGGAACAAGGTGCAGTGTCTAATGGGACAGGGTGCAGTGTCTAATGGAACAGGGTGCAGTGTCTAATGGAACACGGTGTAGTTTCTATTGGAACACAGTGTAGTGTCTATTGGAACAGGGTGCAGTGTATAATGGAACAGGGTGTAGTGTCTAATGGAACAGGGTGTCGTGTCTATAGGAACAGGGTGTAGTGTCAAATGGAACAGGGTGTAGTGTCTAATGGAACAGGGTGTAGTGTCTAATTGAACAGGGTGTAGTGTCTAATGGAACAGGGTGCAGTGTCTAATGGAACTGGGTGCGGTGTCTAATGGAATAGGTTGTGGTGTCTAATGGAACAGGGTGCGTTTTCTAATGGAACAGGGTGCAGTGTCTATTGCAACAGGGTGCCGTGTCTAATGGAACAGGGTGCTGTGTCTAATGGAACATGGTGCAGTGTCTAATGTAACAGGGTGCAGTGTCTAATGGAACAGGGTGCAGTGTCTAATGGAATAGGGTGCAGTGTCTAATGGAACATGGTGCAGTGTCTAATGGAACAGGTTGCAATGTATAATGGAATAAGGTGCTGTGTCTAATGGAACAGGGTGTAGTGTTCTAATGGAACAGGGTGCAGTGTATAATGGACCAGGGTGTAGCGTCTAATGGAACAGGGTGTAGTGTATAATGGAACAGGGTGCAGTGTATAATGGAACAGGGTGTAGTGTCTAATGGAACAGGGTGTAGTGTCTAATGGAACAGGGTTTAGTGTCTAATGGAACAGGGTGCAGTGTCTAGTGGAACAGGGTGCGGTGTCTAATGGAATAGGGTGTGGTGTCTAATGCAACCAGGTGCGTTGTCTAATGGAGCTGGGTGCAGTGTCTATTGGAACAGGAAGCCGTGTCTAATGGAACTGGGTGCAGTGTCTAATGGAACAGGGTGCAGTGTCTAATGGAACAGGGTGTAGTGTCTAATGGAACAGGGTGCAGTGTCTAATATATCAGAGTGCAGTTTCTAATATAACAGGGTGCGGAGCCTAATGGAAAAGGGTGCAGTGTCTAATGGAACAGCGTGTAGTGTCTAATGGAACAGGGTGCAGTGTCTAATGGATCAGAGTTTAGTGTCTAATGCAACAGGGTGCAGTGCCTAATGAAACAGGGTGTAGTGTCTAATGGAACAGGGTATAGTGTCTAATGTAACAGGGCGCAGTGTTTACTGGAACAGGGTGCCGTTTCTAATGGAACATGGTGTAGTGTCTAATGGAACAGGGTGCAGTGTCTAATGGAACAGGGTGCAGTGTCTAATGGAACAGGGTGCAGTGTCTAATGGAACAGGGTGCAGTGTCTAATGGAACAGGGTGTAGTGTCTAATTGAACGAGGAGCGGTTTCAAATGGAACAGGGTGCAGTGTATAATGGAACAGGGTGCAGTGTATAATTGACCAGGGTGGAGTGTCTAATGGAACAGTGTGCAGTGTTTAATGGAACATTGTGCAGTGTCTAATGGAACAGGGTGCAGTTTCTAATGGAACAGGGAGCAGTGTCTAATGGAACATGCTGTAGTGTCTAATGGAACAGGGTGCAGTGTCTAATGTAACAGGGTGCAGTGTCTAATGGAACACGTTGCAGTGTCTAATGGAACAGGTTGCATTGTCCAATGGAACAGGTTGCGGTTTCTAATGGAACATGGTGCAGTGTCTTATAACACAGGATGCGGTGTCTAATAGAACAAGGAGCGGTGTCTAATAGAAGAGGATGCTGTGTCTAATGGAACAGGGGGCAGTGTCTAATGGAACAGGGGGCAGTGTCTAATGGAACAGGGTGCAGTGTCTAATGGAACACGGTGTAGTGTCTAATGGAACAGGCTGCAGTGTCTAATGGAACAAGGTGTAGTGTCTAATGGAACAGTGTGCAGTGTCTAATGGAACAGGGTGCAGTGTCTAATGGAACAGGGTGCTGTGTCTAATGGAACAGGGTGCAGTGTCTAATGGAACAGGGTGCAGTGTCAAATGGAACAGGGTGTAGTGTCAAATGGAACAGGGTGCTGTGTCTAATGGGACAAGGTGCTGTGTCTAATGGAACAGGGTGCAGTGTCTAATGGAACAGGGTGCGGTGTCTAATGGAAAAAGGTGCTGTGTCTATTGGAACAGGGGGCAGTTTCTAATGGAACATGGTGCAGTGTCTAATGTAACAGGGTGCAGTTTCTTACGGAACATGTTGCAGTGTCTAATGGAACAGGGTGCAGTGCTTAATGGAACATTGTGCAGAGTCTAATGGAACAAGGTGCTGTGTCTAATGGAACATGGTGTAGTGTCTAATGGAACAGGGTGCAGTGTCTAATGGAAAAGGGTGCAGTATCTAATGGAAAATGGTGCAGTGTCTAATTGAACGAGGAGCGGTGCCTAATGGAACAGGGTGCAGTGTACAATGGAACAGGGTGCAGTGTATAATGGAGCAGGGTGCAGTGTCTAATGGAACATGGTGCAGTGTCTAATGGAAAAGGGTGCAGTGTCTAATGGAAGAGGGTGTAGTGTCTAATGGAAATGGCTGCAGTGTCTAATGGAACATGGTACAGTGTCTAATGGAACATGGTGTAGTGTCTAATGGAAGAGGGTGTAGTGTCTAATGGAACAGGGTGCGGTGTCAAATGGAACATGGTGCAGTGTATAATGGAACAGGGTGCAGTGTCTAATGCAACAGGGTGCAGTGTCTAATGGAACATGGTGCAGTGTCTAATGGAAAAGGGTGCAGTGTCTAATGGAAGAGGGTGTAGTGTCTAATGGAAATGGCTGCAGTGTCTAATGGAACATGGTACAGTGTCTAATGGAACAGGGTGTAATGTCTAATGGAACATGGTGTAGTGTCTAATGGAACAGGGTGTAGTGTCTAATGGAACAGGGTTTAGTTTCTAATGGAACAGGGTGTAGTGTCTAATGCAACAGGGTGTAGTGTCTAATGGAACAGGGTGTAGTGTCTAATGGAACAGGGTGTAGTGTCTAATGGAACATGGTGTAGTGTCTAATGGAACAGGGTGTAGTCTGTAATGGAACAGGGTCTAGTGTCTAATGGAACAGGGTCTAGTGTCTAATGGAACAGGGTGTAGTGTCTAATGGAACAGGGTGTAGTGTCTAATGGAACAGGGTTTAGTTTCTAGTGGAACAGGGTGTAGTGTCTAATGGAACAGGGTGTAGTGTCTAATGGAACAGGGTTTAGTTTCTAATGGAACAGGGTGCAGTGTCTAATGGAACAGGGTGCCGTGTCATAAGGAATTGGGAGCAGTGTCTAATGGAACATGGTGTAGTGTCTAATGGAACAGGGTGTAGTGTCTAATGGAACAGGGTGCAGTGTCTAATGGAACAGGGTGCAGTTTTCAAATGGAACAGGCTGCAGTGTCAAATGGAACAGGGTGCAGTGAGTAATCGAACAGTGTGCAGTGTCAATTGGAACAGGGTGCATTGTCTATTGGAACAAGCTGTGGCGTCTAATGGAACAGTGTGCGGTGTCTAATGGAAGAGGACTCTATGTCAAATGGAGCATGGAGCAGTGTCTTATAAAACAGGATGCGGTGTCTAATAAAACAAGGAGCGGTGTCTAATTGAAGAGGATGCTGTGTCTAATGGAACAGGGTGCAGTGTCTAATGGAACATGGTGCTGTGTCTAATGGAACAGGGTGTAGTGTACAATGGAACAGGGTGTAGTGTCTAATGGAGCAGGGTGCAGTGTCTAATGCAACAGGGTGCAGTGTCTAATGGGACATGGTGCAGTGTCTAATGGAACAGGGTGCGGTTTCTAATGGAACAAGGTGCTGTGTCTAATGGAACAGGGTGTAGTGTCTAATGGAACAGGATGCAGTGTATAATGGAACAGGGTGTAGTGTCTAATGGAACAGGGTGTAGTGTCTAATGGAACAGGGTGCAGTGTCTAAAGGAACATGGTGTAGTGTCTAATGCAACAGGGTGTTGTGTCTAATGGAACAGGCTGCAGTGTCTAATGGAACAAGGTGTAGTGATATTGGAACACGGTGTAGTGTCTAATGGAACAAGGTGCAGTGTCTAATGGGACAGGGTGCAGTGTCTAATGGAACACGGTGTAGTGTCTATTGGAACACAGTGTAGTGTCTATTGGAACAGGGTGCAGTGTATAATGGAACAGGGTGTAGTGTCTAATGGAACAGGGTGTCGTGTCTATAGGAACAGGGTGTAGTGTCAAATGGAACAGGGTGTAGTGTCTAATGGAACAGGGTGTAGTGTCTAATTGAACAGGGTGTAGTGTCTAATGGAACAGGGTGCAGTGTCTAATGGAACTGGGTGCGGTGTCTAATGGAATAGGTTGTGGTGTTTAATGGAACAGGGTGCGTTTTCTAATGGAACAGGGTGCAGTGTCTATTGCAACAGGGTGCCGTGTCTAATGGAACAGGGTGCTGTGTCTAATGGAGCATGGTGCAGTGTCTAATGTAACAGGGTGCAGTGTCTAATAGAACAGGGTGCAGTGTCTAATGGAATAGGGTGCAGTGTCTAATGGAACATGGTG
This sequence comes from Cetorhinus maximus, assembly GCF_964194155.1. Lineage (NCBI taxonomy): Eukaryota > Metazoa > Chordata > Chondrichthyes > Lamniformes > Cetorhinidae > Cetorhinus > Cetorhinus maximus. The sequence continues at coordinate 241,712 of NW_027596180.1, read as the reverse complement.
CAGTGTCTAATGGAACAGGTTGCAATGTATAATGGAATAAGGTGCTGTGTCTAATGGAACAGGGTGTAGTGTCTAATGGAACAGGGTGCAGTGTATAATTGACCAGGGTGTAGTGTCTAATGGAACAGGGTGTAGTGTATAATGGAACAGGGTGCAGTGTATAATGGAACAGGGTGTAGTGTCTAATGGAACAGGGTGTAGTGTCTAATGGAACAGGGTTTAGTTTCTAATGGAACAGGGTGCAGTGTCTAGTGGAACAGGGTGCGGTGTCTAATGGAATAGGGTGTGGTGTCTAATGCAACCAGGTGCGTTGTCTAATGGAGCAGGGTGCAGTGTCTAATGGAAAAGGGTGCAGTGTCTAATGGAAGAGGGTGTAGTGTCTAATGGAAATGGCTGCAGTGTCTAATGGAACATGGTACAGTGTCTAATGGAACATGGTGTAGTGTCTAATGGAACAGGGTGTAGTGTCTAATGGAACAGGGTGCGGTGTCAAATGGAACATGGTGCAGTGTATAATGGAACAGGGTGCAGTGTCTAATTCAACAGGGTGCAGTGTCTAATGGAACATGGTGCAGTGTCTAATGGAAAAGGGTGCAGTGTCTAATGGAACAGGATGCGGTATCCAATGGAACAGGGTGCGGAGTCTAATGGAATTTGGTGCAGTGTGTAATGTAACAGGGTGCAGTGTCTAATGGAACATGGTGCAGTGTCTAATGGAACAGGGTACGGAGTCTAATAGAAGATGGTGCAGTTTCTAATGTAAGAGGGTGCAGTGTCTATTGGAACATGGTGCAGTGTTTAATGGAACAGGATGCGGTGTCTAATGGAACAGGGTGTAGTGTCTAATGGAACATGGTGCAGTGTCTAATATAACAGGGTACAGTGTCTAATGGAACAGGATGCGTTGTCTAATTGAACAGGATGCGGTGTGTAATTGAACATGGTGCAGTGTATAATGGAACATGGTGCAGTGTCTAATGGAACATGCTGTAGTGTCTAATGGAACAGGGTGCAGTGCCTAAGGGAACAGGGTGCGGTGTCTAATTAAACAGGGTGCGGTTTCTAATGGAAAAGGGTGCAGTGTCAAATGGAACAGGGTGTAGTGTGTAATGGAACATGGTGCAGTGTCTAATGGACCAGGGTGCAGTGTCTAATGGAACATGGTGCGGTGTCTAATGGAACAGGGTGCAGTGACTAATGGAACATGGTGTAGTTTCTAATGGAACAGGGTGCAGTGTCTAATGGAACATGGTGCAGTGTCTAACGGAACATGGTGTTGTGTCTAATGGAATAGTGTGCAGTGTCTAATGGAACAGGGTGTAGTGTCTAACGGAACAGGGTGCAGTGTCTAATGGAACAGGGTGTAGTGTCTAATGGAACAGGGTGCAGTGTCTAATGGAACTGGGTGCAGTGTCTAATACATGGTGCAGTTTCTAATGGAACAGCGTACAGTGACCAATGGAACAGGGTGTAGTGTATAATGGAAGAGGGTGCAGTGTCTAATGGAACAGGGTGCAGTGTCTAATGTTACAGGGTGCAGTGTCTAATGTAACAGGGTGCAGTGTATAATGGAACAGGGTGCAGTGTCTAATGTAACAAGGTGTTGTGTCTAATGGAACATGGTGCAGTGTCTAATGTAACAGGGTGCAGTGTATAATGGAACATGGTGCAGTGTCTAATGGAACAGGTTGCAATGTATAATGGAATAAGGTGCTGTGTCTAATGGAACAGGGTGTAGTGTCTAATGGAACAGGGTGCAGTGTATAATTGACCAGGGTGTAGTGTCTAATGGAACAGGGTGTAGTGTATAATGGAACAGGGTGCAGTGTATAATGGAACAGGGTGTAGTGTCTAATGGAACAGGGTGTAGTGTCTAATGGAACAGGGTTTAGTTTCTAATGGAACAGGGTGCAGTGTCTAGTGGAACAGGGTGCGGTGTCTAATGGAATAGGGTGTGGTGTCTAATGCAACCAGGTGCGTTGTCTAATGGAGCAGGGTGCAGTGTCTAATGGAAAAGAGTGCAGTGTCTAATGGAAGAGGGTGTAGTGTCTAATGGAAATGGCTGCAGTGTCTAATGGAACATGGTACAGTGTCTAATGGAACATGGTGTAGTGTCTAATGGAACAGGGTGTAGTGTCTAATGGAACAGGGTGCGGTGTCAAATGGAACATGGTGCAGTGTATAATGGAACAGGGTGCAGTGTCTAATTCAACAGGGTGCAGTGTCTAATGGAACATGGTGCAGTGTCTAATGGAAAAGGGTGCAGTGTCTAATGGAACAGGATGCGGTATCCAATGGAACAGGGTGCGGAGTCTAATGGAATTTGGTGCAGTGTGTAATGTAACAGGGTGCAGTGTCTAATGGAACATGGTGCAGTGTCTAATGGAACAGGGTACGGAGTCTAATAGAAGATGGTGCAGTTTCTAATGTAAGAGGGTGCAGTGTCTATTGGAACATGGTGCAGTGTTTAATGGAACAGGATGCGGTGTCTAATGGAACAGGGTGTAGTGTCTAATGGAACATGGTGCAGTGTCTAATATAACAGGGTACAGTGTCTAATGGAACAGGATGCGTTGTCTAATTGAACAGGATGCGGTGTGTAATTGAACATGGTGCAGTGTATAATGGAACATGGTGCAGTGTCTAATGGAACATGCTGTAGTGTCTAATGGAACAGGGTGCAGTGCCTAAGGGAACAGGGTGCGGTGTCTAATTAAACAGGGTGCGGTTTCTAATGGAAAAGGGTGCAGTGTCAAATGGAACAGGGTGTAGTGTGTAATGGAACATGGTGCAGTGTCTAATGGACCAGGGTGCAGTGTCTAATGGAACATGGTGCGGTGTCTAATGGAACAGGGTGCAGTGACTAATGGAACATGGTGTAGTTTCTAATGGAACAGGGTGCAGTGTCTAATGGAACATGGTGCAGTGTCTAACGGAACATGGTGTTGTGTCTAATGGAATAGTGTGCAGTGTCTAATGGAACAGGGTGTAGTGTCTAACGGAACAGGGTGCAGTGTCTAATGGAACAGGGTGTAGTGTCTAATGGAACAGGGTGCAGTGTCTAATGGAACTGGGTGCAGTGTCTAATACATGGTGCAGTTTCTAATGGAACAGCGTACAGTGACCAATGGAACAGGGTGTAGTGTATAATGGAAGAGGGTGCAGTGTCTAATGGAACAGGGTGCAGTGTCTAATGTTACAGGGTGCAGTGTCTAATGTAACAGGGTGCAGTGTATAATGGAACAGGGTGCAGTGTCTAATGTAACAAGGTGTTGTGTCTAATGGAACATGGTGCAGTGTCTAATGTAACAGGGTGCAGTGTATAATGGAACAGGGTGCAGTGTCTAACTGAACAGGATGCGGTGTCTAATTGAACAGGGTGCAGTGTATAATGGAACATGATGCAGTGTCTAATGTAACAGGGTGCAGTGTCTAATGGAACAGCGTGCGGTGTCTAATGGAACAGGGTGCAGTGTCCAATGGAACAGGGTGCAGTGTCTATTGGAAAAGGGTGCAGTGCCGAATGGAAAAGGGTGCGGTGTCTAATGGAACAGGGTGCAGTGTCTAATGGAACAGTGTGTAGTGTCTAATGGAACAGGGTGCAGTGTCTAATGGAACGGGGTGTAGTGTCTAATGGAACAGGGTGCAGTGTCTAATGGAACAGGGTGCAGTGTCTAATGGAACAAGGAGAGGTGTCTAATAGAACATGGTGCAGTGTCTAATGTAACAGGGTGCAGTCTCTAATGTAACAGTGTACAGTGTCTAATGGAACAGGGTGCAGTGTCTATTGGAACAAGGTGCGGTGTCTAATGGAACAGGGTGCAGTGTCTAATGGAACAGGGTGCGGTGTCTAATAGAACATGGTGCAGTGTCTAATGTATCAGTGTACAGTGTCTAATGGAACTGGGTGCTATGTCTATTGGAACAACGTACGGTGTCTAATGGAACAGTGTGCGGTTTGTAATGGAAGAGGATGCTGTGTCTAATGGAACATGGTGCTGTGTCTAATGGAACATGGTGCTGTATCTAATGGAACATGGTTTAGTGTATAATGGAACAGGGTGTATTGTCTAATGGAGCAGGATGCAGTGTCTAATGGAACAGTTTGCAGTCTCTAATCGAACATGGTGCAGTGTCTAATGGAACAGGGGGCGGTTTCTAATGGAACAAGGTGCTGTGTCTAATGGAACAGGGTGCAGTATCTAATGGAACAGGGTGCGGTGTCTAATGGAACAGGGTGCAGTGTCTAATGGAACAGGGTGCAGTGTCTAATGGAACAGGGTGCTGTATTTAATGGAACAGGGGGCAGTGTCTAATGGAACATGGTGCAGTGTCTAATGGAACAAGGTGCTGTGTCTAATGGTACAGGGTGCAGTGTCTAATGGAACAGGGTGCAGTGTCTAATGGAACAGGGTGCAGTGTCTAATGGATCACGGTGCAGTGTCTAATGGAACAGGGTGCAGTTTCTAATGGTACATGGTGCAGTGTCTAATGGAACAGGGTGCTGTGACTAATTGATAATGGTGTAGTGTCTAATGAATCATGGTGCTGTGTCTAATTGACCAGGGTGCAGTGTATAATGGAACAGGGTGCGGTGAATAATGGAACAGGGTGCGGTGTCTAATGGAACATGGTACAGTGTCTAATGTAACAGGGTGCAGTGTTTAATGTAACAGGGTGCAGTGTCTAATGTAAAAGTGTGCAGTGTCTAATGGAACAGGGTGCAGTGTCTAATGGAACAGGGTGCAGAGTCTAATGGAACAGGGTGCAGTGTCTAATGGAACAGGGTGCAGTGTCTAATGGAACATGGTGCAGAGTCTAATGGAACAGGGTGCAGTGTCTAATGGAACAGGGTGCAGTGTCTAATGGAACATGATGTAGTGTCTAATGGAACAGTGCGCAGTGTCTAATGGAACATGGTGCAGTGTCTAATGGAACAGGGTGCAATGTCTAATGGAACAGGGTGCAGTGTCTAATGGAACATGCTGTAGTGTCTAATGGAACAGGGTGCAGTGTCTAATGGAACAGGGTGCGGTGTCTAATGGAACAGGGTGTAGTGTCTAATGGAACAGGGTGCAGTGTCTAATGGAACAGGTTGCAGTGTCTAATACATGGTGCAGTTTCTAATGGAACAGGGTGCAGTGACCAATGGAACAGGGGACAGTGTCTAACGGAGCAGGGTGCAGTGTCTAATGGAACAGGATGCGGTGTCTAATTGAACAGGGGTCAGTGTATAATGGAACAGGGTGCAGTGTCTAATGGAACATGGTGCAGAGTCTAATGTAACAGGGTGCAGTGTCTAATGGAACAGGGTGCAGTGTCTAATGGAACAGGGCGCAGTGTCTAATGGAACAGGTTGCAGTGTCTAATGGAACAGGGTGCGGTGTCTAATGGAACAGGGTGCGGTGTCTAATGGAACAGGGTGCAGTGTCTAATCGAACAGGGTGCAGTGTCTAATGGAACATGTTGCGGTGTCAAATAGAACATGGTGCAGTGTCTAATGGAACAGGGTGCAGTGTCTAATGGAACGGGGTGTAGTGTCTAATGGAACAGGGTGCAGTGTCTAATGGAACAGGGTGCAGTGTCTAATGGAACAAGGAGAGGTGTCTAATAGAACATGGTGCAGTGTCTAATGTAACAGGGTGCAGTCTCTAATGTAACAGTGTACAGTGTCTAATGGAACAGGGTGCAGTGTCTATTGGAACAAGGTGCGGTGTCTAATGGAACAGGGTGCAGTGTCTAATGGAACAGGGTGCGGTGTCTAATAGAACATGGTGCAGTGTCTAATGTATCAGTGTACAGTGTCTAATGGAACTGGGTGCTATGTCTATTGGAACAACGTACGGTGTCTAATGGAACAGTGTGCGGTTTGTAATGGAAGAGGATGCTGTGTCTAATGGAACATGGTGCTGTGTCTAATGGAACATGGTGCTGTATCTAATGGAACATGGTTTAGTGTATAATGGAACAGGGTGTATTGTCTAATGGAGCAGGATGCAGTGTCTAATGGAACAGTTTGCAGTCTCTAATCGAACATGGTGCAGTGTCTAATGGAACAGGGGGCGGTTTCTAATGGAACAAGGTGCTGTGTCTAATGGAACAGGGTGCAGTATCTAATGGAACAGGGTGCGGTGTCTAATGGAACAGGGTGCAGTGTCTAATGGAACAGGGTGCAGTGTCTAATGGAACAGGGTGCTGTATTTAATGGAACAGGGGGCAGTGTCTAATGGAACATGGTGCAGTGTCTAATGGAACAAGGTGCTGTGTCTAATGGTACAGGGTGCAGTGTCTAATGGAACAGGGTGCAGTGTCTAATGGAACAGGGTGCAGTGTCTAATGGATCACGGTGCAGTGTCTAATGGAACAGGGTGCAGTTTCTAATGGTACATGGTGCAGTGTCTAATGGAACAGGGTGCTGTGACTAATTGATAATGGTGTAGTGTCTAATGAATCATGGTGCTGTGTCTAATTGACCAGGGTGCAGTGTATAATGGAACAGGGTGCGGTGAATAATGGAACAGGGTGCGGTGTCTAATGGAACATGGTACAGTGTCTAATGTAACAGGGTGCAGTGTTTAATGTAACAGGGTGCAGTGTCTAATGTAAAAGTGTGCAGTGTCTAATGGAACAGGGTGCAGTGTCTAATGGAACAGGGTGCAGAGTCTAATGGAACAGGGTGCAGTGTCTAATGGAACAGGGTGCAGTGTCTAATGGAACATGGTGCAGAGTCTAATGGAACAGGGTGCAGTGTCTAATGGAACAGGGTGCAGTGTCTAATGGAACATGATGTAGTGTCTAATGGAACAGTGCGCAGTGTCTAATGGAACATGGTGCAGTGTCTAATGGAACAGGGTGCAATGTCTAATGGAACAGGGTGCAGTGTCTAATGGAACATGCTGTAGTGTCTAATGGAACAGGGTGCAGTGTCTAATGGAACAGGGTGCAGTGTCTAATGGAACAGGGTGTAGTGTCTAATGGAACAGGGTGCAGTGTCTAATGGAACAGGTTGCAGTGTCTAATACATGGTGCAGTTTCTAATGGAACAGGGTGCAGTGACCAATGGAACAGGGGACAGTGTCTAACGGAGCAGGGTGCAGTGTCTAATGGAACAGGATGCGGTGTCTAATTGAACAGGGGTCAGTGTATAATGGAACAGGGTGCAGTGTCTAATGGAACATGGTGCAGAGTCTAATGTAACAGGGTGCAGTGTCTAATGGAACAGGGTGCGGTGTCTAATGGAACAGGGCGCAGTGTCTAATGGAACAGGTTGCAGTGTCTAATGGAACAGGGTGCGGTGTCTAATGGAACAGGGTGCGGTGTCTAATGGAACAGGGTGCAGTGTCTAATCGAACAGGGTGCAGTGTCTAATGGAACATGTTGCGGTGTCAAATAGAACATGGTGCAGTGTCTAATAGGACAGGGTGCAGTGTCAAATGGAACAGGGTGAAGTGTCTAATGGAACATGGTGCAGTGTCTTATGTAACAGAGTGCAGTGTCTAATGGAACAGAGCGCAGTTTCTAATGGAACAGGGTGTAGTGTCTAATGGAACAGGGTGCATTGTCTAATGGAACAGGGCGCGGTGTCTAATGGAACAGGGCGCAGTGTCTAATGGAACAGGGTGTAGTGTCTTATGGAACAGGCTGCGATGTCTAATGGAACAAGGTGCTGTGTCTAATAGAACAGGGTGCAGTGTCTAATGGAACAGGGTGTAGTGTATAATGGAACAAGGTGCTGTGTCTAATGGAACAGGGTCTAGTGTATAATGGAAGAAGGTGCTGTGTCCAACGGAACAGGGTGTAGTGTCTAATGGAACAGGGTGCAGTGTCTAATGGAACAGGGTGTAGTGTCTAATGGAACAGGGTGCAGTGTCTAATGTAACAGGGTGTACTGATATTGGAACAGAGTGCAGTGTCTAATATAACAGAGTGCAGTGTCTAATATAACAGGGTGCGGTGTCTAATGGAAGAGGGTTCAGTGGCTAATGGAAAAGGGTGCAATGTATAATGGATCAAGGTGCTGTGTCTAATGGAACAGGGTGTAGTGTCTAATGGAACAGGATGCAGTGTATAATGGAACAGGGTGTAGTGTCTAATGGAACAGGGTGTAGTGTCTAATGGAACAGGATGCAGTGTCTAAAGGAACATGGTGTAGTGTCTATTGGAACAGGGTGCAGTGTATAATGGAACAGGGTGTAGTGTCTAATGGAACAGGGTGTCGTGTCTATAGGAACAGGGTGTAGTGTCAAATGGAACAGGGTGTAGTGTCTAATGGAACAGGGTGTAGTGTCTAATTGAACAGGGTGTAGTGTCTAATGGAACAGGGTGCAGTGTCTAATGGAACTGGGTGCCGTGTCATAAGGAATTGGGAGCAGTGTCTAATGGAACACGGTGTAGTGTCTAATGGAACAGGGTGTAGTGTCTAATGGAACAGGGTGCAGTGTCTAATGGAACAGGGTGCAGTTTTCTAATGGAACAGGGTGCAGTGTATAATGGAACAGGGTGTAGTGTCTAATGGAACAGGGTGTAGTGTCTAATGGAACAGGGTTTAGTGTCTAATGGAACAGGGTGCAGTGTCTAGTGGAACAGGGTGCGGTGTCTAATGGAATAGGGTGTGGTGTCTAATGCAACCAGGTGCGTTGTCTAATGGAGCAGGGTGCAGTGTCTATTGGAACAGGAAGCCGTGTCTAATGGAACAGGGTGCAGTGTCTAATGGAACAGGGTGCAGTGTCTAATGGAACAGGGTGTAGTGTCTAATGGAACAGGGTGCAGTGTCTAATGGAACAGGGTGCAGTGTCTAATGGAACAGGGTGCAGTGTCTAATGGAACAGGGTGCAGTGTCTAATGGAACAGGGTGTAGTGTCTAATTGAACGAGGAGCGGTTTCAAATGGAACAGGGTGCAGTGTATAATGGAACAGGGTGCAGTGTATAATTGACCAGGGTGGAGTGTCTAATGGAACAGTGTGCAGTGTTTAATGGAACATTGTGCAGTGTCTAATGGAACAGGGTGCAGTTTCTAATGGAACAGGGAGCAGTGTCTAATGGAACATGCTGTAGTGTCTAATGGAACAGGGTGCAGTGTCTAATGTAACAGGGTGCAGTGTCTAATGGAACACGTTGCAGTGTCTAATGGAACAGGTTGCATTGTCCAATGGAACAGGTTGCGGTTTCTAATGGAACATGGTGCAGTGTCTTATAACACAGGATGCGGTGTCTAATAGAACAAGGAGCGGTGTCTAATAGAAGAGGATGCTGTGTCTAATGGAACAGGGGGCAGTGTCTAATGGAACAGGGGGCAGTGTCTAATGGAACAGGGTGCAGTGTCTAATGGAACACGGTGTAGTGTCTAATGGAACAGGCTGCAGTGTCTAATGGAACAAGGTGTAGTGTCTAATGGAACAGTGTGCAGTGTCTAATGGAACAGGGTGCAGTGTCTAATGGAACAGGGTGCTGTGTCTAATGGAACAGGGTGCAGTGTCTAATGGAACAGGGTGCAGTGTCAAATGGAACAGGGTGTAGTGTCAAATGGAACAGGGTGCTGTGTCTAATGGGACAAGGTGCTGTGTCTAATGGAACAGGGTGCAGTGTCTAATGGAACAGGGTGCGGTGTCTAATGGAAAAAGGTGCTGTGTCTATTGGAACAGGGGGCAGTTTCTAATGGAACATGGTGCAGTGTCTAATGTAACAGGGTGCAGTTTCTTACGGAACATGTTGCAGTGTCTAATGGAACAGGGTGCAGTGCTTAATGGAACATTGTGCAGAGTCTAATGGAACAAGGTGCTGTGTCTAATAGAACATGGTGTAGTGTCTAATGGAACAGGGTGCAGTGTCTAATGGAAAAGGGTGCAGTATCTAATGGAAAATGGTGCAGTGTCTAATTGATCGAGGAGCGGTGCCTAATGGAACAGGGTGCAGTGTACAATGGAACAGGGTGCAGTGTATAATGGAGCAGGGTGCAGTGTCTAATGGAACATGGTGCAGTGTCTAATGGAAAAGGGTGCAGTGTCTAATGGAAGAGGGTGTAGTGTCTAATGGAAATGGCTGCAGTGTCTAATGGAACATGGTACAGTGTCTAATGGAACATGGTGTAGTGTCTAATGGAAGTGGGTGTAGTGTCTAATGGAACAGGGTGCGGTGTCAAATGGAACATGGTGCAGTGTATAATGGAACAGGGTGCAGTGTCTAATGCAACAGGGTGCAGTGTCTAATGGAACATGGTGCAGTGTCTAATGGAAAAGGGTGCAGTGTCTAATGGAAGAGGGTGTAGTGTCTAATGGAAATGGCTGCAGTGTCTAATGGAACATGGTACAGTGTCTAATGGAACAGGGTGTAATGTCTAATGGAACATGGTGTAGTGTCTAATGGAACAGGGTGTAGTGTCTAATGGAACAGGGTTTAGTTTCTAATGGAACAGGGTGTAGTGTCTAATGCAACAGGGTGTAGTGTCTAATGGAACAGGGTGTAGTGTCTAATGGAACAGGGTGTAGTGTCTAATGGAACATGGTGTAGTGTCTAATGGAACATGGTGTAGTGTCTAATGGAACAGGGTGTAGTCTGTAATGGAACAGGGTCTAGTGTCTAATGGAACAGGGTCTAGTGTCTAATGGAACAGGGTGTAGTGTCTAATGGAACAGGGTGTAGTGTCTAATGGAACAGGGTTTAGTTTCTAGTGGAACAGGGTGTAGTGTCTAATGGAACAGGGTGTAGTGTCTAATGGAACAGGGTTTAGTTTCTAATGGAACAGGGTGCAGTGTCTAATGGAACAGGGTGCCGTGTCATAAGGAATTGGGAGCAGTGTCTAATGGAACATGGTGTAGTGTCTAATGGAACAGGGTGTAGTGTCTAATGGAACAGGGTGCAGTGTCTAATGGAACAGGGTGCAGTTTTCAAATGGAACAGGCTGCAGTGTCAAATGGAACAGGGTGCAGTGAGTAATCGAACAGTGTGCAGTGTCAATTGGAACAGGGTGCATTGTCTATTGGAACAAGCTGTGGCGTCTAATGGAACAGTGTGCGGTGTCTAATGGAAGAGGACTCTATGTCAAATGGAGCATGGAGCAGTGTCTTATAAAACAGGATGCGGTGTCTAATAAAACAAGGAGCGGTGTCTAATTGAAGAGGATGCTGTGTCTAATGGAACAGGGTGCAGTGTCTAATGGAACATGGTGCTGTGTCTAATGGAACAGGGTGTAGTGTACAATGGAACAGGGTGTAGTGTCTAATGGAGCAGGGTGCAGTGTCTAATGCAACAGGGTGCAGTGTCTAATGGGACATGGTGCAGTGTCTAATGGAACAGGGTGCGGTTTCTAATGGAACAAGGTGCTGTGTCTAATGGAACAGGGTGTAGTGTCTAATGGAACAGGATGCAGTGTATAATGGAACAGGGTGTAGTGTCTAATGGAACAGGGTGTAGTGTCTAATGGAACAGGGTGCAGTGTCTAAAGGAACATGGTGTAGTGTCTAATGCAACAGGGTGTTGTGTCTAATGGAACAGGCTGCAGTGTCTAATGGAACAAGGTGTAGTGATATTGGAACACGGTGTAGTGTCTAATGGAACAAGGTGCAGTGTCTAATGGGACAGGGTGCAGTGTCTAATGGAACACGGTGTAGTGTCTATTGGAACACAGTGTAGTGTCTATTGGAACAGGGTGCAGTGTATAATGGAACAGGGTGTAGTGTCTAATGGAACAGGGTGTCGTGTCTATAGGAACAGGGTGTAGTGTCAAATGGAACAGGGTGTAGTGTCTAATGGAACAGGGTGTAGTGTCTAATTGAACAGGGTGTAGTGTCTAATGGAACAGGGTGCAGTGTCTAATGGAACTGGGTGCGGTGTCTAATGGAATAGGTTGTGGTGTTTAATGGAACAGGGTGCGTTTTCTAATGGAACAGGGTGCAGTGTCTATTGCAACAGGGTGCCGTGTCTAATGGAACAGGGTGCTGTGTCTAATGGAACATGGTGCAGTGTCTAATGTAACAGGGTGCAGTGTCTAATGGAACAGGGTGCAGTGTCTAATGGAATAGGGTGCAGTGTCTAATGGAACATGGTGCAGTGTCTAATGGAACAGGTTGCAATGTATAATGGAATAAGGTGCTGTGTCTAATGGAACAGGGTGTAGTGTCTAATGGAACAGGGTGCAGTGTATAATTGACCAGGGTGTAGTGTCTAATGGAACAGGGTGTAGTGTATAATGGAACAGGGTGCAGTGTATAATGGAACAGGGTGTAGTGTCTAATGGAACAGGGTGTAGTGTCTAATGGAACAGGGTTTAGTTTCTAATGGAACAGGGTGCAGTGTCTAGTGGAACAGGGTGCGGTGTCTAATGGAATAGGGTGTGGTGTCTAATGCAACCAGGTGCGTTGTCTAATGGAGCAGGGTGCAGTGTCTAATGGAAAAGGGTGCAGTGTCTAATGGAAGAGGGTGTAGTGTCTAATGGAAATGGCTGCAGTGTCTAATGGAACATGGTACAGTGTCTAATGGAACATGGTGTAGTGTCTAATGGAACAGGGTGTAGTGTCTAATGGAACAGGGTGCGGTGTCAAATGGAACATGGTGCAGTGTATAATGGAACAGGGTGCAGTGTCTAATTCAACAGGGTGCAGTGTCTAATGGAACATGGTGCAGTGTCTAATGGAAAAGGGTGCAGTGTCTAATGGAACAGGATGCGGTATCCAATGGAACAGGGTGCGGAGTCTAATGGAATTTGGTGCAGTGTGTAATGTAACAGGGTGCAGTGTCTAATGGAACATGGTGCAGTGTCTAATGGAACAGGGTACGGAGTCTAATAGAAGATGGTGCAGTTTCTAATGTAAGAGGGTGCAGTGTCTATTGGAACATGGTGCAGTGTTTAATGGAACAGGATGCGGTGTCTAATGGAACAGGGTGTAGTGTCTAATGGAACATGGTGCAGTGTCTAATATAACAGGGTACAGTGTCTAATGGAACAGGATGCGTTGTCTAATTGAACAGGATGCGGTGTGTAATTGAACATGGTGCAGTGTATAATGGAACATGGTGCAGTGTCTAATGGAACATGCTGTAGTGTCTAATGGAACAGGGTGCAGTGCCTAAGGGAACAGGGTGCGGTGTCTAATTAAACAGGGTGCGGTTTCTAATGGAAAAGGGTGCAGTGTCAAATGGAACAGGGTGTAGTGTGTAATGGAACATGGTGCAGTGTCTAATGGACCAGGGTGCAGTGTCTAATGGAACATGGTGCGGTGTCTAATGGAACAGGGTGCAGTGACTAATGGAACATGGTGTAGTTTCTAATGGAACAGGGTGCAGTGTCTAATGGAACATGGTGCAGTGTCTAACGGAACATGGTGTTGTGTCTAATGGAATAGTGTGCAGTGTCTAATGGAACAGGGTGTAGTGTCTAACGGAACAGGGTGCAGTGTCTAATGGAACAGGGTGTAGTGTCTAATGGAACAGGGTGCAGTGTCTAATGGAACTGGGTGCAGTGTCTAATACATGGTGCAGTTTCTAATGGAACAGCGTACAGTGACCAATGGAACAGGGTGTAGTGTATAATGGAAGAGGGTGCAGTGTCTAATGGAACAGGGTGCAGTGTCTAATGTTACAGGGTGCAGTGTCTAATGTAACAGGGTGCAGTGTATAATGGAACAGGGTGCAGTGTCTAATGTAACAAGGTGTTGTGTCTAATGGAACATGGTGCAGTGTCTAATGTAACAGGGTGCAGTGTATAATGGAACATGGTGCAGTGTCTAATGGAACAGGTTGCAATGTATAATGGAATAAGGTGCTGTGTCTAATGGAACAGGGTGTAGTGTCTAATGGAACAGGGTGCAGTGTATAATTGACCAGGGTGTAGTGTCTAATGGAACAGGGTGTAGTGTATAATGGAACAGGGTGCAGTGTATAATGGAACAGGGTGTAGTGTCTAATGGAACAGGGTGTAGTGTCTAATGGAACAGGGTTTAGTTTCTAATGGAACAGGGTGCAGTGTCTAGTGGAACAGGGTGCGGTGTCTAATGGAATAGGGTGTGGTGTCTAATGCAACCAGGTGCGTTGTCTAATGGAGCAGGGTGCAGTGTCTAATGGAAAAGGGTGCAGTGTCTAATGGAAGAGGGTGTAGTGTCTAATGGAAATGGCTGCAGTGTCTAATGGAACATGGTACAGTGTCTAATGGAACATGGTGTAGTGTCTAATGGAACAGGGTGTAGTGTCTAATGGAACAGGGTGCGGTGTCAAATGGAACATGGTGCAGTGTATAATGGAACAGGGTGCAGTGTCTAATTCAACAGGGTGCAGTGTCTAATGGAACATGGTGCAGTGTCTAATGGAAAAGGGTGCAGTGTCTAATGGAACAGGATGCGGTATCCAATGGAACAGGGTGCGGAGTCTAATGGAATTTGGTGCAGTGTGTAATGTAACAGGGTGCAGTGTCTAATGGAACATGGTGCAGTGTCTAATGGAACAGGGTACGGAGTCTAATAGAAGATGGTGCAGTTTCTAATGTAAGAGGGTGCAGTGTCTATTGGAACATGGTGCAGTGTTTAATGGAACAGGATGCGGTGTCTAATGGAACAGGGTGTAGTGTCTAATGGAACATGGTGCAGTGTCTAATATAACAGGGTACAGTGTCTAATGGAACAGGATGCGTTGTCTAATTGAACAGGATGCGGTGTGTAATTGAACATGGTGCAGTGTATAATGGAACATGGTGCAGTGTCTAATGGAACATGCTGTAGTGTCTAATGGAACAGGGTGCAGTGCCTAAGGGAACAGGGTGCGGTGTCTAATTAAACAGGGTGCGGTTTCTAATGGAAAAGGGTGCAGTGTCAAATGGAACAGGGTGTAGTGTGTAATGGAACATGGTGCAGTGTCTAATGGACCAGGGTGCAGTGTCTAATGGAACATGGTGCGGTGTCTAATGGAACAGGGTGCAGTGACTAATGGAACATGGTGTAGTTTCTAATGGAACAGGGTGCAGTGTCTAATGGAACATGGTGCAGTGTCTAACGGAACATGGTGTTGTGTCTAATGGAATAGTGTGCAGTGTCTAATGGAACAGGGTGTAGTGTCTAACGGAACAGGGTGCAGTGTCTAATGGAACAGGGTGTAGTGTCTAATGGAACAGGGTGCAGTGTCTAATGGAACTGGGTGCAGTGTCTAATACATGGTGCAGTTTCTAATGGAACAGCGTACAGTGACCAATGGAACAGGGTGTAGTGTATAATGGAAGAGGGTGCAGTGTCTAATGGAACAGGGTGCAGTGTCTAATGTTACAGGGTGCAGTGTCTAATGTAACAGGGTGCAGTGTATAATGGAACAGGGTGCAGTGTCTAATGTAACAAGGTGTTGTGTCTAATGGAACATGGTGCAGTGTCTAATGTAACAGGGTGCAGTGTATAATGGAACAGGGTGCAGTGTCTAACTGAACAGGATGCGGTGTCTAATTGAACAGGGTGCAGTGTATAATGGAACATGATGCAGTGTCTAATGTAACAGGGTGCAGTGTCTAATGGAACAGCGTGCGGTGTCTAATGGAACAGGGTGCAGTGTCCAATGGAACAGGGTGCAGTGTCTATTGGAAAAGGGTGCAGTGCCGAATGGAAAAGGGTGCGGTGTCTAATGGAACAGGGTGCAGTGTCTAATGGAACAGTGTGTAGTGTCTAATGGAACAGGGTGCAGTGTCTAATGGAACGGGGTGTAGTGTCTAATGGAACAGGGTGCAGTGTCTAATGGAACAGGGTGCAGTGTCTAATGGAACAAGGAGAGGTGTCTAATAGAACATGGTGCAGTGTCTAATGTAACAGGGTGCAGTCTCTAATGTAACAGTGTACAGTGTCTAATGGAACAGGGTGCAGTGTCTATTGGAACAAGGTGCGGTGTCTAATGGAACAGGGTGCAGTGTCTAATGGAACAGGGTGCGGTGTCTAATAGAACATGGTGCAGTGTCTAATGTATCAGTGTACAGTGTCTAATGGAACTGGGTGCTATGTCTATTGGAACAACGTACGGTGTCTAATGGAACAGTGTGCGGTTTGTAATGGAAGAGGATGCTGTGTCTAATGGAACATGGTGCTGTGTCTAATGGAACATGGTGCTGTATCTAATGGAACATGGTTTAGTGTATAATGGAACAGGGTGTATTGTCTAATGGAGCAGGATGCAGTGTCTAATGGAACAGTTTGCAGTCTCTAATCGAACATGGTGCAGTGTCTAATGGAACAGGGGGCGGTTTCTAATGGAACAAGGTGCTGTGTCTAATGGAACAGGGTGCAGTATCTAATGGAACAGGGTGCGGTGTCTAATGGAACAGGGTGCAGTGTCTAATGGAACAGGGTGCAGTGTCTAATGGAACAGGGTGCTGTATTTAATGGAACAGGGGGCAGTGTCTAATGGAACATGGTGCAGTGTCTAATGGAACAAGGTGCTGTGTCTAATGGTACAGGGTGCAGTGTCTAATGGAACAGGGTGCAGTGTCTAATGGAACAGGGTGCAGTGTCTAATGGATCACGGTGCAGTGTCTAATGGAACAGGGTGCAGTTTCTAATGGTACATGGTGCAGTGTCTAATGGAACAGGGTGCTGTGACTAATTGATAATGGTGTAGTGTCTAATGAATCATGGTGCTGTGTCTAATTGACCAGGGTGCAGTGTATAATGGAACAGGGTGCGGTGAATAATGGAACAGGGTGCGGTGTCTAATGGAACATGGTACAGTGTCTAATGTAACAGGGTGCAGTGTTTAATGTAACAGGGTGCAGTGTCTAATGTAAAAGTGTGCAGTGTCTAATGGAACAGGGTGCAGTGTCTAATGGAACAGGGTGCAGAGTCTAATGGAACAGGGTGCAGTGTCTAATGGAACAGGGTGCAGTGTCTAATGGAACATGGTGCAGAGTCTAATGGAACAGGGTGCAGTGTCTAATGGAACAGGGTGCAGTGTCTAATGGAACATGATGTAGTGTCTAATGGAACAGTGCGCAGTGTCTAATGGAACATGGTGCAGTGTCTAATGGAACAGGGTGCAATGTCTAATGGAACAGGGTGCAGTGTCTAATGGAACATGCTGTAGTGTCTAATGGAACAGGGTGCAGTGTCTAATGGAACAGGGTGCAGTGTCTAATGGAACAGGGTGTAGTGTCTAATGGAACAGGGTGCAGTGTCTAATGGAACAGGTTGCAGTGTCTAATACATGGTGCAGTTTCTAATGGAACAGGGTGCAGTGACCAATGGAACAGGGGACAGTGTCTAACGGAGCAGGGTGCAGTGTCTAATGGAACAGGATGCGGTGTCTAATTGAACAGGGGTCAGTGTATAATGGAACAGGGTGCAGTGTCTAATGGAACATGGTGCAGAGTCTAATGTAACAGGGTGCAGTGTCTAATGGAACAGGGTGCGGTGTCTAATGGAACAGGGCGCAGTGTCTAATGGAACAGGTTGCAGTGTCTAATGGAACAGGGTGCGGTGTCTAATGGAACAGGGTGCGGTGTCTAATGGAACAGGGTGCAGTGTCTAATCGAACAGGGTGCAGTGTCTAATGGAACATGTTGCGGTGTCAAATAGAACATGGTGCAGTGTCTAATAGGACAGGGTGCAGTGTCAAATGGAACAGGGTGAAGTGTCTAATGGAACATGGTGCAGTGTCTTATGTAACAGAGTGCAGTGTCTAATGGAACAGAGCGCAGTGTCTAATGGAACAGGGTGTAGTGTCTAATGGAACAGGGTGCATTGTCTAATGGAACAGGGCGCGGTGTCTAATGGAACAGGGCGCAGTGTCTAATGGAACAGGGTGTAGTGTCTTATGGAACAGGCTGCGATGTCTAATGGAACAAGGTGCTGTGTCTAATAGAACAGGGTGCAGTGTCTAATGGAACAGGGTGTAGTGTATAATGGAACAAGGTGCTGTGTCTAATGGAACAGGGTCTAGTGTATAATGGAAGAAGGTGCTGTGTCCAACGGAACAGGGTGTAGTGTCTAATGGAACAGGGTGCAGTGTCTAATGGAACAGGGTGTAGTGTCTAATGGAACAGGGTGCAGTGTCTAATGTAACAGGGTGTACTGATATTGGAACAGAGTGCAGTGTCTAATATAACAGAGTGCAGTGTCTAATATAACAGGGTGCGGTGTCTAATGGAAGAGGGTGCAGTGGCTAATGGAAAAGGGTGCAATGTATAATGGATCAAGGTGCTGTGTCTAATGGAACAGGGTGTAGTGTCTAATGGAACAGGATGCAGTGTATAATGGAACAGGGTGTAGTGTCTAATGGAACAGGGTGTAGTGTCTAATGGAACAGGATGCAGTGTCTAAAGGAACATGGTGTAGTGTCTAATGGAACAGGGTGTTGTGTCTAATGGAACAGGCTGCAGTGTCTAATGGAACAAGGTGTAGTGATATTGGAACACGGTGTAGTGTCTAATGGAACAAGGTGCAGTGTCTAATGGGACAGGGTGCAGTGTCTAATGGAACAGGGTGCAGTGTCTAATGGAACACGGTGTAGAGTCTATTGGAACACAGTGTAGTGTCTATTGGAACAGGGTGCAGTGTATAATGGAACAGGGTGTAGTGTCTAATGGAACAGGGTGTCGTGTCTATAGGAACAGGGTGTAGTGTCAAATGGAACAGGGTGTAGTGTCTAATGGAACAGGGTGTAGTGTCTAATTGAACAGGGTGTAGTGTCTAATGGAACAGGGTGCAGTGTCTAATGGAACTGGGTGCCGTGTCATAAGGAATTGGGAGCAGTGTCTAATGGAACACGGTGTAGTGTCTAATGGAACAGGGTGTAGTGTCTAACGGAACAGGGTGCAGTGTCTAATGGAACAGGGTGCAGTTTTCTAATGGAACAGGCTGCAGTGTCAAATGGAACAGGGTGCAGTGAGTAATCGAACAGTGTGCAGTGTCTATTGGAACAGGGTGCATTGTCTATTGGAACAAGCTGTGGCGTCTAATGGAACAGTGTGCGGTGTCTAATGGAAGAGGACTCTATGTCAAATGGAGCATGGAGCAGTGTCTTATAAAACAGGATGCGGTGTCTAATAAAACAAGGAGCGGTGTCTAATTGAAGAGGATGCTGTGTCTAATGGAACAGGGTGCAGTGTCTAATGGAACATGGTGCTGTGTCTAATGGAACATGGAGTAGTGTACAATGGAACAGGGTGTAGTGTCTAATGGAGCAGGGTGCAGTGTCTAATGCAACAGGGTGCAGTGTCTAATGGGACATGGTGCAGTGTCTAATGGAACAGGGTGCGGTTTCTAATGGAACAAGGTGCTGTGTCTAATGGAACAGGGTGCAGTGTCTAATGGAACAAGGTGCTGTGTCTAATGGAACAAGGTACTGTGTCTAATGGAAAAGGGTGCAGTCTAATGGAACTTGGTGCAGTGTCTAAAGGAACAGGGTGCGGTTTGTACTGGAACAGGATGTAGTGTCTAATGGAACAGGGTGTAGTGTCTAATGGAACAGGTTGCAGTGTCTAATGGAACAGGGCGCAGTGTCTAATGGAACAGGGTGTAGTATCTAATGGAACAGGGTGCGGTGTCTAATTCAATAAGGTGCTGTGTCTAATGGAACAGGGTGCAGTGTCTAATGGAATAGGGTGCAGTGTCTAATGGAACATGGTGCAGTGTCTAATGGAACAGGGTGCAGTGTCTAATGGAACAGGGTGCAGCGTCTAATGGAACAGGGTGTGGTGTCTAATGAAACAGGGTGCAGTTTCTAATGGAACAGGGTGCAATGTCTAATGTAACAGGGTGCAGTGTCCAATGGAAAAGGGTGCAGTTTCTAATGGAACAGGGTGCAGTGTCTAATGGAACAGGCTCCAGTGACCAATGGAACAGGGTGTAGTGTATAATCGAAGAGGGTGCCGTGTCTAACGGAACAGGGTGCAGTGTCTAATGTAACAGGGTGCAGTGTCTATTGGAACAGGATGCGGTATCCAATGGAACAGTGTGGGGAGTCTAATGGAACATGGTGGAGTGTGTAATGTAACAGGGTGCAGTGTCTAATGGAACAGGGTGCAGTGTCTATTGGAACAGGGTGCAGTTTCTAATGTAACAGGGTGCAGTGTCTAAAGTAACAGGGAGTAGTGTCTAATGGAACAGGTTGCAGTGTCCAATGGAACAGGGTGCAGTGTATAATGGAACAGGGTGCAGAGTCTAATGGAACAGGGTGCAGTTTCTAATGGAAGAGGGTGCAGTGTCTAATGGAACAGGGAGTAGTGTCAATTGGAATAGGGTGCAGTGTCTAATGGAACATGGTGCAGTGTCTAATGTAACAGGGTGCATTTTCTAATGGAACAGTGTGCAGTGTCTAATGGAACAGGGTGCATTGTCTAATGGAACAGGTTGCAGTGTCTAATGGATCAAGGAGTAGTGTCTAATGTATAAGGGTGCAGTGTATAATGGAACAGGGTGCAGTGTCTAATGGAACAGGGTGCAGTGTCTAATGGAACAGGGAGTAGTGTCTCATGTAACAGGGTGCAGTGTATAATGGAACAGGGTGCAGTGTCTAATGGAACAGGGTGCAGTGTCTAATGGAACAGGGTGTAGTGTCTAATTGAACGAGGAGCGGTTTCAAATGGAACAGGGTGCAGTGTATAATGGAACAGGGTGCAGTGTATAATGGAACAGGGTGGAGTGTCTAATGGAACAGTGTGCAGTGTTTAATGGAACATTGTGCAGTGTCTAATGGAACAGGGTGCAGTTTCTAATGGAACAGGGTGCAGTGTCTAATGGAACATGCTGTAGTGTCTAATGGAACAGGGTGCAGTGTCTAATGTAACAGGGTGCAGTGTCTAATGGAACACGTTGCAGTGTCTAATGGAACAGGTTGCAGTGTCCAATGGAACAGGGTGCGGTGTCTACTGGAACAGGGTGCGGTTTCTAATGGAACATGGTGCAGTGTCTTATAACACAGGATGCGGTGTCTAATAGAACAAGGAGCGGTGTCTAATAGAAGAGGATGCTGTGTCTAATGGAACAGGGGGCAGTGTCTAATGGAACAGGGTGCAGTGTCTAATGGAACACGGTGTAGTGTCTAATGGAACAGGCTGCAGTGTCAAATGGAACAAGGTGTAGTGTCTAATGGAACAGGGTGCAGTGTCTAATGGAACAGGGTGCAGTGTCTAATGGAACAGGGTGCTGTGTCTAATGGAACAGGGTGCAGTGTCTAATGGAAGAGGGTGCAGTGTCTAATGGAACAGGGTGCAGTGTCTAATTAAACAGGATGCGGTTTCTACTATAACAAGGAGCGGTGTCTAATAGAAGTGGATGCTGTGTCTAATGGAACAGGGTGCTGTGTCAAATGGAACATGTTGCTGTGTCTAATGAAACAGGGTGCAGTGTCTAATGGAACATGGTACAGTGTCTAATGTAACAGGGTGCGGTGTCTAATAGAACATGGTGCAGTGGCTAATGTAACACGGTTCAGTGTCTAATGTAACAGGATGCAGTGTCTTATGTGACAGGGTGCAGTGTATAATGCAACAGGGTGCAGTGTCTAATGGAACACGGAGCAGTGTCTAATGGAACAGGGCGCAGTGTCTAATGTAACAAGGTGCAGTGTATAATGGAACAGGGTGCAGTGTATAATGGAACAGGGTGCAGTGTATAATGGAACAGGGTGGAGTGTCTAATGGAACAGTGTGCAGTGTTTAATGGAACATTGTGCAGTGTCTAATGGAACAGGGTGCAGTTTCTAATGGAACAGGGTGCAGTGTCTAATGGAACATGCTGTAGTGTCTAATGGAACAGGGTGCAGTGTCTAATGTAACAGGGTGCAGTGTCTAATGGAACACGTTGCAGTGCCTAATGGAACAGGTTGCAGTGTCCAATGGAACAGGGTGCGGTGTCTACTGGAACAGGGTGCGGTTTCTAATGGAACATGGTGCAGTGTCTTATAACACAGGATGCGGTGTCTAATAGAACAAGGAGCGGTGTCTAATAGAAGAGGATGCTGTGTCTAATGGAACAGGGGGCAGTGTCTAATGGAACAGGGTGCAGTGTCTAATGGAACACGGTGTAGTGTCTAATGGAACAGGCTGCAGTGTCAAATGGAACAAGGTGTAGTGTCTAATGGAACAGGGTGCAGTGTCTAATGGAACAGGGTGCAGTGTCTAATGGAACAGGGTGCTGTGTCTAATGGAACAGGGTGCAGTGTCTAATGGAACAGGGTGCAGTGTCTAATGGAACAGGGTGCAGCGTCTAATGGAACAGGGTGTGGTGTCTAATGAAACAGGGTGCAGTTTCTAATGGAACAGGGTGCAGTGTCTAATGTAACAGGGTGCAGTGTCCAATGGAAAAGGGTGCAGTTTCTAATGGAACAGGGTGCAGTGTCTAATGGAACAGGCTCCAGTGACCAATGGAACAGGGTGTAGTGTATAATCGAAGAGGGTGCCGTGTCTAACGGAACAGGGTGCAGTGTCTAATGTAACAGGGTGCAGTGTCTATTGGAACAGGATGCGGTATCCAATGGAACAGTGTGGGGAGTCTAATGGAACATGGTGGAGTGTGTAATGTAACAGGGTGCAGTGTCTAATGGAACAGGGTGCAGTGTCTATTGGAACAGGGTGCAGTTTCTAATGTAACAGGGTGCAGTGTCTAAAGTAACAGGGAGTAGTGTCTAATGGAACAGGTTGCAGTGTCCAATGGAACAGGGTGCAGTGTATAATGGAACAGGGTGCAGAGTCTAATGGAACAGGGTGCAGTTTCTAATGGAAGAGGGTGCAGTGTCTAATGGAACAGGGAGTAGTGTCAATTGGAATAGGGTGCAGTGTCTAATGGAACATGGTGCATTGTCTAATGTAACAGGGTGCATTTTCTAATGGAACAGTGTGCAGTGTCTAATGGAACAGGGTGCATTGTCTAATGGAACAGGTTGCAGTGTCTAATGGATCAAGGAGTAGTGTCTAATGTATAAGGGTGCAGTGTATAATGGAACAGGGTGCAGTGTCTAATGGAACAGGGTGCAGTGTCTAATGGAACAGGGAGTAGTATCTCATGTAACAGGGTGCAGTGTATAATGGAACAGGGTGCAGTGTATAATGGAACAGGGTGTAGTGTCTAATGGAACAGGGTGTAGTGTCTAATGGAACAGGGTTTAGTGTCTAATGGAACAGGGTGCAGTGTCTAGTGGAACAGGGTGCGGTGTCTAATGGAATAGGGTGTGGTGTCTAATGCAACCAGGTGCGTTGTCTAATGGAGCAGGGTGCAGTGTCTAATGGAAAAGGGTGCAGTGTCTAATGGAAGAGGGTGTAGTGTCTAATGGAAATGGCTGCAGTGTCTAATGGAACATGGTACAGTGTCTAATGGAACATGGTGTAGTGTCTAATGGAACAGGGTGTAGTGTCTAATGGAACAGGGTGCGGTGTCAAATGGAACATGGTGCAGTGTATAATGGAACAGGGTGCAGTGTCTAATTCAACAGGGTGCAGTGTCTAATGGAACATGGTGCAGTGTCTAATGGAAAAGGGTGCAGTGTCTAATGGAACAGGATGCGGTATCCAATGGAACAGGGTGCGGAGTCTAATGGAATTTGGTGCAGTGTGTAATGTAACAGGGTGCAGTGTCTAATGGAACATGGTGCAGTGTCTAATGGAACAGGGTACGGAGTCTAATAGAAGATGGTGCAGTTTCTAATGTAAGAGGGTGCAGTGTCTATTGGAACATGGTGCAGTGTTTAATGGAACAGGATGCGGTGTCTAATGGAACAGGGTGTAGTGTCTAATGGAACATGGTGCAGTGTCTAATATAACAGGGTACAGTGTCTAATGGAACAGGATGCGTTGTCTAATTGAACAGGATGCGGTGTGTAATTGAACATGGTGCAGTGTATAATGGAACATGGTGCAGTGTCTAATGGAACATGCTGTAGTGTCTAATGGAACAGGGTGCAGTGCCTAAGGGAACAGGGTGCGGTGTCTAATTAAACAGGGTGCGGTTTCTAATGGAAAAGGGTGCAGTGTCAAATGGAACAGGGTGTAGTGTGTAATGGAACAGGGTGCAGTGTCTAATGGACCAGGGTGCAGTGTCTAATGGAACATGGTGCGGTGTCTAATGGAACAGGGTGCAGTGACTAATGGAACATGGTGTAGTTTCTAATGGAACAGGGTGCAGTGTCTAATGGAACATGGTGCAGTGTCTAACGGAACATGGTGTTGTGTCTAATGGAATAGTGTGCAGTGTCTAATGGAACAGGGTGTAGTGTCTAACGGAACACGGTGCAGTGTCTAATGGAACAGGGTGTAGTGTCTAATGGAACAGGGTGCAGTGTCTAATGGAACTGGGTGCAGTGTCTAATGGAACTGGGTGCAGTGTCTAATACATGGTGCAGTTTCTAATGGAACAGCGTACAGTGACCACTGGAACAGGGTGTAGTGTATAATGGAAGAGGGTGCAGTGTCTAATGGAACAGGGTGCAGTGTCTAATGTTACAGGGTGCAGTGTCTAATGTAACAGGGTGCAGTGTATAATGGAACAGGGTGCAGAGTCTAATGTAACAAGGTGTTGTGTCTAATGGAACATGGTGCAGTGTCTAATGTAACAGGGTGCAGTGTATAATGGAACAGGGTGCAGTGTCTAACTGAACAGGATGCGGTGTCTAATTGAACAGGGTGCAGTGTATAATGGAACATGATGCAGTGTCTAATGTAACAGGGTGCAGTGTCTAATGGAACAGCGTGCGGTGTCTAATGGAACAGGGTGCAGTGTCCAATGGAACAGGGTGCAGTGTCTATTGGAAAAGGGTGCAGTGCCGAATGGAAAAGGGTGCGGTGTCTAATGGAACAGGGTGCAGTGTCTAATGGAACAGTGTGTAGTGTCTAATGGAACAGGGTGCAGTGTCTAATGGAACGGGGTGTAGTGTCTAATGGAACAGGGTGCAGTGTCTAATGGAACAGGGTGCAGTGTCTAATGGAACAAGGAGAGGTGTCTAATAGAACATGGTGCAGTGTCTAATGTAACAGGGTGCAGTCTCTAATGTAACAGTGTACAGTGTCTAATGGAACAGGGTGCAGTGTCTATTGGAACAAGGTGCGGTGTCTAATGGAACAGGGTGCAGTGTCTAATGGAACAGGGTGCGGTGTCTAATAGAACATGGTGCAGTGTCTAATGTATCAGTGTACAGTGTCTAATGGAACTGGGTGCTATGTCTATTGGAACAACGTACGGTGTCTAATGGAACAGTGTGCGGTTTGTAATGGAAGAGGATGCTGTGTCTAATGGAACATGGTGCTGTGTCTAATGGAACATGGTGCTGTATCTAATGGAACATGGTTTAGTGTATAATGGAACAGGGTGTATTATCTAATGGAGCAGGATGCAGTGTCTAATGGAACAGTTTGCAGTCTCTAATCGAACATGGTGCAGTGTCTAATGGAACAGGGGGCGGTTTCTAATGGAACAAGGTGCTGTGTCTAATGGAACAGGGTGCAGTATCTAATGGAACAGGGTGCGGTGTCTAATGGAACAGGGTGCAGTGTCTAATGGAACAGGGTGCAGTGTCTAATGGAACAGGGTGCTGTATTTAATGGAACAGGGGGCAGTGTCTAATGGAACATGGTGCAGTGTCTAATGGAACAAGGTGCTGTGTCTAATGGTACAGGGTGCAGTGTCTAATGGAACAGGGTGCAGTGTCTAATGGAACAGGGTGCAGTGTCTAATGGATCACGGTGCAGTGTCTAATGGAACAGGGTGCAGTTTCTAATGGTACATGGTGCAGTGTCTAATGGAACAGGGTGCTGTGACTAATTGATAATGGTGTAGTGTCTAATGAATCATGGTGCTGTGTCTAATTGACCAGGGTGCAGTGTATAATGGAACAGGGTGCGGTGAATAATGGAATAGGGTGCGGTGTCTAATGGAACATGGTACAGTGTCTAATGTAACAGGGTGCAGTGTTTAATGTAACAGGGTGCAGTGTCTAATGTAAAAGTGTGCAGTGTCTAATGGAACAGGGTGCAGTGTCTAATGGAACAGGGTGCAGAGTCTAATGGAACAGGGTGCAGTGTCTAATGGAACAGGGTGCAGTGTCTAATGGAACATGGTGCAGAGTCTAATGGAACAGGGTGCAGTGTCTAATGGAACAGGGTGCAGTGTCTAATGGAACATGATGTAGTGTCTAATGGAACAGTGCGCAGTGTCTAATGGAACATGGTGCAGTGTCTAATGGAACAGGGTGCAATGTCTAATGGAACAGGGTGCAGTGTCTAATGGAACATGCTGTAGTGTCTAATGGAACAGGGTGCAGTGTCTAATGGAACAGGGTGCAGTGTCTAATGGAACAGGGTGTAGTGTCTAATGGAACAGGGTGCAGTGTCTAATGGAACAGGTTGCAGTGTCTAATACATGGTGCAGTTTCTAATGGAACAGGGTGCAGTGACCAATGGAACAGGGGACAGTGTCTAACGGAGCAGGGTGCAGTGTCTAATGGAACAGGATGCGGTGTCTAATTGAACAGGGGTC
The DNA here is from genome assembly GCF_964194155.1 of Cetorhinus maximus. Lineage (NCBI taxonomy): Eukaryota > Metazoa > Chordata > Chondrichthyes > Lamniformes > Cetorhinidae > Cetorhinus > Cetorhinus maximus. The sequence goes on along the minus strand of NW_027596180.1, from coordinate 215,297 downwards.
AGTGTATAATGGAACAGGGTGCAGTGTCTAATGGATCATGGTGCAGAGTCTAATGTAACAGGGTGCAGTGTCTAATGGAACAGGGTGCGGTGTCTAATGGAACAGGGCGCAGTGTCTAATGGAACAGGTTGCAGTGTCTAATGGAACAGGGTGCGGTGTCTAATGGAACATGGTGCAGAGTCTAATGTAACAGGGTGCAGTGTCTAATGGAACAGGGTGCGGTGTCTAATGGAACAGGGCGCAGTGTCTAATGGAACAGGTTGCAGTGTCTAATGGAACAGGGTGCGGTGTCTAATGGAACAGGGTGCGGTGTCTAATGGAACAGGGTGCAGTGTCTAATCGAACAGGGTGCAGTGTCTAATGGAACATGTTGCGGTGTCAAATAGAACATGGTGCAGTGTCTAATGGGACAGGGTGCAGTGTCAAATGGAACAGGGTGAAGTGTCTAATGGAACATGGTGCAGTGTCTAATGTAACAGAGTGCAGTGTCTAATGGAACAGAGCGCAGTGTCTAATGGAACAGGGTGTAGTGTCTAATGGAACAGGGTGCAGTGTCTAATGGAACAGGGCGCGGTGTCTAATGGAACTGGGCGCAGTGTCTAATGGAACAGGGTGTAGTGTCTAATGGAACAGGCTGCGATGTCTAATGGAACAAGGTGCTGTGTCTAATGGATCAGGGTGCAGTGTCTAATGGAACAGGGTGTAGTGTATAATGGAACAAGGTGCTGTGTCTAATGGAACAGGGTCTAGTGTATAATGGAAGAAGGTGCTGTGTCCAAAGGAACAGGGTGTAGTGTCTAATGGAACAGGGTGCAGTGTCTAATGGAGGAGGGTGCAGTGTCTTATGTAACAGGGTGCAGTGTCTAATGTACCAGGGAGCGGTGTCTAATAGAACAGGGTGCAGTGTCTAATGGAAGAGGTTGCAATTTATAAGGGAACAAGGTGCTGTGTCTAATGGAACAGGGTGTAGTGTCTAATGGAACATGGTGCAGTGTCTAATGGAACAGGGTGTAGTGTCTAATGGAACAGGGTGCAGTGTCTAATGGAACAGGGTGTAGTGTCTAATGGAACAGGGTGCAGTGTCTAATATAACAGGGTGTACTGATATTGGAACAGAGTGCAGTGTCTAATATAACAGAGTGCAGTGTCTAATATAACAGGGTGCGGTGTCTAATGGAAGAGGGTGCAGTGGCTAATGGAAAAGGGTGCAATGTATAATGGATCAAGGTGCTGTGTCTAATGGAACAGGGTGTAGTGTCTAATGGAACAGGATGCAGTGTATAATGGAACAGGGTGTAGTGTCTAATGGAACAGGGTGTAGTGTCTAATGGAACAGGATGCAGTGTCTAAAGGAACATGGTGTAGTGTCTAATGGAACAGGGTGTTGTGTCTAATGGAACAGGCTGCAGTGTCTAATGGAACAAGGTGTAGTGATATTGGAACACGGTGTAGTGTCTAATGGAACAAGGTGCAGTGTCTAATGGGACAGGGTGCAGTGTCTAATGGAACAGGGTGCAGTGTCTAATGGAACACGGTGTAGTGTCTATTGGAACACAGTGTAGTGTCTATTGGAACAGGGTGCAGTGTATAATGGAACAGGGTGTAGTGTCTAATGGAACAGGGTGTCGTGTCTATAGGAACAGGGTGTAGTGTCAAATGGAACAGGGTGTAGTGTCTAATGGAACAGGGTGTAGTGTCTAATTGAACAGGGTGTAGTGTCTAATGGAACAGGGTGCAGTGTCTAATGGAACTGGGTGCGGTGTCTAATGGAATAGGTTGTGGTGTCTAATGGAACAGGGTGCGTTTTCTAATTGTACAGGGTGCAGTGTCTATTGCAACAGGGTGCCCTGTCTAATGGAACAGGGTGCTGTGTCTAATGGAACATGGTGCAGTGTCTAATGGAATAGGGTGCAGTGTCTAATGGAACATGGTGCAGTGTCTAATGGAACAGGGTGTAGTGTCTAATGGAACAGGGTGTAGTGTCTAATTGAGCAGGGTGTAGTGTCTAATGGAACAGGGTGCAGTGTCTAATGGAACTGGGTGCGGTGTCTAATGGAATAGGTTGTGGTGTCTAATGGAACAGGGTGCGTTTTCTAATGGAACAGGGTGCAGTGTCTATTGCAACAGGGTGCCGTGTCTAATGGAACAGGGTGCTGTGTCTAATGGAACAGGGTGCAGTGTCTAATGGAATAGGGTGCAGTGTCTAATGGAACATGGTGCAGTGTCTAATGGAACAGGTTGCAATGTATAATGGAATAAGGTGCTGTGTCTAATGGAACAGGGTGTAGTGTTCTAATGGAACAGGGTGCAGTGTATAATGGACCAGGTTGTAGCGTCTAATGGAACAGGGTGTAGTGTATAATGGAACAGGGTGCAGTGTATAATGGAACAGGGTGTAGTGTCTAATGGAACAGGGTGTAGTGTCTAATGGAACAGGGTTTAGTGTCTAATGGAACAGGGTGCAGTGTCTAGTGGAACAGGGTGCGGTGTCTAATGGAATAGGGTGTGGTGTCTAATGCAACCAGGTGCGTTGTCTAATGGAGCAGGGTGCAGTGTCTATTGGAACAGGAAGCCGTGTCTAATGGAACAGGGTGCAGTGTCTAATGGAACAGGGTGCAGTGTCTAATGGAACAGGGTGTAGTGTCTAATGGAACAGGGTGCAGTGTCTAATATATCAGAGTGCAGTTTCTAATATAACAGGGTGCGGAGCCTAATGGAAAAGGGTGCAGTGTCTAATGGAACAGCGTGTAGTGTCTAATGGAACAGGGTGCAGTGTCTAATGGATCAGAGTTTAGTGTCTAATGCAACAGGGTGCAGTGCCTAATGGAACAGGGTGTAGTGTCTAATGGAACAGGGTATAGTGTCTAATGTAACAGGGCGCAGTGTTTACTGGAACAGGGTGCCGTTTCTAATGGAACATGGTGTAGTGTCTAATGGAACAGGGTGCAGTGTCTAATGGAACAGGGTGCAGTGTCTAATGGAACAGGGTGCAGTGTCTAATGGAACAGGGTGCAGTGTCTAATGGAACAGGGTGCAGTGTATAATTGAACAGGGTGGAGTGTCTAATGGAACAGTGTGCAGTGTTTAATGGAACATTGTGCAGTGTCTAATGGAACAGGGTGCAGTTTCTAATGGAACAGGGAGCAGTGTCTAATGGAACATGCTGTAGTGTCTAATGGAACAGGGTGCAGTGTCTAATGTAACAGGGTGCAGTGTCTAATGGAACACGTTGCAGTGTCTAATGGAACAGGTTGCATTGTCCAATGGAACAGGTTGCGGTTTCTAATGGAACATGGTGCAGTGTCTTATAACACAGGATGCGGTGTCTAATAGAACAAGGAGCGGTGTCTAATAGAAGAGGATGCTGTGTCTAATGGAACAGGGGGCAGTGTCTAATGGAACAGGGGGCAGTGTCTAATGGAACAGGGTGCAGTGTCTAATGGAACACGGTGTAGTGTCTAATGGAACAGGCTGCAGTGTCTAATGGAACAAGGTGTAGTGTCTAATGGAACAGTGTGCAGTGTCTAATGGAACAGGGTGCAGTGTCTAATGGAACAGGGTGCTGTGTCTAATGGAACAGGGTGCAGTGTCTAATGGAACAGGGTGCAGTGTGAAATGGAACAGGGTGTAGTGTCAAATGGAACAGGGTGCTGTGTCTAATGGGACAAGGTGCTGTGTCTAATGGAACAGGGTGCAGTGTCTAATGGAACAGGGTGCGGTGTCTAATGGAACAAATTGCTGTGTCTATTGGAACAGGGGGCAGTTTCTAATGGAACATGGTGCAGTGTCTAATGTAACAGGGTGCAGTTTCTAACGGAACATGTTGCAGTGTCTAATGGAACAGGGTGCAGTGCTTAATGGAACATTGTGCAGAGTCTAATGGAACAAGGTGCTGTGTCTAATGGAACATGGTGTAGTGTCTAATGGAACAGGGTGCAGTGTCTAATGGAAAAGGGTGCAGTATCTAATGGAAAATGGTGCAGTGTCTAATTGAACGAGGAGCGGTGCCTAATGGAACAGGGTGCAGTGTACAATGGAACAGGGTGCAGTGTATAATGGAGCAGGGTGCAGTGTCTAATGGAACATGGTGCAGTGTCTAATGGAAAAGGGTGCAGTGTCTAATGGAAGAGGGTGTAGTGTCTAATGGAAATGGCTGCAGTGTCTAATGGAACATGGTACAGTGTCTAATGGAACATGGTGTAGTATCTAATGGAAGAGGGTGTAGTGTCTAATGGAACAGGGTGCGGTGTCAAATGGAACATGGTGCAGTGTATAATGGAACAGGGTGCAGTGTCTAATGCAACAGGGTGCAGTGTCTAATGGAACATGGTGCAGTGTCTAATGGAAAAGGGTGCAGTGTCTAATGGAAGAGGGTGTAGTGTCTAATGGAAATGGCTGCAGTGTCTAATGGAACATGGTACAGTGTCTAATGGAACAGGGTGTAATGTCTAATGGAACATGGTGTAGTGTCTAATGGAACAGGGTGTAGTGTCTAATGGAACAGGGTTTAGTTTCTAATGGAACAGGGTGTAGTGTCTAATGCAACAGGGTGTAGTGTCTAATGGAACAGGGTGTAGTGTCTAATGGAACAGGGTGTAGTGTCTAATGGAACATGGTGTAGTGTCTAATGGAACATGGTGTAGTGTCTAATGGAACAGGGTGTAGTCTGTAATGGAACAGGGTCTAGTGTCTAATGGAACAGGGTCTAGTGTCTAATGGAACAGGGTGTAGTGTCTAATGGAACAGGGTGTAGTGTCTAATGGAACAGGGTTTAGTTTCTAGTGGAACAGGGTGTAGTGTCTAATGGAACAGGGTGTAGTGTCTAATGGAACAGGGTTTAGTTTCTAATGGAACAGGGTGCAGTGTCTAATGGAACAGGGTGCCGTGTCATAAGGAATTGGGAGCAGTGTCTAATGGAACATGGTGTAGTGTCTAATGGAACAGGGTGTAGTGTCTAATGGAACAGGGTGCAGTGTCTAATGGAACAGGGTGCAGTTTTCAAATGGAACAGGCTGCAGTGTCAAATGGAACAGGGTGCAGTGAGTAATCGAACAGTGTGCAGTGTCAATTGGAACAGGGTGCATTGTCTATTGGAACAAGCTGTGGCGTCTAATGGAACAGTGTGCGGTGTCTAATGGAAGAGGACTCTATGTCAAATGGAGCATGGAGCAGTGTCTTATAAAACAGGATGCGGTGTCTAATAAAACAAGGAGCGGTGTCTAATTGAAGAGGATGCTGTGTCTAATGGAACAGGGTGCAGTGTCTAATGGAACATGGTGCTGTGTCTAATGGAACAGGGTGTAGTGTACAATGGAACAGGGTGTAGTGTCTAATGGAGCAGGGTGCAGTGTCTAATGCAACAGGGTGCAGTGTCTAATGGGACATGGTGCAGTGTCTAATGGAACAGGGTGCGGTTTCTAATGGAACAAGGTGCTGTGTCTAATGGAACAGGGTGTAGTGTCTAATGGAACAGGATGCAGTGTATAATGGAACAGGGTGTAGTGTCTAATGCAACAGGGTGTTGTGTCTAATGGAACAGGCTGCAGTGTCTAATGGAACAAGGTGTAGTGATATTGGAACACGGTGTAGTGTCTAATGGAACAAGGTGCAGTGTCTAATGGGACAGGGTGCAGTGTCTAATGGAACACGGTGTAGTGTCTATTGGAACACAGTGTAGTGTCTATTGGAACAGGGTGCAGTGTATAATGGAACAGGGTGTAGTGTCTAATGGAACAGGGTGTCGTGTCTATAGGAACAGGGTGTAGTGTCAAATGGAACAGGGTGTAGTGTCTAATGGAACAGGGTGTAGTGTCTAATTGAACAGGGTGTAGTGTCTAATGGAACAGGGTGCAGTGTCTAATGGAACTGGGTGCGGTGTCTAATGGAATAGGTTGTGGTGTCTAATGGAACAGGGTGCGTTTTCTAATGGAACAGGGTGCAGTGTCTATTGCAACAGGGTGCCGTGTCTAATGGAACAGGGTGCTGTGTCTAATGGAACATGGTGCAGTGTCTAATGTAACAGGGTGCAGTGTCTAATGGAACAGGGTGCAGTGTCTAATGGAATAGGGTGCAGTGTCTAATGGAACATGGTGCAGTGTCTAATGGAACAGGTTGCAATGTATAATGGAATAAGGTGCTGTGTCTAATGGAACAGGGTGTAGTGTCTAATGGAACAGGGTGCAGTGTATAATGGACCAGGGTGTAGTGTCTAATGGAACAGGGTGTAGTGTATAATGGAACAGGGTGCAGTGTATAATGGAACAGGGTGTAGTGTCTAATGGAACAGGGTGTAGTGTCTAATGGAACAGGGTTTAGTGTCTAATGGAACAGGGTGCAGTGTCTAGTGGAACAGGGTGCGGTGTCTAATGGAATAGGGTGTGGTGTCTAATGGAACCAGGTGCGTTGTCTAATGGAGCAGGGTGCAGTGTCTAATGGAAAAGGGTGCAGTGTCTAATGGAAGAGGGTGTAGTGTCTAATGGAAATGGCTGCAGTGTCTAATGGAACATGGTACAGTGTCTAATGGAACATGGTGTAGTGTCTAATGGAACAGGGTGTAGTGTCTAATGGAACAGGGTGCGGTGTCAAATGGAACATGGTGCAGTGTATAATGGAACAGGGTGCAGTGTCTAATTCAACAGGGTGCAGTGTCTAATGGAACATGGTGCAGTGTCTAATGGAAAAGGGTGCAGTGTCTAATGGAACAGGATGCGGTATCCAATGGAACAGGGTGCGGAGTCTAATGGAATTTGGTGCAGTGTGTAATGTAACAGGGTGCAGTGTCTAATGGAACATGGTGCAGTGTCTAATGGAACAGGGTACGGAGTCTAATAGAAGATGGTGCAGTTTCTAATGAAAGCGGGTGCAGTGTCTATTGGAACATGGTGCAGTGTTTAATGGAACAGGATGCGGTGTCTAATGGAACAGGGTGTAGTGTCTAATGGAACATGGTGCCGTGTCTAATATAACAGGGTACAGTGTCTAATGGAACAGGATGCGTTGTCTAATTGAACAGGATGCGGTGTGTAATTGAACATGGTGCAGTGTATAATGGAACATGGTGCAGTGTCTAATGGAACATGCTGTAGTGTCTAATGGAACAGGGTGCAGTGCCTAAGGGAACAGGGTGCGGTGTCTAATTAAACAGGGTGCGGTTTCTAATGGAAAAGGGTGCAGTGTCAAATGGAACAGGGTGTAGTGTGTAATGGAACATGGTGCAGTGTCTAATGGACCAGGGTGCAGTGTCTAATGGAACATGGTGCGGTGTCTAATGGAACAGGGTGCAGTGACTAATGGAACATGGTGTAGTTTCTAATGGAACAGGGTGCAGTGTCTAATGGAACATGGTGCAGTGTCTAACGGAACATGGTGTTGTGTCTAATGGAATAGTGTGCAGTGTCTAATGGAACAGGGTGTAGTGTCTAACGGAACAGGGTGCAGTGTCTAATGGAACAGGGTGTAGTGTCTAATGGAACAGGGTGCAGTGTCTAATGGAACTGGGTGCAGTGTCTAATACATGGTGCAGTTTCTAATGGAACAGCGTACAGTGACCAATGGAACAGGGTGTAGTGTATAATGGAAAAGGGTGCAGTGTCTAATGGAACAGGGTGCAGTGTCTAATGTTACAGGGTGCAGTGTCTAATGTAACAGGGTGCAGTGTATAATGGAACAGGGTGCAGTGTCTAATGTAACAAGGTGTTGTGTCTAATGGAACATGGTGCAGTGTCTAATGTAACAGGGTGCAGTGTATAATGGAACAGGGTGCAGTGTCTAACTGAACAGGATGCGGTGTCTAATTGAACAGGGTGCAGTGTATAATGGAACATGATGCAGTGTCTAATGTAACAGGGTGCAGTGTCTAATGGAACAGCGTGCGGTGTCTAATGGAACAGGGTGCAGTGTCCAATGGAACAGGGTGCAGTGTCTATTGGAAAAGGGTGCAGTGCCGAATGGAAAAGGGTGCGGTGTCTAATGGAACAGGGTGCAGTGTCTAATGGAACAGTGTGTAGTGTCTAATGGAACAGGGTGCAGTGTCTAATGGAACGGGGTGTAGTGTCTAATGGAACAGGGTGCAGTGTCTAATGGAACAGGGTGCAGTGTCTAATGGAACAAGGAGAGGTGTCTAATAGAACATGGTGCAGTGTCTAATGTAACAGGGTGCAGTGTCTAATGGAACAGGGTGCGGTGTCTAATAGAACATGGTGCAGTGTCTAATGTATCAGTGTACAGTGTCTAATGGAACTGGGTGCTATGTCTATTGGAACAACGTACGGTGTCTAATGGAACAGTGTGCGGTTTGTAATGGAAGAGGATGCTGTGTCTAATGGAACATGGTGCTGTGTCTAATGGAACATGGTGCTGTATCTAATGGAACATGGTTTAGTGTATAATGGAACAGGGTGTATTGTCTAATGGAGCAGGATGCAGTGTCTAATGGAACAGTTTGCAGTCTCTAATCGAACATGGTGCAGTGTCTAATGGAACAGGGGGCGGTTTCTAATGGAACAAGGTGCTGTGTCTAATGGAACAGGGTGCAGTATCTAATGGAACAGGGTGCGGTGTCTAATGGAACAGGGTGCAGTGTCTAATGGAACAGGGTGCAGTGTCTAATGGAACAGGGTGCTGTATTTAATGGAACAGGGGGCAGTGTCTAATGGAACAGGGTGCTGTGTCTAATGGAACAGGGTGCAGTGTCTAATGGAACATGGTGCAGTGTCAAATGGAACAGGGTGTAGTGTCAAATGGAACAGTGTGCAGTGTCTAATGGGACAAGGTGCTGTGTCTAATGGAACAGGGTGCAGTGTCTAATGCAACAGGGTGCGGTGTATAATGGAACAAGGTGCTGTGTCTTTTGGAACAGGGGGCAGTTTCTAATGGAACATGGTGCAGTGTCTAATGTAACAGGGTGCAGTTTCTAACGGAACATGGTGCAGTGTCTAATGGAACAGGGTGTAGTGTCTAATGGAACAGGGTGCTGTGTCTAATGGAACATGGTGTAGTGTCTAATGGAACAGGGTGCAGTGTCTAATGGAACAGGGTGCTGTATCTAATGGAAAATGGTGCAGTGTCTAATTGAACGAGGAGCGGTGCCTAATGGAACAGGGTGCAGCGTACAATGGAACAGGGTGCAGTGTATAATGGAGCAGGGTGCAGTGTCTAATGCAACAGGGTGCAGTGTCTAATGGAACATGGTGCAGTGTCTAATGGAAAAGGGTGCAGTGTCTAATGGAAGAGGTTGCAGTGTCTAATGGAAGAGGGTGTAGTGTCTAATGGAAATGGCTGCAGTGTCTAATGGAACATGGTACAGTGTCTAATGGAACATGGTGTAGTGTCTAATGGAAGAGGGTGTAGTGTCTAATGGAACAGGGTGCGGTGTCAAATGGAACATGGTGCAGTGTATAATGGAACAGGGTGCAGTGTCTAATGCAACAGGGTGCAGTGTCTAATGGAACATGGTGCAGTGTCTAATGGAAAAGGGTGCAGTGTCTAATGGAAGAGGGTGTAGTGTCTAATGGAAATGGCTGCAGTGTCTAATGGAACATGGTACAGTGTCTAATGGAACAGGGTGTAATGTCTAATGGAACATGGTGTAGTGTCTAATGGAACAGGGTGTAGTGTCTAATGGAATAGGGTTTAGTTTCTAATGGAACAGGGTGTAGTGTCTAATGCAACAGGGTGTAGTGTCTAATGGAACAGGGTGTAGTGTCTAATGGAACAGGGTGTAGTGTCTAATGGAACATGGTGTAGTGTCTAATGGAACAGGGTGTAGTCTGTAATGGAACAGGGTCTAGTGTCTAATGGAACAGGGTCTAGTGTCTAATGGAACAGGGTGTAGTGTCTAATGGAACAGGGTGCGGTGTCAAATGGAACATGGTGCAGTGTATAATGGAACAGGGTGCAGTGTCTAATGCAACAGGGTGCAGTGTTTAATGGAACATGGTGCAGTGTCTAATGGAAAAGGGTGCAGTGTCTAATGGAAGAGGGTGTAGTGTCTAATGGAAATGGCTGCAGTGTCTAATGGAACATGGTACAGTGTCTAATGGAACAGGGTGTAATGTCTAATGGAACATGGTGTAGTGTCTAATGGAACAGGGTGTAGTGTCTAATGGAACAGGGTTTAGTTTCTAATGGAACAGGGTGTAGTGTCTAATGGAACAGGGTGTAGTGTCTATTGGAACATGGTGTAGTGTCTAATGGAACATGGTGTAGTGTCTAATGGAACAGGGTGTAGTCTGTAATGGAACAGGGTCTAGTGTCTAATGGAACAGGGTCTAGTGTCTAATGGAACAGGGTGTAGTGTCTAATGGAACAGGTTGTAGTGTCTAATGGAACAGGGTTTAGTTTCTAATGGAACAGGGTGCAGTGTCTAATGGAACAGGGTGCCGTGTCATAAGGAATTGGGAGCAGTGTCTAATGGAACACGGTGTAGTGTCTAATGGAACAGGGTGTAGTGTCTAATGGAACAGGGTGCAGTGTCTAATGGAACAGGGTGCAGTTTTCAAATGGAACAGGCTGCAGTGTCAAATGGAACAGGGTGCAGTGAGTAATCGAACAGTGTGCAGTGTCTATTGGAACAGGGTGCATTGTCTATTGAAACAAGCTGTGGTGTCTAATGGAACAGTGTGCGGTGTCTAATGGAAGAGGACTCTATGTCAAATGGAGCATGGAGCAGTGTCTTATAAAACAGGATGCGGTGTCTAATAAAACAAGGAGCGGTGTCTAATTGAAGAGGATGCTGTGTCTAATGGAACAGGGTGCAGTGTCTAATGGAACATGGTGCTGTGTCTAATGGAACATGGAGTAGTGTACAATGGAACAGGGTGTAGTGTCTAATGGAGCAGGGTGCAGTGTCTAATGCAACAGGGTGCAGTGTCTAATGGGACATGGTGCAGTGTCTAATGGAACAGGGTGCGGTTTCTAATGGAACAAGGTGCTGTGTCTAATGGAACAGGGTGCAGTGTCTAATGGAACAAGGTGCTGTGTCTAATGGAACAAGGTACTGTGTCTAATGGAACAGGGTGCAGTGTCTAATGGAACAAGGTGCAGTGTCTAATGGAACAAGGTGCAGTGTCTAATGGAACAGGGTATAGTGTCTAATGTAACAGGGTGCAGTGTCTAATGGAACAGGTTGCAGTGTCTAATGGAACAGGTTGCAGTGTCTAATGGATCAAGGAGTAGTGTCTAATGTATAAGGGTGCAGTGTATAATGGAACTGGGTGCAGTGTCTAATGGAACAGGGTGCAGTGTCTAATGGAACAGGGAGTAGTGTCTCATGTAACAGGGTGCAGTGTATAATGGAACAGGGTGCAGTGTCTAATGGAACAGGGTGCAGTGTCTAATGGAACAGGGTGCAGTGTCTAATGGAACAGGGTATAGTGTCTAATGTAACAGGGTGCAGTGTCTAATGTTACAGGGTGCAGTGTATAATGGAACAGGGTGCAGTGTCTAATGTAGCTGGCTGCAGTGTCTAATTGAACAATATGCATTGTCTGATTGAACAGGGTGCATTGTATAGTGTAACATGGTGCAGTGTCTAATGTAACAGGGTGCAGTGTCAAATGGAACATGGTGCAGTGTCTAATGAAACAGGGTGCAGTGTCTAATGGAACATGGTACAGTGTATAATGTAACAGGGTGCGGTGTCTAATAGAACATGGTGCAGTGGCTAATGTAACACGGTTCAGTGTCTAATGTAACAGGATGCAGTGTCTTATGTGACAGGGTGCAGTGTATAATGCAACAGGGTGCAGTGTCTAATGGAACACGGAGCAGTGTCTAATGGAACAGGGCGCAGTGTCTAATGGAACAGGGTGCAGTGTCTAATGGAACAGGGTGCAGTGTCTAATGGAACAGGGTGTAGTGTCTAGTGGAACAGGGTGCAGTGTCTAATGGAACAGGGTGTAGTGTCTAATTGAACGAGGAGCGGTTTCAAATGGAACAGGGTGCAGTGTATAATGGAACAGGGTGCAGTGTATAATGGAACAGGGTGGAGTGTCTAATGGAACAGTGTGCAGTGTTTAATGGAACATTGTGCAGTGTGTAATGGAACAGGGTGCAGTTTCTAATGGAACAGGGTGCAGTGTCTAATGGAACATGCTGTAGTGTCTAATGGAACAGGGTGCAGTGTCTAATGTAACAGGGTGCAGTGTCTAATGGAACACGTTGCAGTGTCTAATGGAACAGGTTGCAGTGTCCAATGGAACAGGGTGCGGTGTCTACTGGAACAGGGTGCGGTTTCTAATGGAACATGGTGCAGTGTCTTATAACACAGGATGCGGTGTCTAATAGAACAAGGAGCGGTGTCTAATAGAAGAGGATGCTGTGTCTAATGGAACAGGGGGCAGTGTCTAATGGAACAGGGTGCAGTGTCTAATGGAACACGGTGTAGTGTCTAATGGAACAGGCTGCAGTGTCAAATGGAACAAGGTGTAGTGTCTAATGGAACAGGGTGCAGTGTCTAATGGAACAGGGTGCAGTGTCTAATGGAACAGGGTGCTGTGTCTAATGGAACAGGGTGCAGTGTCTAATGGATCAAGGAGTAGTGTCTAATGTATAAGGGTGCAGTGTATAATGGAACTGGGTGCAGTGTCTAATGGAACAGGGTGCAGTGTCTAATGGAACAGGGAGTAGTGTCTCATGTAACAGGGTGCAGTGTATAATGGAACAGGGTGCAGTGTCTAATGGAACAGGGTGCAGTGTCTAATGGAACAGGGTGCAGTGTCTAATGGAACAGGGTATAGTGTCTAATGTAACAGGGTGCAGTGTCTAATGTTACAGGGTGCAGTGTATAATGGAACAGGGTGCAGTGTCTAATGTAGCTGGCTGCAGTGTCTAATTGAACAATATGCATTGTCTGATTGAACAGGGTGCATTGTATAGTGTAACATGGTGCAGTGTCTAATGTAACAGGGTGCAGTGTCAAATGGAACATGGTGCAGTGTCTAATGAAACAGGGTGCAGTGTCTAATGGAACATGGTACAGTGTATAATGTAACAGGGTGCGGTGTCTAATAGAACATGGTGCAGTGGCTAATGTAACACGGTTCAGTGTCTAATGTAACAGGATGCAGTGTCTTATGTGACAGGGTGCAGTGTATAATGCAACAGGGTGCAGTGTCTAATGGAACACGGAGCAGTGTCTAATGGAACAGGGCGCAGTGTCTAATGGAACAGGGTGCAGTGTCTAATGGAACAGGGTGCAGTGTCTAATGGAACAGGGTGTAGTGTCTAGTGGAACAGGGTGCAGTGTCTAATGGAACAGGGTGTAGTGTCTAATTGAACGAGGAGCGGTTTCAAATGGAACAGGGTGCAGTGTATAATGGAACAGGGTGCAGTGTATAATGGAACAGGGTGGAGTGTCTAATGGAACAGTGTGCAGTGTTTAATGGAACATTGTGCAGTGTGTAATGGAACAGGGTGCAGTTTCTAATGGAACAGGGTGCAGTGTCTAATGGAACATGCTGTAGTGTCTAATGGAACAGGGTGCAGTGTCTAATGTAACAGGGTGCAGTGTCTAATGGAACACGTTGCAGTGTCTAATGGAACAGGTTGCAGTGTCCAATGGAACAGGGTGCGGTGTCTACTGGAACAGGGTGCGGTTTCTAATGGAACATGGTGCAGTGTCTTATAACACAGGATGCGGTGTCTAATAGAACAAGGAGCGGTGTCTAATAGAAGAGGATGCTGTGTCTAATGGAACAGGGGGCAGTGTCTAATGGAACAGGGTGCAGTGTCTAATGGAACACGGTGTAGTGTCTAATGGAACAGGCTGCAGTGTCAAATGGAACAAGGTGTAGTGTCTAATGGAACAGGGTGCAGTGTCTAATGGAACAGGGTGCAGTGTCTAATGGAACAGGGTGCTGTGTCTAATGGAACAGGGTGCAGTGTCTAATGGAAAAGGGTGCAGTGTCTAATGGAACAGGGTGCAGTGTCTAATTAAACAGGATGCGGTTTCTACTATAACAAGGAGCGGTGTCTAATAGAAGTGGATGCTGTGTGTAATGGAACAGGGTGCTGTGTCAAATGGAACATGTTGCTGTGTCTAATGGAACAGGGTGCAGTGTCAAATGGAACATGGTGCAGTGTCTAATGAAACAGGGTGCAGTGTCTAATGGAACATGGTACAGTGTCTAATGTAACAGGGTGCGGTGTCTAATAGAACATGGTGCAGTGGCTAATGTAACACGGTTCAGTGTCTAATGTAACAGGATGCAGTGTCTTATGTGACAGGGTGCAGTGTATAATGCAACAGGGTGCAGTGTCTAATGGAACACGGAGCAGTGTCTAATGGAACAGGGCGCAGTGTCTAATGTAACAAGGTGCAGTGTATAATGGTACAGGGTGCAGTGTATAATGGAACAGGGTGGAGTGTCTAATGGAACAGTGTGCAGTGTTTAATGGAACATTGTGCAGTGTCTAATGGAACAGGGTGCAGTTTCTAATGGAACAGGGTGCAGTGTCTAATGGAACATGCTGTAGTGTCTAATGGAACAGGGTGCAGTGTCTAATGTAACAGGGTGCAGTGTCTAATGGAACACGTTGCAGTGTCTAATGGAACAGGTTGCAGTGTCCAATGGAACAGGGTGCGGTGTCTACTGGAACAGGGTGCGGTTTCTAATGGAACATGGTGCAGTGTCTTATAACACAGGATGCGGTGTCTAATAGAACAAGGAGCGGTGTCTAATAGAAGAGGATGCTGTGTCTAATGGAACAGGGGGCAGTGTCAAATGGAACAGGGTGCAGTGTCTAATGGAACACGGTGTAGTGTCTAATGGAACAGGCTGCAGTGTCAAATGGAACAAGGTGTAGTGTCTAATGGAACAGGGTGCAGTGTCTAATGGAACAGGGTGCAGTGTCTAATGGAACAGGGTGCAGTGTCAAATGGAACAGGGTGTAGTGTCAAATGGAACAGTGTGCAGTGTCTAATGGGACAAGGTGCTGTGTCTAATGGAACAGGGTGCAGTGTCTAATGGAACAGGGTGCGGTGTCTAATGTAACAAGGTGCTGTGTCTATTGGAACAGGGGGCAGTTTCTAATGGAACATGGTGCAGTGTCTAATGTAACAGGGTGCAGTTTCTAACGGAACATGGTGCAGTGTCTAATGGAACAGGGTGCAGTGCTTAATGGAACATTGTGCAGAGTCTAATGGAACAAGGTGCTGTGTCTAATGGAACATGGTGTAGTGTCTAATAAACAGGGTGCAGCGTCTAATGGAACAGGGTGCAGTATCTAATGGAAAATGGTGCAGTGTCTAATTGAACGAGGAGCGGTGCCTAATGGAACAGGGTGCAGCGAACAATGGAACAGGGTGCAGTGTATAATGGAGCAGGGTGCAGTGTCTAATGCAACAGGGTGCAGTGTCTAATGGAACATGGTGCAGTGTCTAATGGAAAAGGGTGCAGTGTCTAATGGAAGAGGGTGTAGTGTCTAATGGAAGAGGGTGTAGTGTCTAATGGAACATGGTACAGTGTCTAATGGAACATGGTGTAGTGTCTAATGGAACAGGGTGTAGTGTCTAATGGAACAGGGTGCGGTGTCAAATGGAACATGGTGCAGTGTATAATGGAACAGGGTGCAGTGTCTAATTCAACAGGGTGCAGTGTCTAATGGAACATGGTGCAGTGTCTAATGGAAAAGGGTGCAGTGTCTAATGGAACAGGATGCGGTATCCAATGGAACAGGGTGCGGAGTCTAATGGAATTTGGTGCAGTGTGTAATGTAACAGGGTGCAGTGTCTAATGGAACATGGTGCAGTGTCTAATGGAACAGGGTACGGAGTCTAATAGAAGATGGTGCAGTTTCTAATGTAAGAGGGTGCAGTGTCTATTGGAACATGGTGCAGTGTTTAATGGAACAGGATGCGGTGTCTAATGGAACAGGGTGTAGTGTCTAATGGAACATGGTGCAGTGTCTAATATAACAGGGTACAGTGTCTAATGGAACAGGATG
Source organism: Cetorhinus maximus (assembly GCF_964194155.1). NCBI lineage: Eukaryota > Metazoa > Chordata > Chondrichthyes > Lamniformes > Cetorhinidae > Cetorhinus > Cetorhinus maximus. Next base: position 199,352 of record NW_027596180.1, on the reverse strand, counting down.
CGTTGTCTAATTGAACAGGATGCGGTGTGTAATTGAACATGGTGCAGTGTATAATGGAACATGGTGTAGTGTCTAATGGAACAGGGTGCAGTGCCTAAGGGAACAGGGTGCGGTGTCTAATTAAACAGGGTGCGGTTTCTAATGGAAACGGGTGCAGTGTCAAATGGAACAGGGTGTAGTGTGTAATGGAACATGGTGCAGTGTCTAATGGACCAGGGTGCAGTGTCTAATGGAACATGGTGCGGTGTCTAATGGAACAGGGTGCAGTGACTAATGGAACATGGTGTAGTTTCTAATGGAACAGGGTGCAGTGTCTAATGGAACATGGTGCAGTGTCTAACGGAACATGGTGTTGTGTCTAATGGAATAGTGTGCAGTGTCTAATGGAACAGGGTGTAGTGTCTAACGGAACAGGGTGCAGTGTCTAATGGAACAGGGTGTAGTGTCTAATGGAACAGGGTGCAGTGTCTAATGGAACTGGGTGCAGTGTCTAATACATGGTGCAGTTTCTAATGGAACAGCGTACAGTGACCAATGGAACAGGGTGTAGTGTATAATGGAAGAGGGTGCAGTGTCTAATGGAACAGGGTGCAGTGTCTAATGTTACAGGGTGCAGTGTCTAATGTAACAGGGTGCAGTGTATAATGGAACAGGGTGCAGTGTCTAATGTAACAAGGTGTTGTGTCTAATGGAACATGGTGCAGTGTCTAATGTAACAGGGTGCAGTGTATAATGGAACAGGGTGCAGTGTCTAACTGAACAGGATGCGGTGTCTAATTGAACAGGGTGCAGTGTATAATGGAACATGATGCAGTGTCTAATGTAACAGGGTGCAGTGTCTAATGGAACAGCGTGCGGTGTCTAATGGAACAGGGTGCAGTGTCCAATGGAACAGGGTGCAGTGTCTATTGGAAAAGGGTGCAGTGCCGAATGGAAAAGGGTGCGGTGTCTAATGGAACAGGGTGCAGTGTCTAATGGAACAGTGTGTAGTGTCTAATGGAACAGGGTGCAGTGTCTAATGGAACGGGGTGTAGTGTCTAATGGAACAGGGTGCAGTGTCTAATGGAACAGGGTGCAGTGTCTAATGGAACAAGGAGAGGTGTCTAATAGAACATGGTGCAGTGTCTAATGTAACAGGGTGCAGTCTCTAATGTAACAGTGTACAGTGTCTAATGGAACAGGGTGCAGTGTCTATTGGAACAAGGTGCGGTGTCTAATGGAACAGGGTGCAGTGTCTAATGGAACAGGGTGCGGTGTCTAATAGAACATGGTGCAGTGTCTAATGTATCAGTGTACAGTGTCTAATGGAACTGGGTGCTATGTCTATTGGAACAACGTACGGTGTCTAATGGAACAGTGTGCGGTTTGTAATGGAAGAGGATGCTGTGTCTAATGGAACATGGTGCTGTGTCTAATGGAACATGGTGCTGTATCTAATGGAACATGGTTTAGTGTATAATGGAACAGGGTGTATTATCTAATGGAGCAGGATGCAGTGTCTAATGGAACAGTTTGCAGTCTCTAATCGAACATGGTGCAGTGTCTAATGGAACAGGGGGCGGTTTCTAATGGAACAAGGTGCTGTGTCTAATGGAACAGGGTGCAGTATCTAATGGAACAGGGTGCGGTGTCTAATGGAACAGGGTGCAGTGTCTAATGGAACAGGGTGCAGTGTCTAATGGAACAGGGTGCTGTATTTAATGGAACAGGGGGCAGTGTCTAATGGAACATGGTGCAGTGTCTAATGGAACAAGGTGCTGTGTCTAATGGTACAGGGTGCAGTGTCTAATGGAACAGGGTGCAGTGTCTAATGGAACAGGGTGCAGTGTCTAATGGATCACGGTGCAGTGTCTAATGGAACAGGGTGCAGTTTCTAATGGTACATGGTGCAGTGTCTAATGGAACAGGGTGCTGTGACTAATTGATAATGGTGTAGTGTCTAATGAATCATGGTGCTGTGTCTAAGTGACCAGGGTGCAGTGTATAATGGAACAGGGTGCGGTGAATAATGGAACAGGGTGCGGTGTCTAATGGAACATGGTACAGTGTCTAATGTAACAGGGTGCAGTGTTTAATGTAACAGGGTGCAGTGTCTAATGTAAAAGTGTGCAGTGTCTAATGGAACAGGGTGCAGTGTCTAATGGAACAGGGTGCAGAGTCTAATGGAACAGGGTGCAGTGTCTAATGGAACAGGGTGCAGTGTCTAATGGAACATGGTGCAGAGTCTAATGGAACAGGGTGCAGTGTCTAATGGAACAGGGTGCAGTGTCTAATGGAACATGATGTAGTGTCTAATGGAACAGTGCGCAGTGTCTAATGGAACATGGTGCAGTGTCTAATGGAACAGGGTGCAATGTCTAATGGAACAGGGTGCAGTGTCTAATGGAACATGCTGTAGTGTCTAATGGAACAGGGTGCAGTGTCTAATGGAACAGGGTGCAGTGTCTAATGGAACAGGGTGTAGTGTCTAATGGAACATGGTGCAGTGTCTAATGGAACAGGTTGCAGTGTCTAATACATGGTGCAGTTTCGAATGGAACAGGGTGCAGTGACCAATGGAACAGGGGACAGTGTCTAACGGAGCAGGGTGCAGTGTCTAATGGAACAGGATGCGGTGTCTAATTGAACAGGGGTCAGTGTATAATGGAACAGGGTGCAGTGTCTAATGGAACATGGTGCAGAGTCTAATGTAACAGGGTGCAGTGTCTAATGGAACAGGGTGCGGTGTCTAATGGAACAGGGCGCAGTGTCTAATGGAACAGGTTGCAGTGTCTAATGGAACAGGGTGCGGTGTCTAATGGAACAGGGTGCGGTGTCTAATGGAACAGGGTGCAGTGTCTAATCGAACAGGGTGCAGTGTCTAATGGAACATGTTGCGGTGTCAAATAGAACATGGTGCAGTGTCTAATGGGACAGGGTGCAGTGTCAAATGGAACAGGGTGAAGTGTCTAATGGAACATGGTGCAGTGTCTAATGTAACAGAGTGCAGTGTCTAATGGAACAGAGCGCAGTGTCTAATGGAACAGGGTGTAGTGTCTAATGGAACAGGGTGCAGTGTCTAATGGAACAGGGCGCGGTGTCTAATGGAACTGGGCGCAGTGTCTAATGGAACAGGGTGTAGTGTCTAATGGAACAGGCTGCGATGTCTAATGGAACAAGGTGCTGTGTCTAATGGATCAGGGTGCAGTGTCTAATGGAACAGGGTGTAGTGTATAATGGAACAAGGTGCTGTGTCTAATGGAACAGGGTCTAGTGTATAATGGAAGAAGGTGCTGTGTCCAACGGAACAGGGTGTAGTGTCTAATGGAACAGGGTGCAGTGTCTAATGGAGGAGGGTGCAGTGTCTTATGTAACAGGGTGCAGTGTCTAATGTACCAGGGAGCGGTGTCTAATAGAACAGGGTGCAGTGTCTAATGGAAGAGGTTGCAATTTATAAGGGAACAAGGTGCTGTGTCTAATGGAACAGCGTGTAGTGTCTAATGGAACATGGTGCAGTGTCTAATGGAACAGGGTGTAGTGTCTAATGGAACAGGGTGTAGTGTCTAATGGAACAGGGTGTAGTGTCTAATGGAACAGGGTGCAGTGTCTAATGTAACAGGGTGTACTGATATTGGAACAGAGTGCAGTGTCTAATATAACAGAGTGCAGTGTCTAATATAACAGGGTGCGGTGTCTAATGGAAGAGGGTGCAGTGGCTAATGGAAAAGGGTGCAATGTATAATGGATCAAGGTGCTGTGTCTAATGGAACAGGGTGTAGTGTCTAATGGAACAGGATGCAGTGTATAATGGAACAGGGTGTAGTGTCTAATGGAACAGGGTGTAGTGTCTAATGGAACAGGATGCAGTGTCTAAAGGAACATGGTGTAGTGTCTAATGGAACAGGGTGTTGTGTCTAATGGAACAGGCTGCAGTGTCTAATGGAACAAGGTGTAGTGATATTGGAACACGGTGTAGTGTCTAATGGAACAAGCTGCAGTGTCTAATGGGACAGGGTGCAGTGTCTAATGGAACAGGGTGCAGTGTCTAATGGAACACGGTGTAGTGTCTATTGGAACACAGTGTAGTGTCTATTGGAACAGGGTGCAGTGTATAATGGAACAGGGTGTAGTGTCTAATGGAACAGGGTGTCGTGTCTATAGGAACAGGGTGTAGTGTCAAATGGAACAGGGTGTAGTGTCTAATGGAACAGGGTGTAGTGTCTAATTGAACAGGGTGTAGTGTCTAATGGAACAGGGTGCAGTGTCTAATGGAACTGGGTGCGGTGTCTAATGGAATAGGTTGTGGTGTCTAATGGAACAGGGTGCGTTTTCTAATGGAACATGGTGCAGTGTCTATTGCAACAGGGTGCCGTGTCTAATGGAACAGGGTGCTGTTCTAATGGAACATGGTGCAGTGTCTAATGTAACAGGGTGCAGTGTCTAATGGAACAGGGTGCAGTGTCTAATGGAATAGGGTGCAGTGTCTAATGGAACATGGTGCAGTGTCTAATGGAACAGGTTGCAATGTATAATGGAATAAGGTGCTGTGTCTAATGGAACAGGGTGTAGTGTTCTAATGTAACAGGGTGCAGTGTCTAATGTAACAGGGTGCAGTGTCTAATGGAACAGGGTGTAGTGTTCTAATGGAACAGGGTGCAGTGTATAATGGACCAGGGTGTAGCGTCTAATGGAACAGGGTGTAGTGTATAATGGAACAGGGTGCAGTGTATAATGGAACAGGGTGTAGTGTCTAATGGAACAGGGTGTAGTGTCTAATGGAACAGGGTTTAGTGTCTAATGGAACAGGGTGCAGTGTCTAGTGGAACAGGGTGCGGTGTCTAATGGAATAGGGTGTGGTGTCTAATGCAACCAGGTGCGTTGTCTAATGGAGCAGGGTGCAGTGTCTATTGGAACAGGAAGCCGTGTCTAATGGAACAGGGTGCAGTGTCTAATGGAACAGGGTGCAGTGTCTAATGGAACAGGGTGTAGTGTCTAATGGAACAGGGTGCAGTGTCTAATATATCAGAGTGCAGTTTCTAATATAACAGGGTGCGGAGCCTAATGGAAAAGGGTGCAGTGTCTAATGGAACAGCGTGTAGTGTCTAATGGAACAGGGTGCAGTGTCTAATGGATCAGAGTTTAGTGTCTAATGCAACAGGGTGCAGTGCCTAATGGAACAGGGTGTAGTGTCTAATGGAACAGGGTATAGTGTCTAATGTAACAGGGCGCAGTGTTTACTGGAACAGGGTGCCGTTTCTAATGGAACATGGTGTAGTGTCTAATGGAACAGGGTGCAGTGTCTAATGGAACAGGGTGCAGTGTCTAATGGAACAGGGTGCAGTGTCTAATGGAACAGGGTGCAGTGTCTAATGGAACAGGGTGTAGTGTCTAATTGAACGAGGAGCGGTTTCAAATGGAACAGGGTGCAGTGTATAATGGAACAGGGTGCAGTGTATAATTGAACAGGGTGGAGTGTCTAATGGAACAGTGTGCAGTGTTTAATGGAACATTGTGCAGTGTCTAATGGAACAGGGTGCAGTTTCTAATGGAACAGGGAGCAGTGTCTAATGGAACATGCTGTAGTGTCTAATGGAACAGGGTGCAGTGTCTAATGTAACAGGGTGCAGTGTCTAATGGAACACGTTGCAGTGTCTAATGGAACAGGTTGCATTGTCCAATGGAACAGGTTGCGGTTTCTAATGGAACATGGTGCAGTGTCTTATAACACAGGATGCGGTGTCTAATAGAACAAGGAGCGGTGTCTAATAGAAGAGGATGCTGTGTCTAATGGAACAGGGGGCAGTGTCTAATGAAACAGGGGGCAGTGTCTAATGGAACAGGGTGCAGTGTCTAATGGAACACGGTGTAGTGTCTAATGGAACAGGCTGCAGTGTCTAATGGAACAAGGTGTAGTGTCTAATGGAACAGTGTGCAGTGTCTAATGGAACAGGGTGCAGTGTCTAATGGAACAGGGTGCTGTGTCTAATGGAACAGGGTGCAGTGTCTAATGGAACAGGGTGCAGTGTGAAATGGAACAGGGTGTAGTGTCAAATGGAACAGGGTGCTGTGTCTAATGGGACAAGGTGCTGTGTCTAATGGAACAGGGTGCAGTGTCTAATGGAACAGGGTGCGGTGTCTAATGGAACAAGGTGCTGTGTCTATTGGAACAGGGGGCAGTTTCTAATGGAACATGGTGCAGTGTCTAATGTAACAGGGTGCAGTTTCTAACGGAACATGTTGCAGTGTCTAATGGAACAGGGTGCAGTGCTTAATGGAACATTGTGCAGAGTCTAATGGAACAAGGTGCTGTGTCTAATGGAACATGGTGTAGTGTCTAATGGAACAGGGTGCAGTGTCTAATGGAAAAGGGTGCAGTATCTAATGGAAAATGGTGCAGTGTCTAATTGAACGAGGAGCGGTGCCTAATGGAACAGGGTGCAGTGTACAATGGAACAGGGTGCAGTGTATAATGGAGCAGGGTGCAGTGTCTAATGGAACATGGTGCAGTGTCTAATGGAAAAGGGTGCAGTGTCTAATGGAAGAGGGTGTAGTGTCTAATGGAAATGGCTGCAGTGTCTAATGGAACATGGTACAGTGTCTAATGGAACATGGTGTAGTGTCTAATGGAAGAGGGTATAGTGTCTAATGGAACAGGGTGCGGTGTCAAATGGAACATGGTGCAGTGTATAATGGAACAGGGTGCAGTGTCTAATGCAACAGGGTGCAGTGTCTAATGGAACATGGTGCAGTGTCTAATGGAAAAGGGTGCAGTGTCTAATGGAAGAGGGTGTAGTGTCTAATGGAAATGGCTGCAGTGTCTAATGGAACATGGTACAGTGTCTAATGGAACAGGGTGTAATGTCTAATGGAACATGGTGTAGTGTCTAATGGAACAGGGTGTAGTGTCTAATGGAACAGGGTTTAGTTGCTAATGGAACAGGGTGTAGTGTCTAATGCAACAGGGTGTAGTGTCTAATGGAACAGGGTGTAGTGTCTAATGGAACAGGGTGTAGTGTCTAATGGAACATGGTGTAGTGTCTAATGGAACATGGTGTAGTGTCTAATGGAACAGGGTGTAGTCTGTAATGGAACAGGGTCTAGTGTCTAATGGAACAGGGTCTAGTGTCTAATGGAACAGGGTGTAGTGTCTAATGGAACAGGGTGTAGTGTCTAATGGAACAGGGTTTAGTTTCTAGTGGAACAGGGTGTAGTGTCTAATGGAACAGGGTGTAATGTCTAATGGAACAGGGTTTAGTATCTAATGGAACAGGGTGCAGTGTCTAATGGAACAGGGTGCCGTGTCATAAGGAATTGGGAGCAGTGTCTAATGGAACATGGTGTAGTGTCTAATGGAACAGGGTGTAGTGTCTAATGGAACAGGGTGCAGTGTCTAATGGAACAGGGTGCAGTTTTCAAATGGAACAGGCTGCAGTGTCAAATGGAACAGGGTGCAGTGAGTAATCGAACAGTGTGCAGTGTCAATTGGAACAGGGTGCATTGTCTATTGGAACAAGCTGTGGCGTCTAATGGAACAGTGTGCGGTGTCTAATGGAAGAGGACTCTATGTCAAATGGAGCATGGAGCAGTGTCTTATAAAACAGGATGCGGTGTCTAATAAAACAAGGAGCGGTGTCTAATTGAAGAGGATGCTGTGTCTAATGGAACAGGGTGCAGTGTCTAATGGAACATGGTGCTGTGTCTAATGGAACAGGGTGTAGTGTACAATGGAACAGGGTGTAGTGTCTAATGGAGCAGGGTGCAGTGTCTAATGCAACAGGGTGCAGTGTCTAATGGGACATGGTGCAGTGTCTAATGGAACAGGGTGCGGTTTCTAATGGAACAAGGTGCTGTGTCTAATGGAACAGGGTGTAGTGTCTAATGGAACAGGATGCAGTGTATAATGGAACAGGGTGTAGTGTCTAATGGAACAGGGTGTAGTGTCTAATGGAACAGGGTGCAGTGTCTAAAGGAACATGGTGTAGTGTCTAATGCAACAGGGTGTTGTGTCTAATGGAACAGGCTGCAGTGTCTAATGGAACAAGGTGTAGTGATATTGGAACACGGTGTAGTGTCTAATGGAACAAGGTGCAGTGTCTAATGGAACACGGTGTAGTGTCTATTGGAACACAGTGTAGTGTCTATTGGAACAGGGTGCAGTGTATAATGGAACAGGGTGCAGTGTCTAATGGAACAGGGTGTCGTGTCTATAGGAACAGGGTGTAGTGTCAAATGGAACAGGGTGTAGTGTCTAATGGAACAGGGTGTAGTGTCTAATTGAACAGGGTGTAGTGTCTAATGGAACAGGGTGCAGTGTCTAATGGAACTGGGTGCGGTGTCTAATGGAATAGGTTGTGGTGTCTAATGGAACAGGGTGCGTTTTCTAATGGAACAGGGTGCAGTGTCTATTGCAACAGGGTGCCGTGTCTAATGGAACAGGGTGCTGTGTCTAATGGAACATGGTGCAGTGTCTAATGTAACAGGGTGCAGTGTCTAATGGAACAGGGTGCAGTGTCTAATGGAATAGGGTGCAGTGTCTAATGGAACATGGTGCAGTGTCTAATGGAACAGGTTGCAATGTATAATGGAATAAGGTGCTGTGTCTAATGGAACAGGGTGTAGTGTCTAATGGAACAGGGTGCAGTGTATAATGGACCAGGGTGTAGTGTCTAATGGAACAGGGTGTAGTGTATAATGGAACAGGGTGCAGTGCATAATGGAACAGGGTGTAGTGTCTAATGGAACAGGGTGTAGTGTCTAATGGAACAGGGTTTAGTGTCTAATGGAACAGGGTGCAGTGTCTAGTGGAACAGGGTGCGGTGTCTAATGGAATAGGGTGTGGTGTGTAATGCAACCAGGTGCGTTGTCTAATGGAGCAGGGTGCAGTGTCTATTGGAACAGGAAGCCGTGTCTAATGGAACAGGGTGCAGTGTCTAATGGAACAGGGTGCAGTGTCTAATGGAACAGGGTGTAGTGTCTAATGGAACAGGGTGCAGTGTCTAATATATCAGAGTGCAATTTCTAATATAACAGGGTGCGGAGCCTAATGGAAAAGGGCGCAGTGTCTAATGGAACAGCGTGTAGTGTCTAATGGAACAGGGTGCAGTGTCTAATGGATCAGAGTTTAGTGTTTAATGCAACAGGGTGCAGTGCCTAATGGAACAGGGTGTAGTGTCTAATGGAACAGGGTATAGTGTCTAATGTAACAGGGTGCAGTGTTTACTGGAACAGGGTGCCGTTTCTAATGGAACATGGTGTAGTGTCTAATGGAACAGGGTGCAGTGTCTAATGGAACAGGGTGCAGTGTCTAATGGAACAGGGTGTAGTGTCTAATGGAACAGGGTGCAGTGTCTAATGGAACAGGGTGTAGTGTCTAGTGGAACAGGGTGCAGTGTCTAATGGAACAAGGTGTAGTGTCTAATTGAACGAGGAGCGGTTTCAAATGGAACAGGGTGCAGTGTATAATGGAACAGGGTGCAGTGTATAATGGAACAGGGTGGAGTGTCTAATGGAACAGTGTGCAGTGTTTAATGGAACATTGTGCAGTGTCTAATGGAACAGGGTGCAGTTTCTAATGGAACAGGGTGCAGTGTCTAATGGAACAGGGTGTAGTGTCTAATGGAACAGGGTGCAGTGTCTAATATATCAGAGTGCAGTTTCTAATATAACAGGGTGCGGAGCCTAATGGAAAAGGGCGCAGTGTCTAATGGAACAGCGTGTAGTGTCTAATGGAACAGGGTGCAGTGTCTAATGGATCAGAGTTTAGTGTTTAATGCAACAGGGTGCAGTGCCTAATGGAACAGGGTGCAGTGTCTAATGGAACAGGGTGTAGTGTCTAATGGAACAGGGTGCAGTGTCTAATGGAACAGGGTGTAGTGTCTAGTGGAACAGGGTGCAGTGTCTAATGGAACAAGGTGTAGTGTCTAATTGAACGAGGAGCGGTTTCAAATGGAACAGGGTGCAGTGTATAATGGAACAGGGTGCAGTGTATAATGGAACAGGGTGGAGTGTCTAATGGAACAGTGTGCAGTGTTTAATGGAACATTGTGCAGTGTCTAATGGAACAGGGTGCAGTTTCTAATGGAACAGGGAGCAGTGTCTAATGGAACATGCTGTAGTGTCTAATGGAACAGGGTGCAGTGTCTAATGTAACAGGGTGCAGTGTCTAATGGAACACGTTGCAGTGTCTAATGGAACAGGTTGCAGTGTCCAATGGAACAGGTTGCGGTTTCTAATGGAACATGGTGCAGTGTCTTATAACACAGGATGCGGTGTCTAATAGAACAAGGAGCGGTGTCTAATAGAAGAGGATGCTGTATCTAATGGAACAGGGGGCAGTGTCTAATGGAACAGGGGGCAGTGTCTAATGGAACAGGGTGCAGTGTCTAATGGAACACGGTGTAGTGTCTAATGGAACAGGCTGCAGTGTCTAATGGAACAAGGTGTAGTGTCTAATGGAACAGTGTGCAGTGTCTAATGGAACAGGGTGCAGTGTCTAATGGAACAGGGTGCTGTGTCTAATGGAACAGGGTGCAGTGTCTAATGGAACAGGGTGCAATGTCAAATGGAACAGGGTGTAGTGTCAAATGGAACAGGGTGCTGTGTCTAATGGGACAAGGTGCTGTGTCTAATGGAACAGGGTGCAGTGTCTAATGGAACAGGGTGCGGTGTCTAATGGAACAAGGTGCTGTGTCTATTGGAACAGGGGGCAGTTTCTAATGGAACATGGTGCAGTGTCTAATGTAACAGGGTGCAGTTTCTAACGGAACATGTTGCAGTGTCTAATGGAACAGGGTGCAGTGCTTAATGGAACATTGTGCAGAGTCTAATGGAACAAGGTGCTGTGTCTAATGGAACATGGTGTAGTGTCTAATGGAACAGGGTGCAGTGTCTAATGGAACATGGTGCAGTGTCTAATGGAACAGGGTGCGGTTTCTAATGGAACAAGGTGCTGTGTCTAATGGAACAGGGTGCAGTGTCTAATGGAACAAGGTGCTGTGTCTAATGGAACAAGGTGCTGTGTCTAATGGAAAAGGGTGCAGTCTAATGGAACTTGGTGCAGTGTCTAAAGGAACAGGGTGCGGTTTGTACTGGAACAGGATGTAGTGTCTAATGGAACAGGGTGTAGTGTCTAATGGAACAGGTTGCAGTGTCTAATGGAACATGGCGCAGTGTCTAATGGAACAGGGTGTAGTATCTAATGGAACAGGGTGCGGTGTCTAATTCAATAAGGTGCTGTGTCTAATGGAACAGGGTGCAGTGTCTAATGGAATAGGGTGCAGTGTCTAATGGAACATGGTGCAGTGTCTAGTGGAACAGGGTGCAGTGTCTAATGGAACAGGGTGCAGCGTCTAATGGAACAGGGTGTGGTGTCTAATGAAACAGGGTGCAGTGTCTAATGGAACAGGGTGCAGTGTCTAATGTAACAGGGTGCAGTGTCTAATGGAACAGGATGCAGTTTCTAATGGAACAGGGTGCAGTGTCTAATGGAACAGGGTGCAGTGACCAATGGAACAGGGTGTAGTGTATAATCGAAGAGGGTGCCGTGTCTAAAGGAACAGGGTGCAGTGTGTAATGTAACAGGGTGCAGTGTCTATTGGAACAGGATGCGGTATCCAATGGAACAGTGTGGGGAGTCTAATGGAACATGGTGGAGTGTGTAATGTAACAGGGTGCAGTGTCTAATGGAACAGGGTGCAGTGTTTAATGGAACAAGGTGCTGTGCCTAATGGAACAGGGTGCAGTGTCTAATGGAACAGGGTGCAGTGTCTAATTGAACAGGGTGCAGTCTCCAATGGAATATGGTGTAGTGTCTAATGTAACAGTGTGCAGTGTCTAATGGAACATGGTACAGCTTCTAATGGAACAGGGTGTAGTGTCAATTGGAACATGGTGCAGTGTCTAATGGAACAGGGTGCAGTCTCCAATGGCACAGGGTGCAGTGTCTAATGGAACAAGGTGCTGTGCCTATTGGAACAGGGTGCAGTGTCTAATGGAACAGGGTGTAGTGTCTAATGGAACAGGGTGCAGTGTCTAATGGAACAGGTTGCAGTGTCTAATGGAACAAGGAGTAGTGTCTAATGTATAAGCTGGCAGTGTATAATGGAACAGGGTGCAGTGTCTAATGGAACAGGGTGCAGTGTCTAATGGAACAGGGAGTAGTGTCTAATGTAACAGGGTGCAGTGTATAATGGAACAGGGTGCAATGTCTAATGCAACAGGGTGCAGTGTCTAATGGAAAAGGCTGTAGGGTCTAATGGAACATGGTGCAGTTTCTAATGTAACAAGGTGCAGTGTCTAATGGAACATGGTGCAGTGTCTAATGGAACAGGGTGTAGAGTCTAATGGAACAGGGTGCAGTGTCTAATGGAACAGGGTGCAGTGTCTAATGGAGCAGGGTGCAGTGTCTAAATGAACAGGGTGTAGGGTCTAATGGAACAGGCTTCAGTGTCTAATGGAACAGGGTGCAGTGTCTAATGTGACAGGCTGCAGTGTCTAATGGAACAGGGTGCAGTGAGTAATCGAACAGTGTGCAGTGTCTATTGGAACAGGGTGCAGTGTCTAATGGAACAAGGTGCTGTGCCTAATGGAACAGGGTGCAGTGTCTAATGGAACAGGGTGCAGTGTCTAATGTAACAGGGTGCAGTGTCTAACGGAACATGGTGTAGTGTCCAATGGAACCGGGTGCAGTGTCTAATGCAACAGGGTGCAGTGTCTAATGGAACATGGTGTAGTGTCTAATGAAACCGGGTGCAGTGTCTAATGGAACAGGGTGCAGTGTCTAATGGAACAGGATGCAGTGACTAATGGAACATGGTGTAGTGTCTAATGGAACAGGGTGCTGTGTCAAATGGAACAGGGTGCAGTGTCTAATGGAAAAGGATGCAGTGTCTAATGGAACAGGGTGCAGTGTCTAATGGAACAGGGTGCAGTTTCTAATGGAGCAGGCTGTAGTGTCCAATGGAACAGGGTGCGGTGTCTAATGGAACAGGGAACAGTGTCTAATGGAACAGGGTGTAGTGTCTAATGGAACAGGGTGTAGTGTCCAATGGAACATGGTGCAGTGTCTAATGGACCACGGTGTAGTGTCTAATGGAACAGGGTGCGGTGTCTAATGGAACTGAGTGCAGTGTCTCCTGGAACAGAGTGCGTTGTCTAATGGAACAGGGCGCAGTGTCTAATGGAACAGGGTGCAGTGTCCAATGCAACAGGGTGGAATGTCTAATGGAACAGGGTGCAGTGTCTAATGGAACAGGGTGCAGTGTCTAATGGAACATGGTGTAGCGTCTAATGGAACAAGGTGTAGTGTCTAATGGAACAGGGTGCATTGTCTAATGGAACAGGGTGCAGTGTCTAATGGAACAGGGTGTAGTATCTAATGGAACAGGGTGCAGTGTCTAATGGAACAGAGTGCAGTGTCTAATGGAACAGGGTGCAGTGTCTAATGGAACAGGTTGCAGTGACAAATGAACAGGGCGCAGTGACTAATCAAACAGTGTGCAGTGTCTAATGGAACAGGGTGCAGTGTCTAATTAAACAGGATGCGGTTTCTACTATAACAAGGAGCGGTGTCTAATAGAAGTGGATGCTGTGTCTAATGGAACAGGGTGCTGTGTCAAATGGAACATGTTGCTGTTTCTAATGGAACATGGTGTAGTGTATAATGGAACAGGGTGTAGTGTCTAATGGAGGTGGGTGCATTGTCTAATGGTACATGGTGCTGTGTCTAATGGAACAGGGTGTAGTCTCTAATGAAGCAGGGTGCAGTGTCCAAAGGAACAAGGTGCTGTGTCTAATGGAACAGGGTGTAGTGTCTAATGGAACATGGCGCAGTGTCTAGTGGAACAACGTGCTGTGTCTAATGGAACAGGGTGCAGTGTCTAATGGAACATGGTGCAGTGTCTAATGGAACAGGGTGCTGTGTCTAATGGTACAAGGTGCTGTGTCTAATAGAACATGGCGTAGTGTCTAATGGAATATGGTGCTGTGTCTAATGGACATGGTGTAGTGGCTATTTGAACAGGGTGCAGTGTCTAATGGAACAGGGCGCAGTGTATAATGGAACAGGTTGCGGTGTATAATGGAACAAGGTGCTGTGTCCAATGGAATAGGGTGCAGTGTCTAATGGAACATGGTGCAGTGTCTAATGGAACAGGGTGCAGTGTCTAATGGATCCTGGTGTAGTGTCTAATGGAACAGGGTACAGTGTCTAATGGAACATGGTGCAGTGTCTAATGCAACAGGGTGCAGTGACTAATGGAACAGGGTGTAGTGTATAATGGAAGAGGGTGCAGTGTCTAATGGAAAATGGTGTAGTGTCTAATGGAACAGGGTGCAGTGCCTAATGGATCAGGGTGCAGTGTCAAATGGAACAGGGTGCTGTGTCTATTGGAACAGGGTGCGGTGTCTAATGGAACAGGGTGCAGTGTCTAATGGAACAGGGTGCAGTGTCTAATGGAACTGGGTGCAGTGTCTAATACATGGTGCAGTTTCTAATGGAACAGCGTACAGTTACCAATGGAACAGGGTGTAGTGTATAATGGAAGAGGGTGCATTGCCTAATGGAACAGGGTGCAGTGTCTAATGTTGCAGGGTGCAGTGTCTAATGTAACAGGGTGCAGTGTATAATGGAACAGGGTGCAGTGTCTAATGTAACAAGGTGTTGTGTCTAATGGAACATGGTGCAGTGTCTAATGTAACAGGGTGCAGTGTATAATGGTACAGGGTGCAGTGTCTAATTGAACAGGATGCGGTGTCTAATTGAACAGGGTGCAGTGTATAATGGAACATGATGCAGTGTCTAATGTAACAGGGTGCAGTGTCTAATGGAACAGCGTGCGGTGTCTAATGGAACAGGGTGCAGTGTCGAATGGAAAAGGGTGCGGTGTCTAATGGAACAGGGTGCAGTGTCTAATGGAACAGTGTGTAGTGTCTAATGGAACAGGGTGCAGTGTCTAATGGAACGGGGTGTAGTGTCTAATGGAACAGGGTGCAGTGTCTAATGGAACAGGGTGCAGTGTCTAATGGAACAGGGTGCAGTGTCTAATTAAACAGGATGCGGTTTCTACTATAACAAGGAGCGGTGTCTAATAGAAGTGGATGCTGTGTCTAATGGAACAGGGTGCTGTGTCAAATGGAACATGTTGCTGTGTCTAATGGAACATGGTGTAGTGTATAATGGAACAGGGTGTAGTGTCTAATGGAGGTGGGTGCATTGTCTAATGGTACATGGTGCTGTGTCTAATGGAACAGGGTGTAGTCTCTAATGAAGCAGGGTGCAGTGTCCAAAGGAACAAGGTGCTGTGTCTAATGGAACAGGGTGTAGTGTCTAATGGAACATGGCGCAGTGTCTAGTGGAACAACGTGCTGTGTCTAATGGAACAGGGTGCAGTGTCTAATGGAACATGGTGCAGTGTCTAATGGAACAGGGTGCTGTGTCTAATGGTACAAGGTGCTGTGTCTAATAGAACATGGCGTAGTGTCTAATGGAATATGGTGCTGTGTCTAATGGACATGGTGTAGTGGCTATTTGAACAGGGTGCAGTGTCTAATGGAACAGCGCGCAGTGTATAATGGAACAGGTTGCGGTGTATAATGGAACAAGGTGCTGTGTCTAATGGAATAGGGTGCAGTGTCTAATGGAACATGGTGCAGTGTCTAATGGAACAGGGTGCAGTGTCTAATGGATCCTGGTGTAGTGTCTAATGGAACAGGGTACAGTGTCTAATGGAACATGGTGCAGTGTCTAATGCAACAGGGTGCAGTGACTAATGGAACAGGGTGTAGTGTATAATGGAAGAGGGTGCAGTGTCTAATGGAAAATGGTGTAGTGTCTAATGGAACAGGGTGCAGTGCCTAATGGAACAGGGTGCAGTGTCAAATGGAACAGGGTGCTGTGTCTATTGGAACAGGGTGCGGTGTCTAATGGAACAGGGTGCAGTGTCTAATGGAACAGGGTGCAGTGTCTAATGGAACTGGGTGCAGTGTCTAATACATGGTGCAGTTTCTAATGGAACAGCGTACAGTGACCAATGGAACAGGGTGTAGTGTATAATGGAAGAGGGTGCAGTGCCTAATGGAACAGGGTGCAGTGTCTAATGTTGCAGGGTGCAGTGTCTAATGTAACAGGGTGCAGTGTATAATGGAACAGGGTGCAGTGTCTAATGTAACAAGGTGTTGTGTCTAATGGAACATGGTGCAGTGTCTAATGTAACAGGGTGCAGTGTATAATGGAACAGGGTGCAGTGTCTAATTGAACAGGATGCGGTGTCTAATTGAACAGGGTGCAGTGTATAATGGAACATGATGCAGTGTCTAATGTAACAGGGTGCAGTGTCTAATGGAACAGCGTGCGGTGTCTAATGGAACAGGGTGCAGTGTCGAATGGAAAAGGGTGCGGTGTCTAATGGAACAGGGTGCAGTGTCTAATGGAACAGTGTGTAGTGTCTAATGGAACAGGGTGCAGTGTCTAATGGAACGGAGTGTAGTGTCTAATGGAACAGGGTGCAGTGTCTAATGGAACAGGGTGCAGTGTCTAATGGAACAAGGAGCGGTGTCTAATAGAACATGGTGCAGTGTCTAATGTAACAGGGTGCAGTCTCTAATGTAACAGTGTGCAGTGTCTAATGGAACAGGGTGCAGTGTCTATTGGAACAAGGTGCGGTGTCTAATGGAACAGGGTGCAGTGTCTAATGGAACAGGGTGCGGTGTCTAATAGAACATGGTGCAGTGTCTAATGTATCAGTGTGCAGTGTCTAATGGAACTGGGTGCTATGTCTATTGGAACAACGTGCGGTGTCTAATGGAACATTGTGCGGTTTGTAATGGAAGAGGATGCTGTGTCTAATGGAACATGGTGCTGTGTCTAATGGAACATGGTGCTGTATCTAATGGAACATGGTTTAGTGTATAATGGAACAGGGTGTATTGTCTAATGGAGCAGGATGCAGTGTCTAATGGAACAGTTTGCAGTCTCTAATCGAACATGGTGCAGTGTCTAATGGAACAGGGGGCGGTTTCTAATGGAACAAGGTGCTGTGTCTAATGGAACAGGGTGCTCTATTTAATGGAATGCGGGGCAGTGTCTAATGGAACATGGTGCAGTGTCTAATGGAACAAGGTGCTGTGTCTAATGGTACAGGGTGCAGTGTCTAATGGAACAGGGTGCAGTGTCTAATGGAACAGGGTGCAGTGTCTAATGGATCAGGGTGCAGTGTCTAATGGAACAGGGTGCAGTTTCTAATGGTACATGGTGCAGTGTCTAATGGAACAGGGTGCTGTGACTAATTGATCATGGTGTAGTGTCTAATGAATCATGGTGCTGTGTCTAATTGACCAGGGTGCAGTGTATAATGGAACAGGGTGCAGTGAATAATGGAACAGGGTGCGGTGTCTAATGGAACATGGTACAGTGTCTAATGTAACAGGGTGCAGTGTTTAATGTAACAGGGTGCAGTGTCTAATGTAAAAGTGTGCAGTGTCTAATGGAACAGGGTGCAGTGTCTAATGGAACAGGGTGTAGTGTCTAATGGAACAGGGTGCAGTGTCTAATGGAACAGGGTGCAGTGTCTAATGGAACATGGTGCAGAGTCTAATGGAACAGGGTGCAGTGTCTAATGGAACAGGGTGCAGTGTCTAATGGAACATGATGTAGTGTCTAATGGAACAGTGCGCAGTGTCTAATGGAACATGGTGCAGTGTCTAATGGAACAGGGTGCAATGTCTAATGGAACAGGGTGCAGTGTCTAATGGAACATGCTCTAGTGTCTAATGGAACAGGGTGCAGTGTCTAATGGGACAAGGTGCAGTGTCAAATGGAAAAGGGTGCTGTGTCTAATGGAACAGTGTGCAGTGTCTAATGGTTCAGGGTGCAGTGTCTAATGGATCAGGGTGCAGTGTCTAATGGAACAGTGTGCAGTGTCTAATGGTTCAGGGTGCAGTGTCTAATGGATCAGGGTGCAGTGTCTAATGGAACAGGGTGCAGTGTCTAATGGAACAGGGTGCAGTGTCAAATGGAACATGGTGTAGTGGCTATTGGAACAGGTTGCAGTGTCTAATGGAACATGGTTCAGATTCTAATGGAACAGGGTGCACTGACCAATGGAACAGGGTGTAGTATATAATGGAAGAGGGTGCAGTATCTAATGGATCATGGTGCAGTGTCTAATGGAACTGGGTGTAGTGTCTAATGGAACAGGGTGCAGTGTCTAATGGAACAGGGTGCAGTGTCTAATGGAACAGGGTGTAGTGTCTAATGGAACAGGGTGCAGTGTCTAATGGAACAGGGTGCAGTGTCTAATACATGGTGCAGTTTCTAATGGAACAGGGTGCAGTGACCAATGGAACAGGGGACAGTGTCTAACGGAGCAGGGTGCAGTGTCTAATGGAACAGGATGCGGTGTCTAATTGAACAGGGGTCAGTGTATAATGGAACAGGGTGCAGTGTCTAATGGAACATGGTGCAGAGTCTAATGTAACAGGGTGCAGTGTCTAATGGAACTGGGTGCGGTGTCTAATGGAACAGGGCGCAGTGCCTAATGGAACAGGTTGCAGTGTCTAATGGAACAGGGTGCGGTGTCTAATGGAACAGGGTGCAGTGTCTAATCGAACAGGGTGCAGTGTCTAATGGAACATGTTGCGGTGTCAAATAGAACATGGTGCAGTGTCTCATGGGACAGGGTGCAGTGTCAAATGGAACAGGGTGAAGTGTCTAATGGAACATGGTGCAGTGTCTAATGTAACAGAGTGCAGTGTCTAATGGAACAGAGCGCAGTGTCTAATGGAACAGGGTGTAGTGTCTAATGGAACAGGGTGCAGTGTCTAATGGAACAGGGCGCGGTGTCTAATGGAACAGGGCGCAGTGTCTAATGGAACAGGGTGTAGTGTCTAATGGAACAGGCTGCGGTGTCTAATGGAACAAGGTGCTGTGTCTAATGGATCAGGGTGCAGTGTCTAATGGAACAGGGTGTAGTGTCTAATGGAACAGGGTGCAGTGTCTAATGGAACAGGGTGTAGTGTATAATGGAACAAGGTGCTGTGTCTAATGGAACAGGGTCTAGTGTATAATGGAAGAAGGTGCTGTGTCTAACGGAACAGGGTGTAGTGTCTAATGGAACAGGGTGCAGTGTCTAATGGAGGAGGGTGCAGTGTCTTATGTAACAGGGTGCAGTGTCTAATGTACCAGGGAGCGGTGTCTAATAGAACAGGGTGCAGTGTCTAATGGAAGAGGTTGCAATTTATAAGGGAACAAGGTGCTGTGTCTAATGGAACAGGGTGTAGTTTCTAATGGAACTTGGTGCAGTGTCTAATGGAACAGGGTGTAGTGTCTAATGGAACAGGGTGCAGTGTCTAATGGAACAGGGTGTAGTGTCTAATGGAACAGGGTGCAGTGTCTAATGTAACAGGGTGTACTGATATTGGAACAGTGTGCAGTGTCTAATATAACAGAGTGCAGTGTCTAATATAACAGGGTGCGGTGTCTAATGGAAGAGGGTGCAGTGGCTAATGGAAATGGGTGCAATGTATAATGGATCAAGGTGCTGTGTCTAATGGAACAGGGTGTAGTGTCTAATGGAACAGGATGCAGTGTATAATGGAACAGGGTGTAGTGTCTAATGGAACAGGGTGTAGTGTCTAATGGAACAGGGTGCAGTGTCTAATGGAACATGGTGTAGTGTCTAATGGAACAGGGTGTTGTGTCTAATGGAACAGGCTGCAGTGTCTAATGGAACAGGGTGCAGTGTCTAATGGAACACGGTGTAGTGTCTATTGGAACACGGTGTAGTGTCTATTGGAACAGGGTGCAGTGTATAATGGAACAGGGTGTAGTGTCTAATGGAATAGGGTGTCGTGTCTATAGGAACAGGGTGTAGTGTCAAATGGAACAGGGTGTAGTGTCTAATGGAACAGGGTGTAGTGTCTAATTGAACAGGGTGTAGTGTCTAATGGAACAGGGTGCAGTGTCTAATGGAACTGGGTGCGGTGTCTAATGGAATAGGTTGTGGTGTCTAATGGAACAGGGTGCGTTTTCTAATGGAACAGGGTGCAGTGTCTATTGCAACAGGGTGCCGTGTCTAATGGAACAGGGTGCTGTGTCTAATGGAACATGGTGCAGTGTCTAATGTAACAGGGTGCAGTGTCTAATGGAACAGGGTGTAGTGTCTAATGGAACTGGGTGCAGTGTTTACTGGAACAGGGTGCAGTGTCTAATGGAACTGGGTGCAGTGTTCACTGGAACAGGGTGCAGTACCTAATAGAACAGTGTGTGGTATCTAATGCAACAGGGTGCAGTGTATAATTTAACAGGGTGTAGTGCGTAATGGAACAGAATGCAGTGTATAATGGAACATGGTGCTGTGTCTAATGGAACATGGTGTAGTGTATAATGGAACAGGGTGTAGTGTCTATTAGAGCAGGGTGCAGTGTCTAATGGAACAGGGTGCAGTTTCTAATGGAACAGGGTGCAGTCTCCAAAGGAACAAGGTGCAGTGTCTAATGAACCTGGGTGCAGTGTTTTCGGGAACAGGGAGCAGTTTCTAATAGAACCGTGTGTGGTATCTAATGTAACAGGTTGCGGTGTCAACTGGAACAGGGTGTAGTGTATAATGGAACAGGGTGCAGTGTATAATGGAACAGGGTGCAGTGTCTAATGGAAGAGGGTATAGTGTATCATGGAACAGGGTGCAGTGTCTAATGGAGCAGGGTGCAGTGTCTAATGGAACATGGGGCAGTGTATAATGGAACAGGGTGCAGTGTATAAAGGAACAGGGTGTAGTGTATAATGGAACAGGGTGTAGTGTCTAATGGAACAGGGTGTAGTGTATAATGGAACAGGGTGCAGTGTCTAATGGAAGAGGGTATAGTGTATCATGGAACAGGGTGTAGTGTATATTGGAACAGGGGGAGTGTCTAATGGAACAGGGTGTAGTGTCTGATGGAACAGGGTGCAGTGTCTATTGGAACAGGGTGTAGTGTCTAATGAAACATGGTGCAGTGTCTAATCAAACAGGGTGTAGTTTCTAATGGAACAGGGTGTAGTGTCTAATGGAAAATGGTGTATTGTCTAATGGAACAGGGTGCAGTGTCCAGTGGAACATGGTGAATTCTCCAATGGAAGAGAATGTAGTGTCTATTGCAACAGGGTGCAGTCTCTATTGGTACAGGGTGCAGTGTCTAATTGAACATGGTGCAGTCCCCAATGGAACAGGTTGTAGTGGCTAACAGAACAGGGTCTACGGTCTAATGGAACAGGGTGCAGTCACCAATGGAAGATGATGTAGTGATTATTGGAACAGGGTGCAGTCTCTAATTGAACATGGTGCAGTCTCCAATGGGACAGAATGTAGTGTCTAATAGAACAGGGTCTATGGTCTAATGGAACAGGGTGCAGTTTCCAATGGAAGAGGATATAGTGTATATTGGATCAGGGTGCAGTCTCTACTGGAACAGAGTTCAGCGTCCAATTGAACATGGTGCAGTCTCCAATGGAACAGCTTGTAGTGTCTAATAGAACAGGGTCAGTGTCTAATGGAACAGGGTGTAGTGTCTAATGAAACAGGGTGCAGTGTCTAATGGAACAGGGTGCAGTGTCTAATGGAAAAGGGTGCAGTGTCTAATGGAATAGGGTGCAGTCTCTAATGGAACAAGTTGCAGTCTCTAATGGAACAGGGTGCAGTGTCTAATGGAACAGGGTTCAGTGTCTAATGGAACAGGGTTCAGTGTCTAATGGAACAGGGTGTACTGTCTAATGGAACAGGGTGTAGTGTCTAATGAAACAGAGTGCAGTGTCTAATGGAACAGGGTGCAGTGTCTAATGGAAAAGGGTGCAGTGTCTAATGGAATAGGGTGCAGTCTCTAATGGAACAAGTTGCAGTCTCTAATGGAACAGGGTGCAGTGTCTAATGGAACAGGGTTCAGTGTCTAATGGAACAGGGTTCAGTGTCTAATGGAACAGGGTGTAGTGTCTAATGGAACAGGGTGTAGTGTCTAATGGAACATGGTGTAGTGTCTAATGGAACAGGGTGTAGTGTCTAATGGAACAGGGCGTAGTGTCTAATGGAACATGGTGTAGTGTCTAATGGAACAGGGTGTAGTGTATAATGGAACATGGTGTAGTGTATAATGGAACATGCTGTAGTGTCTAATGGAACAGGGTGCAGTGTCTAATGGAGCAGGGTGTGGTGTCTAATGGAACATGGTGCAGTGTCTAATCAAACAGGGTGTAGTTTCTAATGGAACAGGGTGTAGTGTCTAATGGAAAATGGTGTATTGTCTAATGGAACAGGGTGCAGTGTCCAGTGGAACATGGTGAATTCTCCAATGGAAGAGGATGTAGTGTCTATTGCAACAGGGTGCAGTCTCTATTGGTACAGGGTGTAGTGTCTAATTGAACATGGTGCAGTTCCCAATGGAACAGGTTGTAGTGGCTAACAGAACAGGGTCTACGGTCTAATGGAACAGGGTGCAGTCACCAATGGAAGATGATGTAGTGTTTATTGGAACAGGGCGCAGTCTCTAATTGAACATGGTGCAGTCTCCAATGGGACAGGTTGTAGTGTCCAATAGAACAGGGTCTAGGGTCTAATGGAACAGGGTGCAGTTTCCAATGGAAGAGGATATAGTGTATATTGACACAGGGTGCAGTCTCTACTGGAACAGAGTTCAGCGTCCAATTGAACATGGTGCAGTCTCCAATGGAACAGGTTGTAGTGTCTAATAGAACAGGGTAAGGGTCTAATGGAACAGGGTGTAGTGTCTAATGGAACAGGGTGCAGTGTCTAATGGAAAAGGGTGCAGTGTCTAATGGAACAGGGTGCAGTCTCTAATGGAACAAGTTGCAGTCTCTAATGGAACAGGGTGCAGTGTCTAATGGAAGAGGGTTCAGTGTCTAATGGAACAGGGTTCAGTGTCTAATGGAACAGGGTGTAGTGTCTAATGGAACAGGGTGTAGTGTCTAATGGAACATGGTGTAGTGTCTAATGGAACAGGGTGTAGTGTCTAATGGAACAGGGCGTAGTGTCTAATGGAACATGGTGTAGTGTCTAATGGAACAGGGTGTAGTGTCTAATGGAACAGGGCGTAGTGTCGAATGGAGCATGGTGTAGTGTCTAATGGAGCAGGGTGCAGTGTCTAATGGAACAGGGTGAGGTGTCTAATGGAACAGGGTGTAGTGTCTAATGGAACATGGTGTAGTGTCTAATGGAACATGGTATAGTGTCTAATGGAACAGGGTGCAGTGTCTAATGGAACAGGGTGTAGTGTCTAATGGAAAAGGGTGCAGTGTCTAATGGAACAGAGTGCAGTGTCTAATGGAACAGGGTGTAGTGTCTAATGGAACAGGGTGCCGTGTCTAATGGAACAGGGTGTAGTGTAAAATGGAACAGGGTGTAGTGTCTAATGGAACATGGTGTAGTGTCTAATGGAACATGGTATAGTGTCTAATGGAACAGGATGCAGTGTCTAATGGAACAGGGTGTAGTGTCTAATTGAACAGGGTGTAGTGTCTAATGGAACAGGGTGCAGTGTCTAATGGAACAAGGTGCAGTGTCTAATGGGACAAGGAGCGGTATCTAATGGATGAGGATGCTATGTCAAATGGAGCAGGTTGCTGTGACTAATAAAACAGGATGCGGAGTTTAATACAATAAGGAGCAGTGTCTAATAGAAGAGGGTGCTGTGTCTAATGGAACTGGGTGCAGTGTTTACTGGAACAGGGTGCAGTGTCTAATGGAACTGGGTGCAGTGTTCACTGGAACAGGGTGCAGTACCTAATAGAACAGTGTGTGGTATCTAATGCAACAGGGTGCAGTGTATAATTTAACAGGGTGTAGTGTGTAATGGAACAGAATGCAGTGTATAATGGAACATGGTGTTGTGTCTAATGGAACATGGTGTAGTGTATAATGGAACAGGGTGTAGTGTCTATTGGAGCAGGGTGCAGTGTCTAATGGAACAGGGTGCAGTTTCTAATGGAACAGGGTGCAGTCTCCAAAGGAACAAGGTGCAGTGTCTAATGAACCTGGGTGCAGTGTTTTCGGGAACAGGGAGCAGTTTCTAATAGAACCGTGTGTGGTATCTAATGTAACAGGTTGCGGTGTCAGCTGGAACAGGGTGTAGTGTATAATGGAACAGGGTGCAGTGTATAATGGAACAGGGTGCAGTGTCTAATGGAAGAGGGTATAGTGTATCATGGAACAGGGTGCAGTGTCTAATGGAACAGGGTGCAGTGTCTAATGGAACATGGGGCAGTGTATAATGGAACAGGGTGCAGTGTATAAAGGAACAGGGTGTAGTGTATAATGGAACAGGGTGTAGTGTCTAATGGAACAGGGTGTAGTGTATAATGGAACAGGGTGCAGTGTCTAATGGAAGAGGGTATAGTGTATCATGGAACAGGGTGTAGTGTATATTGGAACAGGGGGAGTGTCTAATGGAACAGGGTGTAGTGTCTGATGGAACAGGGTGCAGTGTCTAATGGAACAGAGTGCAGTATCTAATGGAACAGGGTATAGTGTATAATGACACAGGGTGTAGTTTATAATGGAACATGGGGCAGTGTCTAAGGTAACAGGGTGCAGTGTATAATGGAACATGGTGCAGTGTATAATGGAAGAGGGTGTAGTGTCTAATGGAACAGGGTGCAGTGTATAATGGAACAGGGAGTACTGTATAATGGAACAGGGTGTAGTGTCTAATGGAACAGGCTGCAGTGTTTACTGGAACAGGCTGCAGTGTCTAATGGAACATGGAGCAGTGACAAATCGAACATGGTGAAGTGTCGAATGGAACAGGGTGTAGTGTCTAATGGAACAGGGCGTAGTGTTTAATGGAACAGGGTGCAGTGTCTAATGGAACAGGGTGCAGTCTCTAATGCAACAGGGTGTAGTGTCTAATGGAACAGGGTGTAGTGTATAATGGAACAGGGTGCAGTGTCTAATGGAGCAGGGTGTAGTGTCTAATGAAACATGGTGCAGTGTCTAATCAAACAGGGTGTAGTTTCTAATGGAACAGGGTGTAGTGTCTAATGGAAAATGGTGTATTGTCTAATGGAACAGGGTGCAGTGTCTAATGGAACAAGGTGCAGTGTCTAATGGGACAAGGAGCGGTATCTAATGGATGAGGATGCTATGTCAAATGGAGCAGGTTGCAGTGACTAATAAAACAGGATGCGGAGTTTAATACAATAAGGAGCAGTGTCTAATAGAAGAGGGTGCTGTGTCTAATGGAACTGGGTGCAGTGTTTACTGGAACAGGGTGCAGTGTCTAATGGAACTGGGTGCAGTGTTCACTGGAACAGGGTGCAGTACCTAATAGAACAGTGTGTGGTATCTAATGCAACAGGGTGCAGTGTATAATTTAACAGGGTGTAGTGTGTAATGGAACAGAATGCAGTGTATAATGGAACATGGTGCTGTGTCTAATGGAACATGGTGTAGTGTATAATGGAACAGGGTGTAGTGTCTATTGGAGCAGGGTGCAGTGTCTAATGGAACAGGGTGCAGTTTCTAATGGAACAGGGTGCAGTCTCCAAAGGAACAAGGTGCAGTGTCTAATGAACCTGGGTGCAGTGTTTTCGGGAACAGGGAGCAGTTTCTAATAGAACCGTGTGTGGTATCTAATGTAACAGGTTGCGGTGTCAGCTGGAACAGGGTGTAGTGTATAATGGAACAGGGTGCAGTGTATAATGGAACAGGGTGCAGTGTCTAATGGAAGAGGGTATAGTGTATCATGGAACAGGGTGCAGTGTCTAATGGAACATGGGGCAGTGTATAATGGAACAGGGTGCAGTGTATAAAGGAACAGGGTGTAGTGTATAATGGAACAGGGTGTAGTGTCTAATGGAACAGGGTGTAGTGTATAATGGAACAGGGTGCAGTGTCTAATGGAAGAGGGTATAGTGTATCATGGAACAGGGTGTAGTGTCTAATGGAACAGGGGGAGTGTCTAATGGAACAGGGTGTAGTGTCTGATGGAACAGGGTGCAGTATCTAATGGAACAGAGAGCAGTATCTAATGGAACAGGGTATAGTGTATAATGACACAGGGTGTAGTTTATAATGGAACATGGGGCAGTGTCTAAGGTAACAGGGTGCAGTGTATAATGGAACATGGTGCAGTGTATAATGGAAGAGGGTGTAGTGTCTAATGAAACAGGGTGCAGTGTATAATGGAACAGGGTGCAGTGTCTAATGGCACAGGGTGTAGTGTCTAATGGAACAGGGTGTAGTGTCTAATGGAACAGGGTTTAGTGTCTAATGGAACAGGGAGTAGTTTGTAATGGAACAGGTTGCAGTGTATAAAGGAACAGGGTGTAGTGTCTAATGGAACAGGGTGCAGTGTATAATGGAACAGGGTGCAGTGTCTAATGGCACAGGGTGTAGTGTCTAATGGAACAGGGTGTAGTGTCTAATGGAACAGGGTTTAGTGTCTAATGGAACAGGGAGTAGTTTGTAATGGAACAGGTTGCAGTGTATAAAGGAACAGGGTGTAGTTTATAATGGAATATGGTGTAGGGTCTAATGGAACAGGGTGCAGTGTCTAATGGAACAGGGTGTAGTGTCTAATGGAACAGGGTGCAGTGTCTAATGGAACAGGGTGCAGTATCTAATGGAACAGGGTATAGTGTATAATGACACAGGGTGTAGTGTATAATGGAACATGGTGCGATGTATAATGGAAGAGGGTGTAGTGTCTAATGGAGCAGGGTGCAATGTATATTGGAACAGGGTGCAGTGTATAATGGAACAGGGTGTATTGTATAATTGAACTGGGTCTAGTTTCTAATGGAACAGGGTGCAGTGTATAATGGAACAGGGTGTAGTGTCTAATGGAAATGGGGCAGTGTCTAATGGAACAGGGTGCAGTGTCTAATGGAACAGGGTGCAGTGTCTAATGGAACAGGGTATAGTGTATAATGGAACAAGGTATAGTGCATAATGGAACAGGGTGCAGTGTATAATGGAACAGGGTGCAGTGTATAATGGAACATGGTGCAGTGAATAATGGAAGAGAGTGCAGTGTATAATGGAACAGGGTGTAGTGTATAATGGAACAGGGTGTAGTGTATAATGGAAGAGGGTGTAGTGTATAATTGAACAGGGTGTAGTGTCTAATGGAACAGGGTGCAGTGTATAATGGAACAGGGTGTAGTGTCTAATGGAACAGGGTGCAGTGTATAATGGAACAGGGTGCAGTGTATAATGGAACAGTGTGTAGTGTCTAATGGAACAGGGTGCAGTGTCTAATGGAACAGGGTGTAGTGTATAATGGAACAGGGTGTACAGTATAATGGAACAGGGTGTAGTGTATAATGGAAAAGGGTGTAGTGTCTAATGGACCAGGGTGCAGTGTATAATGGAACTGGGTGTAGTGTCTAATGGAACAGGTTGCAGTGTATAATGGAACAGGGTGCAGTGTATAAAGGAACAAGGTGTAGTGTATGATGGAAAAAGGTACAGTGTATAATGGAACAGGGTGCAGTGTATAATGGAATAGGGTGCAGTGTATAATGGAACATGGGGCAGTTTTTAATGGAACTGCGTGCAGTGTATAATGGATCAGGGAGCAGTGTATAATGGAACAGGGTGTAGTGTCTAATGGAACAGGGTGCAGTGTATTATGGAACAGGGTGCAGTGTATAATGGAACAGTGTGTAGTGTATAATGGAACAGGGTGCAGTGTCTAATGGAACAGGGTGCAGTGTATTATGGAACAGGGTGCAGTGTATAATGGAATAGGTTGAGTATCTAATGGAACAGGGTGCAGTGTATTATGGAAAAGGGTGCAGTGTATAATGGAACAGTGTGTAGTGTATAATGGAACAGGGTGCAGTGTCTAATGGAACAGGGTGCAGTGTCTAATGGAACAGGGTGTAGTGTATAATGGAACAGGGTGTACAGTATAATGGAACAGGGTGTAGTGTATAATTGAACAGGGTGTAGTGTCTAATGGAGCAGGGTGCAGTGTATAATGGAACTGGGTGTAGTGTCTAATGGAACAGGTTGTAGTGTATAATGGAACAGGGTGCAGTGTATAAAGGAACAAGGTGTAGTGTATGATGGAAAAAGGTACAGTGTATAATGGAACAGGGTGTAGTGTCTACTGTAAGAGGGTGTAGTGTCTAATGGAACAGGGTGCAGTGTATATAGGAACAAGGTGTAGTGTATGATGGAAAAAGGTACAGTGTATAATGGAACAGGGTGCAGTGTGTAATGGAATAGGGTGCAGTGTATAATGGAACATGGGGCAGTTCATAATGGAACTGCGTGCAGTGTATAATGGATCAGGGAGCAGTGTATAATGGAACAGGGTGTAGTGTCTAATGGAACAGGGTGCAGTGTCTAATGGAATAGGGTGCAGTATCTAATGGAACAGGGTGCAGTGTATTATGGAACAGGGTGCAGTGTCTAATGGAACAGGGTGCAGTGTCTAATTAAACAGGATGCGGTTTCTACTATAACAAGGAGCGGTGTCTAATAGAAGTGGATGCTGTGTCTAATGGAACAGGGTGCTGTGTCAAATGGAACATGTTGCTGTGTCTAATGAAACAGGGTGCAGTGTCTAATGGAACATGGTACAGTGTCTAATGTAACAGGGTGCGGTGTCTAATAGAACATGGTGCAGTGGCTAATGTAACACGGTTCAGTGTCTAATGTAACAGGATGCAGTGTCTTATGTGACAGGGTGCAGTGTATAATGCAAAAGGGTGCAGTGTCTAATGGAACACGGAGCAGTGTCTAATGGAACAGGGCGCAGTGTCTAATGTAACAAGGTGCAGTGTATAATGGAACAGGGTGCAGTGTATAATGGAACAGGGTGCAGTGTATAATGGAACAGGGTGGAGTGTCTAATGGAACAGTGTGCAGTGTTTAATGGAACATTGTGCAGTGTCTAATGGAACAGGGTGCAGTTTCTAATGGAACAGGGTGCAGTGTCTAATGGAACATGCTGTAGTGTCTAATGGAACAGGGTGCAGTGTCTAATGTAACAGGGTGCAGTGTCTAATGGAACACGTTGCAGTGTCTAATGGAACAGGTTGCAGTGTCCAATGGAACAGGGTGCGGTGTCTACTGGAACAGGGTGCGGTTTCTAATGGAACATGGTGCAGTGTCTTATAACACAGGATGCGGTGTCTAATAGAACAAGGAGCGGTGTCTAATAGAAGAGGATGCTGTGTCTAATGGAACAGGGGGCAGTGTCTAATGGAACAGGGTGCAGTGTCTAATGGAACACGGTGTAGTGTCTAATGGAACAGGCTGCAGTGTCAAATGGAACAAGGTGTAGTGTCTAATGGAACAGGGTGCAGTGTCTAATGGAACAGGGTGCAGTGTCTAATGGAACAGGGTGCTGTGTCTAATGGAACAGGGTGCAGTGTCTAATGGAACAGGGTGCAGTGTCAAATGGAACAGGGTGTAGTGTCAAATGGAACAGTGTGCAGTGTCTAATGGGACAAGGTGCTGTGTCTAATGGAACAGGGTGCAGTGTCTAATGGAACAGGGTGCGGTGTCTAATGGAACATGTTGCTGTGTCTATTGGAACAGGGGGCAGTTTCTAATGGAACATGGTGCAGTGTCTAATGTAACAGGGTGCAGTTTCTAACGGAACATGGTGCAGTGTCTAATGGAACAGGGTGCAGTGCTTAATGGAACATTGTGCAGAGTCTAATGGAACAAGGTGCTGTGTCTAATGGAACATGGTGTAGTGTCTAATGGAACAGGGTGCAGCGTCTAATGGAACAGGGTGCAGTATCTAATGGAAAATGGTGCAGTGTCTAATTGAACGAGGAGCGGTGCCTAATGGAACAGGGTGCAGCGAACAATGGAACAGGGTGCAGTGTATAATGGAGCAGGGTGCAGTGTCTAATGCAACAGGGTGCAGTGACTAATGGAACATGGTGCAGTGTCTAATGGAAAAGGGTGCAGTGTCTAATGGAAGAGGGTGTAGTGTCTAATGGAAATGGCTGCAGTGTCTAATGGAACATGGTACAGTGTCTAATGGAACATGGTGTAGTGTCTAATGGAACAGGGTGTAGTGTCTAATGGAACAGGGTGCGGTGTCAAATGGAACATGGTGCAGTGTATAATGGAACAGGGTGCAGTGTCTAATTCAACAGGGTGCAGTGTCTAATGGAACATGGTGCAGTGTCTAATGGAAAAGGGTGCAGTGTCTAATGGAACAGGATGCGGTATCCAATGGAACAGGGTGCGGAGTCTAATGGAATTTGGTGCAGTGTGTAATGTAACAGGGTGCAGTGTCTAATGGAACATGGTGCAGTGTCTAATGGAACAGGGTACGGAGTCTAATAGAAGATGGTGCAGTTTCTAATGTAAGAGGGTGCAGTGTCTATTGGAACATGGTGCAGTGTTTAATGGAACAGGATGCGGTGTCTAATGGAACAGGGTGTAGTGTCTAATGGAACATGGTGCAGTGTCAAATATAAAAGGGTACAGTGTCTAATGGAACAGGATGCGTTGTCTAATTGAACAGGATGCGGTGTGTAATTGAACATGGTGCAGTGTATAATGGAACATGGTGCAGTGTCTAATGGAACATGCTGTAGTGTCTAATGGAACAGGGTGCAGTGCCTAAGGGAACAGGGTGCGGTGTCTAATTAAACAGGGTGCGGTTTCTAATGGAAAAGGCTGCAGTGTCAAATGGAACAGGGTGTAGTGTGTAATGGAACATGGTGCAGTGTCTAATGGACCAGGGTGCAGTGTCTAATGGAACATGGTGCGGTGTCTAATGGAACAGGGTGCAGTGACTAATGGAACATGGTGTAGTTTCTAATGGAACAGGGTGCAGTGTCTAATGGAACATGGTGCAGTGTCTAACGGAACATGGTGCAGTGTCTAATGGAACAGGGTGTAGTGTCTAATGTTACAGGGTGCAGTGTCTAATGTAACAGGGTGCAGTGTATAATGGAACAGGGTGCAGTGTCTAATGTAACAAGGTGTTGTGTCTAATGGAACATGGTGCAGTGTCTAATGTAACAGGGTGCAGTGTATAATGGAACAGGGTGCAGTGTCTAACTGAACAGGGTGCAGTGTCTAATGTTACAGGGTGCAGTGTCTAATGTAACAGGGTGCAGTGTATAATGGAACAGGGTGCAGTGTCTAATGTAACAAGGTGTTGTGTCTAATGGAACATGGTGCAGTGTCTAATGTAACAGGGTGCAGTGTATAATGGAACAGGGTGCAGTGTCTAACTGAACAGGATGCGGTGTCTAATTGAACAGGGTGCAGTGTATAATGGAACATGATGCAGTGTCTAATGTAACAGGGTGCAGTGTCTAATGGAACAGCGTGCGGTGTCTAATGGAACAGGGTGCAGTGTCCAATGGAACAGGGTGCAGTGTCTATTGGAAAAGGGTGCAGTGCCGAATGGAAAAGGGTGCGGTGTCTAATGGAACAGGGTGCAGTGTCTAATGGAACAGTGTGTAGTGTCTAATGGAACAGGGTGCAGTGTCTAATGGAACGGGGTGTAGTGTCTAATGGAACAGGGTGCAGTGTCTAATGGAACAGGGTGCAGTGTCTAATGGAACAAGGAGAGGTGTCTAATAGAACATGGTGCAGTGTCTAATGTAACAGGGTGCAGTCTCTAATGTAACAGTGTACAGTGTCTAATGGAACAGGGTGCAGTGTCTATTGGAACAAGGTGCGGTGTCTAATGGAACAGGGTGCAGTGTCTAATGGAACAGGGTGCGGTGTCTAATAGAACATGGTGCAGTGTCTAATGTATCAGTGTACAGTGTCTAATGGAACTGGGTGCTATGTCTATTGGAACAACGTACGGTGTCTAATGGAACAGTGTGCGGTTTGTAATGGAAGAGGATGCTGTGTCTAATGGAACATGGTGCTGTGTCTAATGGAACATGGTGCTGTATCTAATGGAACATGGTTTAGTGTATAATGGAACAGGGCGTATTGTCTAATGGAGCAGGATGCAGTGTCCAATGGAACAGTTTGCAGTCTCTAATCGAACATGGTGCAGTGTCTAATGGAACAGGGGGCGGTTTCTAATGGAACAAGGTGCTGTGTCTAATGGAACAGGGTGCAGTATCTAATGGAACAGGGTGCGGTGTCTAATGCAACAGGGTGCAGTGTCTAATGGAACAGGGTGCAGTGTCTAATGGAACAGGGTGCTGTATTTAATGGAACAGGGGGCAGTGTCTAATGGAACATGGTGCAGTGTCTAATGGAACAAGGTGCTGTGTCTAATGGTACAGGGTGCAGTGTCTAATGGAACAGGGTGCAGTGTCTAATGGAACAGGGTGCAGTGTCTAATGGATCACGGTGCAGTGTCTAATGGAACAGGGTGCAGTTTCTAATGGTACATGGTGCTGTGTCTAATGGAACAGGGTGCTGTGACTAATTGATAATGGTGTAGTGTCTAATGAATCATGGTGCTGTGTCTAATTGACCAGGGTGCAGTGTATAATGGAACAGGGTGCGGTGAATAATGGAACAGGTTGCGGTGTCTAATGGAACATGGTACAGTGTCTAATGTAACAGGGTGCAGTGTTTAATGTAACAGGGTGCAGTGTCTAATGTAAAAGTGTGCAGTGTCTAATGGAACAGGGTGCAGTGTCTAATGGAACAGGGTGCAGAGTCTAATGGAACAGGGTGCAGTGTCTAATGGAACAGGGTGCAGTGTCTAATGGAACATGGTGCAGAGTCTAATGGAACAGGGTGCAGTGTCTAATGGAACAGGGTGCAGTGTCTAATGGAACATGATGTAGTGTCTAATGGAACAGTGCGCAGTGTCTAATGGAACATGGTGCAGTGTCTAATGGAACAGGGTGCAATGTCTAATGGAACAGGATGCAGTGTCTAATGGAACATGCTGTAGTGTCTAATGGAACAGGGTGCAGTGTCTAATGGAACAGGGTGCAGTGTCTAATGGAACAGGGTGTAGTGTCTAATGGAACAGGGTGCAGTGTCTAATGGAACAGGTTGCAGTGTCTAATACATGGTGCAGTTTCTAATGGAACAGGGTGCAGTGACCAATGGAACAGGGGACAGTGTCTAACGGAGCAGGGTGCAGTGTCTAATGGAACAGGATGCGGTGTCTAATTGAACAGGGGTCAGTGTATAATGGAACAGGGTGCAGTGTCTAATGGAACATGGTGCAGAGTCTAATGTAACAGGGTGCAGTGTCTAATGGAACAGGGTGCGGTGTCTAATGGAACAGGGCGCAGTGTCTAATGGAACAGGTTGCAGTGTCTAATGGAACAGGGTGCGGTGTCTAATGGAACAGGGTGCGGTGTCTAATGGAACAGGGTGCAGTGTCTAATCGAACAGGGTGCAGTGTCTAATGGAACATGTTGCGGTGTCAAATAGAACATGGTGCAGTGTCTAATGGGACAGGGTGCAGTGTCAAATGGAACAGGGTGAAGTGTCTAATGGAACATGGTGCAGTGTCTAATGTAACAGAGTGCAGTGTCTAATGGAACAGAGCGCAGTGTCTAATGGAACAGGGTGTAGTGTCTAATGGAACAGGCTGCAGTGTCTAATGGAACAGGGCGCGGTGTCTAATGGAACTGGGCGCAGTGTCTAATGGAACAGGGTGTAGTGTCTAATGGAACAGGCTGCGATGTCTAATGGAACAAGGTGCTGTGTCTAATGGATCAGGGTGCAGTGTCTAATGGAGCAGGGTGTAGTGTATATTGTACAAGGTGCTGTGTCTAATGGAACAGGGTCTAGTGTATAATGGAAGAAGGTGCTGTGTCCAACGGAACAGGGTGTAGTGTCTAATGGAACAGGGTGCAGTGTCTAATGGAGGAGGGTGCAGTGTGTTATGTAACAGGGTGCAGTGTCTAATGTACCAGGGAGCGGTGTCTAATGGAAGAGGGTGCAGTGGCTAATGGAAAAGGGTGCAATGTATAATGGATCAAGGTGCTGTGTCTAATGGAACAGGGTGTAGTGTCTAATGAAACAGGATGCAGTGTATAATGGAACAGGGTGTAGTGTCTAATGGAACAGGGTGTAGTGTCTAATGGAACAGGATGCAGTGTCTAAAGGAACATGGTGTAGTGTCTAATGGAACAGGGTGTTGTGTCTAATGGAACAGGCTGCAGTGTCTAATGGAACAAGGTGTAGTGATATTGGAACACGGTGTAGTGTCTAATGGAACAAGGTGCAGTGTCTAATGGGACAGGGTGCAGTGTCTAATGGAACAGGGTGCAGTGTCTAATGGAACACGGTGTAGTTTCTATTGGAACACAGTGTAGTGTCTATTGGAACAGGGTGCAGTGTATAATGGAACAGGGTGTAGTGTCTAATGGAACAGGGTGTCGTGTCTATAGGAACAGGGTGTAGTGTCAAATGGAACAGGGTGTAGTGTCTAATGGAACAGGGTGTAGTGTCTAATTGAACAGGGTGTAGTGTCTAATGGAACAGGGTGCAGTGTCTAATGGAACTGGGTGCGGTGTCTAATGGAATAGGTTGTGGTGTCTAATGGAACAGGGTGCGTTTTCTAATGGAACAGGGTGCAGTGTCTATTGCAACAGGGTGCCGTGTCTAATGGAACAGGGTGCTGTGTCTAATGGAACATGGTGCAGTGTCTAATGTAACAGGGTGCAGTGTCTAATGGAACAGGGTGCAGTGTCTAATGGAATAGGGTGCAGTGTCTAATGGAACATGGTGCAGTGTCTAATGGAACAGGTTGCAATGTATAATGGAATAAGGTGCTGTGTCTAATGGAACAGGGTGTAGTGTTCTAATGGAACAGGGTGCAGTGTATAATGGACCAGGGTGTAGCGTCTAATGGAACAGGGTGTAGTGTATAATGGAACAGGGTGCAGTGTATAATGGAACAGGGTGTAGTGTCTAATGGAACAGGGTGTAGTGTCTAATGGAACAGGGTTTAGTGTCTAATGGAACAGGGTGCAGTGTCTAGTGGAACAGGGTGCGGTGTCTAATGGAATAGGGTGTGGTGTCTAATGCAACCAGGTGCGTTGTCTAATGGAGCAGGGTGCAGTGTCTATTGGAACAGGAAGCCGTGTCTAATGGAACAGGGTGCAGTGTCTAATGGAACAGGGTGCAGTGTCTAATGGAACAGGGTGTAGTGTCTAATGGAACAGGGTGCAGTGTCTAATATATCAGAGTGCAGTTTCTAATATAACAGGGTGCGGAGCCTAATGGAAAAGGGTGCAGTGTCTAATGGAACAGCGTGTAGTGTCTAATGGAACAGGGTGCAGTGTCTAATGGATCAGAGTTTAGTGTCTAATGCAACAGGATGCAGTGCCTAATGGAACAGGGTGTAGTGTCTAATGGAACAGGGTATAGTGTCTAATGTAACAGGGCGCAGTGTTTACTGGAACAGGGTGCCGTTTCTAATGGAACATGGTGTAGTGTCTAATGGAACAGGGTGCAGTGTCTAATGGAACAGGGTGCAGTGTCTAATGGAACAGGGTGCAGTGTCTAATGGAACAGGGTGCAGTGTCTAATGGAACAGGGTGTAGTGTCTAATTGAACGAGGAGCGGTTTCAAATGGAACAGGGTGCAGTGTATAATGGAACAGGGTGCAGTGTATAATTGACCAGGGTGGAGTGTCTAATGGAACAGTGTGCAGTGTTTAATGGAACATTGTGCAGTGTCTAATGGAACAGGGTGCAGTTTCTAATGGAACAGGGAGCAGTGTCTAATGGAACATGCTGTAGTGTCTAATGGAACAGGGTGCAGTGTCTAATGTAACAGGGTGCAGTGTCTAATGGAACACGTTGCAGTGTCTAATGGAACAGGTTGCATTGTCCAATGGAACAGGTTGCGGTTTCTAATGGAACATGGTGCAGTGTCTTATAACACAGGATGCGGTGTCTAATAGAACAAGGAGCGGTGTCTAATAGAAGAGGATGCTGTGTCTAATGGAACAGGGGGCAGTGTCTAATGGAACAGGGGGCAGTGTCTAATGGAACAGGGTGCAGTGTCTAATGGAACACGGTGTAGTGTCTAATGGAACAGGCTGCAGTGTCTAATGGAACAAGGTGTAGTGTCTAATGGAACAGTGTGCAGTGTCTAATGGAACAGGGTGCAGTGTCTAATGGAACAGGGTGCTGTGTCTAATGGAACAGGGTGCAGTGTCTAATGGAACAGGGTGCAGTGTCAAATGGAACAGGGTGTAGTGTCAAATGGAACAGGGTGCTGTGTCTAATGGGACAAGGTGCTGTGTCTAATGGAACAGGGTGCAGTGTCTAATGGAACAGGGTGCGGTGTCTAATGGAAAAAGGTGCTGTGTCT
Organism: Cetorhinus maximus; assembly: GCF_964194155.1. NCBI lineage: Eukaryota > Metazoa > Chordata > Chondrichthyes > Lamniformes > Cetorhinidae > Cetorhinus > Cetorhinus maximus. The sequence goes on along the minus strand of NW_027596180.1, from coordinate 163,143 downwards.
ATTGGAACAGGGGGCAGTTTCTAATGGAACATGGTGCAGTGTCTAATGTAACAGGGTGCAGTTTCTTACGGAACATGTTGCAGTGTCTAATGGAACAGGGTGCAGTGCTTAATGGAACATTGTGCAGAGTCTAATGGAACAAGGTGCTGTGTCTAATGGAACATGGTGTAGTGTCTAATGGAACAGGGTGCAGTGTCTAATGGAAAAGGGTGCAGTATCTAATGGAAAATGGTGCAGTGTCTAATTGAACGAGGAGCGGTGCCTAATGGAACAGGGTGCAGTGTACAATGGAACAGGGTGCAGTGTATAATGGAGCAGGGTGCAGTGTCTAATGGAACATGGTGCAGTGTCTAATGGAAAAGGGTGCAGTGTCTAATGGAAGAGGGTGTAGTGTCTAATGGAAATGGCTGCAGTGTCTAATGGAACATGGTACAGTGTCTAATGGAACATGGTGTAGTGTCTAATGGAAGAGGGTGTAGTGTCTAATGGAACAGGGTGCGGTGTCAAATGGAACATGGTGCAGTGTATAATGGAACAGGGTGCAGTGTCTAATGCAACAGGGTGCAGTGTCTAATGGAACATGGTGCAGTGTCTAATGGAAAAGGGTGCAGTGTCTAATGGAAGAGGGTGTAGTGTCTAATGGAAATGGCTGCAGTGTCTAATGGAACATGGTACAGTGTCTAATGGAACAGGGTGTAATGTCTAATGGAACATGGTGTAGTGTCTAATGGAACAGGGTGTAGTGTCTAATGGAACAGGGTTTAGTTTCTAATGGAACAGGGTGTAGTGTCTAATGCAACAGGGTGTAGTGTCTAATGGAACAGGGTGTAGTGTCTAATGGAACAGGGTGTAGTGTCTAATGGAACATGGTGTAGTGTCTAATGGAACATGGTGTAGTGTCTAATGGAACAGGGTGTAGTCTGTAATGGAACAGGGTCTAGTGTCTAATGGAACAGGGTCTAGTGTCTAATGGAACAGGGTGTAGTGTCTAATGGAACAGGGTGTAGTGTCTAATGGAACAGGGTTTAGTTTCTAGTGGAACAGGGTGTAGTGTCTAATGGAACAGGGTGTAGTGTTTAATGGAACAGGGTTTAGTTTCTAATGGAACAGGGTGCAGTGTCTAATGGAACAGGGTGCCGTGTCATAAGGAATTGGGAGCAGTGTCTAATGGAACATGGTGTAGTGTCTAATGGAACAGGGTGTAGTGTCTAATGGAACAGGGTGCAGTGTCTAATGGAACAGGGTGCAGTTTTCAAATGGAACAGGCTGCAGTGTCAAATGGAACAGGGTGCAGTGAGTAATCGAACAGTGTGCAGTGTCAATTGGAACAGGGTGCATTGTCTATTGGAACAAGCTGTGGCGTCTAATGGAACAGTGTGCGGTGTCTAATGGAAGAGGACTCTATGTCAAATGGAGCATGGAGCAGTGTCTTATAAAACAGGATGCGGTGTCTAATAAAACAAGGAGCGGTGTCTAATTGAAGAGGATGCTGTGTCTAATGGAACAGGGTGCAGTGTCTAATGGAACATGGTGCTGTGTCTAATGGAACAGGGTGTAGTGTACAATGGAACAGGGTGTAGTGTCTAATGGAGCAGGGTGCAGTGTCTAATGCAACAGGGTGCAGTGTCTAATGGGACATGGTGCAGTGTCTAATGGAACAGGGTGCGGTTTCTAATGGAACAAGGTGCTGTGTCTAATGGAACAGGGTGTAGTGTCTAATGGAACAGGATGCAGTGTATAATGGAACAGGGTGTAGTGTCTAATGGAACAGGGTGTAGTGTCTAATGGAACAGGGTGCAGTGTCTAAAGGAACATGGTGTAGTGTCTAATGCAACAGGGTGTTGTGTCTAATGGAACAGGCTGCAGTGTCTAATGGAACAAGGTGTAGTGATATTGGAACACGGTGTAGTGTCTAATGGAACAAGGTGCAGTGTCTAATGGGACAGGGTGCAGTGTCTAATGGAACACGGTGTAGTGTCTATTGGAACACAGTGTAGTGTCTATTGGAACAGGGTGCAGTGTATAATGGAACAGGGTGTAGTGTCTAATGGAACAGGGTGTCGTGTCTATAGGAACAGGGTGTAGTGTCAAATGGAACAGGGTGTAGTGTCTAATGGAACAGGGTGTAGTGTCTAATTGAACAGGGTGTAGTGTCTAATGGAACAGGGTGCAGTGTCTAATGGAACTGGGTGCGGTGTCTAATGGAATAGGTTGTGGTGTTTAATGGAACAGGGTGCGTTTTCTAATGGAACAGGGTGCAGTGTCTATTGCAACAGGGTGCCGTGTCTAATGGAACAGGGTGCTGTGTCTAATGGAACATGGTGCAGTGTCTAATGTAACAGGGTGCAGTGTCTAATGGAACAGGGTGCAGTGTCTAATGGAATAGGGTGCAGTGTCTAATGGAACATGGTGCAGTGTCTAATGGAACAGGTTGCAATGTATAATGGAATAAGGTGCTGTGTCTAATGGAACAGGGTGTAGTGTCTAATGGAACAGGGTGCAGTGTATAATTGACCAGGGTGTAGTGTCTAATGGAACAGGGTGTAGTGTATAATGGAACAGGGTGCAGTGTATAATGGAACAGGGTGTAGTGTCTAATGGAACAGGGTGTAGTGTCTAATGGAACAGGGTTTAGTTTCTAATGGAACAGGGTGCAGTGTCTAGTGGAACAGGGTGCGGTGTCTAATGGAATAGGGTGTGGTGTCTAATGCAACCAGGTGCGTTGTCTAATGGAGCAGGGTGCAGTGTCTAATGGAAAAGGGTGCAGTGTCTAATGGAAGAGGGTGTAGTGTCTAATGGAAATGGCTGCAGTGTCTAATGGAACATGGTACAGTGTCTAATGGAACATGGTGTAGTGTCTAATGGAACAGGGTGTAGTGTCTAATGGAACAGGGTGCGGTGTCAAATGGAACATGGTGCAGTGTATAATGGAACAGGGTGCAGTGTCTAATTCAACAGGGTGCAGTGTCTAATGGAACATGGTGCAGTGTCTAATGGAAAAGGGTGCAGTGTCTAATGGAACAGGATGCGGTATCCAATGGAACAGGGTGCGGAGTCTAATGGAATTTGGTGCAGTGTGTAATGTAACAGGGTGCAGTGTCTAATGGAACATGGTGCAGTGTCTAATGGAACAGGGTACGGAGTCTAATAGAAGATGGTGCAGTTTCTAATGTAAGAGGGTGCAGTGTCTATTGGAACATGGTGCAGTGTTTAATGGAACAGGATGCGGTGTCTAATGGAACAGGGTGTAGTGTCTAATGGAACATGGTGCAGTGTCTAATATAACAGGGTACAGTGTCTAATGGAACAGGATGCGTTGTCTAATTGAACAGGATGCGGTGTGTAATTGAACATGGTGCAGTGTATAATGGAACATGGTGCAGTGTCTAATGGAACATGCTGTAGTGTCTAATGGAACAGGGTGCAGTGCCTAAGGGAACAGGGTGCGGTGTCTAATTAAACAGGGTGCGGTTTCTAATGGAAAAGGGTGCAGTGTCAAATGGAACAGGGTGTAGTGTGTAATGGAACATGGTGCAGTGTCTAATGGACCAGGGTGCAGTGTCTAATGGAACATGGTGCGGTGTCTAATGGAACAGGGTGCAGTGACTAATGGAACATGGTGTAGTTTCTAATGGAACAGGGTGCAGTGTCTAATGGAACATGGTGCAGTGTCTAACGGAACATGGTGTTGTGTCTAATGGAATAGTGTGCAGTGTCTAATGGAACAGGGTGTAGTGTCTAACGGAACAGGGTGCAGTGTCTAATGGAACAGGGTGTAGTGTCTAATGGAACAGGGTGCAGTGTCTAATGGAACTGGGTGCAGTGTCTAATACATGGTGCAGTTTCTAATGGAACAGCGTACAGTGACCAATGGAACAGGGTGTAGTGTATAATGGAAGAGGGTGCAGTGTCTAATGGAACAGGGTGCAGTGTCTAATGTTACAGGGTGCAGTGTCTAATGTAACAGGGTGCAGTGTATAATGGAACAGGGTGCAGTGTCTAATGTAACAAGGTGTTGTGTCTAATGGAACATGGTGCAGTGTCTAATGTAACAGGGTGCAGTGTATAATGGAACATGGTGCAGTGTCTAATGGAACAGGTTGCAATGTATAATGGAATAAGGTGCTGTGTCTAATGGAACAGGGTGTAGTGTCTAATGGAACAGGGTGCAGTGTATAATTGACCAGGGTGTAGTGTCTAATGGAACAGGGTGTAGTGTATAATGGAACAGGGTGCAGTGTATAATGGAACAGGGTGTAGTGTCTAATGGAACAGGGTGTAGTGTCTAATGGAACAGGGTTTAGTTTCTAATGGAACAGGGTGCAGTGTCTAGTGGAACAGGGTGCGGTGTCTAATGGAATAGGGTGTGGTGTCTAATGCAACCAGGTGCGTTGTCTAATGGAGCAGGGTGCAGTGTCTAATGGAAAAGGGTGCAGTGTCTAATGGAAGAGGGTGTAGTGTCTAATGGAAATGGCTGCAGTGTCTAATGGAACATGGTACAGTGTCTAATGGAACATGGTGTAGTGTCTAATGGAACAGGGTGTAGTGTCTAATGGAACAGGGTGCGGTGTCAAATGGAACATGGTGCAGTGTATAATGGAACAGGGTGCAGTGTCTAATTCAACAGGGTGCAGTGTCTAATGGAACATGGTGCAGTGTCTAATGGAAAAGGGTGCAGTGTCTAATGGAACAGGATGCGGTATCCAATGGAACAGGGTGCGGAGTCTAATGGAATTTGGTGCAGTGTGTAATGTAACAGGGTGCAGTGTCTAATGGAACATGGTGCAGTGTCTAATGGAACAGGGTACGGAGTCTAATAGAAGATGGTGCAGTTTCTAATGTAAGAGGGTGCAGTGTCTATTGGAACATGGTGCAGTGTTTAATGGAACAGGATGCGGTGTCTAATGGAACAGGGTGTAGTGTCTAATGGAACATGGTGCAGTGTCTAATATAACAGGGTACAGTGTCTAATGGAACAGGATGCGTTGTCTAATTGAACAGGATGCGGTGTGTAATTGAACATGGTGCAGTGTATAATGGAACATGGTGCAGTGTCTAATGGAACATGCTGTAGTGTCTAATGGAACAGGGTGCAGTGCCTAAGGGAACAGGGTGCGGTGTCTAATTAAACAGGGTGCGGTTTCTAATGGAAAAGGGTGCAGTGTCAAATGGAACAGGGTGTAGTGTGTAATGGAACATGGTGCAGTGTCTAATGGACCAGGGTGCAGTGTCTAATGGAACATGGTGCGGTGTCTAATGGAACAGGGTGCAGTGACTAATGGAACATGGTGTAGTTTCTAATGGAACAGGGTGCAGTGTCTAATGGAACATGGTGCAGTGTCTAACGGAACATGGTGTTGTGTCTAATGGAATAGTGTGCAGTGTCTAATGGAACAGGGTGTAGTGTCTAACGGAACAGGGTGCAGTGTCTAATGGAACAGGGTGTAGTGTCTAATGGAACAGGGTGCAGTGTCTAATGGAACTGGGTGCAGTGTCTAATACATGGTGCAGTTTCTAATGGAACAGCGTACAGTGACCAATGGAACAGGGTGTAGTGTATAATGGAAGAGGGTGCAGTGTCTAATGGAACAGGGTGCAGTGTCTAATGTTACAGGGTGCAGTGTCTAATGTAACAGGGTGCAGTGTATAATGGAACAGGGTGCAGTGTCTAATGTAACAAGGTGTTGTGTCTAATGGAACATGGTGCAGTGTCTAATGTAACAGGGTGCAGTGTATAATGGAACAGGGTGCAGTGTCTAACTGAACAGGATGCGGTGTCTAATTGAACAGGGTGCAGTGTATAATGGAACATGATGCAGTGTCTAATGTAACAGGGTGCAGTGTCTAATGGAACAGCGTGCGGTGTCTAATGGAACAGGGTGCAGTGTCCAATGGAACAGGGTGCAGTGTCTATTGGAAAAGGGTGCAGTGCCGAATGGAAAAGGGTGCGGTGTCTAATGGAACAGGGTGCAGTGTCTAATGGAACAGTGTGTAGTGTCTAATGGAACAGGGTGCAGTGTCTAATGGAACGGGGTGTAGTGTCTAATGGAACAGGGTGCAGTGTCTAATGGAACAGGGTGCAGTGTCTAATGGAACAAGGAGAGGTGTCTAATAGAACATGGTGCAGTGTCTAATGTAACAGGGTGCAGTCTCTAATGTAACAGTGTACAGTGTCTAATGGAACAGGGTGCAGTGTCTATTGGAACAAGGTGCGGTGTCTAATGGAACAGGGTGCAGTGTCTAATGGAACAGGGTGCGGTGTCTAATAGAACATGGTGCAGTGTCTAATGTATCAGTGTACAGTGTCTAATGGAACTGGGTGCTATGTCTATTGGAACAACGTACGGTGTCTAATGGAACAGTGTGCGGTTTGTAATGGAAGAGGATGCTGTGTCTAATGGAACATGGTGCTGTGTCTAATGGAACATGGTGCTGTATCTAATGGAACATGGTTTAGTGTATAATGGAACAGGGTGTATTGTCTAATGGAGCAGGATGCAGTGTCTAATGGAACAGTTTGCAGTCTCTAATCGAACATGGTGCAGTGTCTAATGGAACAGGGGGCGGTTTCTAATGGAACAAGGTGCTGTGTCTAATGGAACAGGGTGCAGTATCTAATGGAACAGGGTGCGGTGTCTAATGGAACAGGGTGCAGTGTCTAATGGAACAGGGTGCAGTGTCTAATGGAACAGGGTGCTGTATTTAATGGAACAGGGGGCAGTGTCTAATGGAACATGGTGCAGTGTCTAATGGAACAAGGTGCTGTGTCTAATGGTACAGGGTGCAGTGTCTAATGGAACAGGGTGCAGTGTCTAATGGAACAGGGTGCAGTGTCTAATGGATCACGGTGCAGTGTCTAATGGAACAGGGTGCAGTTTCTAATGGTACATGGTGCAGTGTCTAATGGAACAGGGTGCTGTGACTAATTGATAATGGTGTAGTGTCTAATGAATCATGGTGCTGTGTCTAATTGACCAGGGTGCAGTGTATAATGGAACAGGGTGCGGTGAATAATGGAACAGGGTGCGGTGTCTAATGGAACATGGTACAGTGTCTAATGTAACAGGGTGCAGTGTTTAATGTAACAGGGTGCAGTGTCTAATGTAAAAGTGTGCAGTGTCTAATGGAACAGGGTGCAGTGTCTAATGGAACAGGGTGCAGAGTCTAATGGAACAGGGTGCAGTGTCTAATGGAACAGGGTGCAGTGTCTAATGGAACATGGTGCAGAGTCTAATGGAACAGGGTGCAGTGTCTAATGGAACAGGGTGCAGTGTCTAATGGAACATGATGTAGTGTCTAATGGAACAGTGCGCAGTGTCTAATGGAACATGGTGCAGTGTCTAATGGAACAGGGTGCAATGTCTAATGGAACAGGGTGCAGTGTCTAATGGAACATGCTGTAGTGTCTAATGGAACAGGGTGCAGTGTCTAATGGAACAGGGTGCAGTGTCTAATGGAACAGGGTGTAGTGTCTAATGGAACAGGGTGCAGTGTCTAATGGAACAGGTTGCAGTGTCTAATACATGGTGCAGTTTCTAATGGAACAGGGTGCAGTGACCAATGGAACAGGGGACAGTGTCTAACGGAGCAGGGTGCAGTGTCTAATGGAACAGGATGCGGTGTCTAATTGAACAGGGGTCAGTGTATAATGGAACAGGGTGCAGTGTCTAATGGAACATGGTGCAGAGTCTAATGTAACAGGGTGCAGTGTCTAATGGAACAGGGTGCGGTGTCTAATGGAACAGGGCGCAGTGTCTAATGGAACAGGTTGCAGTGTCTAATGGAACAGGGTGCGGTGTCTAATGGAACAGGGTGCGGTGTCTAATGGAACAGGGTGCAGTGTCTAATCGAACAGGGTGCAGTGTCTAATGGAACATGTTGCGGTGTCAAATAGAACATGGTGCAGTGTCTAATAGGACAGGGTGCAGTGTCAAATGGAACAGGGTGAAGTGTCTAATGGAACATGGTGCAGTGTCTTATGTAACAGAGTGCAGTGTCTAATGGAACAGAGCGCAGTGTCTAATGGAACAGGGTGTAGTGTCTAATGGAACAGGGTGCATTGTCTAATGGAACAGGGCGCGGTGTCTAATGGAACAGGGCGCAGTGTCTAATGGAACAGGGTGTAGTGTCTTATGGAACAGGCTGCGATGTCTAATGGAACAAGGTGCTGTGTCTAATAGAACAGGGTGCAGTGTCTAATGGAACAGGGTGTAGTGTATAATGGAACAAGGTGCTGTGTCTAATGGAACAGGGTCTAGTGTATAATGGAAGAAGGTGCTGTGTCCAACGGAACAGGGTGTAGTGTCTAATGGAACAGGGTGCAGTGTCTAATGGAACAGGGTGTAGTGTCTAATGGAACAGGGTGCAGTGTCTAATGTAACAGGGTGTACTGATATTGGAACAGAGTGCAGTGTCTAATATAAAAGAGTGCAGTGTCTAATATAACAGGGTGCGGTGTCTAATGGAAGAGGGTTCAGTGGCTAATGGAAAAGGGTGCAATGTATAATGGATCAAGGTGCTGTGTCTAATGGAACAGGGTGTAGTGTCTAATGGAACAGGATGCAGTGTATAATGGAACAGGGTGTAGTGTCTAATGGAACAGGGTGTAGTGTCTAATGGAACAGGATGCAGTGTCTAAAGGAACATGGTGTAGTGTCTATTGGAACAGGGTGCAGTGTATAATGGAACAGGGTGTAGTGTCTAATGGAACAGGGTGTCGTGTCTATAGGAACAGGGTGTAGTGTCAAATGGAACAGGGTGTAGTGTCTAATGGAACAGGGTGTAGTGTCTAATTGAACAGGGTGTAGTGTCTAATGGAACAGGGTGCAGTGTCTAATGGAACTGGGTGCCGTGTCATAAGGAATTGGGAGCAGTGTCTAATGGAACACGGTGTAGTGTCTAATGGAACAGGGTGTAGTGTCTAATGGAACAGGGTGCAGTGTCTAATGGAACAGGGTGCAGTTTTCTAATGGAACAGGGTGCAGTGTATAATGGAACAGGGTGTAGTGTCTAATGGAACAGGGTGTAGTGTCTAATGGAACAGGGTTTAGTGTCTAATGGAACAGGGTGCAGTGTCTAGTGGAACAGGGTGCGGTGTCTAATGGAATAGGGTGTGGTGTCTAATGCAACCAGGTGCGTTGTCTAATGGAGCAGGGTGCAGTGTCTATTGGAACAGGAAGCCGTGTCTAATGGAACAGGGTGCAGTGTCTAATGGAACAGGGTGCAGTGTCTAATGGAACAGGGTGTAGTGTCTAATGGAACAGGGTGCAGTGTCTAATGGAACAGGGTGCAGTGTCTAATGGAACAGGGTGCAGTGTCTAATGGAACAGGGTGCAGTGTCTAATGGAACAGGGTGTTGTGTCTAATTGAACGAGGAGCAGTTTCAAATGGAACAGGGTGCAGTGTATAATGGAACAGGGTGCAGTGTATAATTGACCAGGGTGGAGTGTCTAATGGAACAGTGTGCAGTGTTTAATGGAACATTGTGCAGTGTCTAATGGAACAGGGTGCAGTTTCTAGTGGAACAGGGAGCAGTGTCTAATGGAACATGCTGTAGTGTCTAATGGAACAGGGTGCAGTGTCTAATGTAACAGGGTGCAGTGTCTAATGGAACACGTTGCAGTGTCTAATGGAACAGGTTGCATTGTCCAATGGAACAGGTTGCGGTTTCTAATGGAACATGGTGCAGTGTCTTATAACACAGGATGCGGTGTCTAATAGAACAAGGAGCGGTGTCTAATAGAAGAGGATGCTGTGTCTAATGGAACAGGGGGCAGTGTCTAATGGAACAGGGGGCAGTGTCTAATGGAACAGGGTGCAGTGTCTAATGGAACACGGTGTAGTGTCTAATGGAACAGGCTGCAGTGTCTAATGGAACAAGGTGTAGTGTCTAATGGAACAGTGTGCAGTGTCTAATGGAACAGGGTGCAGTGTCTAATGGAACAGGGTGCTGTGTCTAATGGAACAGGGTGCAGTGTCTAATGGAACAGGGTGCAGTGTCAAATGGAACAGGGTGTAGTGTCAAATGGAACAGGGTGCTGTGTCTAATGGGACAAGGTGCTGTGTCTAATGGAACAGGGTGCAGTGTCTAATGGAACAGGGTGCGGTGTCTAATGGAAAAAGGTGCTGTGTCTATTGGAACAGGGGGCAGTTTCTAATGGAACATGGTGCAGTGTCTAATGTAACAGGGTGCAGTTTCTTACGGAACATGTTGCAGTGTCTAATGGAACAGGGTGCAGTGCTTAATGGAACATTGTGCAGAGTCTAATGGAACAAGGTGCTGTGTCTAATGGAACATGGTGTAGTGTCTAATGGAACAGGGTGCAGTGTCTAATGGAAAAGGGTGCAGTATCTAATGGAAAATGGTGCAGTGTCTAATTGATCGAGGAGCGGTGCCTAATGGAACAGGGTGCAGTGTACAATGGAACAGGGTGCAGTGTATAATGGAGCAGGGTGCAGTGTCTAATGGAACATGGTGCAGTGTCTAATGGAAAAGGGTGCAGTGTCTAATGGAAGAGGGTGTAGTGTCTAATGGAAATGGCTGCAGTGTCTAATGGAACATGGTACAGTGTCTAATGGAACATGGTGTAGTGTCTAATGGAAGAGGGTGTAGTGTCTAATGGAACAGGGTGCGGTGTCAAATGGAACATGGTGCAGTGTATAATGGAACAGGGTGCAGTGTCTAATGCAACAGGGTGCAGTGTCTAATGGAACATGGTGCAGTGTCTAATGGAAAAGGGTGCAGTGTCTAATGGAAGAGGGTGTAGTGTCTAATGGAAATGGCTGCAGTGTCTAATGGAACATGGTACAGTGTCTAATGGAACAGGGTGTAATGTCTAATGGAACATGGTGTAGTGTCTAATGGAACAGGGTGTAGTGTCTAATGGAACAGGGTTTAGTTTCTAATGGAACAGGGTGTAGTGTCTAATGCAACAGGGTGTAGTGTCTAATGGAACAGGGTGTAGTGTCTAATGGAACAGGGTGTAGTGTCTAATGGAACATGGTGTAGTGTCTAATGGAACATGGTGTAGTGTCTAATGGAACAGGGTGTAGTCTGTAATGGAACAGGGTCTAGTGTCTAATGGAACAGGGTCTAGTGTCTAATGGAACAGGGTGTAGTGTCTAATGGAACAGGGTGTAGTGTCTAATGGAACAGGGTTTAGTTTCTAGTGGAACAGGGTGTAGTGTCTAATGGAACAGGGTGTAGTGTCTAATGGAACAGGGTTTAGTTTCTAATGGAACAGGGTGCAGTGTCTAATGGAACAGGGTGCCGTGTCATAAGGAATTGGGAGCAGTGTCTAATGGAACATGGTGTAGTGTCTAATGGAACAGGGTGTAGTGTCTAATGGAACAGGGTGCAGTGTCTAATGGAACAGGGTGCAGTTTTCAAATGGAACAGGCTGCAGTGTCAAATGGAACAGGGTGCAGTGAGTAATCGAACAGTGTGCAGTGTCAATTGGAACAGGGTGCATTGTCTATTGGAACAAGCTGTGGCGTCTAATGGAACAGTGTGCGGTGTCTAATGGAAGAGGACTCTATGTCAAATGGAGCATGGAGCAGTGTCTTATAAAACAGGATGCGGTGTCTAATAAAACAAGGAGCGGTGTCTAATTGAAGAGGATGCTGTGTCTAATGGAACAGGGTGCAGTGTCTAATGGAACATGGTGCTGTGTCTAATGGAACAGGGTGTAGTGTACAATGGAACAGGGTGTAGTGTCTAATGGAGCAGGGTGCAGTGTCTAATGCAACAGGGTGCAGTGTCTAATGGGACATGGTGCAGTGTCTAATGGAACAGGGTGCGGTTTCTAATGGAACAAGGTGCTGTGTCTAATGGAACAGGGTGTAGTGTCTAATGGAACAGGATGCAGTGTATAATGGAACAGGGTGTAGTGTCTAATGGAACAGGGTGTAGTGTCTAATGGAACAGGGTGCAGTGTCTAAAGGAACATGGTGTAGTGTCTAATGCAACAGGGTGTTGTGTCTAATGGAACAGGCTGCAGTGTCTAATGGAACAAGGTGTAGTGATATTGGAACACGGTGTAGTGTCTAATGGAACAAGGTGCAGTGTCTAATGTAACAGGGTGCAGTGTATAATGGAACATGGTGCAGTGTCTAATGGAACAGGTTGCAATGTATAATGGAATAAGGTGCTGTGTCTAATGGAACAGGGTGTAGTGTCTAATGGAACAGGGTGCAGTGTATAATTGACCAGGGTGTAGTGTCTAATGGAACAGGGTGTAGTGTATAATGGAACAGGGTGCAGTGTATAATGGAACAGGGTGTAGTGTCTAATGGAACAGGGTGTAGTGTCTAATGGAACAGGGTTTAGTTTCTAATGGAACAGGGTGCAGTGTCTAGTGGAACAGGGTGCGGTGTCTAATGGAATAGGGTGTGGTGTCTAATGCAACCAGGTGCGTTGTCTAATGGAGCAGGGTGCAGTGTCTAATGGAAAAGGGTGCAGTGTCTAATGGAAGAGGGTGTAGTGTCTAATGGAAATGGCTGCAGTGTCTAATGGAACATGGTACAGTGTCTAATGGAACATGGTGTAGTGTCTAATGGAACAGGGTGTAGTGTCTAATGGAACAGGGTGCGGTGTCAAATGGAACATGGTGCAGTGTATAATGGAACAGGGTGCAGTGTCTAATTCAACAGGGTGCAGTGTCTAATGGAACATGGTGCAGTGTCTAATGGAAAAGGGTGCAGTGTCTAATGGAACAGGATGCGGTATCCAATGGAACAGGGTGCGGAGTCTAATGGAATTTGGTGCAGTGTGTAATGTAACAGGGTGCAGTGTCTAATGGAACATGGTGCAGTGTCTAATGGAACAGGGTACGGAGTCTAATAGAAGATGGTGCAGTTTCTAATGTAAGAGGGTGCAGTGTCTATTGGAACATGGTGCAGTGTTTAATGGAACAGGATGCGGTGTCTAATGGAACAGGGTGTAGTGTCTAATGGAACATGGTGCAGTGTCTAATATAACAGGGTACAGTGTCTAATGGAACAGGATGCGTTGTCTAATTGAACAGGATGCGGTGTGTAATTGAACATGGTGCAGTGTATAATGGAACATGGTGCAGTGTCTAATGGAACATGCTGTAGTGTCTAATGGAACAGGGTGCAGTGCCTAAGGGAACAGGGTGCGGTGTCTAATTAAACAGGGTGCGGTTTCTAATGGAAAAGGGTGCAGTGTCAAATGGAACAGGGTGTAGTGTGTAATGGAACATGGTGCAGTGTCTAATGGACCAGGGTGCAGTGTCTAATGGAACATGGTGCGGTGTCTAATGGAACAGGGTGCAGTGACTAATGGAACATGGTGTAGTTTCTAATGGAACAGGGTGCAGTGTCTAATGGAACATGGTGCAGTGTCTAACGGAACATGGTGTTGTGTCTAATGGAATAGTGTGCAGTGTCTAATGGAACAGGGTGTAGTGTCTAACGGAACAGGGTGCAGTGTCTAATGGAACAGGGTGTAGTGTCTAATGGAACAGGGTGCAGTGTCTAATGGAACTGGGTGCAGTGTCTAATACATGGTGCAGTTTCTAATGGAACAGCGTACAGTGACCAATGGAACAGGGTGTAGTGTATAATGGAAGAGGGTGCAGTGTCTAATGGAACAGGGTGCAGTGTCTAATGTTACAGGGTGCAGTGTCTAATGTAACAGGGTGCAGTGTATAATGGAACAGGGTGCAGTGTCTAATGTAACAAGGTGTTGTGTCTAATGGAACATGGTGCAGTGTCTAATGTAACAGGGTGCAGTGTATAATGGAACATGGTGCAGTGTCTAATGGAACAGGTTGCAATGTATAATGGAATAAGGTGCTGTGTCTAATGGAACAGGGTGTAGTGTCTAATGGAACAGGGTGCAGTGTATAATTGACCAGGGTGTAGTGTCTAATGGAACAGGGTGTAGTGTATAATGGAACAGGGTGCAGTGTATAATGGAACAGGGTGTAGTGTCTAATGGAACAGGGTGTAGTGTCTAATGGAACAGGGTTTAGTTTCTAATGGAACAGGGTGCAGTGTCTAGTGGAACAGGGTGCGGTGTCTAATGGAATAGGGTGTGGTGTCTAATGCAACCAGGTGCGTTGTCTAATGGAGCAGGGTGCAGTGTCTAATGGAAAAGGGTGCAGTGTCTAATGGAAGAGGGTGTAGTGTCTAATGGAAATGGCTGCAGTGTCTAATGGAACATGGTACAGTGTCTAATGGAACATGGTGTAGTGTCTAATGGAACAGGGTGTAGTGTCTAATGGAACAGGGTGCGGTGTCAAATGGAACATGGTGCAGTGTATAATGGAACAGGGTGCAGTGTCTAATTCAACAGAGTGCAGTGTCTAATGGAACATGGTGCAGTGTCTAATGGAAAAGGGTGCAGTGTCTAATGGAACAGGATGCGGTATCCAATGGAACAGGGTGCGGAGTCTAATGGAATTTGGTGCAGTGTGTAATGTAACAGGGTGCAGTGTCTAATGGAACATGGTGCAGTGTCTAATGGAACAGGGTACGGAGTCTAATAGAAGATGGTGCAGTTTCTAATGTAAGAGGGTGCAGTGTCTATTGGAACATGGTGCAGTGTTTAATGGAACAGGATGCGGTGTCTAATGGAACAGGGTGTAGTGTCTAATGGAACATGGTGCAGTGTCTAATATAACAGGGTACAGTGTCTAATGGAACAGGATGCGTTGTCTAATTGAACAGGATGCGGTGTGTAATTGAACATGGTGCAGTGTATAATGGAACATGGTGCAGTGTCTAATGGAACATGCTGTAGTGTCTAATGGAACAGGGTGCAGTGCCTAAGGGAACAGGGTGCGGTGTCTAATTAAACAGGGTGCGGTTTCTAATGGAAAAGGGTGCAGTGTCAAATGGAACAGGGTGTAGTGTGTAATGGAACATGGTGCAGTGTCTAATGGACCAGGGTGCAGTGTCTAATGGAACATGGTGCGGTGTCTAATGGAACAGGGTGCAGTGACTAATGGAACATGGTGTAGTTTCTAATGGAACAGGGTGCAGTGTCTAATGGAACATGGTGCAGTGTCTAACGGAACATGGTGTTGTGTCTAATGGAATAGTGTGCAGTGTCTAATGGAACAGGGTGTAGTGTCTAACGGAACAGGGTGCAGTGTCTAATGGAACAGGGTGTAGTGTCTAATGGAACAGGGTGCAGTGTCTAATGGAACTGGGTGCAGTGTCTAATACATGGTGCAGTTTCTAATGGAACAGCGTACAGTGACCAATGGAACAGGGTGTAGTGTATAATGGAAGAGGGTGCAGTGTCTAATGGAACAGGGTGCAGTGTCTAATGTTACAGGGTGCAGTGTCTAATGTAACAGGGTGCAGTGTATAATGGAACAGGGTGCAGTGTCTAATGTAACAAGGTGTTGTGTCTAATGGAACATGGTGCAGTGTCTAATGTAACAGGGTGCAGTGTATAATGGAACAGGGTGCAGTGTCTAACTGAACAGGATGCGGTGTCTAATTGAACAGGGTGCAGTGTATAATGGAACATGATGCAGTGTCTAATGTAACAGGGTGCAGTGTCTAATGGAACAGCGTGCGGTGTCTAATGGAACAGGGTGCAGTGTCCAATGGAACAGGGTGCAGTGTCTATTGGAAAAGGGTGCAGTGCCGAATGGAAAAGGGTGCGGTGTCTAATGGAACAGGGTGCAGTGTCTAATGGAACAGTGTGTAGTGTCTAATGGAACAGGGTGCAGTGTCTAATGGAACGGGGTGTAGTGTCTAATGGAACAGGGTGCAGTGTCTAATGGAACAGGGTGCAGTGTCTAATGGAACAAGGAGAGGTGTCTAATAGAACATGGTGCAGTGTCTAATGTAACAGGGTGCAGTCTCTAATGTAACAGTGTACAGTGTCTAATGGAACAGGGTGCAGTGTCTATTGGAACAAGGTGCGGTGTCTAATGGAACAGGGTGCAGTGTCTAATGGAACAGGGTGCGGTGTCTAATAGAACATGGTGCAGTGTCTAATGTATCAGTGTACAGTGTCTAATGGAACTGGGTGCTATGTCTATTGGAACAACGTACGGTGTCTAATGGAACAGTGTGCGGTTTGTAATGGAAGAGGATGCTGTGTCTAATGGAACATGGTGCTGTGTCTAATGGAACATGGTGCTGTATCTAATGGAACATGGTTTAGTGTATAATGGAACAGGGTGTATTGTCTAATGGAGCAGGATGCAGTGTCTAATGGAACAGTTTGCAGTCTCTAATCGAACATGGTGCAGTGTCTAATGGAACAGGGGGCGGTTTCTAATGGAACAAGGTGCTGTGTCTAATGGAACAGGGTGCAGTATCTAATGGAACAGGGTGCGGTGTCTAATGGAACAGGGTGCAGTGTCTAATGGAACAGGGTGCAGTGTCTAATGGAACAGGGTGCTGTATTTAATGGAACAGGGGGCAGTGTCTAATGGAACATGGTGCAGTGTCTAATGGAACAAGGTGCTGTGTCTAATGGTACAGGGTGCAGTGTCTAATGGAACAGGGTGCAGTGTCTAATGGAACAGGGTGCAGTGTCTAATGGATCACGGTGCAGTGTCTAATGGAACAGGGTGCAGTTTCTAATGGTACATGGTGCAGTGTCTAATGGAACAGGGTGCTGTGACTAATTGATAATGGTGTAGTGTCTAATGAATCATGGTGCTGTGTCTAATTGACCAGGGTGCAGTGTATAATGGAACAGGGTGCGGTGAATAATGGAACAGGGTGCGGTGTCTAATGGAACATGGTACAGTGTCTAATGTAACAGGGTGCAGTGTTTAATGTAACAGGGTGCAGTGTCTAATGTAAAAGTGTGCAGTGTCTAATGGAACAGGGTGCAGTGTCTAATGGAACAGGGTGCAGAGTCTAATGGAACAGGGTGCAGTGTCTAATGGAACAGGGTGCAGTGTCTAATGGAACATGGTGCAGAGTCTAATGGAACAGGGTGCAGTGTCTAATGGAACAGGGTGCAGTGTCTAATGGAACATGATGTAGTGTCTAATGGAACAGTGCGCAGTGTCTAATGGAACATGGTGCAGTGTCTAATGGAACAGGGTGCAATGTCTAATGGAACAGGGTAGAGTGTCTAATGGAACATGCTGTAGTGTCTAATGGAACAGGGTGCAGTGTCTAATGGAACAGGGTGCAGTGTCTAATGGAACAGGGTGTAGTGTCTAATGGAACATGGTGCAGTGTCTAATGGAACAGGTTGCAGTGTCTAATACATGGTGCAGTTTCTAATGGAACAGGGTGCAGTGACCAATGGAACAGGGGACAGTGTCTAACGGAGCAGGGTGCAGTGTCTAATGGAACAGGATGCGGTGTCTAATTGAACAGGGGTCAGTGTATAATGGAACAGGGTGCAGTGTCTAATGGAACATGGTGCAGAGTCTAATGTAACAGGGTGCAGTGTCTAATGGAACAGGGTGCGGTGTCTAATGGAACAGGGCGCAGTGTCTAATGGAACAGGTTGCAGTGTCTAATGGAACAGGGTGCGGTGTCTAATGGAACAGGGTGCGGTGTCTAATGGAACAGGGTGCAGTGTCTAATCGAACAGGGTGCAGTGTCTAATGGAACATGTTGCGGTGTCAAATAGAACATGGTGCAGTGTCTAATAGGACAGGGTGCAGTGTCAAATGGAACAGGGTGAAGTGTCTAATGGAACATGGTGCAGTGTCTTATGTAACAGAGTGCAGTGTCTAATGGAACAGAGCGCAGTGTCTAATGGAACAGGGTGTAGTGTCTAATGGAACAGGGTGCATTGTCTAATGGAACAGGGCGCGGTGTCTAATGGAACAGGGCGCAGTGTCTAATGGAACAGGGTGTAGTGTCTTATGGAACAGGCTGCGATGTCTAATGGAACAAGGTGCTGTGTCTAATAGAACAGGGTGCAGTGTCTAATGGAACAGGGTGTAGTGTATAATGGAACAAGGTGCTGTGTCTAATGGAACAGGGTCTAGTGTATAATGGAAGAAGGTGCTGTGTCCAACGGAACAGGGTGTAGTGTCTAATGGAACAGGGTGCAGTGTCTAATGGAACAGGGTGTAGTGTCTAATGGAACAGGGTGCAGTGTCTAATGTAACAGGGTGTACTAATATTGGAACAGAGTGCAGTGTCTAATATAACAGAGTGCAGTGTCTAATATAATAGGGTGCGGTGTCTAATGGAAGAGGGTGCAGTGGCTAATGGAAAAGGGTGCAATGTATAATGGATCAAGGTGCTGTGTCTAATGGAACAGGGTGTAGTGTCTAATGGAACAGGATGCAGTGTATAATGGAACAGGGTGTAGTGTCTAATGGAACAGGGTGTAGTGTCTAATGGAACAGGATGCAGTGTCTAAAGGAACATGGTGTAGTGTCTAATGGAACAGGGTGTTGTGTCTAATGGAACAGGCTGCAGTGTCTAATGGAACAAGGTGTAGTGATATTGGAACACGGTGTAGTGTCTAATGGAACAAGGTGCAGTGTCTAATGGGACAGGGTGCAGTGTCTAATGGAACAGGGTGCAGTGTCTAATGGAACACGGTGTAGAGTCTATTGGAACACAGTGTAGTGTCTATTGGAACAGGGTGCAGTGTATAATGGAACAGGGTGTAGTGTCTAATGGAACAGGGTGTCGTGTCTATAGGAACAGGGTGTAGTGTCAAATGGAACAGGGTGTAGTGTCTAATGGAACAGGGTGTAGTGTCTAATTGAACAGGGTGTAGTGTCTAATGGAACAGGGTGCAGTGTCTAATGGAACTGGGTGCCGTGTCATAAGGAATTGGGAGCAGTGTCTAATGGAACACGGTGTAGTGTCTAATGGAACAGGGTGTAGTGTCTAACGGAACAGGGTGCAGTGTCTAATGGAACAGGGTGCAGTTTTCTAATGGAACAGGCTGCAGTGTCAAATGGAACAGGGTGCAGTGAGTAATCGAACAGTGTGCAGTGTCTATTGGAACAGGGTGCATTGTCTATTGGAACAAGCTGTGGTGTCTAATGGAACAGTGTGCGGTGTCTAATGGAAGAGGACTCTATGTCAAATGGAGCATGGAGCAGTGTCTTATAAAACAGGATGCGGTGTCTAATAAAACAAGGAGCGGTGTCTAATTGAAGAGGATGCTGTGTCTAATGGAACAGGGTGCAGTGTCTAATGGAACATGGTGCTGTGTCTAATGGAACATGGAGTAGTGTACAATGGAACAGGGTGTAGTGTCTAATGGAGCAGGGTGCAGTGTCTAATGCAACAGGGTGCAGTGTCTAATGGGACATGGTGCAGTGTCTAATGGAACAGGGTGCGGTTTCTAATGGAACAAGGTGCTGTGTCTAATGGAACAGGGTGCAGTGTCTAATGGAACAAGGTGCTGTGTCTAATGGAACAAGGTACTGTGTCTAATGGAAAAGGGTGCAGTCTAATGGAACTTGGTGCAGTGTCTAAAGGAACAGGGTGCGGTTTGTACTGGAACAGGATGTAGTGTCTAATGGAACAGGGTGTAGTGTCTAATGGAACAGGTTGCAGTGTCTAATGGAACAGGGCGCAGTGTCTAATGGAACAGGGTGTAGTATCTAATGGAACAGGGTGCGGTGTCTAATTCAATAAGGTGCTGTGTCTAATGGAACAGGGTGCAGTGTCTAATGGAATAGGGTGCAGTGTCTAATGGAACATGGTGCAGTGTCTAATGGAACAGGGTGCAGTGTCTAATGGAACAGGGTGCAGCGTCTAATGGAACAGGGTGTGGTGTCTAATGAAACAGGGTGCAGTTTCTAATGGAACAGGGTGCAGTGTCTAATGTAACAGGGTGCAGTGTCCAATGGAAAAGGGTGCAGTTTCTAATGGAACAGGGTGCAGTGTCTAATGGAACAGGCTCCAGTGACCAATGGAACAGGGTGTAGTGTATAATCGAAGAGGGTGCCGTGTCTAACGGAACAGGGTGCAGTGTCTAATGTAACAGGGTGCAGTGTCTATTGGAACAGGATGCGGTATCCAATGGAACAGTGTGGGGAGTCTAATGGAACATGGTGGAGTGTGTAATGTAACAGGGTGCAGTGTCTAATGGAACAGGGTGCAGTGTCTATTGGAACAGGGTGCAGTTTCTAATGTAACAGGGTGCAGTGTCTAAAGTAACAGGGAGTAGTGTCTAATGGAACAGGTTGCAGTGTCCAATGGAACAGGGTGCAGTGTATAATGGAACAGGGTGCAGAGTCTAATGGAACAGGGTGCAGTTTCTAATGGAAGAGGGTGCAGTGTCTAATGGAACAGGGAGTAGTGTCAATTGGAATAGGGTGCAGTGTCTAATGGAACATGGTGCAGTGTCTAATGTAACAGGGTGCATTTTCTAATGGAACAGTGTGCAGTGTCTAATGGAACAGGGTGCATTGTCTAATGGAACAGGTTGCAGTGTCTAATGGATCAAGGAGTAGTGTCTAATGTATAAGGGTGCAGTGTATAATGGAACAGGGTGCAGTGTCTAATGGAACAGGGTGCAGTGTCTAATGGAACAGGGAGTAGTGTCTCATGTAACAGGGTGCAGTGTATAATGGAACAGGGTGCAGTGTCTAATGGAACAGGGTGCAGTGTCTAATGGAACAGGGTGTAGTGTCTAATTGAACGAGGAGCGGTTTCAAATGGAACAGGGTGCAGTGTATAATGGAACAGGGTGCAGTGTATAATGGAACAGGGTGGAGTGTCTAATGGAACAGTGTGCAGTGTTTAATGGAACATTGTGCAGTGTCTAATGGAACAGGGTGCAGTTTCTAATGGAACAGGGTGCAGTGTCTAATGGAACATGCTGTAGTGTCTAATGGAACAGGGTGCAGTGTCTAATGTAACAGGGTGCAGTGTCTAATGGAACACGTTGCAGTGTCTAATGGAACAGGTTGCAGTGTCCAATGGAACAGGGTGCGGTGTCTACTGGAACAGGGTGCGGTTTCTAATGGAACATGGTGCAGTGTCTTATAACACAGGATGCGGTGTCTAATAGAACAAGGAGCGGTGTCTAATAGAAGAGGATGCTGTGTCTAATGGAACAGGGGGCAGTGTCTAATGGAACAGGGTGCAGTGTCTAATGGAACACGGTGTAGTGTCTAATGGAACAGGCTGCAGTGTCAAATGGAACAAGGTGTAGTGTCTAATGGAACAGGGTGCAGTGTCTAATGGAACAGGGTGCAGTGTCTAATGGAACAGGGTGCTGTGTCTAATGGAACAGGGTGCAGTGTCTAATGGAAGAGGGTGCAGTGTCTAATGGAACAGGGTGCAGTGTCTAATTAAACAGGATGCGGTTTCTACTATAACAAGGAGCGGTGTCTAATAGAAGTGGATGCTGTGTCTAATGGAACAGGGTGCTGTGTCAAATGGAACATGTTGCTGTGTCTAATGAAACAGGGTGCAGTGTCTAATGGAACATGGTACAGTGTCTAATGTAACAGGGTGCGGTGTCTAATAGAACATGGTGCAGTGGCTAATGTAACACGGTTCAGTGTCTAATGTAACAGGATGCAGTGTCTTATGTGACAGGGTGCAGTGTATAATGCAACAGGGTGCAGTGTCTAATGGAACACGGAGCAGTGTCTAATGGAACAGGGCGCAGTGTCTAATGTAACAAGGTGCAGTGTATAATGGAACAGGGTGCAGTGTATAATGGAACAGGGTGCAGTGTATAATGGAACAGGGTGGAGTGTCTAATGGAACAGTGTGCAGTGTTTAATGGAACATTGTGCAGTGTCTAATGGAACAGGGTGCAGTTTCTAATGGAACAGGGTGCAGTGTCTAATGGAACATGCTGTAGTGTCTAATGGAACAGGGTGCAGTGTCTAATGTAACAGGGTGCAGTGTCTAATGGAACACGTTGCAGTGCCTAATGGAACAGGTTGCAGTGTCCAATGGAACAGGGTGCGGTGTCTACTGGAACAGGGTGCGGTTTCTAATGGAACATGGTGCAGTGTCTTATAACACAGGATGCGGTGTCTAATAGAACAAGGAGCGGTGTCTAATAGAAGAGGATGCTGTGTCTAATGGAACAGGGGGCAGTGTCTAATGGAACAGGGTGCAGTGTCTAATGGAACACGGTGTAGTGTCTAATGGAACAGGCTGCAGTGTCAAATGGAACAAGGTGTAGTGTCTAATGGAACAGGGTGCAGTGTCTAATGGAACAGGGTGCAGTGTCTAATGGAACAGGGTGCTGTGTCTAATGGAACAGGGTGCAGTGTCTAATGGAACAGGGTGCAGTGTCTAATGGAACAGGGTGCAGCGTCTAATGGAACAGGGTGTGGTGTCTAATGAAACAGGGTGCAGTTTCTAATGGAACAGGGTGCAGTGTCTAATGTAACAGGGTGCAGTGTCCAATGGAAAAGGGTGCAGTTTCTAATGGAACAGGGTGCAGTGTCTAATGGAACAGGCTCCAGTGACCAATGGAACAGGGTGTAGTGTATAATCGAAGAGGGTGCCGTGTCTAACGGAACAGGGTGCAGTGTCTAATGTAACAGGGTGCAGTGTCTATTGGAACAGGATGCGGTATCCAATGGAACAGTGTGGGGAGTCTAATGGAACATGGTGGAGTGTGTAATGTAACAGGGTGCAGTGTCTAATGGAACAGGGTGCAGTGTCTATTGGAACAGGGTGCAGTTTCTAATGTAACAGGGTGCAGTGTCTAAAGTAACAGGGAGTAGTGTCTAATGGAACAGGTTGCAGTGTCCAATGGAACAGGGTGCAGTGTATAATGGAACAGGGTGCAGAGTCTAATGGAACAGGGTGCAGTTTCTAATGGAAGAGGGTGCAGTGTCTAATGGAACAGGGAGTAGTGTCAATTGGAATAGGGTGCAGTGTCTAATGGAACATGGTGCAGTGTCTAATGTAACAGGGTGCATTTTCTAATGGAACAGTGTGCAGTGTCTAATGGAACAGGGTGCATTGTCTAATGGAACAGGTTGCAGTGTCTAATGGATCAAGGAGTAGTGTCTAATGTATAAGGGTGCAGTGTATAATGGAACAGGGTGCAGTGTCTAATGGAACAGGGTGCAGTGTCTAATGGAACAGGGAGTAGTGTCTCATGTAACAGGGTGCAGTGTATAATGGAACAGGGTGCAGTGTATAATGGAACAGGGTGTAGTGTCTAATGGAACAGGGTGTAGTGTCTAATGGAACAGGGTTTAGTGTCTAATGGAACAGGGTGCAGTGTCTAGTGGAACAGGGTGCGGTGTCTAATGGAATAGGGTGTGGTGTCTAATGCAACCAGGTGCGTTGTCTAATGGAGCAGGGTGCAGTGTCTAATGGAAAAGGGTGCAGTGTCTAATGGAAGAGGGTGTAGTGTCTAATGGAAATGGCTGCAGTGTCTAATGGAACATGGTACAGTGTCTAATGGAACATGGTGTAGTGTCTAATGGAACAGGGTGTAGTGTCTAATGGAACAGGGTGCGGTGTCAAATGGAACATGGTGCAGTGTATAATGGAACAGGGTGCAGTGTCTAATTCAACAGGGTGCAGTGTCTAATGGAACATGGTGCAGTGTCTAATGGAAAAGGGTGCAGTGTCTAATGGAACAGGATGCGGTATCCAATGGAACAGGGTGCGGAGTCTAAAGGAATTTGGTGCAGTGTGTAATGTAACAGGGTGCAGTGTCTAATGGAACATGGTGCAGTGTCTAATGGAACAGGGTACGGAGTCTAATAGAAGATGGTGCAGTTTCTAATGTAAGAGGGTGCAGTGTCTATTGGAACATGGTGCAGTGTTTAATGGAACAGGATGCGGTGTCTAATGGAACAGGGTGTAGTGTCTAATGGAACATGGTGCAGTGTCTAATATAACAGGGTACAGTGTCTAATGGAACAGGATGCGTTGTCTAATTGAACAGGATGCGGTGTGTAATTGAACATGGTGCAGTGTATAATGGAACATGGTGCAGTGTCTAATGGAACATGCTGTAGTGTCTAATGGAACAGGGTGCAGTGCCTAAGGGAACAGGGTGCGGTGTCTAATTAAACAGGGTGCGGTTTCTAATGGAAAAGGGTGCAGTGTCAAATGGAACAGGGTGTAGTGTGTAATGGAACAGGGTGCAGTGTCTAATGGACCAGGGTGCAGTGTCTAATGGAACATGGTGCGGTGTCTAATGGAACAGGGTGCAGTGACTAATGGAACATGGTGTAGTTTCTAATGGAACAGGGTGCAGTGTCTAATGGAACATGGTGCAGTGTCTAACGGAACATGGTGTTGTGTCTAATGGAATAGTGTGCAGTGTCTAATGGAACAGGGTGTAGTGTCTAACGGAACACGGTGCAGTGTCTAATGGAACAGGGTGTAGTGTCTAATGGAACAGGGTGCAGTGTCTAATGGAACTGGGTGCAGTGTCTAATGGAACTGGGTGCAGTGTCTAATACATGGTGCAGTTTCTAATGGAACAGCGTACAGTGACCAATGGAACAGGGTGTAGTGTATAATGGAAGAGGGTGCAGTGTCTAATGGAACAGGGTGCAGTGTCTAATGTTACAGGGTGCAGTGTCTAATGTAACAGGGTGCAGTGTATAATGGAACAGGGTGCAGAGTCTAATGTAACAAGGTGTTGTGTCTAATGGAACATGGTGCAGTGTCTAATGTAACAGGGTGCAGTGTATAATGGAACAGGGTGCAGTGTCTAACTGAACAGGATGCGGTGTCTAATTGAACAGGGTGCAGTGTATAATGGAACATGATGCAGTGTCTAATGTAACAGGGTGCAGTGTCTAATGGAACAGCGTGCGGTGTCTAATGGAACAGGGTGCAGTGTCCAATGGAACAGGGTGCAGTGTCTATTGGAAAAGGGTGCAGTGCCGAATGGAAAAGGGTGCGGTGTCTAATGGAACAGGGTGCAGTGTCTAATGGAACAGTGTGTAGTGTCTAATGGAACAGGGTGCAGTGTCTAATGGAACGGGGTGTAGTGTCTAATGGAACAGGGTGCAGTGTCTAATGGAACAGGGTGCAGTGTCTAATGGAACAAGGAGAGGTGTCTAATAGAACATGGTGCAGTGTCTAATGTAACAGGGTGCAGTCTCTAATGTAACAGTGTACAGTGTCTAATGGAACAGGGTGCAGTGTCTATTGGAACAAGGTGCGGTGTCTAATGGAACAGGGTGCAGTGTCTAATGGAACAGGGTGCGGTGTCTAATAGAACATGGTGCAGTGTCTAATGTATCAGTGTACAGTGTCTAATGGAACTGGGTGCTATGTCTATTGGAACAACGTACGGTGTCTAATGGAACAGTGTGCGGTTTGTAATGGAAGAGGATGCTGTGTCTAATGGAACATGGTGCTGTGTCTAATGGAACATGGTGCTGTATCTAATGGAACATGGTTTAGTGTATAATGGAACAGGGTGTATTATCTAATGGAGCAGGATGCAGTGTCTAATGGAACAGTTTGCAGTCTCTAATCGAACATGGTGCAGTGTCTAATGGAACAGGGGGCGGTTTCTAATGGAACAAGGTGCTGTGTCTAATGGAACAGGGTGCAGTATCTAATGGAACAGGGTGCGGTGTCTAATGGAACAGGGTGCAGTGTCTAATGGAACAGGGTGCAGTGTCTAATGGAACAGGGTGCTGTATTTAATGGAACAGGGGGCAGTGTCTAATGGAACATGGTGCAGTGTCTAATGGAACAAGGTGCTGTGTCTAATGGTACAGGGTGCAGTGTCTAATGGAACAGGGTGCAGTGTCTAATGGAACAGGGTGCAGTGTCTAATGGATCACGGTGCAGTGTCTAATGGAACAGGGTGCAGTTTCTAATGGTACATGGTGCAGTGTCTAATGGAACAGGGTGCTGTGACTAATTGATAATGGTGTAGTGTCTAATGAATCATGGTGCTGTGTCTAATTGACCAGGGTGCAGTGTATAATGGAACAGGGTGCGGTGAATAATGGAACAGGGTGCGGTGTCTAATGGAACATGGTACAGTGTCTAATGTAACAGGGTGCAGTGTTTAATGTAACAGGGTGCAGTGTCTAATGTAAAAGTGTGCAGTGTCTAATGGAACAGGGTGCAGTGTCTAATGGAACAGGGTGCAGAGTCTAATGGAACAGGGTGCAGTGTCTAATGGAACAGGGTGCAGTGTCTAATGGAACATGGTGCAGAGTCTAATGGAACAGGGTGCAGTGTCTAATGGAACAGGGTGCAGTGTCTAATGGAACATGATGTAGTGTCTAATGGAACAGTGCGCAGTGTCTAATGGAACATGGTGCAGTGTCTAATGGAACAGGGTGCAATGTCTAATGGAACAGGGTGCAGTGTCTAATGGAACATGCTGTAGTGTCTAATGGAACAGGGTGCAGTGTCTAATGGAACAGGGTGCAGTGTCTAATGGAACAGGGTGTAGTGTCTAATGGAACAGGGTGCAGTGTCTAATGGAACAGGTTGCAGTGTCTAATACATGGTGCAGTTTCTAATGGAACAGGGTGTAGTGACCAATGGAACAGGGGACAGTGTCTAACGGAGCAGGGTGCAGTGTCTAATGGAACAGGATGCGGTGTCTAATTGAACAGGGGTCAGTGTATAATGGAACAGGGTGCAGTGTCTAATGGATCATGGTGCAGAGTCTAATGTAACAGGGTGCAGTGTCTAATGGAACAGGGTGCGGTGTCTAATGGAACAGGGCGCAGTGTCTAATGGAACAGGTTGCAGTGTCTAATGGAACAGGGTGCGGTGTCTAATGGAACATGGTGCAGAGTCTAATGTAACAGGGTGCAGTGTCTAATGGAACAGGGTGCGGTGTCTAATGGAACAGGGCGCAGTGTCTAATGGAACAGGTTGCAGTGTCTAATGGAACAGGGTGCGGTGTCTAATGGAACAGGGTGCGGTGTCTAATGGAACAGGGTGCAGTGTCTAATCGAACAGGGTGCAGTGTCTAATGGAACATGTTGCGGTGTCAAATAGAACATGGTGCAGTGTCTAATGGGACAGGGTGCAGTGTCAAATGGAACAGGGTGAAGTGTCTAATGGAACATGGTGCAGTGTCTAATGTAACAGAGTGCAGTGTCTAATGGAACAGAGCGCAGTGTCTAATGGAACAGGGTGTAGTGTCTAATGGAACAGGGTGCAGTGTCTAATGGAACAGGGCGCGGTGTCTAATGGAACTGGGCGCAGTGTCTAATGGAACAGGGTGTAGTGTCTAATGGAACAGGCTGCGATGTCTAATGGAACAAGGTGCTGTGTCTAATGGATCAGGGTGCAGTGTCTAATGGAACAGGGTGTAGTGTATAATGGAACAAGGTGCTGTGTCTAATGGAACAGGGTCTAGTGTATAATGGAAGAAGGTGCTGTGTCCAAAGGAACAGGGTGTAGTGTCTAATGGAACAGGGTGCAGTGTCTAATGGAGGAGGGTGCAGTGTCTTATGTAACAGGGTGCAGTGTCTAATGTACCAGGGAGCGGTGTCTAATAGAACAGGGTGCAGTGTCTAATGGAAGAGGTTGCAATTTATAAGGGAACAAGGTGCTGTGTCTAATGGAACAGGGTGTAGTGTCTAATGGAACATGGTGCAGTGTCTAATGGAACAGGGTGTAGTGTCTAATGGAACAGGGTGCAGTGTCTAATGGAACAGGGTGTAGTGTCTAATGGAACAGGGTGCAGTGTCTAATATAACAGGGTGTACTGATATTGGAACAGAGTGCAGTGTCTAATATAACAGAGTGCAGTGTCTAATATAACAGGGTGCGGTGTCTAATGGAAGAGGGTGCAGTGGCTAATGGAAAAGGGTGCAATGTATAATGGATCAAGGTGCTGTGTCTAATGGAACAGGGTGTAGTGTCTAATGGAACAGGATGCAGTGTATAATGGAACAGGGTGTAGTGTCTAATGGAACAGGGTGTAGTGTCTAATGGAACAGGATGCAGTGTCTAAAGGAACATGGTGTAGTGTCTAATGGAACAGGGTGTTGTGTCTAATGGAACAGGCTGCAGTGTCTAATGGAACAAGGTGTAGTGATATTGGAACACGGTGTAGTGTCTAATGGAACAAGGTGCAGTGTCTAATGGGACAGGGTGCAGTGTCTAATGGAACAGGGTGCAGTGTCTAATGGAACACGGTGTAGTGTCTATTGGAACACAGTGTAGTGTCTATTGGAACAGGGTGCAGTGTATAATGGAACAGGGTGTAGTGTCTAATGGAACAGGGTGTCGTGTCTATAGGAACAGGGTGTAGTGTCAAATGGAACAGGGTGTAGTGTCTAATGGAACAGGGTGTAGTGTCTAATTGAACAGGGTGTAGTGTCTAATGGAACAGGGTGCAGTGTCTAATGGAACTGGGTGCGGTGTCTAATGGAATAGGTTGTGGTGTCTAATGGAACAGGGTGCGTTTTCTAATTGTACAGGGTGCAGTGTCTATTGCAACAGGGTGCCCTGTCTAATGGAACAGGGTGCTGTGTCTAATGGAACATGGTGCAGTGTCTAATGGAATAGGGTGCAGTGTCTAATGGAACATGGTGCAGTGTCTAATGGAACAGGGTGTAGTGTCTAATGGAACAGGGTGTAGTGTCTAATTGAACAGGGTGTAGTGTCTAATGGAACAGGGTGCAGTGTCTAATGGAACTGGGTGCGGTGTCTAATGGAATAGGTTGTGGTGTCTAATGGAACAGGGTGCGTTTTCTAATGGAACAGGGTGCAGTGTCTATTGCAACAGGGTGCCGTGTCTAATGGAACAGGGTGCTGTGTCTAATGGAACAGGGTGCAGTGTCTAATGGAATAGGGTGCAGTGTCTAATGGAACATGGTGCAGTGTGTAATGGAACAGGTTGCAATGTATAATGGAATAAGGTGCTGTGTCTAATGGAACAGGGTGTAGTGTTCTAATGGAACAGGGTGCAGTGTATAATGGACCAGGTTGTAGCGTCTAATGGAACAGGGTGTAGTGTATAATGGAACAGGGTGCAGTGTATAATGGAACAGGGTGTAGTGTCTAATGGAACAGGGTGTAGTGTCTAATGGAACAGGGTTTAGTGTCTAATGGAACAGGGTGCAGTGTCTAGTGGAACAGGGTGCGGTGTCTAATGGAATAGGGTGTGGTGTCTAATGCAACCAGGTGCGTTGTCTAATGGAGCAGGGTGCAGTGTCTATTGGAACAGGAAGCCGTGTCTAATGGAACAGGGTGCAGTGTCTAATAGAACAGGGTGCAGTGTCTAATGGAACAGGGTGTAGTGTCTAATGGAACAGGGTGCAGTGTCTAATATATCAGAGTGCAGTTTCTAATATAACAGGGTGCGGAGCCTAATGGAAAAGGGTGCAGTGTCTAATGGAACAGCGTGTAGTGTCTAATGGAACAGGGTGCAGTGTCTAATGGATCAGAGTTTAGTGTCTAATGCAACAGGGTGCAGTGCCTAATGGAACAGGGTGTAGTGTCTAATGGAACAGGGTATAGTGTCTAATGTAACAGGGCGCAGTGTTTACTGGAACAGGGTGCCGTTTCTAATGGAACATGGTGTAGTGTCTAATGGAACAGGGTGCAGTGTCTAATGGAACAGGGTGCAGTGTCTAATGGAACAGGGTGCAGTGTCTAATGGAACAGGGTGCAGTGTCTAATGGAACAGGGTGCAGTGTATAATTGAACAGGGTGGAGTGTCTAATGGAACAGTGTGCAGTGTTTAATGGAACATTGTGCAGTGTCTAATGGAACAGGGTGCAGTTTCTAATGGAACAGGGAGCAGTGTCTAATGGAACATGCTGTAGTGTCTAATGGAACAGGGTGCAGTGTCTAATGTAACAGGGTGCAGTGTCTAATGGAACACGTTGCAGTGTCTAATGGAACAGGTTGCATTGTCCAATGGAACAGGTTGCGGTTTCTAATGGAACATGGTGCAGTGTCTTATAACACAGGATGCGGTGTCTAATAGAACAAGGAGCGGTGTCTAATAGAAGAGGATGCTGTGTCTAATGGAACAGGGGGCAGTGTCTAATGGAACAGGGGGCAGTGTCTAATGGAACAGGGTGCAGTGTCTAATGGAACACGGTGTAGTGTCTAATGGAACAGGCTGCAGTGTCTAATGGAACAAGGTGTAGTGTCTAATGGAACAGTGTGCAGTGTCTAATGGAACAGGGTGCAGTGTCTAATGGAACAGGGTGCTGTGTCTAATGGAACAGGGTGCAGTGTCTAATGGAACAGGGTGCAGTGTGAAATGGAACAGGGTGTAGTGTCAAATGGAACAGGGTGCTGTGTCTAATGGGACAAGGTGCTGTGTCTAATGGAACAGGGTGCAGTGTCTAATGGAACAGGGTGCGGTGTCTAATGGAACAAATTGCTGTGTCTATTGGAACAGGGGGCAGTTTCTAATGGAACATGGTGCAGTGTCTAATGTAACAGGGTGCAGTTTCTAACGGAACATGTTGCAGTGTCTAATGGAACAGGGTGCAGTGCTTAATGGAACATTGTGCAGAGTCTAATGGAACAAGGTGCTGTGTCTAATGGAACATGGTGTAGTGTCTAATGGAACAGGGTGCAGTGTCTAATGGAAAAGGGTGCAGTATCTAATGGAAAATGGTGCAGTGTCTAATTGAACGAGGAGCGGTGCCTAATGGAACAGGGTGCAGTGTACAATGGAACAGGGTGCAGTGTATAATGGAGCAGGGTGCAGTGTCTAATGGAACATGGTGCAGTGTCTAATGGAAAAGGGTGCAGTGTCTAATGGAAGAGGGTGTAGTGTCTAATGGAAATGGCTGCAGTGTCTAATGGAACATGGTACAGTGTCTAATGGAACATGGTGTAGTATCTAATGGAAGAGGGTGTAGTGTCTAATGGAACAGGGTGCGGTGTCAAATGGAACATGGTGCAGTGTATAATGGAACAGGGTGCAGTGTCTAATGCAACAGGGTGCAGTGTCTAATGGAACATGGTGCAGTGTCTAATGGAAAAGGGTGCAGTGTCTAATGGAAGAGGGTGTAGTGTCTAATGGAAATGGCTGCAGTGTCTAATGGAACATGGTACAGTGTCTAATGGAACAGGGTGTAATGTCTAATGGAACATGGTGTAGTGTCTAATGGAACAGGGTGTAGTGTCTAATGGAACAGGGTTTAGTTTCTAATGGAACAGGGTGTAGTGTCTAATGCAACAGGGTGTAGTGTCTAATGGAACAGGGTGTAGTGTCTAATGGAACAGGGTGTAGTGTCTAATGGAACATGGTGTAGTGTCTAATGGAACATGGTGTAGTGTCTAATGGAACAGGGTGTAGTCTGTAATGGAACAGGGTCTAGTGTCTAATGGAACAGGGTCTAGTGTCTAATGGAACAGGGTGTAGTGTCTAATGGAACAGGGTGTAGTGTCTAATGGAACAGGGTTTAGTTTCTAGTGGAACAGGGTGTAGTGTCTAATGGAACAGGGTGTAATGTCTAATGGAACAGGGTTTAGTTTCTAATGGAACAGGGTGCAGTGTCTAATGGAACAGGGTGCCGTGTCATAAGGAATTGGGAGCAGTGTCTAATGGAACATGGTGTAGTGTCTAATGGAACAGGGTGTAGTGTCTAATGGAACAGGGTGCAGTGTCTAATGGAACAGGGTGCAGTTTTCAAATGGAACAGGCTGCAGTGTCAAATGGAACAGGGTGCAGTGAGTAATCGAACAGTGTGCAGTGTCAATTGGAACAGGGTGCATTGTCTATTGGAACAAGCTGTGGCGTCTAATGGAACAGTGTGCGGTGTCTAATGGAAGAGGACTCTATGTCAAATGGAGCATGGAGCAGTGTCTTATAAAACAGGATGCGGTGTCTAATAAAACAAGGAGCGGTGTCTAATTGAAGAGGATGCTGTGTCTAATGGAACAGGGTGCAGTGTCTAATGGAACATGGTGCTGTGTCTAATGGAACAGGGTGTAGTGTACAATGGAACAGGGTGTAGTGTCTAATGGAGCAGGGTGCAGTGTCTAATGCAACAGGGTGCAGTGTCTAATGGGACATGGTGCAGTGTCTAATGGAACAGGGTGCGGTTTCTAATGGAACAAGGTGCTGTGTCTAATGGAACAGGGTGTAGTGTCTAATGGAACAGGATGCAGTGTATAATGGAACAGGGTGTAGTGTCTAATGCAACAGGGTGTTGTGTCTAATGGAACAGGCTGCAGTGTCTAATGGAACAAGGTGTAGTGATATTGGAACACGGTGTAGTGTCTAATGGAACAAGGTGCAGTGTCTAATGGGACAGGGTGCAGTGTCTAATGGAACACGGTGTAGTGTCTATTGGAACACAGTGTAGTGTCTATTGGAACAGGGTGCAGTGTATAATGGAACAGGGTGTAGTGTCTAATGGAACAGGGTGTCGTGTCTATAGGAACAGGGTGTAGTGTCAAATGGAACAGGGTGTAGTGTCTAATGGAACAGGGTGTAGTGTCTAATTGAACAGGGTGTAGTGTCTAATGGAACAGGGTGCAGTGTCTAATGGAACTGGGTGCGGTGTCTAATGGAATAGGTTGTGGTGTCTAATGGAACAGGGTGCGTTTTCTAATGGAACAGGGTGCAGTGTCTATTGCAACAGGGTGCCGTGTCTAATGGAACAGGGTGCTGTGTCTAATGGAACATGGTGCAGTGTCTAATGTAACAGGGTGCAGTGTCTAATGGAACAGGGTGCAGTGTCTAATGGAATAGGGTGCAGTGTCTAATGGAACATGGTGCAGTGTCTAATGGAACAGGTTGCAATGTATAATGGAATAAGGTGCTGTGTCTAATGGAACAGGGTGTAGTGTCTAATGGAACAGGGTGCAGTGTATAATGGACCAGGGTGTAGTGTCTAATGGAACAGGGTGTAGTGTATAATGGAACAGGGTGCAGTGTATAATGGAACAGGGTGTAGTGTCTAATGGAACAGGGTGTAGTGTCTAATGGAACAGGGTTTAGTGTCTAATGGAACAGGGTGCAGTGTCTAGTGGAACAGGGTGCGGTGTCTAATGGAATAGGGTGTGGTGTCTAATGGAACCAGGTGCGTTGTCTAATGGAGCAGGGTGCAGTGTCTAATGGAAAAGGGTGCAGTGTCTAATGGAAGAGGGTGTAGTGTCTAATGGAAATGGCTGCAGTGTCTAATGGAACATGGTACAGTGTCTAATGGAACATGGTGTAGTGTCTAATGGAACAGGGTGTAGTGTCTAATGGAACAGGGTGCGGTGTCAAATGGAACATGGTGCAGTGTATAATGGAACAGGGTGCAGTGTCTAATTCAACAGGGTGCGGTTTCTAATGGAACATGGTGCAGTGTCTTATAACACAGGATGCGGTGTCTAATAGAACAAGGAGCGGTGTCTAATAGAAGAGGATGCTGTGTCTAATGGAACAGGGGGCAGTGTCTAATGGAACAGGGTGCAGTGTCTAATGGAACACGGTGTAGTGTCTAATGGAACAGGCTGCAGTGTCAAATGGAACAAGGTGTAGTGTCTAATGGAACAGGGTGCAGTGTCTAATGGAACAGGGTGCAGTGTCTAATGGAACAGGGTGCTGTGTCTAATGGAACAGGGTGCAGTGTCTAATGGAAAAGGGTGCAGTGTCTAATGGAACAGGGTGCAGTGTCTAATTAAACAGGATGCGGTTTCTACTATAACAAGGAGCGGTGTCTAATAGAAGTGGATGCTGTGTCTAATGGAACAGGGTGCTGTGTCAAATGGAACATGTTGCTGTGTCTAATGGAACAGGGTGCAGTGTCAAATGGAACATGGTGCAGTGTCTAATGAAACAGGGTGCAGTGTCTAATGGAACATGGTACAGTGTCTAATGTAACAGGGTGCGGTGTCTAATAGAACATGGTGCAGTGGCTAATGTAACACGGTTCAGTGTCTAATGTAACAGGATGCAGTGTCTTATGTGACAGGGTGCAGTGTATAATGCAACAGGGTGCAGTGTCTAATGGAACACGGAGCAGTGTCTAATGGAACAGGGCGCAGTGTCTAATGTAACAAGGTGCAGTGTATAATGGAACAGGGTGCAGTGTATAATGGAACAGGGTGGAGTGTCTAATGGAACAGTGTGCAGTGTTTAATGGAACATTGTGCAGTGTCTAATGGAACAGGGTGCAGTTTCTAATGGAACAGGGTGCAGTGTCTAATGGAACATGCTGTAGTGTCTAATGGAACAGGGTGCAGTGTCTAATGTAACAGGGTGCAGTGTCTAATGGAACACGTTGCAGTGTCTAATGGAACAGGTTGCAGTGTCCAATGGAACAGGGTGCGGTGTCTACTGGAACAGGGTGCGGTTTCTAATGGAACATGGTGCAGTGTCTTATAACACAGGATGCGGTGTCTAATAGAACAAGGAGCGGTGTCTAATAGAAGAGGATGCTGTGTCTAATGGAACAGGGGGCAGTGTCAAATGGAACAGGGTGCAGTGTCTAATGGAACACGGTGTAGTGTCTAATGGAACAGGCTGCAGTGTCAAATGGAACAAGGTGTAGTGTCTAATGGAACAGGGTGCAGTGTCTAATGGAACAGGGTGCAGTGTCTAATGGAACAGGGTGCTGTGTCTAATGGAACAGGGTGCAGTGTCTAATGGAACAGGGTGCAGTGTCAAATGGAACAGGGTGTAGTGTCAAATGGAACAGTGTGCAGTGTCTAATGGGACAAGGTGCTGTGTCTAATGGAACAGGGTGCAGTGTCTAATGGAACAGGGTGCGGTGTCTAATGTAACAAGGTGCTGTGTCTATTGGAACAGGGGGCAGTTTCTAATGGAACATGGTGCAGTGTCTAATGTAACAGGGTGCAGTTTCTAACGGAACATGGTGCAGTGTCTAATGGAACAGGGTGCAGTGCTTAATGGAACATTGTGCAGAGTCTAATGGAACAAGGTGCTGTGTCTAATGGAACATGGTGTAGTGTCTAATAAACAGGGTGCAGCGTCTAATGGAACAGGGTGCAGTATCTAATGGAAAATGGTGCAGTGTCTAATTGAACGAGGAGCGGTGCCTAATGGAACAGGGTGCAGCGAACAATGGAACAGGGTGCAGTGTATAATGGAGCAGGGTGCAGTGTCTAATGCAACAGGGTGCAGTGTCTAATGGAACATGGTGCAGTGTCTAATGGAAAAGGGTGCAGTGTCTAATGGAAGAGGGTGTAGTGTCTAATGGAAGAGGGTGTAGTGTCTAATGGAACATGGTACAGTGTCTAATGGAACATGGTGTAGTGTCTAATGGAACAGGGTGTAGTGTCTAATGGAACAGGGTGCGGTGTCAAATGGAACATGGTGCAGTGTATAATGGAACAGGGTGCAGTGTCTAATTCAACAGGGTGCAGTGTCTAATGGAACATGGTGCAGTGTCTAATGGAAAAGGGTGCAGTGTCTAATGGAACAGGATGCGGTATCCAATGGAACAGGGTGCGGAGTCTAATGGAATTTGGTGCAGTGTGTAATGTAACAGGGTGCAGTGTCTAATGGAACATGGTGCAGTGTCTAATGGAACAGGGTACGGAGTCTAATAGAAGATGGTGCAGTTTCTAATGTAAGAGGGTGCAGTGTCTATTGGAACATGGTGCAGTGTTTAATGGAACAGGATGCGGTGTCTAATGGAACAGGGTGTAGTGTCTAATGGAACATGGTGCAGTGTCTAATATAACAGGGTACAGTGTCTAATGGAACAGGATGCGTTGTCTAATTGAACAGGATGCGGTGTGTAATTGAACATGGTGCAGTGTATAATGGAACATGGTGTAGTGTCTAATGGAACAGGGTGCAGTGCCTAAGGGAACAGGGTGCGGTGTCTAATTAAACAGGGTGCGGTTTCTAATGGAAACGGGTGCAGTGTCAAATGGAACAGGGTGTAGTGTGTAATGGAACATGGTGCAGTGTCTAATGGACCAGGGTGCAGTGTCTAATGGAACATGGTGCGGTGTCTAATGGAACAGGGTGCAGTGACTAATGGAACATGGTGTAGTTTCTAATGGAACAGGGTGCAGTGTCTAATGGAACATGGTGCAGTGTCTAACGGAACATGGTGTTGTGTCTAATGGAATAGTGTGCAGTGTCTAATGGAACAGGGTGTAGTGTCTAACGGAACAGGGTGCAGTGTCTAATGGAACAGGGTGTAGTGTCTAATGGAACAGGGTGCAGTGTCTAATGGAACTGGGTGCAGTGTCTAATACATGGTGCAGTTTCTAATGGAACAGCGTACAGTGACCAATGGAACAGGGTGTAGTGTATAATGGAAGAGGGTGCAGTGTCTAATGGAACAGGGTGCAGTGTCTAATGTTACAGGGTGCAGTGTCTAATGTAACAGGGTGCAGTGTATAATGGAACAGGGTGCAGTGTCTAATGTAACAAGGTGTTGTGTCTAATGGAACATGGTGCAGTGTCTAATGTAACAGGGTGCAGTGTATAATGGAACAGGGTGCAGTGTCTAACTGAACAGGATGCGGTGTCTAATTGAACAGGGTGCAGTGTATAATGGAACATGATGCAGTGTCTAATGTAACAGGGTGCAGTGTCTAATGGAACAGCGTGCGGTGTCTAATGGAACAGGGTGCAGTGTCCAATGGAACAGGGTGCAGTGTCTATTGGAAAAGGGTGCAGTGCCGAATGGAAAAGGGTGCGGTGTCTAATGGAACAGGGTGCAGTGTCTAATGGAACAGTGTGTAGTGTCTAATGGAACAGGGTGCAGTGTCTAATGGAACGGGGTGTAGTGTCTAATGGAACAGGGTGCAGTGTCTAATGGAACAGGGTGCAGTGTCTAATGGAACAAGGAGAGGTGTCTAATAGAACATGGTGCAGTGTCTAATGTAACAGGGTGCAGTCTCTAATGTAACAGTGTACTGTGTCTAATGGAACAGGGTGCAGTGTCTATTGGAACAAGGTGCGGTGTCTAATGGAACAGGGTGCAGTGTCTAATGGAACAGGGTGCGGTGTCTAATAGAACATGGTGCAGTGTCTAATGTATCAGTGTACAGTGTCTAATGGAACTGGGTGCTATGTCTATTGGAACAACGTACGGTGTCTAATGGAACAGTGTGCGGTTTGTAATGGAAGAGGATGCTGTGTCTAATGGAACATGGTGCTGTGTCTAATGGAACATGGTGCTGTATCTAATGGAACATGGTTTAGTGTATAATGGAACAGGGTGTATTATCTAATGGAGCAGGATGCAGTGTCTAATGGAACAGTTTGCAGTCTCTAATCGAACATGGTGCAGTGTCTAATGGAACAGGGGGCGGTTTCTAATGGAACAAGGTGCTGTGTCTAATGGAACAGGGTGCAGTATCTAATGGAACAGGGTGCGGTGTCTAATGGAACAGGGTGCAGTGTCTAATGGAACAGGGTGCAGTGTCTAATGGAACAGGGTGCTGTATTTAATGGAACAGGGGGCAGTGTCTAATGGAACATGGTGCAGTGTCTAATGGAACAAGGTGCTGTGTCTAATGGTACAGGGTGCAGTGTCTAATGGAACAGGGTGCAGTGTCTAATGGAACAGGGTGCAGTGTCTAATGGATCACGGTGCAGTGTCTAATGGAACAGGGTGCAGTTTCTAATGGTACATGGTGCAGTGTCTAATGGAACAGGGTGCTGTGACTAATTGATAATGGTGTAGTGTCTAATGAATCATGGTGCTGTGTCTAATTGACCAGGGTGCAGTGTATAATGGAACAGGGTGCGGTGAATAATGGAACAGGGTGCGGTGTCTAATGGAACATGGTACAGTGTCTAATGTAACAGGGTGCAGTGTTTAATGTAACAGGGTGCAGTGTCTAATGTAAAAGTGTGCAGTGTCTAATGGAACAGGGTGCAGTGTCTAATGGAACAGGGTGCAGAGTCTAATGGAACAGGGTGCAGTGTCTAATGGAACAGGGTGCAGTGTCTAATGGAACATGGTGCAGAGTCTAATGGAACAGGGTGCAGTGTCTAATGGAACAGGGTGCAGTGTCTAATGGAACATGATGTAGTGTCTAATGGAACAGTGCGCAGTGTCTAATGGAACATGGTGCAGTGTCTAATGGAACAGGGTGCAATGTCTAATGGAACAGGGTGCAGTGTCTAATGGAACATGCTGTAGTGTCTAATGGAACAGGGTGCAGTGTCTAATGGAACAGGGTGCAGTGTCTAATGGAACAGGGTGTAGTGTCTAATGGAACATGGTGCAGTGTCTAATGGAACAGGTTGCAGTGTCTAATACATGGTGCAGTTTCTAATGGAACAGGGTGCAGTGACCAATGGAACAGGGGACAGTGTCTAACGGAGCAGGGTGCAGTGTCTAATGGAACAGGATGCGGTGTCTAATTGAACAGGGGTCAGTGTATAATGGAACAGGGTGCAGTGTCTAATGGAACATGGTGCAGAGTCTAATGTAACAGGGTGCAGTGTCTAATGGAACAGGGTGCGGTGTCTAATGGAACAGGGCGCAGTGTCTAATGGAACAGGTTGCAGTGTCTAATGGAACAGGGTGCGGTGTCTAATGGAACAGGGTGCGGTGTCTAATGGAACAGGGTGCAGTGTCTAATCGAACAGGGTGCAGTGTCTAATGGAACATGTTGCGGTGTCAAATAGAACATGGTGCAGTGTCTAATGGGACAGGGTGCAGTGTCAAATGGAGCAGGGTGAAGTGTCTAATGGAACATGGTGCAGTGTCTAATGTAACAGAGTGCAGTGTCTAATGGAACAGAGCGCAGTGTCTAATGGAACAGGGTGTAGTGTCTAATGGAACAGGGTGCAGTGTCTAATGGAACAGGGCGCGGTGTCTAATGGAACTGGGCGCAGTGTCTAATGGAACAGGGTGTAGTGTCTAATGGAACAGGCTGCGATGTCTAATGGAACAAGGTGCTGTGTCTAATGGATCAGGGTGCAGTGTCTAATGGAACAGGGTGTAGTGTATAATGGAACAAGGTGCTGTGTCTAATGGAACAGGGTCTAGTGTATAATGGAAGAAGGTGCTGTGTCCAACGGAACAGGGTGTAGTGTCTAATGGAACAGGGTGCAGTGTCTAATGGAGGAGGGTGCAGTGTCTTATGTAACAGGGTGCAGTGTCTAATGTACCAGGGAGCGGTGTCTAATAGAACAGGGTGCAGTGTCTAATGGAAGAGGTTGCAATTTATAAGGGAACAAGGTGCTGTGTCTAATGGAACAGCGTGTAGTGTCTAATGGAACATGGTGCAGTGTCTAATGGAACAGGGTGTAGTGTCTAATGGAACAGGGTGTAGTGTCTAATGGAACAGGGTGTAGTGTCTAATGGAACAGGGTGCAGTGTCTAATGTAACAGGGTGTACTGATATTGGAACAGAGTGCAGTGTCTAATATAACAGAGTGCAGTGTCTAATATAACAGGGTGCGGTGTCTAATGGAAGAGGGTGCAGTGGCTAATGGAAAAGGGTGCAATGTATAATGGATCAAGGTGCTGTGTCTAATGGAACAGGGTGTAGTGTCTAATGGAACAGGATGCAGTGTATAATGGAACAGGGTGTAGTGTCTAATGGAACAGGGTGTAGTGTCTAATGGAACAGGATGCAGTGTCTAAAGGAACATGGTGTAGTGTCTAATGGAACAGGGTGTTGTGTCTAATGGAACAGGCTGCAGTGTCTAATGGAACAAGGTGTAGTGATATTGGAACACGGTGTAGTGTCTAATGGAACAAGCTGCAGTGTCTAATGGGACAGGGTGCAGTGTCTAATGGAACAGGGTGCAGTGTCTAATGGAACACGGTGTAGTGTCTATTGGAACACAGTGTAGTGTCTATTGGAACAGGGTGCAGTGTATAATGGAACAGGGTGTAGTGTCTAATGGAACAGGGTGTCGTGTCTATAGGAACAGGGTGTAGTGTCAAATGGAACAGGGTGTAGTGTCTAATGGAACAGGGTGTAGTGTCTAATTGAACAGGGTGTAGTGTCTAATGGAACAGGGTGCAGTGTCTAATGGAACTGGGTGCGGTGTCTAATGGAATAGGTTGTGGTGTCTAATGGAACAGGGTGCGTTTTCTAATGGAACATGGTGCAGTGTCTATTGCAACAGGGTGCCGTGTCTAATGGAACAGGGTGCTGTTCTAATGGAACATGGTGCAGTGTCTAATGTAACAGGGTGCAGTGTCTAATGGAACAGGGTGCAGTGTCTAATGGAATAGGGTGCAGTGTCTAATGGAACATGGTGCAGTGTCTAATGGAACAGGTTGCAATGTATAATGGAATAAGGTGCTGTGTCTAATGGAACAGGGTGTAGTGTTCTAATGTAACAGGGTGCAGTGTCTAATGTAACAGGGTGCAGTGTCTAATGGAACAGGGTGTAGTGTTCTAATGGAACAGGGTGCAGTGTATAATGGACCAGGGTGTAGCGTCTAATGGAACAGGGTGTAGTGTATAATGGAACAGGGTGCAGTGTATAATGGAACAGGGTGTAGTGTCTAATGGAACAGGGTGTAGTGTCTAATGGAACAGGGTTTAGTGTCTAATGGAACAGGGTGCAGTGTCTAGTGGAACAGGGTGCGGTGTCTAATGGAATAGGGTGTGGTGTCTAATGCAACCAGGTGCGTTGTCTAATGGAGCAGGGTGCAGTGTCTATTGGAACAGGAAGCCGTGTCTAATGGAACAGGGTGCAGTGTCTAATGGAACAGGGTGCAGTGTCTAATGGAACAGGGTGTAGTGTCTAATGGAACAGGGTGCAGTGTCTAATATATCAGAGTGCAGTTTCTAATATAACAGGGTGCGGAGCCTAATGGAAAAGGGTGCAGTGTCTAATGGAACAGCGTGTAGTGTCTAATGGAGCAGGGTGCAGTGTCTAATGGATCAGAGTTTAGTGTCTAATGCAACAGGGTGCAGTGCCTAATGGAACAGGGTGTAGTGTCTAATGGAACAGGGTATAGTGTCTAATGTAACAGGGCGCAGTGTTTACTGGAACAGGGTGCCGTTTCTAATGGAACATGGTGTAGTGTCTAATGGAACAGGGTGCAGTGTCTAATGGAACAGGGTGCAGTGTCTAATGGAACAGGGTGCAGTGTCTAATGGAACAGGGTGCAGTGTCTAATGGAACAGGGTGTAGTGTCTAATTGAACGAGGAGCGGTTTCAAATGGAACAGGGTGCAGTGTATAATGGAACAGGGTGCAGTGTATAATTGAACAGGGTGGAGTGTCTAATGGAACAGTGTGCAGTGTTTAATGGAACATTGTGCAGTGTCTAATGGAACAGGGTGCAGTTTCTAATGGAACAGGGAGCAGTGTCTAATGGAACATGCTGTAGTGTCTAATGGAACAGGGTGCAGTGTCTAATGTAACAGGGTGCAGTGTCTAATGGAACACGTTGCAGTGTCTAATGGAACAGGTTGCATTGTCCAATGGAACAGGTTGCGGTTTCTAATGGAACATGGTGCAGTGTCTTATAACACAGGATGCGGTGTCTAATAGAACAAGGAGCGGTGTCTAATAGAAGAGGATGCTGTGTCTAATGGAACAGGGGGCAGTGTCTAATGAAACAGGGGGCAGTGTCTAATGGAACAGGGTGCAGTGTCTAATGGAACACGGTGTAGTGTCTAATGGAACAGGCTGCAGTGTCTAATGGAACAAGGTGTAGTGTCTAATGGAACAGTGTGCAGTGTCTAATGGAACAGGGTGCAGTGTCTAATGGAACAGGGTGCTGTGTCTAATGGAACAGGGTGCAGTGTCTAATGGAACAGGGTGCAGTGTGAAATGGAACAGGGTGTAGTGTCAAATGGAACAGGGTGCTGTGTCTAATGGGACAAGGTGCTGTGTCTAATGGAACAGGGTGCAGTGTCTAATGGAACAGGGTGCGGTGTCTAATGGAACAAGGTGCTGTGTCTATTGGAACAGGGGGCAGTTTCTAATGGAACATGGTGCAGTGTCTAATGTAACAGGGTGCAGTTTCTAACGGAACATGTTGCAGTGTCTAATGGAACAGGGTGCAGTGCTTAATGGAACATTGTGCAGAGTCTAATGGAACAAGGTGCTGTGTCTAATGGAACATGGTGTAGTGTCTAATGGAACAGGGTGCAGTGTCTAATGGAAAAGGGTGCAGTATCTAATGGAAAATGGTGCAGTGTCTAATTGAACGAGGAGCGGTGCCTAATGGAACAGGGTGCAGTGTACAATGGAACAGGGTGCAGTGTATAATGGAGCAGGGTGCAGTGTCTAATGGAACATGGTGCAGTGTCTAATGGAAAAGGGTGCAGTGTCTAATGGAAGAGGGTGTAGTGTCTAATGGAAATGGCTGCAGTGTCTAATGGAACATGGTACAGTGTCTAATGGAACATGGTGTAGTGTCTAATGGAAGAGGGTGTAGTGTCTAATGGAACAGGGTGCGGTGTCAAATGGAACATGGTGCAGTGTATAATGGAACAGGGTGCAGTGTCTAATGCAACAGGGTGCAGTGTCTAATGGAACATGGTGCAGTGTCTAATGGAAAAGGGTGCAGTGTCTAATGGAAGAGGGTGTAGTGTCTAATGGAAATGGCTGCAGTGTCTAATGGAACATGGTACAGTGTCTAATGGAACAGGGTGTAATGTCTAATGGAACATGGTGTAGTGTCTAATGGAACAGGGTGTAGTGTCTAATGGAACAGGGTTTAGTTGCTAATGGAACAGGGTGTAGTGTCTAATGCAACAGGGTGTAGTGTCTAATGGAACAGGGTGTAGTGTCTAATGGAACAGGGTGTAGTGTCTAATGGAACATGGTGTAGTGTCTAATGGAACATGGTGTAGTGTCTAATGGAACAGGGTGTAGTCTGTAATGGAACAGGGTCTAGTGTCTAATGGAACAGGGTCTAGTGTCTAATGGAACAGGGTGTAGTGTCTAATGGAACAGGGTGTAGTGTCTAATGGAACAGGGTTTAGTTTCTAGTGGAACAGGGTGTAGTGTCTAATGGAACAGGGTGTAATGTCTAATGGAACAGGGTTTAGTATCTAATGGAACAGGGTGCAGTGTCTAATGGAACAGGGTGCCGTGTCATAAGGAATTGGGAGCAGTGTCTAATGGAACATGGTGTAGTGTCTAATGGAACAGGGTGTAGTGTCTAATGGAACAGGGTGCAGTGTCTAATGGAACAGGGTGCAGTTTTCAAATGGAACAGGCTGCAGTGTCAAATGGAACAGGGTGCAGTGAGTAATCGAACAGTGTGCAGTGTCAATTGGAACAGGGTGCATTGTCTATTGGAACAAGCTGTGGCGTCTAATGGAACAGTGTGCGGTGTCTAATGGAAGAGGACTCTATGTCAAATGGAGCATGGAGCAGTGTCTTATAAAACAGGATGCGGTGTCTAATAAAACAAGGAGCGGTGTCTAATTGAAGAGGATGCTGTGTCTAATGGAACAGGGTGCAGTGTCTAATGGAACATGGTGCTGTGTCTAATGGAACAGGGTGTAGTGTACAATGGAACAGGGTGTAGTGTCTAATGGAGCAGGGTGCAGTGTCTAATGCAACAGGGTGCAGTGTCTAATGGGACATGGTGCAGTGTCTAATGGAACAGGGTGCGGTTTCTAATGGAACAAGGTGCTGTGTCTAATGGAACAGGGTGTAGTGTCTAATGGAACAGGATGCAGTGTATAATGGAACAGGGTGTAGTGTCTAATGGAACAGGGTGTAGTGTCTAATGGAACAGGGTGCAGTGTCTAAAGGAACATGGTGTAGTGTCTAATGCAACAGGGTGTTGTGTCTAATGGAACAGGCTGCAGTGTCTAATGGAACAAGGTGTAGTGATATTGGAACACGGTGTAGTGTCTAATGGAACAAGGTGCAGTGTCTAATGGAACACGGTGTAGTGTCTATTGGAACACAGTGTAGTGTCTATTGGAACAGGGTGCAGTGTATAATGGAACAGGGTGCAGTGTCTAATGGAACAGGGTGTCGTGTCTATAGGAACAGGGTGTAGTGTCAAATGGAACAGGGTGTAGTGTCTAATGGAACAGGGTGTAGTGTCTAATTGAACAGGGTGTAGTGTCTAATGGAACAGGGTGCAGTGTCTAATGGAACTGGGTGCGGTGTCTAATGGAATAGGTTGTGGTGTCTAATGGAACAGGGTGCGTTTTCTAATGGAACAGGGTGCAGTGTCTATTGCAACAGGGTGCCGTGTCTAATGGAACAGGGTGCTGTGTCTAATGGAACATGGTGCAGTGTCTAATGTAACAGGGTGCAGTGTCTAATGGAACAGGGTGCAGTGTCTAATGGAATAGGGTGCAGTGTCTAATGGAACATGGTGCAGTGTCTAATGGAACAGGTTGCAATGTATAATGGAATAAGGTGCTGTGTCTAATGGAACAGGGTGTAGTGTCTAATGGAACAGGGTGCAGTGTATAATGGACCAGGGTGTAGTGTCTAATGGAACAGGGTGTAGTGTATAATGGAACAGGGTGCAGTGTATAATGGAACAGGGTGTAGTGTCTAATGGAACAGGGTGTAGTGTCTAATGGAACAGGGTTTAGTGTCTAATGGAACAGGGTGCAGTGTCTAGTGGAACAGGGTGCGGTGTCTAATGGAATAGGGTGTGGTGTGTAATGCAACCAGGTGCGTTGTCTAATGGAGCAGGGTGCAGTGTCTATTGGAACAGGAAGCCGTGTCTAATGGAACAGGGTGCAGTGTCTAATGGAACAGGGTGCAGTGTCTAATGGAACAGGGTGTAGTGTCTAATGGAACAGGGTGCAGTGTCTAATATATCAGAGTGCAGTTTCTAATATAACAGGGTGCGGAGCCTAATGGAAAAGGGCGCAGTGTCTAATGGAACAGCGTGTAGTGTCTAATGGAACAGGGTGCAGTGTCTAATGGATCAGAGTTTAGTGTTTAATGCAACAGGGTGCAGTGCCTAATGGAACAGGGTGTAGTGTCTAATGGAACAGGGTATAGTGTCTAATGTAACAGGGTGCAGTGTTTACTGGAACAGGGTGCCGTTTCTAATGGAACATGGTGTAGTGTCTAATGGAACAGGGTGCAGTGTCTAATGGAACAGGGTGCAGTGTCTAATGGAACAGGGTGTAGTGTCTAATGGAACAGGGTGCAGTGTCTAATGGAACAGGGTGTAGTGTCTAGTGGAACAGGGTGCAGTGTCTAATGGAACAAGGTGTAGTGTCT
This sequence comes from Cetorhinus maximus, assembly GCF_964194155.1. NCBI lineage: Eukaryota > Metazoa > Chordata > Chondrichthyes > Lamniformes > Cetorhinidae > Cetorhinus > Cetorhinus maximus. The sequence goes on along the minus strand of NW_027596180.1, from coordinate 118,233 downwards.
AATTGAACGAGGAGCGGTTTCAAATGGAACAGGGTGCAGTGTATAATGGAACAGGGTGCAGTGTATAATGGAACAGGGTGGAGTGTCTAATGGAACAGTGTGCAGTGTTTAATGGAACATTGTGCAGTGTCTAATGGAACAGGGTGCAGTTTCTAATGGAACAGGGTGCAGTGTCTAATGGAACAGGGTGTAGTGTCTAATGGAACAGGGTGCAGTGTCTAATATATCAGAGTGCAGTTTCTAATATAACAGGGTGCGGAGCCTAATGGAAAAGGGCGCAGTGTCTAATGGAACAGCGTGTAGTGTCTAATGGAACAGGGTGCAGTGTCTAATGGATCAGAGTTTAGTGTTTAATGCAACAGGGTGCAGTGCCTAATGGAACAGGGTGCAGTGTCTAATGGAACAGGGTGTAGTGTCTAATGGAACAGGGTGCAGTGTCTAATGGAACAGGGTGTAGTGTCTAGTGGAACAGGGTGCAGTGTCTAATGGAACAAGGTGTAGTGTCTAATTGAACGAGGAGCGGTTTCAAATGGAACAGGGTGCAGTGTATAATGGAACAGGGTGCAGTGTATAATGGAACAGGGTGGAGTGTCTAATGGAACAGTGTGCAGTGTTTAATGGAACATTGTGCAGTGTCTAATGGAACAGGGTGCAGTTTCTAATGGAACAGGGAGCAGTGTCTAATGGAACATGCTGTAGTGTCTAATGGAACAGGGTGCAGTGTCTAATGTAACAGGGTGCAGTGTCTAATGGAACACGTTGCAGTGTCTAATGGAACAGGTTGCAGTGTCCAATGGAACAGGTTGCGGTTTCTAATGGAACATGGTGCAGTGTCTTATAACACAGGATGCGGTGTCTAATAGAACAAGGAGCGGTGTCTAATAGAAGAGGATGCTGTATCTAATGGAACAGGGGGCAGTGTCTAATGGAACAGGGGGCAGTGTCTAATGGAACAGGGTGCAGTGTCTAATGGAACACGGTGTAGTGTCTAATGGAACAGGCTGCAGTGTCTAATGGAACAAGGTGTAGTGTCTAATGGAACAGTGTGCAGTGTCTAATGGAACAGGGTGCAGTGTCTAATGGAACAGGGTGCTGTGTCTAATGGAACAGGGTGCAGTGTCTAATGGAACAGGGTGCAATGTCAAATGGAACAGGGTGTAGTGTCAAATGGAACAGGGTGCTGTGTCTAATGGGACAAGGTGCTGTGTCTAATGGAACAGGGTGCAGTGTCTAATGGAACAGGGTGCGGTGTCTAATGGAACAAGGTGCTGTGTCTATTGGAACAGGGGGCAGTTTCTAATGGAACATGGTGCAGTGTCTAATGTAACAGGGTGCAGTTTCTAACGGAACATGTTGCAGTGTCTAATGGAACAGGGTGCAGTGCTTAATGGAACATTGTGCAGAGTCTAATGGAACAAGGTGCAGTGTCTAATGGAACATGGTGTAGTGTCTAATGGAACAGGGTGCAGTGTCTAATGGAACATGGTGTAGTGTCTAATGGAACAGGGTGCAGTGTCTAATGGAACAGGGTGCAGTGCTTAATGGAACATTGTGCAGAGTCTAATGGAACAAGGTGCAGTGTCTAATGGAACATTGTGCAGAGTCTAATGGAACAGGGTGCTGTGTCTAATGGAACATGGTGTAGTGTCTAATGGAACAGGGTGCAGTGTCTAATGGAACATGGTGCAGTGTCTAATGGAACAGGGTGCGGTTTCTAATGGAACAAGGTGCTGTGTCTAATGGAACAGGGTGCAGTGTCTAATGGAACAAGGTGCTGTGTCTAATGGAACAAGGTGCTGTGTCTAATGGAAAAGGGTGCAGTCTAATGGAACTTGGTGCAGTGTCTAAAGGAACAGGGTGCGGTTTGTACTGGAACAGGATGTAGTGTCTAATGGAACAGGGTGTAGTGTCTAATGGAACAGGTTGCAGTGTCTAATGGAACATGGCGCAGTGTCTAATGGAACAGGGTGTAGTATCTAATGGAACAGGGTGCGGTGTCTAATTCAATAAGGTGCTGTGTCTAATGGAACAGGGTGCAGTGTCTAATGGAACATGGTGCAGTGTCTAATGGAACAGGGTGCTGTGTCTAATGGTACAAGGTGCTGTGTCTAATAGAACATGGCGTAGTGTCTAATGGAATATGGTGCTGTGTCTAATGGACATGGTGTAGTGGCTATTTGAACAGGGTGCAGTGTCTAATGGAACAGCGCGCAGTGTATAATGGAACAGGTTGCGGTGTATAATGGAACAAGGTGCTGTGTCTAATGGAATAGGGTGCAGTGTCTAATGGAACATGGTGCAGTGTCTAATGGAACAGGGTGCAGTGTCTAATGGATCCTGGTGTAGTGTCTAATGGAACAGGGTACAGTGTCTAATGGAACATGGTGCAGTGTCTAATGCAACAGGGTGCAGTGACTAATGGAACAGGGTGTAGTGTATAATGGAAGAGGGTGCAGTGTCTAATGGAAAATGGTGTAGTGTCTAATGGAACAGGGTGCAGTGCCTAATGGAACAGGGTGCAGTGTCAAATGGAACAGGGTGCTGTGTCTATTGGAACAGGGTGCGGTGTCTAATGGAACAGGGTGCAGTGTCTAATGGAACAGGGTGCAGTGTCTAATGGAACTGGGTGCAGTGTCTAATACATGGTGCAGTTTCTAATGGAACAGCGTACAGTGACCAATGGAACAGGGTGTAGTGTATAATGGAAGAGGGTGCAGTGCCTAATGGAACAGGGTGCAGTGTCTAATGTTGCAGGGTGCAGTGTCTAATGTAACAGGGTGCAGTGTATAATGGAACAGGGTGCAGTGTCTAATGTAACAAGGTGTTGTGTCTAATGGAACATGGTGCAGTGTCTAATGTAACAGGGTGCAGTGTATAATGGAACAGGGTGCAGTGTCTAATTGAACAGGATGCGGTGTCTAATTGAACAGGGTGCAGTGTATAATGGAACATGATGCAGTGTCTAATGTAACAGGGTGCAGTGTCTAATGGAACAGCGTGCGGTGTCTAATGGAACAGGGTGCAGTGTCGAATGGAAAAGGGTGCGGTGTCTAATGGAACAGGGTGCAGTGTCTAATGGAACAGTGTGTAGTGTCTAATGGAACAGGGTGCAGTGTCTAATGGAACGGAGTGTAGTGTCTAATGGAACAGGGTGCAGTGTCTAATGGAACAGGGTGCAGTGTCTAATGGAACAAGGAGCGGTGTCTAATAGAACATGGTGCAGTGTCTAATGTAACAGGGTGCAGTCTCTAATGTAACAGTGTGCAGTGTCTAATGGAACAGGGTGCAGTGTCTATTGGAACAAGGTGCGGTGTCTAATGGAACAGGGTGCAGTGTCTAATGGAACAGGGTGCGGTGTCTAATAGAACATGGTGCAGTGTCTAATGTATCAGTGTGCAGTGTCTAATGGAACTGGGTGCTATGTCTATTGGAACAACGTGCGGTGTCTAATGGAACATTGTGCGGTTTGTAATGGAAGAGGATGCTGTGTCTAATGGAACATGGTGCTGTGTCTAATGGAACATGGTGCTGTATCTAATGGAACATGGTTTAGTGTATAATGGAACAGGGTGTATTGTCTAATGGAGCAGGATGCAGTGTCTAATGGAACAGTTTGCAGTCTCTAATCGAACATGGTGCAGTGTCTAATGGAACAGGGGGCGGTTTCTAATGGAACAAGGTGCTGTGTCTAATGGAACAGGGTGCTCTATTTAATGGAATGCGGGGCAGTGTCTAATGGAACATGGTGCAGTGTCTAATGGAACAAGGTGCTGTGTCTAATGGTACAGGGTGCAGTGTCTAATGGAACAGGGTGCAGTGTCTAATGGAACAGGGTGCAGTGTCTAATGGATCAGGGTGCAGTGTCTAATGGAACAGGGTGCAGTTTCTAATGGTACATGGTGCAGTGTCTAATGGAACAGGGTGCTGTGACTAATTGATCATGGTGTAGTGTCTAATGAATCATGGTGCTGTGTCTAATTGACCAGGGTGCAGTGTATAATGGAACAGGGTGCAGTGAATAATGGAACAGGGTGCGGTGTCTAATGGAACATGGTACAGTGTCTAATGTAACAGGGTGCAGTGTTTAATGTAACAGGGTGCAGTGTCTAATGTAAAAGTGTGCAGTGTCTAATGGAACAGGGTGCAGTGTCTAATGGAACAGGGTGTAGTGTCTAATGGAACAGGGTGCAGTGTCTAATGGAACAGGGTGCAGTGTCTAATGGAACATGGTGCAGAGTCTAATGGAACAGGGTGCAGTGTCTAATGGAACAGGGTGCAGTGTCTAATGGAACATGATGTAGTGTCTAATGGAACAGTGCGCAGTGTCTAATGGAACATGGTGCAGTGTCTAATGGAACAGGGTGCAATGTCTAATGGAACAGGGTGCAGTGTCTAATGGAACATGCTCTAGTGTCTAATGGAACAGGGTGCAGTGTCTAATGGGACAAGGTGCAGTGTCAAATGGAAAAGGGTGCTGTGTCTAATGGAACAGTGTGCAGTGTCTAATGGTTCAGGGTGCAGTGTCTAATGGATCAGGGTGCAGTGTCTAATGGAACAGTGTGCAGTGTCTAATGGTTCAGGGTGCAGTGTCTAATGGATCAGGGTGCAGTGTCTAATGGAACAGGGTGCAGTGTCTAATGGAACAGGGTGCAGTGTCAAATGGAACATGGTGTAGTGGCTATTGGAACAGGTTGCAGTGTCTAATGGAACATGGTTCAGATTCTAATGGAACAGGGTGCACTGACCAATGGAACAGGGTGTAGTATATAATGGAAGAGGGTGCAGTATCTAATGGATCATGGTGCAGTGTCTAATGGAACTGGGTGTAGTGTCTAATGGAACAGGGTGCAGTGTCTAATGGAACAGGGTGCAGTGTCTAATGGAACAGGGTGTAGTGTCTAATGGAACAGGGTGCAGTGTCTAATGGAACAGGGTGCAGTGTCTAATACATGGTGCAGTTTCTAATGGAACAGGGTGCAGTGACCAATGGAACAGGGGACAGTGTCTAACGGAGCAGGGTGCAGTGTCTAATGGAACAGGATGCGGTGTCTAATTGAACAGGGGTCAGTGTATAATGGAACAGGGTGCAGTGTCTAATGGAACATGGTGCAGAGTCTAATGTAACAGGGTGCAGTGTCTAATGGAACTGGGTGCGGTGTCTAATGGAACAGGGCGCAGTGCCTAATGGAACAGGTTGCAGTGTCTAATGGAACAGGGTGCGGTGTCTAATGGAACAGGGTGCAGTGTCTAATCGAACAGGGTGCAGTGTCTAATGGAACATGTTGCGGTGTCAAATAGAACATGGTGCAGTGTCTCATGGGACAGGGTGCAGTGTCAAATGGAACAGGGTGAAGTGTCTAATGGAACATGGTGCAGTGTCTAATGTAACAGAGTGCAGTGTCTAATGGAACAGAGCGCAGTGTCTAATGGAACAGGGTGTAGTGTCTAATGGAACAGGGTGCAGTGTCTAATGGAACAGGGCGCGGTGTCTAATGGAACAGGGCGCAGTGTCTAATGGAACAGGGTGTAGTGTCTAATGGAACAGGCTGCGGTGTCTAATGGAACAAGGTGCTGTGTCTAATGGATCAGGGTGCAGTGTCTAATGGAACAGGGTGTAGTGTCTAATGGAACAGGGTGCAGTGTCTAATGGAACAGGGTGTAGTGTATAATGGAACAAGGTGCTGTGTCTAATGGAACAGGGTCTAGTGTATAATGGAAGAAGGTGCTGTGTCTAACGGAACAGGGTGTAGTGTCTAATGGAACAGGGTGCAGTGTCTAATGGAGGAGGGTGCAGTGTCTTATGTAACAGGGTGCAGTGTCTAATGTACCAGGGAGCGGTGTCTAATAGAACAGGGTGCAGTGTCTAATGGAAGAGGTTGCAATTTATAAGGGAACAAGGTGCTGTGTCTAATGGAACAGGGTGTAGTTTCTAATGGAACTTGGTGCAGTGTCTAATGGAACAGGGTGTAGTGTCTAATGGAACAGGGTGCAGTGTCTAATGGAACAGGGTGTAGTGTCTAATGGAACAGGGTGCAGTGTCTAATGTAACAGGGTGTACTGATATTGGAACAGTGTGCAGTGTCTAATATAACAGAGTGCAGTGTCTAATATAACAGGGTGCGGTGTCTAATGGAAGAGGGTGCAGTGGCTAATGGAAATGGGTGCAATGTATAATGGATCAAGGTGCTGTGTCTAATGGAACAGGGTGTAGTGTCTAATGGAACAGGATGCAGTGTATAATGGAACAGGGTGTAGTGTCTAATGGAACAGGGTGTAGTGTCTAATGGAACAGGGTGCAGTGTCTAATGGAACATGGTGTAGTGTCTAATGGAACAGGGTGTTGTGTCTAATGGAACAGGCTGCAGTGTCTAATGGAACAGGGTGCAGTGTCTAATGGAACAGGGTGCAGTGTCTAATGGAACACGGTGTAGTGTCTATTGGAACACGGTGTAGTGTCTATTGGAACAGGGTGCAGTGTATAATGGAACAGGGTGTAGTGTCTAATGGAATAGGGTGTCGTGTCTATAGGAACAGGGTGTAGTGTCAAATGGAACAGGGTGTAGTGTCTAATGGAACAGGGTGTAGTGTCTAATTGAACAGGGTGTAGTGTCTAATGGAACAGGGTGCAGTGTCTAATGGAACTGGGTGCGGTGTCTAATGGAATAGGTTGTGGTGTCTAATGGAACAGGGTGCGTTTTCTAATGGAACAGGGTGCAGTGTCTATTGCAACAGGGTGCCGTGTCTAATGGAACAGGGTGCTGTGTCTAATGGAACATGGTGCAGTGTCTAATGTAACAGGGTGCAGTGTCTAATGGAACAGGGTGTAGTGTCTAATGGAACTGGGTGCAGTGTTTACTGGAACAGGGTGCAGTGTCTAATGGAACTGGGTGCAGTGTTCACTGGAACAGGGTGCAGTACCTAATAGAACAGTGTGTGGTATCTAATGCAACAGGGTGCAGTGTATAATTTAACAGGGTGTAGTGCGTAATGGAACAGAATGCAGTGTATAATGGAACATGGTGCTGTGTCTAATGGAACATGGTGTAGTGTATAATGGAACAGGGTGTAGTGTCTATTAGAGCAGGGTGCAGTGTCTAATGGAACAGGGTGCAGTTTCTAATGGAACAGGGTGCAGTCTCCAAAGGAACAAGGTGCAGTGTCTAATGAACCTGGGTGCAGTGTTTTCGGGAACAGGGAGCAGTTTCTAATAGAACCGTGTGTGGTATCTAATGTAACAGGTTGCGGTGTCAACTGGAACAGGGTGTAGTGTATAATGGAACAGGGTGCAGTGTATAATGGAACAGGGTGCAGTGTCTAATGGAAGAGGGTATAGTGTATCATGGAACAGGGTGCAGTGTCTAATGGAGCAGGGTGCAGTGTCTAATGGAACATGGGGCAGTGTATAATGGAACAGGGTGCAGTGTATAAAGGAACAGGGTGTAGTGTATAATGGAACAGGGTGTAGTGTCTAATGGAACAGGGTGTAGTGTATAATGGAACAGGGTGCAGTGTCTAATGGAAGAGGGTATAGTGTATCATGGAACAGGGTGTAGTGTATATTGGAACAGGGGGAGTGTCTAATGGAACAGGGTGTAGTGTCTGATGGAACAGGGTGCAGTGTCTATTGGAACAGGGTGTAGTGTCTAATGAAACATGGTGCAGTGTCTAATCAAACAGGGTGTAGTTTCTAATGGAACAGGGTGTAGTGTCTAATGGAAAATGGTGTATTGTCTAATGGAACAGGGTGCAGTGTCCAGTGGAACATGGTGAATTCTCCAATGGAAGAGAATGTAGTGTCTATTGCAACAGGGTGCAGTCTCTATTGGTACAGGGTGCAGTGTCTAATTGAACATGGTGCAGTCCCCAATGGAACAGGTTGTAGTGGCTAACAGAACAGGGTCTACGGTCTAATGGAACAGGGTGCAGTCACCAATGGAAGATGATGTAGTGATTATTGGAACAGGGTGCAGTCTCTAATTGAACATGGTGCAGTCTCCAATGGGACAGAATGTAGTGTCTAATAGAACAGGGTCTATGGTCTAATGGAACAGGGTGCAGTTTCCAATGGAAGAGGATATAGTGTATATTGGATCAGGGTGCAGTCTCTACTGGAACAGAGTTCAGCGTCCAATTGAACATGGTGCAGTCTCCAATGGAACAGCTTGTAGTGTCTAATAGAACAGGGTCAGTGTCTAATGGAACAGGGTGTAGTGTCTAATGAAACAGGGTGCAGTGTCTAATGGAACAGGGTGCAGTGTCTAATGGAAAAGGGTGCAGTGTCTAATGGAATAGGGTGCAGTCTCTAATGGAACAAGTTGCAGTCTCTAATGGAACAGGGTGCAGTGTCTAATGGAACAGGGTTCAGTGTCTAATGGAACAGGGTTCAGTGTCTAATGGAACAGGGTGTACTGTCTAATGGAACAGGGTGTAGTGTCTAATGAAACAGAGTGCAGTGTCTAATGGAACAGGGTGCAGTGTCTAATGGAAAAGGGTGCAGTGTCTAATGGAATAGGGTGCAGTCTCTAATGGAACAAGTTGCAGTCTCTAATGGAACAGGGTGCAGTGTCTAATGGAACAGGGTTCAGTGTCTAATGGAACAGGGTTCAGTGTCTAATGGAACAGGGTGTAGTGTCTAATGGAACAGGGTGTAGTGTCTAATGGAACATGGTGTAGTGTCTAATGGAACAGGGTGTAGTGTCTAATGGAACAGGGCGTAGTGTCTAATGGAACATGGTGTAGTGTCTAATGGAACAGGGTGTAGTGTATAATGGAACATGGTGTAGTGTATAATGGAACATGCTGTAGTGTCTAATGGAACAGGGTGCAGTGTCTAATGGAGCAGGGTGTGGTGTCTAATGGAACATGGTGCAGTGTCTAATCAAACAGGGTGTAGTTTCTAATGGAACAGGGTGTAGTGTCTAATGGAAAATGGTGTATTGTCTAATGGAACAGGGTGCAGTGTCCAGTGGAACATGGTGAATTCTCCAATGGAAGAGGATGTAGTGTCTATTGCAACAGGGTGCAGTCTCTATTGGTACAGGGTGTAGTGTCTAATTGAACATGGTGCAGTTCCCAATGGAACAGGTTGTAGTGGCTAACAGAACAGGGTCTACGGTCTAATGGAACAGGGTGCAGTCACCAATGGAAGATGATGTAGTGTTTATTGGAACAGGGCGCAGTCTCTAATTGAACATGGTGCAGTCTCCAATGGGACAGGTTGTAGTGTCCAATAGAACAGGGTCTAGGGTCTAATGGAACAGGGTGCAGTTTCCAATGGAAGAGGATATAGTGTATATTGACACAGGGTGCAGTCTCTACTGGAACAGAGTTCAGCGTCCAATTGAACATGGTGCAGTCTCCAATGGAACAGGTTGTAGTGTCTAATAGAACAGGGTAAGGGTCTAATGGAACAGGGTGTAGTGTCTAATGGAACAGGGTGCAGTGTCTAATGGAAAAGGGTGCAGTGTCTAATGGAACAGGGTGCAGTCTCTAATGGAACAAGTTGCAGTCTCTAATGGAACAGGGTGCAGTGTCTAATGGAAGAGGGTTCAGTGTCTAATGGAACAGGGTTCAGTGTCTAATGGAACAGGGTGTAGTGTCTAATGGAACAGGGTGTAGTGTCTAATGGAACATGGTGTAGTGTCTAATGGAACAGGGTGTAGTGTCTAATGGAACAGGGCGTAGTGTCTAATGGAACATGGTGTAGTGTCTAATGGAACAGGGTGTAGTGTCTAATGGAACAGGGCGTAGTGTCGAATGGAGCATGGTGTAGTGTCTAATGGAGCAGGGTGCAGTGTCTAATGGAACAGGGTGAGGTGTCTAATGGAACAGGGTGTAGTGTCTAATGGAACATGGTGTAGTGTCTAATGGAACATGGTATAGTGTCTAATGGAACAGGGTGCAGTGTCTAATGGAACAGGGTGTAGTGTCTAATGGAAAAGGGTGCAGTGTCTAATGGAACAGAGTGCAGTGTCTAATGGAACAGGGTGTAGTGTCTAATGGAACAGGGTGCCGTGTCTAATGGAACAGGGTGTAGTGTAAAATGGAACAGGGTGTAGTGTCTAATGGAACATGGTGTAGTGTCTAATGGAACATGGTATAGTGTCTAATGGAACAGGATGCAGTGTCTAATGGAACAGGGTGTAGTGTCTAATTGAACAGGGTGTAGTGTCTAATGGAACAGGGTGCAGTGTCTAATGGAACAAGGTGCAGTGTCTAATGGGACAAGGAGCGGTATCTAATGGATGAGGATGCTATGTCAAATGGAGCAGGTTGCTGTGACTAATAAAACAGGATGCGGAGTTTAATACAATAAGGAGCAGTGTCTAATAGAAGAGGGTGCTGTGTCTAATGGAACTGGGTGCAGTGTTTACTGGAACAGGGTGCAGTGTCTAATGGAACTGGGTGCAGTGTTCACTGGAACAGGGTGCAGTACCTAATAGAACAGTGTGTGGTATCTAATGCAACAGGGTGCAGTGTATAATTTAACAGGGTGTAGTGTGTAATGGAACAGAATGCAGTGTATAATGGAACATGGTGTTGTGTCTAATGGAACATGGTGTAGTGTATAATGGAACAGGGTGTAGTGTCTATTGGAGCAGGGTGCAGTGTCTAATGGAACAGGGTGCAGTTTCTAATGGAACAGGGTGCAGTCTCCAAAGGAACAAGGTGCAGTGTCTAATGAACCTGGGTGCAGTGTTTTCGGGAACAGGGAGCAGTTTCTAATAGAACCGTGTGTGGTATCTAATGTAACAGGTTGCGGTGTCAGCTGGAACAGGGTGTAGTGTATAATGGAACAGGGTGCAGTGTATAATGGAACAGGGTGCAGTGTCTAATGGAAGAGGGTATAGTGTATCATGGAACAGGGTGCAGTGTCTAATGGAACAGGGTGCAGTGTCTAATGGAACATGGGGCAGTGTATAATGGAACAGGGTGCAGTGTATAAAGGAACAGGGTGTAGTGTATAATGGAACAGGGTGTAGTGTCTAATGGAACAGGGTGTAGTGTATAATGGAACAGGGTGCAGTGTCTAATGGAAGAGGGTATAGTGTATCATGGAACAGGGTGTAGTGTATATTGGAACAGGGGGAGTGTCTAATGGAACAGGGTGTAGTGTCTGATGGAACAGGGTGCAGTGTCTAATGGAACAGAGTGCAGTATCTAATGGAACAGGGTATAGTGTATAATGACACAGGGTGTAGTTTATAATGGAACATGGGGCAGTGTCTAAGGTAACAGGGTGCAGTGTATAATGGAACATGGTGCAGTGTATAATGGAAGAGGGTGTAGTGTCTAATGGAACAGGGTGCAGTGTATAATGGAACAGGGAGTACTGTATAATGGAACAGGGTGTAGTGTCTAATGGAACAGGCTGCAGTGTTTACTGGAACAGGCTGCAGTGTCTAATGGAACATGGAGCAGTGACAAATCGAACATGGTGAAGTGTCGAATGGAACAGGGTGTAGTGTCTAATGGAACAGGGCGTAGTGTTTAATGGAACAGGGTGCAGTGTCTAATGGAACAGGGTGCAGTCTCTAATGCAACAGGGTGTAGTGTCTAATGGAACAGGGTGTAGTGTATAATGGAACAGGGTGCAGTGTCTAATGAAACATGGTGCAGTGTCTAATCAAACAGGGTGTAGTTTCTAATGGAACAGGGTGTAGTGTCTAATGGAAAATGGTGTATTGTCTAATGGAACAGGGTGTAGTGTCTAATGGAACAGGGCGTAGTGTTTAATGGAACAGGGTGCAGTGTCTAATGGAACAGGGTGCAGTCTCTAATGCAACAGGGTGTAGTGTCTAATGGAACAGGGTGTAGTGTATAATGGAACAGGGTGTAGTGTCTAATGAAACATGGTGCAGTGTCTAATCAAACAGGGTGTAGTTTCTAATGGAACAGGGTGTAGTGTCTAATGGAAAATGGTGTATTGTCTAATGGAACAGGGTGCAGTGTCTAATGGAACAAGGTGCAGTGTCTAATGGGACAAGGAGCGGTATCTAATGGATGAGGATGCTATGTCAAATGGAGCAGGTTGCAGTGACTAATAAAACAGGATGCGGAGTTTAATACAATAAGGAGCAGTGTCTAATAGAAGAGGGTGCTGTGTCTAATGGAACTGGGTGCAGTGTTTACTGGAACAGGGTGCAGTGTCTAATGGAACTGGGTGCAGTGTTCACTGGAACAGGGTGCAGTACCTAATAGAACAGTGTGTGGTATCTAATGCAACAGGGTGCAGTGTATAATTTAACAGGGTGTAGTGTGTAATGGAACAGAATGCAGTGTATAATGGAACATGGTGCTGTGTCTAATGGAACATGGTGTAGTGTATAATGGAACAGGGTGTAGTGTCTATTGGAGCAGGGTGCAGTGTCTAATGGAACAGGGTGCAGTTTCTAATGGAACAGGGTGCAGTCTCCAAAGGAACAAGGTGCAGTGTCTAATGAACCTGGGTGCAGTGTTTTCGGGAACAGGGAGCAGTTTCTAATAGAACCGTGTGTGGTATCTAATGTAACAGGTTGCGGTGTCAGCTGGAACAGGGTGTAGTGTATAATGGAACAGGGTGCAGTGTATAATGGAACAGGGTGCAGTGTCTAATGGAAGAGGGTATAGTGTATCATGGAACAGGGTGCAGTGTCTAATGGAACATGGGGCAGTGTATAATGGAACAGGGTGCAGTGTATAAAGGAACAGGGTGTAGTGTATAATGGAACAGGGTGTAGTGTCTAATGGAACAGGGTGTAGTGTATAATGGAACAGGGTGCAGTGTCTAATGGAAGAGGGTATAGTGTATCATGGAACAGGGTGTAGTGTCTAATGGAACAGGGGGAGTGTCTAATGGAACAGGGTGTAGTGTCTGATGGAACAGGGTGCAGTATCTAATGGAACAGAGAGCAGTATCTAATGGAACAGGGTATAGTGTATAATGACACAGGGTGTAGTTTATAATGGAACATGGGGCAGTGTCTAAGGTAACAGGGTGCAGTGTATAATGGAACATGGTGCAGTGTATAATGGAAGAGGGTGTAGTGTCTAATGAAACAGGGTGCAGTGTATAATGGAACAGGGTGCAGTGTCTAATGGCACAGGGTGTAGTGTCTAATGGAACAGGGTGTAGTGTCTAATGGAACAGGGTTTAGTGTCTAATGGAACAGGGAGTAGTTTGTAATGGAACAGGTTGCAGTGTATAAAGGAACAGGGTGTAGTGTCTAATGGAACAGGGTGCAGTGTATAATGGAACAGGGTGCAGTGTCTAATGGCACAGGGTGTAGTGTCTAATGGAACAGGGTGTAGTGTCTAATGGAACAGGGTTTAGTGTCTAATGGAACAGGGAGTAGTTTGTAATGGAACAGGTTGCAGTGTATAAAGGAACAGGGTGTAGTTTATAATGGAATATGGTGTAGGGTCTAATGGAACAGGGTGCAGTGTCTAATGGAACAGGGTGTAGTGTCTAATGGAACAGGGTGCAGTGTCTAATGGAACAGGGTGCAGTATCTAATGGAACAGGGTATAGTGTATAATGACACAGGGTGTAGTGTATAATGGAACATGGTGCGATGTATAATGGAAGAGGGTGTAGTGTCTAATGGAGCAGGGTGCAATGTATATTGGAACAGGGTGCAGTGTATAATGGAACAGGGTGTATTGTATAATTGAACTGGGTCTAGTTTCTAATGGAACAGGGTGCAGTGTATAATGGAACAGGGTGTAGTGTCTAATGGAAATGGGGCAGTGTCTAATGGAACAGGGTGCAGTGTCTAATGGAACAGGGTGCAGTGTCTAATGGAACAGGGTATAGTGTATAATGGAACAAGGTATAGTGCATAATGGAACAGGGTGCAGTGTATAATGGAACAGGGTGCAGTGTATAATGGAACATGGTGCAGTGAATAATGGAAGAGAGTGCAGTGTATAATGGAACAGGGTGTAGTGTATAATGGAACAGGGTGTAGTGTATAATGGAAGAGGGTGTAGTGTATAATTGAACAGGGTGTAGTGTCTAATGGAACAGGGTGCAGTGTATAATGGAACAGGGTGTAGTGTCTAATGGAACAGGGTGCAGTGTATAATGGAACAGGGTGCAGTGTATAATGGAACAGTGTGTAGTGTCTAATGGAACAGGGTGCAGTGTCTAATGGAACAGGGTGTAGTGTATAATGGAACAGGGTGTACAGTATAATGGAACAGGGTGTAGTGTATAATGGAAAAGGGTGTAGTGTCTAATGGACCAGGGTGCAGTGTATAATGGAACTGGGTGTAGTGTCTAATGGAACAGGTTGCAGTGTATAATGGAACAGGGTGCAGTGTATAAAGGAACAAGGTGTAGTGTATGATGGAAAAAGGTACAGTGTATAATGGAACAGGGTGCAGTGTATAATGGAATAGGGTGCAGTGTATAATGGAACATGGGGCAGTTTTTAATGGAACTGCGTGCAGTGTATAATGGATCAGGGAGCAGTGTATAATGGAACAGGGTGTAGTGTCTAATGGAACAGGGTGCAGTGTATTATGGAACAGGGTGCAGTGTATAATGGAACAGTGTGTAGTGTATAATGGAACAGGGTGCAGTGTCTAATGGAACAGGGTGCAGTGTATTATGGAACAGGGTGCAGTGTATAATGGAATAGGTTGAGTATCTAATGGAACAGGGTGCAGTGTATTATGGAAAAGGGTGCAGTGTATAATGGAACAGTGTGTAGTGTATAATGGAACAGGGTGCAGTGTCTAATGGAACAGGGTGCAGTGTCTAATGGAACAGGGTGTAGTGTATAATGGAACAGGGTGTACAGTATAATGGAACAGGGTGTAGTGTATAATTGAACAGGGTGTAGTGTCTAATGGAGCAGGGTGCAGTGTATAATGGAACTGGGTGTAGTGTCTAATGGAACAGGTTGTAGTGTATAATGGAACAGGGTGCAGTGTATAAAGGAACAAGGTTTAGTGTATGATGGAAAAAGGTACAGTGTATAATGGAACAGGGTGTAGTGTCTACTGTAAGAGGGTGTAGTGTCTAATGGAACAGGGTGCAGTGTATATAGGAACAAGGTGTAGTGTATGATGGAAAAAGGTACAGTGTATAATGGAACAGGGTGCAGTGTGTAATGGAATAGGGTGCAGTGTATAATGGAACATGGGGCAGTTCATAATGGAACTGCGTGCAGTGTATAATGGATCAGGGAGCAGTGTATAATGGAACAGGGTGTAGTGTCTAATGGAACAGGGTGCAGTGTCTAATGGAATAGGGTGCAGTATCTAATGGAACAGGGTGCAGTGTATTATGGAACAGGGTGCAGTGTATAATGGAACAGTGTGTAGTGTATAATGGAACAAGGTGCAGTGTCTAATGGAGCAGGGTGCAGTGTCTAATGGCACAGGGTGTAGTGTCTAATGGAACAGGGTGTAGTGTCTAATGGAACAGGGTGTAGTGTCTAATGGAACAGGGTGCAGTGTATAATGGAACAGGGTGCAGTGTCTAATGGCACAGGGTGTAGTGTCTAATGGAACAGGGTGTAGTGTCTAATGGAACAGGGTTTAGTGTCTAATGGAACAGGGAGTAGTGTGTAATGGAACAGGTTGCAGTGTATAAAGGAACAGGGTGTAGTTTATAATGGAATATGGTGAAGGGTCTAATGGAACAGGGTGCAGTGTCTAATGGAACAGGGTGTAGTGTCTAATGGAACAGGGTGCAGTGTCTAATGGAACAGGGTGCAGTATCTAATGGAACAGGGTATAGTGTATAATGACACAGGGTGTAGTGTATAATGGAACATGGTGCAGAGTCTAATGGAACAGGGTGCAGTATATAATGGAACATGGTGCGATGTATAATGGAAGAGGGTGTAGTGTCTAATGGAGCAGGGTGCAATGTATATTGGAACAGGGTGCAGTGTATAATGGAACAGGGTGTATTGTATAATGGAACTGGGTCTAGTTTCTAATGGAACAGGGTGCAGTGTATAATGGAACAGGGTGTAGTGTCTAATGGAAATGGGGCAGTGTCTAATGGAACAGGGTGCAGTGTCTAATGGAACAGGGTGCAGTGTCTAATGGAACAGGGTATAGTGTATAATGGAACAGGGTATAGTGTATAATGGAACAGGGTGCAGTGTATAATGGAACAGGGTGCAGTGTATAATGGAACATGGTGCAGTGAATAATGGAAGAGAGTGCAGTGTATAATGGAACAGGGTGTAGTATATAATGGAACAGGGTGTAGTGTATAATGGAACAGGGTGTAGTGTATAATTGAACAGGGTGTAGTGTCTAATGGAACAGGGTGCAGTGTATAATGGAACAGGGTGTAGTGTCTAATGGAACAGGGTGCAGTGTATAATGGAACAGGGTGCAGTGTATAATGGAACATTGTGTAGTGTCTAATGGAACAGGGTGCAGTGTCTAATGGAACAGGGTGTAGTGTATAATGGAACAGGGTGTACAGTATAATGGAACAGGGTGTAGTGTATAATTGAACAGGGTGTAGTGTCTAATGGAGCAGGGTGCAGTGTATAATGGAACTGGGTGTAGTGTCTAATGGAACAGGTTGCAGTGTATAATGGAACAGGGTGCAGTGTATAAAGGAACAAGGTGTAGTGTATGATGGAAAAAGGTACAGTGTATAATGGAACAGGGTGTAGTGTCTACTGTAAGAGGGTGCAGTGTCTAATGGAACAGGGTGCAGTGTATATAGGAACAAGGTGTAGTGTATGATGGAAAAAGGTACAGTGTATAATGGAACAGGGTGCAGTGTGTAATGGAATAGGGTGCAGTGTATAATGGAACATGGGGCAGTTTATAATGGAACTGCGTGCAGTGTATAATGGATCAGGGAGCAGTGTATAATGGAACAGGGTGTAGTGTCTAATGGAACAGGGTGCAGTGTCTAATGGAATAGGGTGCAGTATCTAATGGAACAGGGTGCAGTGTATTATGGAACAGGGTGCAGTGTATAATGGAACGGTGTGTAGTGTATAATGGAACAGGGTGCAGTGTCTAATGGAACAGGGTGCAGTGTCTAATGGCACAGGGTGTAGTGTCTAATGGAACAGGGTGTAGTGTCTAATGGAACAGGGTGTAGTGTCTAATGGAACAGGGTGTAGTGTCTAATGGAACAGGGTGCAGTGTATAATGGAACAGGGTGCAGTGTCTAATGGCACAGGGTGTAGTGTCTAATGGAACAGGGTGTAGTGTCTAATGGAACAGGGTTTAGTGTCTAATGGAACAGGGAGTAGTGTGTAATGGAACAGGTTGCAGTGTATAAAGGAACAGGGTGTAGTTTATAATGGAATATGGTGTAGGGTCTAATGGAACAGGGTGCAGTGTCTAATGGAACAGGGTGTAGTGTCTAATGGAACAGGGTGCAGTGTCTAATGGAACAGGGTGCAGTATCTAATGGAACAGGGTATAGTGTATAATGACACAGGGTGTAGTGTATAATGGAACATGGTGCAGAGTCTAATGGAACAGGGTGCAGTATATAATGGAACATGGTGCGATGTATAATGGAAGAGGGTGTAGTGTCTAATGGAGCAGGGTGCAATGTATATTGGAACAGGGTGCAGTGTATAATGGAACAGGGTGTATTGTATAATGGACCAGGGTGTATTGTATAATGGAACTGGGTCTAGTTTCTAATGGAACAGGGTGCAGTGTATAATGGAACAGGGTGCAGTGTCTAATGGAAATGGGACAGTGTCTAATGGAACAGGGTGCAGTGTCTAATGGAACAGGGTGCAGTGTCAAATGGAACAGGGTATAGTGTATAATGGAACAGGGTATAGTGTATAATGGAACAGGGTGCAGTGTATAATGGAACAGGGTGCAGTGTATAATGGAACATGGTGCAGTGAATAATGGAAGAGAGTGCAGTGTATAATGGAACAGGGTGTAGTGTATAATGGAACAGGGTGTAGTGTATAATGGAACAGGGTGTAGTGTAGAATTGAACAGGGTGTAGTGTCTAATGGAACAGGGTGCAGTGTATAATGGAACAGGGTGTAGTGTCTAATGGAACAGGGTGCAGTGCATAATGGAACAGGGTGCAGTGTATAATGGAACAGTGTGTAGTGTCTAATGGAACAGGGTAGAGTGTCTAATGGAACAGGGTGTAGTGTATAATGGAACAGGGTGTACAGTATAATGGAACAGGGTGTAGTGTATAATTGAACAGGGTGTAGTGTCTAATGGAGCAGGGTGCAGTGTATAATGGAACTGGGTGTAGTGTCTAATGGAACAGGTTGCAGTGTATAAAGGAACAGGGTGCAGTGTATAATGGAACAAGGTGTAGTGTATGATGGAAAAAGGTACAGTGTATAATGGAACAGGGTGTAGTGTCTACTGTAAGAGGGTGCAGTGTCTAATGGAACAGGGTGCAGTGTATATAGGAACAAGGTGTAGTGTATGATGGAAAAAGGTACAGTGTATAATGGAACAGGGTGCAGTGTGTAATGGAATAGGGTGCAGTGTATAATGGAACATGGGGCAGTTTATAATGGAACTGCGTGCAGTGTATAATGGATCAGGGAGCAGTGTATAATGGAACAGGGTGTAGTGTCTAATGGAACAGGGTGCAGTGTCTAATGGAATAGGGTGCAGTATCTAATGGAACAGGGTGCAGTGTATTATGGAACAGGGTGCAGTGTATAATGGAACAGTGTGTAGTGTATAATGGAACAGGGTGCAGTGTCTAATGGAACAGGGTGCAGTGTCTAATGGCACAGGGTGTAGTGTCTAATGGAACAGGGTGTAGTGTCTAATGGAACAGGGTGTAGTGTCTAATGGAACAGGGTGCAGTGTATTATGGAACAGGGTGCAGTGTATAATGGAACAGTGTGTAGTGTATAATGGAACAGGGTGCAGTGTCTAATGGAACAGGGTGCAGTGTATTATGGAACAGGGTGCAGTGTATAATGGAATAGGTTGAGTATCTAATGGAACAGGGTGCAGTGTATTATGGAAAAGGGTGCAGTGTATAATGGAACAGTGTGTAGTGTATAATGGAACAAGGTGCAGTGTCTAATGGAACAGGGTGCAGTGTCTAATGGAACAGGGTGTAGTGTATAATGGAACAGGGTGTACAGTATAATGGAACAGGGTGTAGTGTATAATTGAACAGGGTGTAGTGTCTAATGGAGCAGGGTGCAGTGTATAATGGAACTGGGTGTAGTGTCTAATGGAACAGGTTGTAGTGTATAATGGAACAGGGTGCAGTGTATAAAGGAACAAGGTGTAGTGTATGATGGAAAAAGGTACAGTGTATAATGGAACAGGGTGTAGTGTCTACTGTAAGAGGGTGTAGTGTCTAATGGAACAGGGTGCAGTGTATATAGGAACAAGGTGTAGTGTATGATGGAAAAAGGTACAGTGTATAATGGAACAGGGTGCAGTGTGTAATGGAATAGGGTGCAGTGTATAATGGAACATGGGGCAGTTCATAATGGAACTGCGTGCAGTGTATAATGGATCAGGGAGCAGTGTATAATGGAACAGGGTGTAGTGTCTAATGGAACAGGGTGCAGTGTCTAATGGAATAGGGTGCAGTATCTAATGGAACAGGGTGCAGTGTATTATGGAACAGGGTGCAGTGTATAATGGAACAGTGTGTAGTGTATAATGGAACAAGGTGCAGTGTCTAATGGAACAGGGTGCAGTGTCTAATGGCACAGGGTGTAGTGTCTAATGGAACAGGGTGTAGTGTCTAATGGAACAGGGTGTAGTGTCTAATGGAACAGGGTGCAGTGTATAATGGAACAGGGTGCAGTGTCTAATGGCACAGGGTGTAGTGTCTAATGGAACAGGGTGTAGTGTCTAATGGAACAGGGTTTAGTGTCTAATGGAACAGGGAGTAGTGTGTAATGGAACAGGTTGCAGTGTATAAAGGAACAGGGTATTGTTTATAATGGAATATGGTGAAGGGTCTAATGGAACAGGGTGCAGTGTCTAATGGAACAGGGTGTAGTGTCTAATGGAACAGGGTGCAGTGTCTAATGGAACAGGGTGCAGTATCTAATGGAACAGGGTATAGTGTATAATGACACAGGGTGTAGTGTATAATGGAACATGGTGCAGAGTCTAATGGAACAGGGTGCAGTATATAATGGAACATGGTGCGATGTATAATGGAAGAGGGTGTAGTGTCTAATGGAGCAGGGTGCAATGTATATTGGAACAGGGTGCAGTGTATAATGGAACAGGGTGTATTGTATAATGGAACTGGGTCTAGTTTCTAATGGAACAGGGTGCAGTGTATAATGGAACAGGGTGTAGTGTCTAATGGAACAGGGTTTAGTGTCTAATGGAACAGGGAGTAGTGTGTAATGGAACAGGTTGCAGT
Source organism: Cetorhinus maximus (assembly GCF_964194155.1). Classification (NCBI taxonomy): domain Eukaryota; kingdom Metazoa; phylum Chordata; class Chondrichthyes; order Lamniformes; family Cetorhinidae; genus Cetorhinus; species Cetorhinus maximus. Next base: position 97,907 of record NW_027596180.1, on the reverse strand, counting down.
GTATAAAGGAACAGGGTGTAGTTTATAATGGAATATGGTGTAGGGTCTAATGGAACAGGGTGCAGTGTCTAATGGAACAGGGTGTAGTGTCTAATGGAACAGGGTGCAGTGTCTAATGGAACAGGGTGCAGTATCTAATGGAACAGGGTATAGTGTATAATGACACAGGGTGTAGTGTATAATGGAACATGGTGCAGAGTCTAATGGAACAGGGTGCAGTATATAATGGAACATGGTGCGATGTATAATGGAAGAGGGTGTAGTGTCTAATGGAGCAGGGTGCAATGTATATTGGAACAGGGTGCAGTGTATAATGGAACAGGGTGTATTGTATAATGGAACAGGGTGTATTGTATAATGGAACTGGGTCTAGTTTCTAATGGAACAGGGTGCAGTGTATAATGGAACAGGGTGCAGTGTCTAATGGAAATGGGACAGTGTCTAATGGAACAGGGTGCAGTGTCTAATGGAACAGGGTGCAGTGTCAAATGGAACAGGGTATAGTGTATAATGGAACAGGGTATAGTGTATAATGGAACAGGGTGCAGTGTATAATGGAACAGGGTGCAGTGTATAATGGAACATGGTGCAGTGAATAATGGAAGAGAGTGCAGTGTATAATGGAACAGGGTGTAGTGTATAATGGAACAGGGTGTAGTGTATAATGGAACAGGGTGTAGTGTAGAATTGAACAGGGTGTAGTGTCTAATGGAACAGGGTGCAGTGTATAATGGAACAGGGTGTAGTGTCTAATGGAACAGGGTGTAGTGTCTAATGGAACAGGGTGCAGTGTCTAATGGAACAGGGTGCAGTGTATATAGGAACAAGGTGTAGTGTATGATGGAAAAAGGTACAGTGTATAATGGAACAGGGTGCAGTGTGTAATGGAATAGGGTGCAGTGTATAATGGAACATGGGGCAGTTTATAATGGAACTGCGTGCAGTGTATAATGGATCAGGGAGCAGTGTATAATGGAACAGGGTGTAGTGTCTAATGGAACAGGGTGCAGTGTCTAATGGAATAGGGTGCAGTATCTAATGGAACAGGGTGCAGTGTATTATGGAACAGGGTGCAGTGTATAATGGAACAGTGTGTAGTGTATAATGGAACAGGGTGCAGTGTCTAATGGAACAGGGTGCAGTGTCTAATGGCACAGGGTGTAGTGTCTAATGGAACAGGGTGTAGTGTCTAATGGAACAGGGTGTAGTGTCTAATGGAACAGGGTGCAGTGTATTATGGAACAGGGTGCAGTGTATAATGGAACAGTGTGTAGTGTATAATGGAACAGGGTGCAGTGTCTAATGGAACAGGGTGCAGTGTATTATGGAACAGGGTGCAGTGTATAATGGAATAGGTTGAGTATCTAATGGAACAGGGTGCAGTGTATTATGGAAAAGGGTGCAGTGTATAATGGAACAGTGTGTAGTGTATAATGGAACAAGGTGCAGTGTCTAATGGAACAGGGTGCAGTGTCTAATGGAACAGGGTGTAGTGTATAATGGAACAGGGTGTACAGTATAATGGAACAGGGTGTAGTGTATAATTGAACAGGGTGTAGTGTCTAATGGAGCAGGGTGCAGTGTATAATGGAACTGGGTGTAGTGTCTAATGGAACAGGTTGTAGTGTATAATGGAACAGGGTGCAGTGTATAAAGGAACAAGGTGTAGTGTATGATGGAAAAAGGTACAGTGTATAATGGAACAGGGTGTAGTGTCTACTGTAAGAGGGTGTAGTGTCTAATGGAACAGGGTGCAGTGTATATAGGAACAAGGTGTAGTGTATGATGGAAAAAGGTACAGTGTATAATGGAACAGGGTGCAGTGTGTAATGGAATAGGGTGCAGTGTATAATGGAACATGGGGCAGTTCATAATGGAACTGCGTGCAGTGTATAATGGATCAGGGAGCAGTGTATAATGGAACAGGGTGTAGTGTCTAATGGAACAGGGTGCAGTGTCTAATGGAATAGGGTGCAGTATCTAATGGAACAGGGTGCAGTGTATTATGGAACAGGGTGCAGTGTATAATGGAACAGTGTGTAGTGTATAATGGAACAAGGTGCAGTGTCTAATGGAACAGGGTGCAGTGTCTAATGGCACAGGGTGTAGTGTCTAATGGAACAGGGTGTAGTGTCTAATGGAACAGGGTGTAGTGTCTAATGGAACAGGGTGCAGTGTATAATGGAACAGGGTGCAGTGTCTAATGGCACAGGGTGTAGTGTCTAATGGAACAGGGTGTAGTGTCTAATGGAACAGGGTTTTGTGTCTAATGGAACAGGGAGTAGTGTGTAATGGAACAGGTTGCAGTGTATAAAGGAACAGGGTGTAGTTTATAATGGAATATGGTGAAGGGTCTAATGGAACAGGGTGCAGTGTCTAATGGAACAGGGTGTAGTGTCTAATGGAACAGGGTGCAGTGTCTAATGGAACAGGGAGTAGTGTGTAATGGAACAGGTTGCAGTGTATAAAGGAACAGGGTGTAGTTTATAATGGAATATGGTGAAGGGTCTAATGGAACAGGGTGCAGTGTCTAATGGAACAGGGTGTAGTGTCTAATGGAACAGGGTGCAGTGTCTAATGGAACAGGGTGCAGTATCTAATGGAACAGGGTATAGTGTATAATGACACAGGGTGTAGTGTATAATGGAACATGGTGCAGAGTCTAATGGAACAGGGTGCAGTATATAATGGAACATGGTGCGATGTATAATGGAAGAGGGTGTAGTGTCTAATGGAGCAGGGTGCAATGTATATTGGAACAGGGTGCAGTGTATAATGGAACAGGGTGTATTGTATAATGGAACTGGGTCTAGTTTCTAATGGAACAGGGTGCAGTGTATAATGGAACAGGGTGTAGTGTCTAATGGAAATGGGGCAGTGTCTAATGGAACAGGGTGCAGTGTCTAATGGAACAGGGTGCAGTGTCTAATGGAACAGGGTATAGTGTATAATGGAACAGGGTATAGTGTATAATGGAACAGGGTGCATTGTATAATGGAACAGGGTGCAGTGTATAATGGAACATGGTGCAGTGAATAATGGAAGAGAGTGCAGTGTATAATGGAACAGGGTGTAGTATATAATGGAACAGGGTGTAGTGTATAATGGAACAGGGTGTAGTGTATAATTGAACAGGGTGTAGTGTCTAATGGAACAGGGTGCAGTGTATAATGGAACAGGGTGTAGTGTCTAATGGAACAGCGTGCAGTGTATAATGGAACAGGGTGCAGTGTATAATGGAACATTGTGTAGTGTCTAATGGAACAGGGTGCAGTGTCTAATGGAACAGGGTGTAGTGTATAATGGAACAGGGTGTACAGTATAATGGAACAGGGTGTAGTGTATAATTGAACAGGGTGTAGTGTCTAATGGAGCAGGGTGCAGTGTATAATGGAACTGGGTGTAGTGTCTAATGGAACAGGTTGCAGTGTATAATGGAACAGGGTGCAGTGTATAAAGGAACAAGGTGTAGTGTATGATGGAAAAAGGTACAGTGTATAATGGAACAGGGTGTAGTGTCTACTGTAAGAGGGTGCAGTGTCTAATGGAACAGGGTGCAGTGTATATAGGAACAAGGTGTAGTGTATGATGGAAAAAGGTACAGTGTATAATGGAACAGGGTGCAGTGTGTAATGGAATAGGGTGCAGTGTATAATGGAACATGGGGCAGTTTATAATGGAACTGCGTGCAGTGTATAATGGATCAGGGAGCAGTGTATAATGGAACAGGGTGTAGTGTCTAATGGAACAGGGTGCAGTGTCTAATGGAATAGGGTGCAGTATCTAATGGAACAGGGTGCAGTGTATTATGGAACAGGGTGCAGTGTATAATGGAACGGTGTGTAGTGTATAATGGAACAGGGTGCAGTGTCTAATGGAACAGGGTGCAGTGTCTAATGGCACAGGGTGCAGTGTCTAATGGAACAGGGTGTAGTGTCTAATGGAACAGGGTGTAGTGTCTAATGGAACAGGGTGCAGAGTATAATGGAACAGGGTGTAGTGTCTAATGGCACAGGGTGTAGTGTCTAATGGAACAGGGTGTAGTGTCTAATGGAACAGGGTTTAGTGTCTAATGGAACAGGGAGTAGTGTGTAATGGAACAGGTTGCAGTGTATAAAGGAACAGGGTGTAGTTTATAATGGAATATGGTGTAGTTTCTAATGGAACAGGGTGCAGTGTCTAATGGAACAGGGTGTAGTGTGTAATGGAACAGGGTGCAGTGTCTAATGGAACAGGGTGCAGTGTCTAATGGAACAGGGTGCAGTATCTAATGGAACAGGGTATAGTGTATAATGACACAGGGTGTAGTGTATAATGGAACATGGTGCAGAGTCTAATGGAACAGGGTGCAGTATATAATGGAACATGGTGCGATGTATAATGGAAGAGGGTGTAGTGTCTAATGGAGCAGGGTGCAATGTATATTGGAAGAGGGTGCAGTGTATAATGGAACAGGGTGTATTGTATAATGGAACAGGGTGTATTGTATAATGGAACTGGGTCTAGTTTCTAATGGAACAGGGTGCAGTGTATAATGGAACAGGGTGCAGTGTCTAATGGAAATGGGACAGTGTCTAATGGAACAGGGTGCAGTGTCTAATGGAACAGGGTGCAGTGTCAAATGGAACAGGGTATAGTGTATAATGGAACAGGGTATAGTGTATAATGGAACAGGGTGCAGTGTATAATGGAACAGGGTGCAGTGTATAATGGAACATGGTGCAGTGAATAATGGAAGAGAGTGCAGTGTATAATGGAACAGGGTGTAGTGTATAATGGAACAGGGTGTAGTGTATAATGGAACAGGGTGTAGTGTAGAATTGAACAGGGTGTAGTGTCTAATGGAACAGGGTGCAGTGTATAATGGAACAGGGTGTAGTGTCTAATGGAACAGGGTGCAGTGCATAATGGAACAGGGTGCAGTGTATAATGGAACAGTGTGTAGTGTCTAATGGAACAGGGTGCAGTGTCTAATGGAACAGGGTGTAGTGTATAATGGAACAGGGTGTACAGTATAATGGAACAGGGTGTAGTGTATAATTGAACAGGGTGTAGTGTCTAATGGAGCAGGGTGCAGTGTATAATGGAACTGGGTGTAGTGTCTAATGGAACAGGTTGCAGTGTATAAAGGAACAGGGTGCAGTGTATAAAGGAACAAGGTGTAGTGTATGATGCAAAAAGGTACAGTGTATAATGGAACAGGGTGTAGTGTCTACTGTAAGAGGGTGCAGTGTCTAATGGAACAGGGTGCAGTGTATATAGGAACAAGGTGTAGTGTATGATGGAAAAAGGTACAGTGTATAATGGAACAGGGTGCAGTGTGTAATGGAATAGGGTGCAGTGTATAATGGAACATGGGGCAGTTTATAATGGAACTGCGTGCAGTGTATAATGGATCAGGGAGCAGTGTATAATGGAACAGGGTGTAGTGTCTAATGGAACAGGGTGCAGTGTCTAATGGAATAGGGTGCAGTATCTAATGGAACAGGGTGCAGTGTATTATGGAACAGGGTGCAGTGTATAATGGAACAGTGTGTAGTGTATAATGGAACAGGGTGCAGTGTCTAATGGAACAGGGTGCAGTGTCTAATGGCACAGGGTGTAGTGTCTAATGGAACAGGGTGTAGTGTCTAATGGAACAGGGTGTAGTGTCTAATGGAACAGGGTGCAGTGTATAATGGAACAGGGTGCAGTGTCTAATGGAACAGTGTGTAGTGTATAATGGAACAGGGTGCAGTGTCTAATGGAACAGGGTGCAGTGTATTATGGAACAGGGTGCAGTGTATAATGGAATAGGTTGAGTATCTAATGGAACAGGGTGCAGTGTATTATGGAAAAGGGTGCAGTGTATAATGGAACAGTGTGTAGTGTATAATGGAACAAGGTGCAGTGTCTAATGGAACAGGGTGCAGTGTCTAATGGAACAGGGTGTAGTGTATAATGGAACAGGGTGTACAGTATAATGGAACAGGGTGTAGTGTATAATTGAACAGGGTGTAGTGTCTAATGGAGCAGGGTGCAGTGTATAATGGAACTGGGTGTAGTGTCTAATGGAACAGGTTGTAGTGTATAATGGAACAGGGTGCAGTGTATAAAGGAACAAGGTGTAGTGTATGATGGAAAAAGGTACAGTGTATAATGGAACAGGGTGTAGTGTCTACTGTAAGAGGGTGTAGTGTCTAATGGAACAGGGTGCAGTGTATATAGGAACAAGGTGTAGTGTATGATGGAAAAAGGTACAGTGTATAATGGAACAGGGTGCAGTGTGTAATGGAATAGGGTGCAGTGTATAATGGAACATGGGGCAGTTCATAATGGAACTGCGTGCAGTGTATAATGGATCAGGGAGCAGTGTATAATGGAACAGGGTGTAGTGTCTAATGGAACAGGGTGCAGTGTCTAATGGAATAGGGTGCAGTATCTAATGCAACAGGGTGCAGTGTATTATGGAACAGGGTGCAGTGTATAATGGAACAGTGTGTAGTGTATAATGGAACAAGGTGCAGTGTCTAATGGAACAGGGTGCAGTGTCTAATGGCACAGGGTGTAGTGTCTAATGGAACAGGGTGTAGTGTCTAATGGAACAGGGTGTAGTGTCTAATGGAACAGGGTGCAGTGTATAATGGAACAGGGTGCAGTGTCTAATGGCACAGGGTGTAGTGTCTAATGGAACAGGGTGTAGTGTCTAATGGAACAGGGTTTAGTGTCTAATGGAACAGGGAGTAGTGTGTAATGGAACAGGTTGCAGTGTATAAAGGAACAGGGTGTAGTTTATAATGGAATATGCTGAAGGGTCTAATGGAACAGGGTGCAGTGTCTAATGGAACAGGGTGTAGTGTCTAATGGAACAGGGTGCAGTGTCTAATGGAACAGGGTGCAGTATCTAATGGAACAGGGTATAGTGTATAATGACACAGGGTGTAGTGTATAATGGAACATGGTGCAGTGTCTAATGGAACAGGGTGCAGTATATAATGGAACATGGTGCGATGTATAATGGAAGAGGGTGTAGTGTCTAATGGAGCAGGGTGCAATGTATATTGGAAGAGGGTGCAGTGTATAATGGAACAGGGTGTATTGTATAATGGAACTGGGTCTAGTTTCTAATGGAACCGGGTGCAGTGTATAATGGAACAGGGTGTAGTGTCTAATGGAAATGGGGCAGTGTCTAATGGAACAGGGTGCAGTGTCTAATGGAACAGGGTGCAGTGTCTAATGGAACAGGGTATAGTGTATAATGGAACAGGGTATAGTGTATAATGGAACAGGGTGCAGTGTCTAATGGAACATGGTGCAGTGAATAATGGAAGAGAGTGCAGTGTATAATGGAACAGGGTGTAGTATATAATGGAACAGGGTGTAGTGTATAATGGAACAGGGTGTAGTGTATAATTGACCAGGGTGTAGTGTCTAATGGAACAGGGTGCAGTGTATAATGGAACAGGGTGTAGTGTCTAATGGAACAGGGTGCAGTGTATAATGGAACAGGGTGCAGTGTATAATGGAACATTGTGTAGTGTCTAATGGAACAGGGTGCAGTGTCTAATGGAACAGGGTGTAGTGTATAATGGAACAGGGTGTACAGTATAATGGAACAGGGTGTAGTGTATAATTGAACAGGGTGTAGTGTCTAATGGAGCAGGGTGCTGTGTATAATGGAACTGGGTGTAGTGTCTAATGGAACAGGTTGCAGTGTATAATGGAACAGGGTGCAGTGTATAAAGGAACAAGGTGTAGTGTATGATGGAAAAAGGTACAGTGTATAATGGAACAGGGTGCAGTGTCTAATGGAACAGGGTTTAGTGTCTAATGGAACAGGGAGTAGTGTGTAATGGAACAGGTTGCAGTGTATAAAGGAACAGGGTGTAGTTTATAATGGAATATGGTGTAGGGTCTAATGGAACAGGGTGCAGTGTCTAATGGAACAGGGTGTAGTGTCTAATGGAACAGGGTGCAGTGTCTAATGGAACAGGGTGCAGTATCTAATGGAACAGGGTATAGTGTATAATGACACAGGGTGTAGTGTATAATGGAACATGGTGCAGAGTCTAATGGAACAGGGTGCAGTATATAATGGAACATGGTGCGATGTATAATGGAAGAGGGTGTAGTGTCTAATGGAGCAGGGTGCAATGTATATTGGAACAGGGTGCAGTGTATAATGGAACAGGGTGTATTGTATAATGGACCAGGGTGTATTGTATAATGGAACTGGGTCTAGTTTCTAATGGAACAGGGTGCAGTGTATAATGGAACAGGGTGCAGTATCTAATGGAAATGGGGCAGTGTCTAATGGAACAGGGTGCAGTGTCTAATGGAACAGGGTGCAGTGTCAAATGGAACAGGGTATAGTGTATAATGGAACAGGGTATAGTGTATAATGGAACAGGGTGCAGTGTATAATGGAACAGGGTGCAGTGTATAATGGAACATGGTGCAGTGAATAATGGAAGAGACTGCAGTGTATAATGGAACAGGGTGTAGTGTCTACTGTAAGAGGGTGCAGTGTCTAATGGAACAGGGTGCAGTGTATATAGGAACAAGGTGTAGTGTATGATGGTAAAAGGTACAGTGTATAATGGAACAGGGTGCAGTGTGTAATGGAATAGGGTGCAGTGTATAATGGAACATGGGGCAGTTTAAAATGGAACTGCGTGCAGTGTATAATGGATCAGGGAGCAGTGTATAATGGAACAGGGTGTAGTGTCTAATGGAACAGGGTGCAGTGTCTAATGGAATAGGGTGCAGTATCTAATGGAACAGGGTGCAGTGTATTATGGAACAGGGTGCAGTGTATAATGGAACAGTGTGTAGTGTATAATGGAACAAGGTGCAGTGTCTAATGGAACAGGGTGCAGTGTCTAATGGCACAGGGTGTAGTGTCTAATGGAACAGGGTGTAGTGTCTAATGGAACAGGGTGTAGTGTCTAATGGAACAGGGTGCAGTGTATAATGGAACAGGGTGCAGTGTCTAATGGCACAGGGTGTAGTGTCTAATGGAACAGGGTGTAGTGTCTAATGGAACAGGGTTTTGTGTCTAATGGAACAGGGAGTAGTGTGTAATGGAACAGGTTGCAGTGTATAAAGGAACAGGGTGTAGTTTATAATGGAATATGGTGAAGGGTCTAATGGAACAGGGTGCAGTGTCTAATGGAACAGGGTGTAGTGTCTAATGGAACAGGGTGCAGTGTCTAATGGAACAGGGAGTAGTGTGTAATGGAACAGGTTGCAGTGTATAAAGGAACAGGGTGTAGTTTATAATGGAATATGGTGAAGGGTCTAATGGAACAGGGTGCAGTGTCTAATGGAACAGGGTGTAGTGTCTAATGGAACAGGGTGCAGTGTCTAATGGAACAGGGTGCAGTATCTAATGGAACAGGGTATAGTGTATAATGACACAGGGTGTAGTGTATAATGGAACATGGTGCAGAGTCTAATGGAACAGGGTGCAGTATATAATGGAACATGGTGCGATGTATAATGGAAGAGGGTGTAGTGTCTAATGGAGCAGGGTGCAATGTATATTGGAACAGGGTGCAGTGTATAATGGAACAGGGTGTATTGTATAATGGAACTGGGTCTAGTTTCTAATGGAACAGGGTGCAGTGTATAATGGAACAGGGTGTAGTGTCTAATGGAAATGGGGCAGTGTCTAATGGAACAGGGTGCAGTGTCTAATGGAACAGGGTGCAGTGTCTAATGGAACAGGGTATAGTGTATAATGGAACAGGGTATAGTGTATAATGGAACAGGGTGCATTGTATAATGGAACAGGGTGCAGTGTATAATGGAACATGGTGCAGTGAATAATGGAAGAGAGTGCAGTGTATAATGGAACAGGGTGTAGTATATAATGGAACAGGGTGTAGTGTATAATGGAACAGGGTGTAGTGTATAATTGAACAGGGTGTAGTGTCTAATGGAACAGGGTGCAGTGTATAATGGAACAGGGTGTAGTGTCTAATGGAACAGCGTGCAGTGTATAATGGAACAGGGTGCAGTGTATAATGGAACATTGTGTAGTGTCTAATGGAACAGGGTGCAGTGTCTAATGGAACAGGGTGTAGTGTATAATGGAACAGGGTGTACAGTATAATGGAACAGGGTGTAGTGTATAATTGAACAGGGTGTAGTGTCTAATGGAGCAGGGTGCAGTGTATAATGGAACTGGGTGTAGTGTCTAATGGAACAGGTTGCAGTGTATAATGGAACAGGGTGCAGTGTATAAAGGAACAAGGTGTAGTGTATGATGGAAAAAGGTACAGTGTATAATGGAACAGGGTGTAGTGTCTACTGTAAGAGGGTGCAGTGTCTAATGGAACAGGGTGCAGTGTATATAGGAACAAGGTGTAGTGTATGATGGAAAAAGGTACAGTGTATAATGGAACAGGGTGCAGTGTGTAATGGAATAGGGTGCAGTGTATAATGGAACATGGGGCAGTTTATAATGGAACTGCGTGCAGTGTATAATGGATCAGGGAGCAGTGTATAATGGAACAGGGTGTAGTGTCTAATGGAACAGGGTGCAGTGTCTAATGGAATAGGGTGCAGTATCTAATGGAACAGGGTGCAGTGTATTATGGAACAGGGTGCAGTGTATAATGGAACGGTGTGTAGTGTATAATGGAACAGGGTGCAGTGTCTAATGGAACAGGGTGCAGTGTCTAATGGCACAGGGTGCAGTGTCTAATGGAACAGGGTGTAGTGTCTAATGGAACAGGGTGTAGTGTCTAATGGAACAGGGTGCAGAGTATAATGGAACAGGGTGTAGTGTCTAATGGCACAGGGTGTAGTGTCTAATGGAACAGGGTGTAGTGTCTAATGGAACAGGGTTTAGTGTCTAATGGAACAGGGAGTAGTGTGTAATGGAACAGGTTGCAGTGTATAAAGGAACAGGGTGTAGTTTATAATGGAATATGGTGTAGTTTCTAATGGAACAGGGTGCAGTGTCTAATGGAACAGGGTGTAGTGTGTAATGGAACAGGGTGCAGTGTCTAATGGAACAGGGTGCAGTGTCTAATGGAACAGGGTGCAGTATCTAATGGAACAGGGTATAGTGTATAATGACACAGGGTGTAGTGTATAATGGAACATGGTGCAGAGTCTAATGGAACAGGGTGCAGTATATAATGGAACATGGTGCGATGTATAATGGAAGAGGGTGTAGTGTCTAATGGAGCAGGGTGCAATGTATATTGGAAGAGGGTGCAGTGTATAATGGAACAGGGTGTATTGTATAATGGAACAGGGTGTATTGTATAATGGAACTGGGTCTAGTTTCTAATGGAACAGGGTGCAGTGTATAATGGAACAGGGTGCAGTGTCTAATGGAAATGGGACAGTGTCTAATGGAACAGGGTGCAGTGTCTAATGGAACAGGGTGCAGTGTCAAATGGAACAGGGTATAGTGTATAATGGAACAGGGTATAGTGTATAATGGAACAGGGTGCAGTGTATAATGGAACAGGGTGCAGTGTATAATGGAACATGGTGCAGTGAATAATGGAAGAGAGTGCAGTGTATAATGGAACAGGGTGTAGTGTATAATGGAACAGGGTGTAGTGTATAATGGAACAGGGTGTAGTGTAGAATTGAACAGGGTGTAGTGTCTAATGGAACAGGGTGCAGTGTATAATGGAACAGGGTGTAGTGTCTAATGGAACAGGGTGCAGTGCATAATGGAACAGGGTGCAGTGTATAATGGAACAGTGTGTAGTGTCTAATGGAACAGGGTGCAGTGTCTAATGGAACAGGGTGTAGTGTATAATGGAACAGGGTGTACAGTATAATGGAACAGGGTGTAGTGTATAATTGAACAGGGTGTAGTGTCTAATGGAGCAGGGTGCAGTGTATAATGGAACTGGGTGTAGTGTCTAATGGAACAGGTTGCAGTGTATAAAGGAACAGGGTGCAGTGTATAAAGGAACAAGGTGTAGTGTATGATGCAAAAAGGTACAGTGTATAATGGAACAGGGTGTAGTGTCTACTGTAAGAGGGTGCAGTGTCTAATGGAACAGGGTGCAGTGTATATAGGAACAAGGTGTAGTGTATGATGGAAAAAGGTACAGTGTATAATGGAACAGGGTGCAGTGTGTAATGGAATAGGGTGCAGTGTATAATGGAACATGGGGCAGTTTATAATGGAACTGCGTGCAGTGTATAATGGATCAGGGAGCAGTGTATAATGGAACAGGGTGTAGTGTCTAATGGAACAGGGTGCAGTGTCTAATGGAATAGGGTGCAGTATCTAATGGAACAGGGTGCAGTGTATTATGGAACAGGGTGCAGTGTATAATGGAACAGTGTGTAGTGTATAATGGAACAGGGTGCAGTGTCTAATGGAACAGGGTGCAGTGTCTAATGGCACAGGGTGTAGTGTCTAATGGAACAGGGTGTAGTGTCTAATGGAACAGGGTGTAGTGTCTAATGGAACAGGGTGCAGTGTATAATGGAACAGGGTGCAGTGTCTAATGGAACAGTGTGTAGTGTATAATGGAACAGGGTGCAGTGTCTAATGGAACAGGGTGCAGTGTATTATGGAACAGGGTGCAGTGTATAATGGAATAGGTTGAGTATCTAATGGAACAGGGTGCAGTGTATTATGGAAAAGGGTGCAGTGTATAATGGAACAGTGTGTAGTGTATAATGGAACAAGGTGCAGTGTCTAATGGAACAGGGTGCAGTGTCTAATGGAACAGGGTGTAGTGTATAATGGAACAGGGTGTACAGTATAATGGAACAGGGTGTAGTGTATAATTGAACAGGGTGTAGTGTCTAATGGAGCAGGGTGCAGTGTATAATGGAACTGGGTGTAGTGTCTAATGGAACAGGTTGTAGTGTATAATGGAACAGGGTGCAGTGTATAAAGGAACAAGGTGTAGTGTATGATGGAAAAAGGTACAGTGTATAATGGAACAGGGTGTAGTGTCTACTGTAAGAGGGTGTAGTGTCTAATGGAACAGGGTGCAGTGTATATAGGAACAAGGTGTAGTGTATGATGGAAAAAGGTACAGTGTATAATGGAACAGGGTGCAGTGTGTAATGGAATAGGGTGCAGTGTATAATGGAACATGGGGCAGTTCATAATGGAACTGCGTGCAGTGTATAATGGATCAGGGAGCAGTGTATAATGGAACAGGGTGTAGTGTCTAATGGAACAGGGTGCAGTGTCTAATGGAATAGGGTGCAGTATCTAATGCAACAGGGTGCAGTGTATTATGGAACAGGGTGCAGTGTATAATGGAACAGTGTGTAGTGTATAATGGAACAAGGTGCAGTGTCTAATGGAACAGGGTGCAGTGTCTAATGGCACAGGGTGTAGTGTCTAATGGAACAGGGTGTAGTGTCTAATGGAACAGGGTGTAGTGTCTAATGGAACAGGGTGCAGTGTATAATGGAACAGGGTGCAGTGTCTAATGGCACAGGGTGTAGTGTCTAATGGAACAGGGTGTAGTGTCTAATGGAACAGGGTTTAGTGTCTAATGGAACAGGGAGTAGTGTGTAATGGAACAGGTTGCAGTGTATAAAGGAACAGGGTGTAGTTTATAATGGAATATGCTGAAGGGTCTAATGGAACAGGGTGCAGTGTCTAATGGAACAGGGTGTAGTGTCTAATGGAACAGGGTGCAGTGTCTAATGGAACAGGGTGCAGTATCTAATGGAACAGGGTATAGTGTATAATGACACAGGGTGTAGTGTATAATGGAACATGGTGCAGTGTCTAATGGAACAGGGTGCAGTATATAATGGAACATGGTGCGATGTATAATGGAAGAGGGTGTAGTGTCTAATGGAGCAGGGTGCAATGTATATTGGAAGAGGGTGCAGTGTATAATGGAACAGGGTGTATTGTATAATGGAACTGGGTCTAGTTTCTAATGGAACCGGGTGCAGTGTATAATGGAACAGGGTGTAGTGTCTAATGGAAATGGGGCAGTGTCTAATGGAACAGGGTGCAGTGTCTAATGGAACAGGGTGCAGTGTCTAATGGAACAGGGTATAGTGTATAATGGAACAGGGTATAGTGTATAATGGAACAGGGTGCAGTGTCTAATGGAACATGGTGCAGTGAATAATGGAAGAGAGTGCAGTGTATAATGGAACAGGGTGTAGTATATAATGGAACAGGGTGTAGTGTATAATGGAACAGGGTGTAGTGTATAATTGACCAGGGTGTAGTGTCTAATGGAACAGGGTGCAGTGTATAATGGAACAGGGTGTAGTGTCTAATGGAACAGGGTGCAGTGTATAATGGAACAGGGTGCAGTGTATAATGGAACATTGTGTAGTGTCTAATGGAACAGGTTGCAGTGTCTAATGGAACAGGGTGTAGTGTATAATGGAACAGGGTGTACAGTATAATGGAACAGGGTGTAGTGTATAATTGAACAGGGTGTAGTGTCTAATGGAGCAGGGTGCTGTGTATAATGGAACTGGGTGTAGTGTCTAATGGAACAGGTTGCAGTGTATAATGGAACAGGGTGCAGTGTATAAAGGAACAAGGTGTAGTGTATGATGGAAAAAGGTACAGTGTATAATGGAACAGGGTGTAGTGTCTACTGTAAGAGGGTGCAGTGTCTAATGGAACAGGGTGTAGTGTATATAGGAACAAGGTGTAGTGTATGATGGAAAAAGGTACAGTGTATAATGGAACAGGGTGCAGTGTGTAATGGAATAGGGTGCAGTGTATAATGGAACATGGGGCAGTTTATAATGGAACTGCGTGCAGTGTATAATGGATCAGGGAGCAGTGGAAAATGGAACAGGGTGTAGTGTCCAATGGAACAGGGTGCAGTGTCTAATGGAACAGGGTGCAGTGTCTAATGGAGCAGGGTGTAGTGTCTAATGGAACAGGGTGTAGTGTCTAATGGAACAGGGTGTAGTGTCTAATGGAACAGGGTGCAGTATCTAATGGAACAGGGTGCAGTGTATTATGGAACAGGGTGCAGTGTATAATGGAACGGTGTGTAGTGTATAATGGAACAGGGTGCAGTGTCTAATGGAACAGGGTGCAGTGTCTAATGGCACAGGGTGTAGTGTCTAATGGAACAGGGTGTAGTGTCTAATGGAACAGGGTGTAGTGTCTAATGGAACAGGGTGCAGTGTATAATGGAACAGGGTGTAGTGTCTAATGGAACAGGGTGCAGTGTCTAATGGCACAGGGTGTAGTGTCTAATGGAACAGGGTGTAGTGTCTAATGGAACAGGGTGTAGTGTCTAATGGAACAGGGTTTAGTGTCTAATGGAACAGGGAGTAGTGTGTAATGGAACAGGTTGCAGTGTATAAAGGAACAGGGTGTAGTTTATAATGGAATATGGTGTAGGGTCTAATGGAACAGGGTGCAGTGTCTAATGGAACAGGGTGTAGTGTCTAATGGAACAGGGTGCAGTGTCTAATGGAACAGGGTGCAGTATCTAATGGAACAGGGTATAGTGTATAATGACACAGGGTGTAGTGTATAATGGAACATGGTGCAGAGTCTAATGGAACAGGGTGCAGTATATAATGGAACATGGTGCGATGTATAATGGAAGAGGGTGTAGTGTCTAATGGAGCAGGGTGCAATGTATATTGGAACAGGGTGCAGTGTATAATGGAACAGGGTGTATTGTATAATGGACCAGGGTGTATTGTATAATGGAACTGGGTCTAGTTTCTAATGGAACAGGGTGCAGTGTATAATGGAACAGGGTGCAGTATCTAATGGAAATGGGGCAGTGTCTAATGGAACAGGGTGCAGTGTCTAATGGAACAGGGTGCAGTGTCAAATGGAACAGGGTATAGTGTATAATGGAACAGGGTATAGTGTATAATGGAACAGGGTGCAGTGTATAATGGAACAGGGTGCAGTGTATAATGGAACATGGTGCAGTGAATAATGGAAGAGACTGCAGTGTATAATGGAACAGGGTGTAGTGTCTACTGTAGAGGGTGCAGTGTCTAATGGAACAGGGTGCAGTGTATATAGGAACAAGGTGTAGTGTATGATGGTAAAAGGTACAGTGTATAATGGAACAGGGTGCAGTGTGTAATGGAATAGGGTGCAGTGTATAATGGAACATGGGGCAGTTTATAATGGAACTGCGTGCAGTGTATAATGGATCAGGGAGCAGTGTATAATGGAACAGGGTGTAGTGTCTAATGGAACAGGGTGCAGTGTCTAATGGAATAGGGTGCAGTATCTAATGGAACAGGGTGCAGTGTATTATGGAACAGGGTGCAGTGTATAATGGAACAGTGTGTAGTGTCTAATGGAGCAGGGTGCAATGTGTATTGGAACAGGGTGCAGAGTCTAATGGAACAGAATGCAGTATATAATGGAACATGGTGCGATGTATAATGGAAGAGGGTGTAGTGTCTAATGGAGCAGGGTGCAATGTTTATTGGAACAGGGTGCAGTGTATAATGGAACAGGGTGTATTGTATAATTGAACTGGGTCTAGTTTCCAATGAAACAGGGTGCAGTGTATAATGGAACAGGGTGTAGTGTCTAATGGAAATGGGGCAGTGTCTAATGGAACAGGGTGCAGTGTCTCATGGAACAGGGTGCAGTGTCAAATGGAACAGGGTATAGTGTATAATGGAACAGGGTGCAGTGTATAATGGAACAGGGTGCAGTGTATAATGGAACATGGTGCAGTGAATAATGGAAGAGAGTGCAGTGTATAATGGAACAGGGTGTAGTGTATAATGGAACAGGGTGTAGTGTATAATGGAACAGGGTGTAGTGTATAATTGAACAGGGTGTAGTGTCTAATGGAACAGGGTGCAGTGTATAATGGAACAGGGTGTAGTGTCTAATGGAACAGGGTGCAGTGTATAATGGAACAGGGTGCAGTGTATAATGGAACAGTGTGTAGTGTCTAATGGAACAGGGTGCAGTGTCTAATGGAACAGGGTGTAGTGTATAATGGAACAGGGTGTACAGTATAATGGAACAGGGTGTAGTGTATAATGGAAAAGGGTGTAGTGTCTAATGGAGCAGGGTGCAGTGTCTAATGGAACTGGGTGTAGTGTATTATGGAACAGGTTGCAGTGTATAATGGAACGGTGTGTAGTGTATAATGGAACAGGGTGCAGTGTCTAATGGAACAGGGTGCAGTGTCTAATGGCACAGGGTGTAGTGTCTAATGGAACAGGGTGTAGTGTCTAATGGAACAGGGTGTAGTGTCTAATGGAACAGGATGCAGTGTATAATGGAACAGGGTGCAGTGTCTAATGGCACAGGGTGTAGTGTCTAATGGAACAGGGTGTAGTGTCTAATGGAACAGGGTTTAGTGTCTAATGGAACAGGGAGTAGTTTGTAATGGAACAGGTTGCAGTGTATAAAGGAACAGGGTGTAGTTTATAATGGAATATGGTGTAGGGTCTAATGGAACAGGGTGCAGTGTCTAATGGAACAGGGTGTAGTGTCTAATGGAACAGGGTGCAGTGTCTAATGGAACAGGGTGCAGTATCTAATGGAACAGGGTATAGTGTATAATGACACAGGGTGTAGTGTATAATGGAACATGGTGCAGAGTCTAATGGAACAGGGTGCAGTATATAATGGAACATGGTGCGATGTATAATGGAAGAGGGTGTAGTGTCTAATGGAGCAGGGTGCAATGTATATTGGAACAGGGTGCAGTGTATAATGGAACAGGGTGTATTGTATAATGGACCAGGGTGTATTGTATAATGGAACTGGGTCTAGTTTCTAATGGAACAGGGTGCAGTGTATAATGGAACAGGGTGCAGTGTCTAATGGAAATGGGGCAGTGTCTAATGGAACAGGGTGCAGTGTCTAATGGAACAGGGTGCAGTGTCTAATGGAACAGGGTGCAGTGTCAAATGGAACAGGGTATAGTGTATAATGGAACAGGGTATAATGAATAATGGAACAGGGTGCAGTGTATAATGGAACAGGGTGCAGTGTATAATGGAACATGGTGCAGTGAATAATGGAAGAGAGTGCAGTGTATAATGGAACAGGGTGTAGTGTATAATGGAACAGGGTGTAGTGTATAATGGAACAGGGTTTAGTGTAGAATTGAACAGGGTGTAGTGTCTAATGGAACAGGGTGCAGTGTATAATGGAACAGGGTGTAGTGTCTAATGGAAAAGGGTGCAGTGCATAATGGAACAGGGTGCAGTGTATAATGGAACAGTGTGTAGTGTCTAATGGAACAGGGTGCAGTGTCTAATGGAACAGGGTGTAGTGTATAATGGAACAGGGTGTACAGTATAATGGAACAGGGTGTAGTGTATAATTGAACAGGGTGTAGTGTCTAATGGAGCAGGGTGCAGTGTATAATGGAACTGGGTGTAGTGTCTAATGGAACAGGTTGCAGTGTATAAAGGAACAGGGTGCAGTGTATAAAGGAACAAGGTGTAGTGTATGATGGAAAAAGGTACAGTGTATAATGGAACAGGGTGTAGTGTCTACTGTAAGAGGGTGCAGTGTCTAATGGAACAGGGTGCAGTGTATATAGGAACAAGGTGTAGTGTATGATGGAAAAAGGTACAGTGTATAATGGAACAGGGTGCAGTGTGTAATGGAATAGGGTGCAGTGTATAATGGAACATGGGGCAGTTTATAATGGAACTGCGTGCAGTGTATAATGGATCAGGGAGCAGTGTATAATGGAACAGGGTGTAGTGTCTAATGGAACAGGGTGCAGTGTCTAATGGAATAGGGTGCAGTATCTAATGGAACAGGGTGCAGTGTATTATGGAACAGGGTGCAGTGTATAATGGAACAGTGTGTAGTGTATAATGGAACAGGGTGCAGTGTCTAATGGAACAGGGTGCAGTGTCTAATGGCACAGGGTGTAGTGTCTAATGGAACAGGGTGTAGTGTCTAATGGAACAGGGTGTAGTGTCTAATGGAACAGGGTGCAGTGTATAATGGAACAGGGTGCAGTGTCTAATGGCACAGGGTGTAGTGTCTAATGGAACAGGGTGTAGTGTCTAATGGAACAGGGTTTAGTGTCTAATGGAACAGAGAGTAGTGTGTAATGGAACAGGTTGCAGTGTATAAAGGAACAGGGTGTAGTTTATAATGGAATATGGTGTAGGGTCTAATGGAACAGGGTGCAGTGTCTAATGGAACAGGGTGTAGTGTCTAATGGAACAGGGTGCAGTGTCTAATGGAACAGGGTGCAGTATCTAATGGAACAGGGTATAGTGTATAATGACACAGGGTGTAGTGTATAATGGAACATGGTGCAGAGTCTAATGGAACAGGGTGCAGTATATAATGGAACATGGTGCGATGTATAATGGAAGAGGGTGTAGTGTCTAATGGAGCAGGGTGCAATGTATATTGGAACAGGGTGCAGTGTATAATGGAACAGGGTGTATTGTATAATGGACCAGGGTGTATTGTATAATGGAACTGGGTCTAGTTTCTAATGGAACAGGGTGCAGTGTATAATGGAACAGGGTGCAGTATCTAATGGAAATGGGGCAGTGTCTAATGGAACAGGGTGCAGTGTCTAATGGAACAGGGTGCAGTGTCAAATGGAACAGGGTATAGTGTATAATGGAACAGGGTATAGTGTATAATGGAACAGGGTGCAGTGTATAATGGAACAGGGTGCAGTGTATAATGGAACATGGTGCAGTGAATAATGGAAGAGAGTGCAGTGTATAATGGAACAGGGTGTAGTGTCTAATGGAACAGGTTGCAGTGTATAAAGGAACAGGGTGCAGTGTATAAAGGAACAAGGTGTAGTGTATGATGGAAAAAGGTACAGTGTATAATGGAACAGGGTGTAGTGTCTACTGTAAGAGGGTGCAGTGTCTAATGGAACAGGGTGCAGTGTATATAGGAACAAGGTGTAGTGTATGATGGAAAAAGGTACAGTGTATAATGGAACAGGGTGCAGTGTGTAATGGAATAGGGTGCAGTGTATAATGGAACATGGGGCAGTTTATAATGGAACTGCGTGCAGTGTATAATGGATCAGGGAGCAGTGTATAATGGAACAGGGTGTAGTGTCTAATGGAACAGGGTGCAGTGTCTAATGGAATAGGGTGCAGTATCTAATGGAACAGGGTGCAGTGTATTATGGAACAGGGTGCAGTGTATAATGGAACAGTATGTAGTGTATAATGGAACAGGGTGCAGTGTCTAATGGAACAGGGTGCAGTGTCTAATGGCACAGGGTGTAGTGTCTAATGGAACAGGGTGTAGTGTCTAATGGAACAGGGTGTAGTGTCTAATGGAACAGGGTGCAGTGTATAATGGAACAGGGTGCAGTGTCTAATGGAACAGTGTGTAGTGTATAATAGAACAGGGTGCAGTGTCTAATGGAACAGGGTGCAGTGTATTATGGAACAGGGTGCAGTGTATAATGGAATAGGTTGAGTATCTAATGGAACAGGGTGCAGTGTATTATGGAAAAGGGTGCAGTGTATAATGGAACAGTGTGTAGTGTATAATGGAACAAGGTGCAGTGTCTAATGGAACAGGGTGCAGTGTCTAATGGAACAGGGTGTAGTGTATAATGGAACAGGGTGTACAGTATAATGGAACAGGGTGTAGTGTATAATTGAACAGGGTGTAGTGTCTAATGGAGCAGGGTGCAGTGTATAATGGAACTGGGTGTAGTGTCTAATGGAACAGGTTGTAGTGTATAATGGAACAGGGTGCAGTGTATAAAGGAACAAGGTGTAGTGTATGATGGAAAAAGGTACAGTGTATAATGGAACAGGGTGTAGTGTCTACTGTAAGAGGGTGTAGTGTCTAATGGAACAGGGTGCAGTGTATATAGGAACAAGGTGTAGTGTATGATGGAAAAAGGTACAGTGTATAATGGAACAGGGTGCAGTGTGTAATGGAATAGGGTGCAGTGTATAATGGAACATGGGGCAGTTCATAATGGAACTGCGTGCAGTGTGTAATGGATCAGGGAGCAGTGTATAATGGAACAGGGTGTAGTTTATAATGGAATGTGGTGAAGGGTCTAATGGAACAGGGTGCAGTGTCTAATGGAACAGGGTGTAGTGTCTAATGGAACAGGGTGCAGTGTCTAATGGAACAGGGTGCAGTATCTAATGGAACAGGGTATAGTGTATAATGACACAGGGTGTAGTGTATAATGGAACATGGTGCAGAGTCTAATGGAACAGGGTGCAGTATATAATGGAACATGGTGCGATGTATAATGGAAGAGGGTGTAGTGTCTAATGGAGCAGGGTGCAATGTATATTGGAACAGGGTGCAGTGTATAATGGAACAGGGTGTATTGTATAATGGAACTGGGTCTAGTTTCTAATGGAACAGGGTGCAGTGTATAATGGAACAGGGTGTAGTGTCTAATGGAAATGGGGCAGTGTCTAATGGAACAGGGTGCAGTGTCTAATGGAACAGGGTGCAGTGTCTAATGGAACAGGGTATAGTGTATAATAGAACAGGGTATAGTGTATAATGGAACAGGGTGCAGTGTATAATGGAACAGGGTGCAGTGTATAATGGAACATGGTGCAGTGAATAATGGAAGAGAGTGCAGTGTATAATGGAACAGGGTGTAGTATATAATGGAACAGGGTGTAGTGTATAATGGAACAGGGTGTAGTGTATAATTGAACAGGGTGTAGTGTCTAATGGAACAGGGTGCAGTGTATAATGGAACAGGGTGTAGTGTCTAATGGAACAGGGTGCAGTGTATAATGGAACAGGGTGCAGTGTATAATGGAACATTGTGTAGTGTCTAATGGAACAGGGTGCAGTGTCTAATGGAACAGGGTGTAGTGTATAATGGAACAGGGTGTACAGTATAATGGAACAGGGTGTAGTGTATAATTGAACAGGGTGTAGTGTCTAATGGAGCAGGGTGCAGTGTATAATGGAACTGGGTGTAGTGTCTAATGGAACAGGTTGCAGTGTATAATGGAACAGGGTGCAGTGTATAAAGGAACAAGGTGTAGTGTATGATGGAAAAAGGTACAGTGTATAATGGAACAGGGTGTAGTGTCTACTGTAAGAGGGTGCAGTGTCTAATGGAACAGGGTGCAGTGTATATAGGAACAAGGTGTAGTGTATGATGGAAAAAGGTACAGTGTATAATGGAACAGGGTGCAGTGTGTAATGGAATAGGGTGCAGTGTATAATGGAACATGGGGCAGTTTATAATGGAACTGCGTGCAGTGTATAATGGATCAGGGAGCAGTGTATAATGGAACAGGGTGTAGTGTCTAATGGAACAGGGTGCAGTGTCTAATGGAATAGGGTGCAGTATCTAATGGAACAGGGTGCAGTGTATTATGGAACAGGGTGCAGTGTATAATGGAACGGTGTGTAGTGTATAATGGAACAGGGTGCAGTGTCTAATGGAACAGGGTGCAGTGTCTAATGGCACAGGGTGTAGTGTCTAATGGAACAGGGTGTAGTGTCTAATGGAACAGGGTGTAGTGTCTAATGGAACAGGGTGCAGTGTATAATGGAACAGGGTGCAGTGTCTAATGGCACAGGGTGTAGTGTCTAATGGAACAGGGTGTAGTGTCTAATGGAACAGGGTTTAGTGTCTAATGGAACAGGGAGTAGTGTGTAATGGAACAGGTTGCAGTGTATAAAGGAACAGGGTGTAGTTTATAATGGAATATGGTGTAGGGTCTAATGGAACAGGGTGCAGTGTCTAATGGAACAGGGTGTAGTGTCTAATGGAACAGGGTGCAGTGTCTAATGGAACAGGGTGCAGTATCTAATGGAACAGGGTATAGTGTATAATGACACAGGGTGTAGTGTATAATGGAACATGGTGCAGAGTCTAATGGAACAGGGTGCAGTATATAATGGAACATGGTGCGATGTATAATGGAAGAGGGTGTAGTGTCTAATGGAGCAGGGTGCAATGTATATTGGAAGAGGGTGCAGTGTATAATGGAACAGGGTGTATTGTATAATGGAACAGGGTGTATTGTATAATGGAACTGGGTCTAGTTTCTAATGGAACAGGGTACAGTGTATAAAGGAACAGGGTGCAGTGTATAAAGGAACAAGGTGTAGTGTATGATGGAACAAGGTACAGTGTATAATGGAACAGGGTGTAGTGTCTACTGTAAGAGGGTGCAGTGTCTAATGGAACAGGGTGCAGTGTATATAGGAACAAGGTGTAGTGTATGATGGAAAAAGGTACAGTGTATAATGGAACAGGGTGCAGTGTGTAATGGAATAGGGTGCAGTGTATAATGGAACATGGGGCAGTTTATAATGGAACTGCGTGCAGTGTATAATGGATCAGGGAGCAGTGTATAATGGAACAGGGTGTAGTGTCTAATGGAACAGGGTGCAGTGTCTAATGGAATAGGGTGCAGTATCTAATGGAACAGGGTGCAGTGTATTATGGAACAGGGTGCAGTGTATAATGGAACAGTGTGTAGTGTATAATGGAACAGGGTGCAGTGTCTAATGGAACAGGGTGCAGTGTCTAATGGCACAGGGTGTAGTGTCTAATGGAACAGGGTGTAGTGTCTAATGGAACAGGGTGTAGTGTCTAATGGAACAGGGTGCAGTGTATAATGGAACAGGGTGCAGTGTATAATGGAACAGGGTGCAGTGTCTAATGGCACAGGGTGTAGTGTCTAATGGAACAGGGTGTAGTGTCTAATGGAACAGGGTTTAGTGTCTAATGGAACAGGGAGTAGTGTGTAATGGAACAGGTTGCAGTGTATAAAGGAACAGGGTGTAGTTTATAATGGAATATGGTGTAGGGTCTAATGGAACAGGGTGCAGTGTCTAATGGAACAGGGTGTAGTGTCTAATGGAACAGGGTGCAGTGTCTAATGGAACAGGGTGCAGTATCTAATGGAACAGGGTATAGTGTATAATGACACAGGGTGTAGTGTATAATGTAACATGGTGTGATGTATAATGGAAGAGGGTGTAGTGTCTAATGGAGCAGGGTGCAATGTGTATTGGAACAGGGTGCAGAGTCTAATGGAACAGGATGCAGTATATAATGGAACATGGTGCGATGTATAATGGAAGAGGGTGTAGTGTCTAATGGAGCAGGGTGCAATGTTTATTGGAACAGGGTGCAGTGTATAATGGAACAGGGTGTATTGTATAATTGAACTGGGTCTAGTTTCCAATGGAACAGGGTGCAGTGTATAATGGAACAGGGTGTAGTGTCTAATGGAAATGGGGCAGTGTCTAATGGAACAGGGTGCAGTGTCTCATGGAACAGGGTGCAGTGTCAAATGGAACAGGGTATAGTGTATAATGGAACAGGGTGCAGTGTATAATGGAACAGGGTGCAGTGTATAATGGAACATGGTGCAGTGAATAATGGAAGAGAGTGCAGTGTATAATGGAACAGGGTGTAGTGTATAATGGAACAGGGTGTAGTGTATAATGGAACAGGGTGTAGTGTATAATTGAACAGGGTGTAGTGTCTAATGGAACAGGGTGCAGTGTATAATGGAACAGGGTGTAGTGTCTAATGGAACAGGGTGCAGTGTATAATGGAACAGGGTGCAGTGTATAATGGAACAGTGTGTAGTGTCTAATGGAACAGGGTGCAGTGTCTAATGGAACAGGGTGTAGTGTATAATGGAACAGGGTGTACAGTATAATGGAACAGGGTGTAGTGTATAATGGAAAAGGGTGTAGTGTCTAATGGAGCAGGGTGCAGTGTCTAATGGAACTGGGTGTAGTGTATTATGGAACAGGTTGCAGTGTATAATGGAACGGTGTGTAGTGTATAATGGAACAGGGTGCAGTGTCTAATGGAACAGGGTGCAGTGTCTAATGGCACAGGGTGTAGTGTCTAATGGAACAGGGTGTAGTGTCTAATGGAACAGGGTGTAGTGTCTAATGGAACAGGATGCAGTGTATAATGGAACAGGGTGCAGTGTCTAATGGCACAGGGTGTAGTGTCTAATGGAACTGGGTGTAGTGTCTAATGGAACAGGGTTTAGTGTCTAATGGAACAGGGAGTAGTTTGTAATGGAACAGGTTGCAGTGTATAAAGGAACAGGGTGTAGTTTATAATGGAATATGGTGTAGGGTCTAATGGAACAGGGTGCAGTGTCTAATGGAACAGGGTGTAGTGTCTAATGGAACAGGGTGCAGTGTCTAATGGAACAGGGTGCAGTATCTAATGGAACAGGGTATAGTGTATAATGACACAGGGTGTAGTGTATAATGGAACATGGTGCAGAGTCTAATGGAACAGGGTGCAGTATATAATGGAACATGGTGCGATGTATAATGGAAGAGGGTGTAGTGTCTAATGGAGCAGGGTGCAATGTATATTGGAACAGGGTGCAGTGTATAATGGAACAGGGTGTATTGTATAATGGACCAGGGTGTATTGTATAATGGAACTGGGTCTAGTTTCTAATGGAACAGGGTGCAGTGTATAATGGAACAGGGTGCAGTGTCTAATGGAAATGGGGCAGTGTCTAATGGAACAGGGTGCAGTGTCTAATGGAACAGGGTGCAGTGTCTAATGGAACAGGGTGCAGTGTCAAATGGAACAGGGTATAGTGTATAATGGAACAGGGTATAGTGAATAATGGAACAGGGTGCAGTGTATAATGGAACAGGGTGCAGTGTATAATGGAACATGGTGCAGTGAATAATGGAAGAGAGTGCAGTGTATAATGGAACAGGGTGTAGTGTATAATGGAACAGGGTGTAGTGTATAATGGAACAGGGTTTAGTGTAGAATTGAACAGGGTGTAGTGTCTAATGGAACAGGGTGCAGTGTATAATGGAACAGGGTGTAGTGTCTAATGGAACAGGGTGCAGTGCATAATGGAACAGGGTGCAGTGTATAATGGAACAGTGTGTAGTGTCTAATGGAACAGGGTGCAGTGTCTAATGGAACAGGGTGTAGTGTATAATGGAACAGGGTGTACAGTATAATGGAACAGGGTGTAGTGTATAATTGAACAGGGTGTAGTGTCTAATGGAGCAGGGTGCAGTGTATAATGGAACTGGGTGTAGTGTCTAATGGAACAGGTTGCAGTGTATAAAGGAACAGGGTGCAGTGTATAAAGGAACAAGGTGTAGTGTATGATAGAAAAAGGTACAGTGTATAATGGAACAGGGTGTAGTGTCTACTGTAAGAGGGTGCAGTGTCTAATGGAACAGGGTGCAGTGTATATAGGAACAAGGTGTAGTGTATGATGGAAAAAGGTACAGTGTATAATGGAACAGGGTGCAGTGTGTAATGGAATAGGGTGCAGTGTATAATGGAACATGGGGCAGTTTATAATGGAACTGCGTGCAGTGTATAATGGATCAGGGAGCAGTGTATAATGGAACAGGGTGTAGTGTCTAATGGAACAGGGTGCAGTGTCTAATGGAATAGGGTGCAGTATCTAATGGAACAGGGTGCAGTGTATTATGGAACAGGGTGCAGTGTATAATGGAACAGTGTGTAGTGTATAATGGAACAGGGTGCAGTGTCTAATGGAACAGGGTGCAGTGTCTAATGGCACAGGGTGTAGTGTCTAATGGAACAGGGTGTAGTGTCTAATGGAACAGGGTGTAGTGTCTAATGGAACAGGGTGCAGTGTATAATGGAACAGGGTGCAGTGTCTAATGGCACAGGGTGTAGTGTCTAATGGAACAGGGTGTAGTGTCTAATGGAACAGGGTTTAGTGTCTAATGGAACAGGGAGTAGTGTGTAATGGAACAGGTTGCAGTGTATAAAGGAACAGGGTGTAGTTTATAATGGAATATGGTGTAGGGTCTAATGGAACAGGGTGCAGTGTCTAATGGAACAGGGTGTAGTGTCTAATGGAACAGGGTGCAGTGTCTAATGGAACAGGGTGCAGTATCTAATGGAACAGGGTATAGTGTATAATGACACAGGGTGTAGTGTATAATGGAACATGGTGCAGAGTCTAATGGAACAGGGTGCAGTATATAATGGAACATGGTGCGATGTATAATGGAAGAGGGTGTAGTGTCTAATGGAGCAGGGTGCAATGTATATTGGAACAGGGTGCAGAGTCTAATGGAACAGGGTGCAGTATATAATGGAACATGGTGCGATGTATAATGGAACAGGGTGTAGTGTCTAATGGAGCAGGGTGCAATGTATATTGGAACAGGGTGCAGTGTATAATGGAGCAGGGTGTATTGTATAATTGAACTGGGTCTAGTTTCTAATGGAACAGGGTGCAGTGTATAATGGAACAGGGTGTAGTGTCTAATGGAAGATGGTGTAGTGTCTAATGGTACAGGGTGTAGTGTCTCATGGAACAGGGTGCAGTGACAAATCGAACATTGTGCAGTGTCTAATGGAACAGGGTGTAGTGTCTAATGGAACAGGGTGCAGTGTATAATGGAACAGGGTGCAGTGTATAATGGAACAGTGTGTAGTGTCTAATGGAACAGGGTGCAGTGTCTAATGGAACAGGGTGTAGTGTATAATGGAACAGGGTGTACAGTATAATGGAACAGGGTGTAGTGTATAATTGAACAGGGTGTAGTGTCTAATGGAGCAGGGTGCAGTGTATAATGGAACTGGGTGTAGTGTCTAATGGAACAGGTTGCAGTGTATAAAGGAACA
This sequence comes from Cetorhinus maximus, assembly GCF_964194155.1. Classification (NCBI taxonomy): domain Eukaryota; kingdom Metazoa; phylum Chordata; class Chondrichthyes; order Lamniformes; family Cetorhinidae; genus Cetorhinus; species Cetorhinus maximus. The sequence goes on along the minus strand of NW_027596180.1, from coordinate 70,392 downwards.
GGGTGCAGTGTATAAAGGAACAAGGTGTAGTGTATGATGGAAAAAGGTACAGTGTATAATGGAACAGGGTGTAGTGTCTACTGTAAGAGGGTGCAGTGTCTAATGGAACAGGGTGCAGTGTATATAGGAACAAGGTGTAGTGTATGATGGAAAAAGGTACAGTGTATAATGGAACAGGGTGCAGTGTGTAATGGAATAGGGTGCAGTGTATAATGGAACATGGGGCAGTTTATAATGGAACTGCGTGCAGTGTATAATGGATCAGGGAGCAGTGTATAATGGAACAGGGTGTAGTGTCTAATGGAACAGGGTGCAGTGTCTAATGGAATAGGGTGCAGTATCTAATGGAACAGGGTGCAGTGTATTATGGAACAGGGTGCAGTGTATAATGGAACAGTGTGTAGTGTATAATGGAACAGGGTGCAGTGTCTAATGGAACAGGGTGCAGTGTCTAATGGCACAGGGTGTAGTGTCTAATGGAACAGGGTGTAGTGTCTAATGGAACAGGGTGTAGTGTCTAATGGAACAGGGTGCAGTGTATAATGGAACAGGGTGCAGTGTATAATGGAACAGGGTGCAGTGTCTAATGGCACAGGGTGTAGTGTCTAATGGAACAGGGTGTAGTGTCTAATGGAACAGGGTTTAGTGTCTAATGGAACAGGGAGTAGTGTGTAATGGAACAGGTTGCAGTGTATAAAGGAACAGGGTGTAGTTTATAATGGAATATGGTGTAGGGTCTAATGGAACAGGGTGCAGTGTCTAATGGAACAGGGTGTAGTGTCTAATGGAACAGGGTGCAGTGTCTAATGGAACAGGGTGCAGTATCTAATGGAACAGGGTATAGTGTATAATGACACAGGGTGTAGTGTATAATGTAACATGGTGTGATGTATAATGGAAGAGGGTGTAGTGTCTAATGGAGCAGGGTGCAATGTGTATTGGAACAGGGTGCAGAGTCTAATGGAACAGGATGCAGTATATAATGGAACATGGTGCGATGTATAATGGAAGAGGGTGTAGTGTCTAATGGAGCAGGGTGCAATGTTTATTGGAACAGGGTGCAGTGTATAATGGAACAGGGTGTATTGTATAATTGAACTGGGTCTAGTTTCCAATGGAACAGGGTGCAGTGTATAATGGAACAGGGTGTAGTGTATAATGGAAATGGGGCAGTGTCTAATGGAACAGGGTGCAGTGTCTCATGGAACAGGGTGCAGTGTCAAATGGAACAGGGTATAGTGTATAATGGAACAGGGTGCAGTGTATAATGGAACAGGGTGCAGTGTATAATGGAACATGGTGCAGTGAATATTGGAAGAGAGTGCAGTGTATAATGGAACAGGGTGTAGTGTATAATGGAACAGGGTGTAGTGTATAATGGAACAGGGTGTAGTGTATAATTGAACAGGGTGTAGTGTCTAATGGAACAGGGTGCAGTGTATAATGGAACAGGGTGTAGTGTCTAATGGAACAGGGTGCAGTGTATAATGGAACAGGGTGCAGTGTATAATGGAACAGTGTGTAGTGTCTAATGGAACAGGGTGTAGTGTCTAATGGAACAGGGTGTAGTGTATAATGGAACAGGGTGTACAGTATAATGGAACAGGGTGTAGTGTATAATGGAAAAGGGTGTAGTGTCTAATGGAGCAGGGTGCAGTGTCTAATGGAACTGGGTGTAGTGTATTATGGAACAGGTTGCAGTGTATAATGGAACGGTGTGTAGTGTATAATGGAACAGGGTGCAGTGTCTAATGGAACAGGGTGCAGTGTCTAATGGCACAGGGTGTAGTGTCTAATGGAACAGGGTGTAGTGTCTAATGGAACAGGGTGTAGTGTCTAATGGAACAGGATGCAGTGTATAATGGAACAGGGTGCAGTGTCTAATGGCACAGGGTGTAGTGTCTAATGGAACAGGGTGTAGTGTCTAATGGAACAGGGTTTAGTGTCTAATGGAACAGGGAGTAGTTTGTAATGGAACAGGTTGCAGTGTATAAAGGAACAGGGTGTAGTTTATAATGGAATATGGTGTAGGGTCTAATGGAACAGGGTGCAGTGTCTAATGGAACAGGGTGTAGTGTCTAATGGAACAGGGTGCAGTGTCTAATGGAACAGGGTGCAGTATCTAATGGAACAGGGTATAGTGTATAATGACACAGGGTGTAGTGTATAATGGAACATGGTGCAGAGTCTAATGGAACAGGGTGCAGTATATAATGGAACATGGTGCGATGTATAATGGAAGAGGGTGTAGTGTCTAATGGAGCAGGGTGCAATGTATATTGGAACAGGGTGCAGTGTATAATGGAACAGGGTGTATTGTATAATGGACCAGGGTGTATTGTATAATGGAACTGGGTCTAGTTTCTAATGGAACAGGGTGCAGTGTATAATGGAACAGGGTGCAGTGTCTAATGGAAATGGGGCAGTGTCTAATGGAACAGGGTGCAGTGTCTAATGGAACAGGGTGCAGTGTCTAATGGAACAGGGTGCAGTGTCAAATGGAACAGGGTATAGTGTATAATGGAACAGGGTATAGTGAATAATGGAACAGGGTGCAGTGTATAATGGAACAGGGTGCAGTGTATAATGGAACATGGTGCAGTGAATAATGGAAGAGAGTGCAGTGTATAATGGAACAGGGTGTAGTGTATAATGGAACAGGGTGTAGTGTATAATGGAACAGGGTTTAGTGTAGAATTGAACAGGGTGTAGTGTCTAATGGAACAGGGTGCAGTGTATAATGGAACAGGGTGTAGTGTCTAATGGAACAGGGTGCAGTGCATAATGGAACAGGGTGCAGTGTATAATGGAACAGTGTGTAGTGTCTAATGGAACAGGGTGCAGTGTCTAATGGAACAGGGTGTAGTGTATAATGGAACAGGGTGTACAGTATAATGGAACAGGGTGTAGTGTATAATTGAACAGGGTGTAGTGTCTAATGGAGCAGGGTGCAGTGTATAATGGAACTGGGTGTAGTGTCTAATGGAACAGGTTGCAGTGTATAAAGGAACAGGGTGCAGTGTATAAAGGAACAAGGTGTAGTGTATGATAGAAAAAGGTACAGTGTATAATGGAACAGGGTGTAGTGTCTACTGTAAGAGGGTGCAGTGTCTAATGGAACAGGGTGCAGTGTATATAGGAACAAGGTGTAGTGTATGATGGAAAAAGGTACAGTGTATAATGGAACAGGGTGCAGTGTGTAATGGAATAGGGTGCAGTGTATAATGGAACATGGGGCAGTTTATAATGGAACTGCGTGCAGTGTATAATGGATCAGGGAGCAGTGTATAATGGAACAGGGTGTAGTGTCTAATGGAACAGGGTGCAGTGTCTAATGGAATAGGGTGCAGTATCTAATGGAACAGGGTGCAGTGTATTATGGAACAGGGTGCAGTGTATAATGGAACAGTGTGTAGTGTATAATGGAACAGGGTGCAGTGTCTAATGGAACAGGGTGCAGTGTCTAATGGCACAGGGTGTAGTGTCTAATGGAACAGGGTGTAGTGTCTAATGGAACAGGGTGTAGTGTCTAATGGAACAGGGTGCAGTGTATAATGGAACAGGGTGCAGTGTCTAATGGCACAGGGTGTAGTGTCTAATGGAACAGGGTGTAGTGTCTAATGGAACAGGGTTTAGTGTCTAATGGAACAGGGAGTAGTGTGTAATGGAACAGGTTGCAGTGTATAAAGGAACAGGGTGTAGTTTATAATGGAATATGGTGTAGGGTCTAATGGAACAGGGTGCAGTGTCTAATGGAACAGGGTGTAGTGTCTAATGGAACAGGGTGCAGTGTCTAATGGAACAGGGTGCAGTATCTAATGGAACAGGGTATAGTGTATAATGACACAGGGTGTAGTGTATAATGGAACATGGTGCAGAGTCTAATGGAACAGGGTGCAGTATATAATGGAACATGGTGCGATGTATAATGGAAGAGGGTGTAGTGTCTAATGGAGCAGGGTGCAATGTATATTGGAACAGGGTGCAGAGTCTAATGGAACAGGGTGCAGTATATAATGGAACATGGTGCGATGTATAATGGAACAGGGTGTAGTGTCTAATGGAGCAGGGTGCAATGTATATTGGAACAGGGTGCAGTGTATAATGGAGCAGGGTGTATTGTATAATTGAACTGGGTCTAGTTTCTAATGGAACAGGGTGCAGTGTATAATGGAACAGGGTGTAGTGTCTAATGGAAGATGGTGTAGTGTCTAATGGTACAGGGTGTAGTGTCTCATGGAACAGGGTGCAGTGACAAATCGAACATTGTGCAGTGTCTAATGGAACAGGGTGTAGTGTCTAATGGAACAGGGTGCAGTGTATAATGGAACAGGGTGCAGTGTATAATGGAACAGTGTGTAGTGTCTAATGGAACAGGGTGCAGTGTCTAATGGAACAGGGTGTAGTGTATAATGGAACAGGGTGTACAGTATAATGGAACAGGGTGTAGTGTATAATGGAAAAGGGTGTAGTGTCTAATGGAGCAGGGTGCAGTGTCTAATGGAACTGGGTGTAGTGTATTATGGAACAGGTTGCAGTGTATAATGGAACGGTGTGTAGTGTATAATGGAACAGGGTGCAGTGTCTAATGGAACAGGGTGCAGTGTCTAATGGCACAGGGTGTAGTGTCTAATGGAACAGGGTGTAGTGTCTAATGGAACAGGGTGTAGTGTCTAATGGAACAGGATGCAGTGTATAATGGAACAGGGTGCAGTGTCTAATGGCACAGGGTGTAGTGTCTAATGGAACAGGGTGTAGTGTCTAATGGAACAGGGTTTAGTGTCTAATGGAACAGGGAGTAGTTTGTAATGGAACAGGTTGCAGTGTATAAAGGAACAGGGTGTAGTTTATAATGGAATATGGTGTAGGGTCTAATGGAACAGGGTGCAGTGTCTAATGGAACAGGGTGTAGTGTCTAATGGAACAGGGTGCAGTGTCTAATGGAACAGGGTGCAGTATCTAATGGAACAGGGTATAGTGTATAATGACACAGGGTGTAGTGTATAATGGAACATGGTGCAGAGTCTAATGGAACAGGGTGCAGTATATAATGGAACATGGTGCGATGTATAATGGAAGAGGGTGTAGTGTCTAATGGAGCAGGGTGCAATGTATATTGGAACAGGGTGCAGTGTATAATGGAACAGGGTGTATTGTATAATGGACCAGGGTGTATTGTATAATGGAACTGGGTCTAGTTTCTAATGGAACAGGGTGCAGTGTATAATGGAACAGGGTGCAGTGTCTAATGGAAATGGGGCAGTGTCTAATGGAACAGGGTGCAGTGTCTAATGGAACAGGGTGCAGTGTCTAATGGAACAGGGTGCAGTGTCAAATGGAACAGGGTATAGTGTATAATGGAACAGGGTATAGTGAATAATGGAACAGGGTGCAGTGTATAATGGAACAGGGTGCAGTGTATAATGGAACATGGTGCAGTGAATAATGGAAGAGAGTGCAGTGTATAATGGAACAGGGTGTAGTGTATAATGGAACAGGGTGTAGTGTATAATGGAACAGGGTTTAGTGTAGAATTGAACAGGGTGTAGTGTCTAATGGAACAGGGTGCAGTGTATAATGGAACAGGGTGTAGTGTCTAATGGAACAGGGTGCAGTGCATAATGGAACAGGGTGCAGTGTATAATGGAACAGTGTGTAGTGTCTAATGGAACAGGGTGCAGTGTCTAATGGAACAGGGTGTAGTGTATAATGGAACAGGGTGTACAGTATAATGGAACAGGGTGTAATGTATAATTGAACAGGGTGTAGTGTCTAATGGAGCAGGGTGCAGTGTATAATGGAACTGGGTGTAGTGTCTAATGGAACAGGTTGCAGTGTATAAAGGAACAGGGTGCAGTGTATAAAGGAACAAGGTGTAGTGTATGATAGAAAAAGGTACAGTGTATAATGGAACAGGGTGTAGTGTCTACTGTAAGAGGGTGCAGTGTCTAATGGAACAGGGTGCAGTGTATATAGGAACAAGGTGTAGTGTATGATGGAAAAAGGTACAGTGTATAATGGAACAGGGTGCAGTGTGTAATGGAATAGGGTGCAGTGTATAATGGAACATGGGGCAGTTTATAATGGAACTGCGTGCAGTGTATAATGGATCAGGGAGCAGTGTATAATGGAACAGGGTGTAGTGTCTAATGGAACAGGGTGCAGTGTCTAATGGAATAGGGTGCAGTATCTAATGGAACAGGGTGCAGTGTATTATGGAACAGGGTGCAGTGTATAATGGAACAGTGTGTAGTGTATAATGGAACAGGGTGCAGTGTCTAATGGAACAGGGTGCAGTGTCTAATGGCACAGGGTGTAGTGTCTAATGGAACAGGGTGTAGTGTCTAATGGAACAGGGTGTAGTGTCTAATGGAACAGGGTGCAGTGTATAATGGAACAGGGTGCAGTGTCTAATGGCACAGGGTGTAGTGTCTAATGGAACAGGGTGTAGTGTCTAATGGAACAGGGTTTAGTGTCTAATGGAACAGGGAGTAGTGTGTAATGGAACAGGTTGCAGTGTATAAAGGAACAGGGTGTAGTTTATAATGGAATATGGTGTAGGGTCTAATGGAACAGGGTGCAGTGTCTAATGGAACAGGGTGTAGTGTCTAATGGAACAGGGTGCAGTGTCTAATGGAACAGGGTGCAGTATCTAATGGAACAGGGTATAGTGTATAATGACACAGGGTGTAGTGTATAATGGAACATGGTGCAGAGTCTAATGGAACAGGGTGCAGTATATAATGGAACATGGTGCGATGTATAATGGAAGAGGGTGTAGTGTCTAATGGAGCAGGGTGCAATGTATATTGGAACAGGGTGCAGAGTCTAATGGAACAGGGTGCAGTATATAATGGAACATGGTGCGATGTATAATGGAACAGGGTGTAGTGTCTAATGGAGCAGGGTGCAATGTATATTGGAACAGGGTGCAGTGTATAATGGAGCAGGGTGTATTGTATAATTGAACTGGGTCTAGTTTCTAATGGAACAGGGTGCAGTGTATAATGGAACAGGGTGTAGTGTCTAATGGAAGATGGTGTAGTGTCTAATGGTACAGGGTGTAGTGTCTCATGGAACAGGGTGCAGTGACAAATCGAACATTGTGCAGTGTCTAATGGAACAGGGTGTAGTGTCTAACGAAGCAGGGTGTAGTGTTTAATGGAACAGGGTGCAGTCTCAAATGGAACAGGGTGTAGTGTCTAATGGAACAGGGTGTAGTGTCTAATGGAACAGGGTGCAGTGTATAATGGAACAGGGTGCAGTATCTAATGGAACAGGGTATAGTGTATAATGACACAGGGTGTAGTGTATAATGGAACATGGTGCAGAGTCTAATGGAACAGGGTGCAGTATATAATGGAACATGGTGCGATGTATAATGGAAGAGGGTGTAGTGTCTAATGGAGCAGGGTGCAATGTATATAGGAACAGGGTGCAGTGTATAATGGAACAGGGTGTATTGTATAATGGACCAGGGTGTATTGTATAATGGAACTGGGTCTAGTTTCTAATGGAACAGGGTGCAGTGTATAATGGAACAGGGTGCAGTGTCTAATGGAAATGGGGCAGTGTCTAATGGAACAGGGTGCAGTGTCTAATGGAACAGGGTGCAGTGTCTAATGGAACAGGGTGCAGTGTCAAATGGAACAGGGTGTAGTGTAGAATTGAACAGGGTGTAGTGTCTAATGGAACAGGGTGCAATGTATATTGGAACAGGGTGCAGTGTATAATGGAGCAGGGTGTATTGTATAATTGAACTGGGTCTAGTTTCTAATGGAACAGGGTGCAGTGTATAATGGAACAGGGTGTAGTGTCTAATGGAAGATGGTGTAGTGTCTAATGGTACAGGGTGTAGTGTCTCATGGAACAGGGTGCAGTGACAAATCGAACATTGTGCAGTGTCTAATGGAACAGGGTGCAGTGTCTAACGAAGCAGGTTGTAGTGTTTAATGGAACAGGGTGCAGTCTCAAATGGAACAGGGTGTAGTGTCTAATGGAACAGGGTGTAGTGTCTAATGGAACAGGGTGCAGTGTATAATGGAACAGGGTGCAGTATCTAATGGAACAGGGTATAGTGTATAATGACACAGGGTGTAGTGTATAATGGAACATGGTGCAGAGTCTAATGGAACAGGGTGCAGTATATAATGGAACATGGTGCGATGTATAATGGAAGAGGGTGTAGTGTCTAATGGAGCAGGGTGCAATGTATATTGGAACAGGGTGCAGTGTATAATGGAACAGGGTGTATTGTATAATGGACCAGGGTGTATTGTATAATGGAACTGGGTCTAGTTTCTAATGGAACAGGGTGCAGTGTATAATGGAACAGGGTGCAGTGTCTAATGGAAATGGGGCAGTGTCTAATGGAACAGGGTGCAGTGTCTAATGGAACAGGGTGCAGTGTCTAATGGAACAGGGTGCAGTGTCAAATGGAACAGGGTATAGTGTATAATGGAACAGGATATAGTGTATAATGGAACAGGGTGCAGTGTATAATGGAACAGGGTGCAGTGTATAATGGAACATGGTGCAGTGAATAATGGAAGAGAGTGCAGTGTATAATGGAACAGGGTGTAGTGTATAATGGAACAGGGTGTAGTGTATAATGGAACAGGGTGTAGTGTAGAATTGAACAGGGTGTAGTGTCTAATGGAACAGGGTGCAGTGTATAATGGAACAGGGTGTAGTGTCTAATGGAACAGGGTGCAGTGCATAATGGAACAGGGTGCAGTGTATAATGGAACAGTGTGTAGTGTCTAATGGAACAGGGTGCAGTGTCTAATGGAACAGGGTGTATTGTATAATGGAACAGGGTGTACAGTATAATGGAACAGGGTGTAGTGTATAATTGAACAGGGTGTAGTGTCTAATGGAGCAGGGTGCAGTGTATAATGGAACTGGGTGTAGTGTCTAATGGAACAGGTTGCAGTGTATAAAGGAACAGGGTGCAGTGTATAAAGGAACAAGGTGTAGTGTATGATGGAAAAAGGTACAGTGTATAATGGAACAGGGTGTAGTGTCTACTGTAAGAGGGTGCAGTGTCTAATGGAACAGGGTGCAGTGTATATAGGAACAAGGTGTAGTGTATGATGGAAAAAGGTACAGTGTATAATGGAACAGGGTGCAGTGTGTAATGGAATAGGGTGCAGTGTATAATGGAACATGGGGCAGTTTATAATGGAACTGCGTGCAGTGTATAATGGATCAGGGAGCAGTGTATAATGGAACAGGGTGTAGTGTCTAATGGAACAGGGTGCAGTGTCTAATGGAATAGGGTGCAGTATCTAATGGAACAGGGTGCAGTGTATTATGGAACAGGGTGCAGTGTATAATGGAACAGTGTGTAGTGTATAATGGAACAGGGTGCAGTGTCTAATGGAACAGGGTGCAGTGTCTAATGGCACAGGGTGTAGTGTCTAATGGAACAGGGTGTAGTGTCTAATGGAACAGGGTGTAGTGTCTAATGGAACAGGGTGCAGTGTATAATGGAACAGGGTGCAGTGTATAATGGAACAGGGTGCAGTGTCTAATGGCACAGGGTGTAGTGTCTAATGGAACAGGGTGTAGTGTCTAATGGAACAGGGTTTAGTGTCTAATGGAACAGGGAGTAGTGTGTAATGGAACAGGTTGCAGTGTATAAAGGAACAGGGTGTAGTTTATAATGGAATATGGTGTAGGGTCTAATGGAACAGGGTGCAGTGTCTAATGGAACAGGGTGTAGTGTCTAATGGAACAGGGTGCAGTGTCTAATGGAACAGGGTGCAGTATCTAATGGAACAGGGTATAGTGTATAATGACACAGGGTGTAGTGTATAATGTAACATGGTGCAGAGTCTAATGGAACAGGGTGCAGTGTATAATGGAACATGGTGTGATGTATAATGGAAGAGGGTGTAGTGTCTAATGGAGCAGGGTGCAATGTGTATTGGAACAGGGTGCAGAGTCTAATGGAACAGGGTGCAGTATATAATGGAACATGGTGCGATGTATAATGGAAGAGGGTGTAGTGTCTAATGGAGCAGGGTGCAATGTTTATTGGAACAGGGTGCAGTGTATAATGGAACAGGGTGTATTGTATAATTGAACTGGGTCTAGTTTCCAATGGAACAGGGTGCAGTGTATAATGGAACAGGGTGTAGTGTCTAATGGAAATGGGGCAGTGTCTAATGGAACAGGGTGCAGTGTCTCATGGAACAGGGTGCAGTGTCAAATGGAACAGGGTATAGTGTATAATGGAACAGGGTGCAGTGTATAATGGAACAGGGTGCAGTGTATAATGGAACATGGTGCAGTGAATAATGGAAGAGAGTGCAGTGTATAATGGAACAGGGTGTAGTGTATAATGGAACAGGTTGTAGTTTATAATGGAACAGGGTGTAGTGTCTAATGGAACAGGGTGCAGTGTATAATGGAACAGGTTGCAGTGTATAATGGAACAGTGTGTAGTGTCTAATGGAACAGGGTGCAGTGTCTAATGGAACAGGGTGTAGTGTATAATGGAACAGGGTGTACAGTATAATGGAACAGGGTGTAGTGTATAATGGAAAAGGGTGTAGTGTCTAATGGAGCAGGGTGCAGTGTCTAATGGAACTGGGTGTAGTGTCTAATGGAACAGGGTGCAGTGTATTATGGAACAGGGTGCAGTGTATAATGGAACGGTGTGTAGTGTATAATGGAACAGGGTGCAGTGTCTAATGGAACAGGGTGCAGTGTCTAATGGCACAGGTTGTAGTGTCTAATGGAACAGGGTGTAGTGTCTAATGGAACAGGGTGTAGTGTCTAATGGAACAGGGTGCAGTGTATAATGGAACAGGGTGCAGTGTCTAATGGCACAGGGTGTAGTGTCTAATGGAACATGGTGTAGTGTCTAATGGAACAGGGTTTAGTGTCTAATGGAACAGGGAGTAGTGTGTAATGGAACAGGTTGCAGTGTATAATGGAACAGGGTGTAGTTTATAATGGAATATGGTGTAGGGTCTAATGGAACAGGGTGCAGTGTCTAATGGAACAGGGTGTAGTGTCTAATGGAACAGGGTGCAGTGTCTAATGGAACAGGGTGCAGTATCTAATGGAACAGGGTATAGTGTATAATGACACAGGGTGTAGTGTATAATGGAACATGGTGCAGAGTCTAATGGAACAGGGTGCAGTATATAATGGAACATGGTGCGATGTATAATGGAAGAGGGTGTAGTGTGTAATGGAGCAGGGTGCAATGTATATTGGAACAGGGTGCAGTGTATAATGGAACAGGGTGTATTGTATAATGGACCAGGGTGTATTGTATAATGGAACTGGGTCTAGTTTCTAATGGAACAGGGTGCAGTGTATAATGGAACAGGGTGCAGTGTCTAATGGAAATGGGGCAGTGTCTAATCGAACAGGGTGCAGTGTCTAATGGAACAGGGTGCAGTGTCTAATGGAACAGGGTGTAGTGTCTAATGGAACAGGGTGCAGTGTCTAATGGAACAGGGTGCAGTATCTAATGGAACAGGGTATAGTGTATAATGACACAGGGTGTAGTGTATAATGGAACATGGTGCAGAGTCTAATGGAACAGGGTGCAGTATATAATGGAACATGGTGCGATGTATAATGGAAGAGGGTGTAGTGTCTAATGGAGCAGGGTGCAATGTATATTGGAACAGGGTGCAGTGTATAATGGAACAGGGTGTATTGTATAATGGACCAGGGTGTATTGTATAATGGAACTGGGTCTAGTTTCTAATGGAACAGGGTGCAGTGCATAATGGAACAGGGTGCAGTGTATAATGGAACAGTGTGTAGTGTCTAATGGAACAGGGTGCAGTGTCTAATGGAACAGGGTGTAGTGTATAATGGAACAGGGTGTACAGTATAATGGAACAGGGTGTAGTGTATAATTGAACAGGGTGTAGTGTCTAATGGAGCAGGGTGCAGTGTATAATGGAACTGGGTGTAGTGTCTAATGGAACAGGTTGCAGTGTATAAAGGAACAGGGTGCAGTGTATAAAGGAACAAGGTGTAGTGTATGATGGAAAAAGTTACAGTGTATAATGGAACAGGGTGTAGTGTCTACTGTAAGAGGGTGCAGTGTCTAATGGAACAGGGTGCAGTGTATATAGGAACAAGGTGTAGTGTATGATGGAAAAAGGTACAGTGTATAATGGAACAGGGTGCAGTGTGTAATGGAATAGGGTGCAGTGTATAATGGAACATGGGGCAGTTTATAATGGAACTGCGTGCAGTGTATAATGGATCAGGGAGCAGTGTATAATGGAACAGGGTGTAGTGTCTAATGGAACAGGGTGTAGTGTCTAATGGAACAGGGTGTAGTATCTAATGGAACAGGGTGCAGTGTATTATGGAACAGGGTGCAGTGTATAATGGAACAGTGTGTAGTGTCTAATGGAACAGGGTGTAGTGTCTAATGGAACAGGGTGTAGTGTCTAATGGAACAGGGTGTAGTGTCTAATGGAACAGGGAGTAGTGTGTAATGGAACAGGTTGCAGTGTATAAAGGAACAGGGTGTAGTTTATAATGGAATATGGTGTAGGGTCTAATGGAACAGGGTGCAGTGTCTAATGGAACAGGGTGTAGTGTCTAATGGAACAGGGTGCAGTGTCTAATGGAACAGGGTGCAGTATCTAATGGAACAGGGTATAGTGTATAATGACACAGGGTGTAGTGTATAATGGAACATGGTGCAGAGTCTAATGGAACAGGGTGCAGTATATAATGGAACATGGTGCGATGTATAATGGAAGAGGGTGTAGTGTCTAATGGAGCAGGGTGAAATGTATATTGGAACAGGGTGCAGAGTCTAATGGAACAGGGTGCAGTATATAATGGAACATGGTGCGATGTATAATGGAAGAGGGTGTAGTGTCTAATGGAGCAGGGTGCAATGTATATTGGAACAGGGTGCAGTGTATAATGGAGCAGGGTGTATTGTATAATTGAACTGGGTCTAGTTTCTAATGGAACAGGGTGCAGTGTATAATGGAACAGGGTGTAGTGTCTAATGGAAGATGGTGTAGTGTCTAATGGTACAGGGTGTAGTGTCTCATGGAACAGGGTGCAGTGACAAATCGAACATTGTGCAGTGTCTAATGGAACAGGGTGTAGTGTCTAACGAAGCAGGGTGTAGTGTTTAATGGAACAGGGTGCAGTCTCAAATGGAACATGGTGTATTGTCTAATGGAACAGGTTGTAGTATCTAATAGAAGAGGGTGCAGTGACTAATGGAACATAGTGCAGTGTCTAATGGAACAGGGTGTAGTGTCTAATGGAACATGGTGTAGTGTCTAATGAAACAGGGTGCAGTGTCTAATGGTACAGGGTGCAGTGTCTAATGGTACAGGGTGCAGTGTCTAATGGAACAGGGTGTAGTCTCTAATGGAACAGGGTGCAGTGTCTAATGGAACATGATGCAGTGTCTAATGGAATAGGGTGCAGTGAGTAATGGAACAGGGTGCAGTGTCTAATGGAACAGGGTGCAGTGTCTAATGGAACAGGGTGCAGTGACCAATGGAACAGGGTGCAGTGTCTAATGGAACAGGGTGCAGTGTCTAATGGAACAGGGTGCATTGTCCAATGGAACAGGGTGTAGTGTCTAATGCAACAGTGTGTGGTATCTAATGAAACAAGGTGCGGTTTCTAATGGAACAGGGTGCAGTGTCTAATGGAATTCGGTGTAGTATCTAACTGAACTGGGTGTAGTCTCTAATGGAACATGGTGCAGTGTTTAAAGGCACAGAGTGTAGTGTCTATTGGAACAGGGTGCAGTGTCTAATTGAACATGGTGCAGTCTCCAATGGAACAGGGTGCTGTGTCTAATGGAACAAGGTGTCGTGTCTAATGGAACAGGGTGCAGTATCTAATGGAACAGGGTGCAGTGTCTAATGGAACAGGGTGCAGTGTCTAATGGAACATGTTGCAGTGTCTAATGGAACAGGGTGTAGTCACTAATGGAACAGGGTGTAGTTTCTAATGGAACAGGGTGCAGTGTCTAATGGAACTTGGTGCAGTGTCTAATGGAACAGGGTTTAGTGTCTAATGGAAGATGGTGTAGTGTGTAATGGTACAGGGTGTAGTGTCTCATGGAACAGGGTGCAGTGACAAATCGAACATGGTGCAGTGTCTAATGGAACAGGGTGTAGTGTCTAACGAAGCAGGGTGTAGTGTTTAATGGAACAGGGTGCAGTCTCAAATGGAACATGGTGTATTGTCTAATGGAACAGGTTGTAGTATCTAATAGAAGAGGGTGCAGTGACTAATGGAACAGGGTGCAGTGTCTAATGGAACAGGGTGTAGTGTCTAATGGAACAGGGTGTACTGTGTAATGGAACTGTGTGCAGGGTCTAATGGAACATGGTGTAGTGTCTAATGGAACAGGGTGCAGTGTCTAATGGAACAGGTTGCAGTGTCTAATTCAACATGGTGCAGTCAACAATGGAGCAGGTTTTAGTGTCAAAGGGAACAGGGTCTAGGGCCTAATTGATCAGGGTGCAGTGTCTAATTGAACAAGGTGCAGTCTCCAAAGGAACAGGGTGCAGTGTCTAATGCAACACTGTGTTCGTTCTAATAGAACAGGGTGCAGTGCCTAATGAAACTGGGTGCAATGTTTACGGGAACAGTGAGCAGTGTCTAATAGAACAGTGTGTGGTATCTAATGTAACAGTGTGCGGTGTCAATTGGAACAGGGTGTAGTGTATAATGGAACAAGGTGCGGTGTCTAATACAAGAGGATGCTGTGTCTAATGGAACAGGGTGCAGTGTCTAAGGGAACAGGGTGCAGTGTATAATGGAACATGGGGTAATGTCTAATGGAACAGGGTGCAGTGTCTAATGGAACAGGGTGCAGTGTCTAATGGAACATGGTGCAGTGTCTAATGGATCATGGTGTAGTGTCTAATGGAACAGGGTGCAGTGTCTAATGGAACAGGGTGCAGTGTCTAATGGAACATGGTGTAGTGTCTAATGGAACAGGGTGCAGTGTCTAATGGTACAGGGTGCAGTGTCTAATGGTACAGGGTGCAGTGTCTAATGGAACAGGGTGTAGTCTCTAATGGAACAGGGTGCAGTGTCTAATGGAATATGATGCAGTGTCTAATGGAATAGGGTGCAGTGAGTAATGGAACAGGGTGCAGTGTCTAATGGAACAGGGTGCAGTGTCTAATGGAACAGGGTGCAGTGACCAATGGAACAGGGTGCAGTGTCTAATGGAACAGGGTGCAGTGTCTAATGGAACAGGGTGCATTGTCCAATGGAACAGGGTGTAGTGTCTAATGCAACAGTGTGTGGTATCTAATGAAACAAGGTGCGGTTTCTAATGGAACAGGGTGCAGTGTCTAATGGAATTCGGTGTAGTATCTAACTGAACTGGGTGTAGTCTCTAATGGAACATGGTGCAGTTTTTAAAGGCACAGAGTGTAGTGTCTATTGGAACAGGGTGCAGTGTCTAATTGAACATGGTGCAGTCTCCAATGGAACAGGGTGCTGTGTCTAATGGAACATGGTGTAGTGTCTAATGGAACAGGGTGCAGTATCTAATGGAACAGGGTGCAGTGTCTAATGGAACAGGGTGCAGTGTCTAATGGAACATGTTGCAGTGTCTAATGGAACATGGTGCAGTGTCTAATGGAACAGGGTATAGTCACTAATGGAACAGGGTGTAGTTTCTAATGGAACAGGGTGCAGTGTCTAATGGAACATGGTGCAGTGTCTAATGGAACAGGGTGTAGTCTCTAATGGAACTGGGTGCAGTATCTAATGGAACAGGATGTAGTGTCTAATAGAACATGGTGCAGTGTCCAATCGAATAGGATGTAGTCTCTAATGGAACATGCTACACTGTTTAATGGGACAGGGTGTAGTGTCTAATGGAACAGGGTGCAGTGTTAATGGAACAGGGTGCAGGGTCTAATTGAACAGAGTGCGGGCTCCAATGGAACATGGTGCAGTGTCTAATTGAACAGGGTGCAGTCTCCAATGGATCAGGATGCAGTGTCTAATGGAGCACTGAGCAGTGTCTAGTGGAACAGGGTGTGGTGTCTAATGGAACCAAGTGCGGTGTCTAATGGTAGAGGGTACTGTTTCTAATGGAACAGTTTGCAGGGTCTAATGGAACAGGGTGCAGGGTCTATTGAAACAGGGTGCAGTGTCTAATGGAACAAGGTGCAGTGACTAATGGATCATGGTGCGGTGTCTAATGGAACATGGTGTAGTGTATAATTGAACAGGGTGTAGTGTCTAATGGAACATGGTGTAGTGTCTAATGGAACAGGGTGTAGTGTCTAATGGAACATGGTGTAGTGTCTAATGGAACAGGGTGCAGTGTCTAATGGAACAGGGTGCAGTGTCTATTGGAACATGGTGCAGTGTCTAATGGAACAGGGTGTAGTGTCTAATGGAAAAGGGTGCAGTGTCAAATGGAACAGGGTGTAGTTTCTAATGGAACAGGGTGCAGTGTCTAATGGAACAGGGTGCAGTGTCTAATGGAACAGGGTGCAGTGTCTAATGGAACAGGGTGCGTTGTCTAATGGAACAGGGTGCGTTGTCTAATGGAACAGGGTGCGGTGTCTAATAGAACAGGGTGCAGTGTCTAATGGAACAGGGTGCAGTGTGTAATGGAACAGGGTGCAGTGTCTAATGGAACAGGGTGCAGTGTCTAATGGAACATGGGGCAGTGTCTAATGGAACAGGGTGCACTGTCTAATGGAACAGGGTGTAGTGTCAAATGGAACAGGGTGTAGTGTCTAACAGAACAGGGTGCAGTGTCTAATGGAACAGGGTGCGGTGTCTAATGGAACAGGGTGTAGTGTCTAATGGAACATGGGGCATTGTCCAATTGAACAGGCTGCAGTGTCTAATGGAACAGGGTGTAGTGTCTAATAGAACGGGGTGCAGTGTCTGATGGAACAGGGTGCAGTCTCTAATGGAACAGTGTGCGGTGTCTAATGGAACAGGGTGTAGTGTCAAATGGAACAGGGTGTAGTGTCTAATGGAACAGGGTGCAGTGTCTAATGGAACAGGGTGCAGTGTCTAATGGAACAGGGTGCAGTATATAATGGAACATGGTGCGATGTATAATGGAAGAGGGTGTAGTGTCTAATGGAGCAGGGTGCAATGTATATTGGAACAGGGTGCAGTGTATAATGGAGCAGGGTGTATTGTATAATTGAACTGGGTCTAGTTTCTAATGGAACAGGGTGCAGTGTATAATGGAACAGGGTGTAGTGTCTAATGGAAGATGGTGTAGTGTCTAATGGTACAGGGTGTAGTGTCTCATGGAACAGGGTGCAGTGACAAATCGAACATTGTGCAGTGTCTAATGGAACAGGGTGTAGTGTCTAACGAAGCAGGGTGTAGTGTTTAATGGAACAGGGTGCAGTCTCAAATGGAACATGGTGTATTGTCTAATGGAACAGGTTGTAGTATCTAATAGAAGAGGGTGCAGTGACTAATGGAACATAGTGCAGTGTCTAATGGAACAGGGTGTAGTGTCTAATGGAACATGGTGTAGTGTCTAATGAAACAGGGTGCAGTGTCTAATGGTACAGGGTGCAGTGTCTAATGGTACAGGGTGCAGTGTCTAATGGAACAGGGTGTAGTCTCTAATGGAACAGGGTGCAGTGTCTAATGGAACATGATGCAGTGTCTAATGGAATAGGGTGCAGTGAGTAATGGAACAGGGTGCAGTGTCTAATGGAACAGGGTGCAGTGTCTAATGGAACAGGGTGCAGTGACCAATGGAACAGGGTGCAGTGTCTAATGGAACAGGGTGCAGTGTCTAATGGAACAGGGTGCATTGTCCAATGGAACAGGGTGTAGTGTCTAATGCAACAGTGTGTGATATCTAATGAAACAAGGTGCGGTTTCTAATGGAACAGGGTGCAGTGTCTAATGGAATTCGGTGTAGTATCTAACTGAACTGGGTGTAGTCTCTAATGGAACATGGTGCAGTGTTTAAAGGCACAGAGTGTAGTGTCTATTGGAACAGGGTGCAGTGTCTAATTGAACATGGTGCAGTCTCCAATGGAACAGGGTGCTGTGTCTAATGGAACAAGGTGTCGTGTCTAATGGAACAGGGTGCAGTATCTAATGGAACAGGGTGCAGTGTCTAATGGAACAGGGTGCAGTGTCTAATGGAACATGTTGCAGTGTCTAATGGAACAGGGTGTAGTCACTAATGGAACAGGGTGTAGTTTCTAATGGAACAGGGTGCAGTGTCTAATGGAACTTGGTGCAGTGTCTAATGGAACAGGGTTTAGTGTCTAATGGAAGATGGTGTAGTGTGTAATGGTACAGGGTGTAGTGTCTCATGGAACAGGGTGCAGTGACAAATCGAACATGGTGCAGTGTCTAATGGAACAGGGTGTAGTGTCTAACGAAGCAGGGTGTAGTGTTTAATGGAACAGGGTGCAGTCTCAAATGGAACATGGTGTATTGTCTAATGGAACAGGTTGTAGTATCTAATAGAAGAGGGTGCAGTGACTAATGGAACAGGGTGCAGTGTCTAATGGAACAGGGTGTAGTGTCTAATGGAACAGGGTGTACTGTGTAATGGAACTGTGTGCAGGGTCTAATGGAACATGGTGTAGTGTCTAATGGAACAGGGTGCAGTGTCTAATGGAACAGGTTGCAGTGTCTAATTCAACATGGTGCAGTCAACAATGGAGCAGGTTTTAGTGTCTAGGGCCTAATTGATCAGGGTGCAGTGTCTAATTGAACAAGGTGCAGTCTCCAAAGGAACAGGGTGCAGTGTCTAATGCAACACTGTGTTCGTTCTAATAGAACAGGGTGCAGTGCCTAATGAAACTGGGTGCAATGTTTACGGGAACAGTGAGCAGTGTCTAATAGAACAGTGTGTGGTATCTAATGTAACAGTGTGCGGTGTCAATTGGAACAGGGTGTAGTGTATAATGGAACAAGGTGCGGTGTCTAATACAAGAGGATGCTGTGTCTAATGGAACAGGGTGCAGTGTCTAAGGGAACAGGGTGCAGTGTATAATGGAACATGGGGTAATGTCTAATGGAACAGGGTGCAGTGTCTAATGGAACAGGGTGCAGTATCTAATGGAACATGGTGCAGTGTCTAATGGATCATGGTGTAGTGTCTAATGGAACAGGGTGCAGTGTCTAATGGAACAGGGTGCAGTGTCTAATGGAACATGGTGTAGTGTCTAATGGAACAGGGTGCAGTGTCTAATGGTACAGGGTGCAGTGTCTAATGGTACAGGGTGCAGTGTCTAATGGAACAGGGTGTAGTCTCTAATGGAACAGGGTGCAGTGTCTAATGGAATATGATGCAGTGTCTAATGGAATAGGGTGCAGTGAGTAATGGAACAGGGTGCAGTGTCTAATGGAACAGGGTGCAGTGTCTAATGGAACAGGGTGCAGTGACCAATGGAACAGGGTGCAGTGTCTAATGGAACAGGGTGCAGTGTCTAATGGAACAGGGTGCATTGTCCAATGGAACAGGGTGTAGTGTCTAATGCAACAGTGTGTGGTATCTAATGAAACAAGGTGCGGTTTCTAATGGAACAGGGTGCAGTGTCTAATGGAATTCGGTGTAGTATCTAACTGAACTGGGTGTAGTCTCTAATGGAACATGGTGCAGTTTTTAAAGGCACAGAGTGTAGTGTCTATTGGAACAGGGTGCAGTGTCTAATTGAACATGGTGCAGTCTCCAATGGAACAGGGTGCTGTGTCTAATGGAACATGGTGTAGTGTCTAATGGAACAGGGTGCAGTATCTAATGGAACAGGGTGCAGTGTCTAATGGAACAGGGTGCAGTGTCTAATGGAACATGTTGCAGTGTCTAATGGAACATGGTGCAGTGTCTAATGGAACAGGGTATAGTCACTAATGGAACAGGGTGTAGTTTCTAATGGAACAGGGTGCAGTGTCTAATGGAACATGGTGCAGTGTCTAATGGAACAGGGTGTAGTCTCTAATGGAACTGGGTGCAGTATCTAATGGAACAGGATGTAGTGTCTAATGGAACATGGGGCAGTGTCTAATGGAACAGGGTGCACTGTCTAATGGAACTGGGTGCAGTATCTAATGGAACAGGGTGTAGTGTCTAATAGAACGGGGTGCAGTGTCTGATGGAACAGGGTGCAGTCTCTAATGGAACAGTGTGCGGTGTCTAATGGAACAGGGTGTAGTGTCAAATGGAACAGGGTGTAGTGTCTAATAGAACAGGGTGCAGTGTCTAATGGAACAGGGTGCAGTGTCTAATGGAACAGGGTATAGTCACTAATGGAACAGGGTGTAGTTTCTAATGGAACAGGGTGCAGTGTCTAATGGAACATGGTGCAGTGTCTAATGGAACAGGGTGTAGTCTCTAATGGAACTGGGTGCAGTATCTAATGGAACAGGGTGTAGTGTCTAATGGAACAGGGTGCAGTGTTAATGGAACAGGGCGCAGGGTCTAATTGAACAGAGTGCGGGCTCCAATGGAACATGGTGCAGTGTCTAATTGAACAGGGTGCAGTCTCCAATGGATCAGGATGCAGTGTCTAATGGAGCACTGAGCAGTGTCTAGTGGAACAGGGTGTGGTGTCTAATGGAACCAAGTGCGGTGTCTAATGGTAGAGGGTACTGTTTCTAATGGAACAGTTTGCAGGGTCTAATGGAACAGGGTGCAGGGTCTATTGAAACAGGGTGCAGTGTCTAATGGAACAAGGTGCAGTGACTAATGGATCATGGTGCGGTGTCTAATGGAACATGGTGTAGTGTATAATTGAACAGGGTGTAGTGTCTAATGGAACATGGTGTAGTGTCTAATGGAACAGGGTGTAGTGTCTAATGGAACATGGTGTAGTGTCTAATGGAACAGGGTGCAGTGTCTAATGGAACAGGGTGCAGTGTCTATTGGAACATGGTGCAGTGTCTAATGGAACAGGGTGTAGTGTCTAATGGAAAAGGGTGCAGTGTCAAATGGAACAGGGTGTAGTGTCTAATGGAACAGGGTGCAGTGTCTAATGGAACAGGGTGCAGTGTCTAATGGAACAGGGTGCAGTGTCTAATGGAACAGGGTGCGTTGTCTAATGGAACAGGGTGCGTTGTCTAATGGAACAGGGTGCGGTGTCTAATGGAACAGGGTGCAGTGTCTAATGGAACAGGGTGCAGTGTCTAATGGAACAGGGTGCAGTGTCTAATGGAACAGGGTGCAGTGTCTAATGGAACATGGGGCAGTGTCTAATGGAACAGGGTGCACTGTCTAATGGAACAGGGTGTAGTGTCAAATGGAACAGGGTGTAGTGTCTAACAGAACAGGGTGCAGTGTCTAATGGAACAGGGTGCGGTGTCTAATGGAACAGGGTGTAGTGTCTAATGGAACATGGGGCATTGTCCAATTGAACAGGCTGCAGTGTCTAATGGAACAGGGTGTAGTGTCTAATAGAACGGGGTGCAGTGTCTGATGGAACAGGGTGCAGTCTCTAATGGAACAGTGTGCGGTGTCTAATGGAACAGGGTGTAGTGTCAAATGGAACAGGGTGTAGTGTCTAATAGAACAGGGTGCAGTGTCTAATGGAACAGGGTGCAGTGTCTAATGGAACAGGGTGCAGTGTCTAATGGAACAGGGTGCAGTGTCTAATGGAACATGGGGCAGTGTCTAATGGAACAGGGTGCACTGTCTAATGGAACTGGGTGCAGTGTCTAATGGAACATGGGGCATTGTCTAATGGAACAGGCTGCAGTGTCTAATGGAACAGGGTGCAGTGTCTAATGGAACATGGGGCAGTGTCTAATGGAACAGGGTGCAGTGCCTAATGGAACAGGGAGCAATGTCTAATGGAACATGGTGCAGTGTCTAATGGAACATGGTGCAGTGTCTAATGGAACATGGTGCAGTGCCTAATGGAACAGGGTGCAGTGTTTAATGGAACAGGGTGCGGTGTCTAATGGAACATGGTGCAGTGTCTAATGGAACAAGGTGAAGTGTCTAATGGAACAGGGTGCAGTGTCTAATGGAACAGGGTGCAGTGTCTAATGGAACAGGGTGCAGTGTCTAATGGAACAGGGTGCTGTGTCTAATGGAACAGGGTGTACTGTCTAATGGAACAGGGAGCAGTGTCTAATGGAACATGGTGCAGTCTCTAATGGAACAGGGCGCAGTGTTTAATGGAACATGGTGCAGTGCCTAATAGAACAGGGTGCAGTGTCTAATTGAACAGGGTGCAGTGTCTAATGGAAGAGGGTGCAGTGCCTAATGGAACAGGGTGCAGTGTCTAAAGGATCAGGGTGTAGTGTCTAATGGAAGAGGGTGCAGTGCCTAATGGAACAGGGTGCAGTGTCTAATGGAACAGGGTGTCGTGTCTAATGCAACAGGGTGCAGTCCCTAATGGAACAGGGTGCAGTGTCTAATGGAACAGGGTGCAGTGACTAATGGAACATGGTGCAGTGTCTAATGGAACAGGGTGCAGTCTCTAATGGAACAGGGTGCAGTGTATAATGGAACAGGGTGCAGTCTCTAATGGAACAGGGTGCAGTCTCTAATTGAACGGGGTGTAGCGTCTAATGGAACAGGGTGCATTGTCTAATGTAACAACGTTCCATGTCTAATGGAACAGGGTGCAGTGACTACTGGAACAGGGTGCAGTGTCTAATGGAACATGGTGTAGTGTCTAATGGAACAGGGTTCAGTGTATAATGGAACAGGTTGCAGTGTCTAATGGAACAGGGTGTAGTGTCTAATGGAACATGGTGCAGTGTCTAATGGAACATGGTGCAGTGTCTAATGGAACAGGGTGCAGTGTCTAATGGAACAGGCTGTAGTGTATAATGTAACTGGGTGCAGTCTCTAATGGAACAGGGTGCAGTGTCTAATGGAACATGGTGCAGTGTCTAATGGAACAGGGTGCAGTGTCTAATGGAACAGGCTGTAATGTATAATGTAACTGGGTGCAGTCTCTAATGGAACAGGGTGCAGTGTCTAATGGAACATGGTGCAGTGTCTAATGGAACAGGGTGCAGTGGCTAATGGAACAGGCTGTAGTGTATAATGTAACTGGGTGCAGTGTCTAATGGAATAGGGTGCAGTCTTTAATGGAACATGGTGTAGTGTCTAATGGAGCATGGTGCAGTGCCTAATGGAGCAAGGTGCAGTGTCTAATGGAACAGGGTGCAGTATCTAATGTAACTGGGTGCAGTGTCTAATGGAATAGGGTGCAGTCTTTAATGGAACAGGGTGTAGTGTCTAATGGAACAGGGTGCAGTGTCTAATGGAACAGGGTGTAGTGTCTAATGGAACAGGGTGCAGTGTCTAATGGAACAGGGTGCAGTGTCTAATGGAACAGGGTGTAGTGTATAATGTAACAGGGTGCAGTGTCTAATGGAACAGGGTGCAGTGTCTAATGGAACAGGGTGTAGTGTATAATGTAACAGGGGGCAGTGTGTAATGGAACATGGTGCAGTTTATGATGGAACAGGTTGCAGTGTCTAATGGAACAGGGTGTAGTGTATAATGTAACAGGGTGTAGTGTATAATGGAATAGGGTGCAGTCTTTAATGGAACATGGTGCAGTGTGAAATTGAACAGGTACAGTCTGTAATGGAACAGGGTGCAGTGTCTAATGGAACAGGGTTTCTATTCCTTTCGTGTTCGCTTTCTGCTCCATCTCTTCTCTCGCTCTGCTACACATGGCACTGCCCCTCGTGTCACTATCCTCCTCGCCCTGGCTGTGCTGTGGTTGCTCCTGTCAGCTGGCTGAACACGTCAAGAAATGGAGACACCTCGCTCGGGAGCTCGCGGTTTTTTTCTCTCTCTCTGTTTATTAGTCGACACCTGACAGGCGTAATGCTTGGAAATGGCGGGGAGACAGAAAAGGGAGAGGCCATGATTGGCCACGTGTTCTGCATCGCAGGTGTCGGGGCAGGAGCCTGGCTTTGGGCTTTCGTTGCAGGCTCTCCTTTCACTCTGCCAAAATCCATCCCGTGCTGCGCTGATGCCCTGGTCGCCATGGCAATATCTGTCATGACATTGGAAATTAGTTTTTTCAAATCGAATTGGAGTGGGGTGTGTGTTTGTGTGTGTGTGTCTTAATTGGATTGAAGGCGGATAGTCTGTCTGCTTTCATGTATCATAGTTTGAGATGTTGATTAGATTAACGTAAGGAGGAGAAGGTGAAGAGTATATCTGCAATTGTTGAATAAACAAATTGAAAAGAATGGGTGAAATCTTGCACCTAGCTAGGAGACGCCAAGCAATGTGTTTATATTACTAATAAAATTGGTGGAATGAAAGGATTATTGTGAGGAGAGGTAACGTTTTAAATACCTAGTGATACAATGGAAAATTTACTTTGAAAGGAAATGCTAGGGATAAACAGAAAGGAGTTTGTGTGTGTAAATCGGAAGTATGTAAGATCTCAGCAGCCTGTCAGCCCTACAACTGTGTCTGCAAAGGAACCAAATTCAAAGGAACCCCCATTTTGAATATGTAAGGGCAAATGTGCTTTGCCCGGTGTCTGTTTAAAGTCTATGGGTTACTGTTGCCTTCGTGAAGATTTACACAGGAAGATTAATTTGGGGATTTGGTTATAAGTTACTATGGTTGTAATTTGTAGACTTGTGTATGTGTTTAATTTGCTGTTAAATTAATAACTGTTTAACTTAGTTTTATATAAAGACCCCCCTGGAGGCTTGGTGGTCTTATTCCTGAATTCAGAGCTGCATCTCAAACATACCAATTGAAAATATAGGTTATGACAGTTGTTTCAAGTTTCCCTCTGGGATTTAAACCATTCAGCCTTTACCAACTGCTGCGTTATAACAACTGGGAGTTCATCCGGTATAAAATTTGTCATTCCTTGATTGGGTTGGAATTGGTGAACCTTAAGGCTGCCAGTCCTATGTGATTCATTAAAGGCAAGATTTAGTGGGCCTTACAGGATTGAAAAGAAATTGAATGAAGTATATTAGTTAATAAATGCTCCAGATAGAAGGAGCAGAGGGTGTGTCATGTAAGTATGCCTATAAAGCAGTTTGACAGGGAAGAGGAACAAAAAGAGGTGTAAGTGATGGTGGATGATGAGAAAGAGGCAGGAGTGCTGGAACTTGAAACTGATTTTTCTCTAATCAAATTGGATTATGGAGGGGTGGGTGCTTGAAAATTTAAATGATGTATTGAGTTACCTTCCAAACAAATGTCAAAGTGATTTGGGAAACGCTATTGCAGTCACACAAACCTATTTGTGGAAATAAGTTGGGTAAGACAGATTTAACTATACATGATCTGTCTGTACAGGTTTCATCTTCAGTAAGGCTACGTCCTTGTAGACTAAATCCAGCAAAGTTATCACAAGTACAAAAAGAAATTGATTTCACGCTTCAAAATGATATCGTTGAGTCTAGTTGCAGTAAAGGGAGCTCACCGATGGTGCTGGTACCCAAACCGGATGGAACACAGAGACTGTGTGTGGACTATCGAAAGGTGAATGCAGTGCCAAAAGCGGATTCATATCCTATACCGTGGTTGGAGGATTGTATTGAGAAAGTGGGACAATCAAAATTATTCACCAAGATTGACTTGCTGAGAGGATATTGGCAAGTACCGTTATCGGTGGGAGCAAAAGGAGATGTCGGCTTTTGCGACACCAAATGGGCTGAATCGGTTTAAAGTCATGCCATTTGGTATGAAGAATGCACCGGCGACATTTCAAAGGCCGACAAACAAGGTAATTGCGGGTCTAACAATTGTGCTGTTTGTATTGATGATCTAATAGTTTTCAGCCAGACGCGGGGCGAGCATTTACAGCATCCGGGAGAATTACTCTCTCAATTACAAGAAGCTAATGTTGGTGATGAACTTGGCTAAAAGTGAATTCGGAAAAGCGCAAGTTATGTGTCGAGGCCATGCCGTTGGACGTGGTAAGGTGGCTCCGAGAGATGCAAACATCAAGGCTATCGTGGATTTCCCAGTGCCGACAACAAAACAAGAGGTTTTGCTATTTCTGGGCACAAGCGCGTTTTACCAGAAATTTGTACCAAATTTTAGCAGCGTGGTTGCTCCACTGACCAAACTATTAAAAAAAAACAAGTTTCAATGGACATTGGAGTGTCAGAAGTATCAGATAGTTTGAAAACTGTACTAACTACCACCCCAGTTTTGGCAGTACCCAATTATGCCATGCAATTTAAGTTGCACATTGACACGAGCGATATAGGCATTGGGGCTACACTGTTACAAGAGGATGACACTGGAATTGAAAAACCAATGGGGCATTTTTCACAGAAGCTTAAAGGGAAAATTGGACATTTTATAAACCTGAACTGGGATGATTTCTGTTGATACCAAGGATTTGTATGTATATTGTTATGTTAATGCATGCATCTGGTAATGTAATAGCGTAGTAAGTATGGGAGATAGTATGAGATGGGTTATTAAAAAATGAAGCCATCTTTTAAAATCATGATGGCTCATTTTTCGATAGGGAGGGGGATGTCATGAAGAGATATTGATGTCTATAATGTTATTGGAAATTATTTTTTTAAATAGAATTGGAATGGGGTGTGTGTCTTAATTGGATTGAAGCCAGCTAGTCTGGGTGCTTTGATGTACAGTAGTTTGAGATGTTAATTAGATAAAAGTAAGGGTGAGAAGGTAAAGTGTAAATCTGCAATTGTTGAATAAACCATTCAAAAGAATGGGTGAAATCTTGCACCTAGCTGGCAGACGCCAAGCAATGTGTTTATATTACTAATAAAATTGGTGGAATGAAAGGATTATTGTTAGGAGTGGTAAAATTTTTAAAACCTAGCAATACAATGGAAAATTTATTATTTAAAAGAAAGACTAAGTGTAAACAGAAAGGAGTTTGCGTGTGTAAGTCAGAGGCTTTTAAGATCTAAGCAGCCTGTAAGCCCTACAACTGTGTCTGCAAATGAACCAAATTGAAAGGAACCCCATTTTGAATATGTAAGGTCAAATGTGCTTTGCCTGGTGTCTGTTTGAAGTCTATGGGTTACTGTTCCCTTGGTGGAGATTTGCCTGGAAGTGATTAATTCGGGGATTTGTTTATAAGTTATTATGGTGGTAATTTGTAGACATGTGTATGTGCTTAATTTGTTGTTAAATTAATAAATGTTTAATTTAGTTCTATATAAAGGCCCTCTTGAGGCTTGGTGGTCTTCTTCCTGAATTCAGAGCTGCACCTCAAACATACCAATTGAAAATATAGGTTATGACAGTTGTTCAAGTTTCCCTCTGGGGTTTTAACAACTCAGCCTTTGCCAACTGCTGTGTCATAACAGGGAGCCAGAAGAGTGGAGCCTATACAGGGAGGGCCATTAAGCCTGCAGAGCTGAGATGACCCAATCCCTCTGTCCGCAGATGGAGGAGAGGAGACGGGAGCACTCGTTCAGCCACCCTTCGAGAATTCAGCAAAGCGAGGGTGCAGGCTGGTGGAGGCTGGGGGGTGGTGGGAGGCTGGGGAGAAGATGGAGGCAGACAGCAGATGGACATTTTGGGGTTCAGTGGGAGGAGGAAGGGGATGCGGGAGGTGGGGGGCTGGTGGTGACCACGGAGAGACAAATTAAAGATGTTGGTAGAAACGTGAAACATCCGCGAGAGAGGCTGAAGGCAGAGTTGAGGTCGGTTCAATTAGCGGGTGGTCGCTGAGAGTTTACTAGACACAGACCCTTGTACTGGATGCTGACCCAGTCTTGTACTGGATGCTGACCGAGTCTGGATGCTGACCCCAGTCTTGTATTGGACACTGAGCCTTGTACTGGACGCTGACCCAGTCTTGTACTGGACGCTGACCCAGTCTTGTACTGGACACTGTCCCGGTATTGTACTGGACGCTGACCAAGTCTTATGCTGGACACTGTCCCAGTCTTGTTCTGGATACTGTCCCAGTCTTGTACTGGACACTAACCCAGTCTTGTTCTGGACACTGACCAGTCTTGTACTGGACACTGCCCCAGTCTTGTACTGGACACTGACACAGTCTTGTTCTGGACACTGACCCAGTCTTGTACTGGACACTGACACAGTCTCATTCCGGTCGCTGACCCAGTCTTGTACTGGACACTGACCTAGTCTTGTTCTGGACACTGTCCCAGTCTTGTACTGGACACTGACCCAGTCTTGTACTGGACACTGTCACAGTCTTGTACTGGACACTGACACAGTCTCATACCGATCGCTGACCCAGTCTTGTACTGGACACTGACCCAGTGGTTTACTGGACACTGACCTAGTGTTCTGGCCGAGCGGTTGATAAAGCTGTGTTATTTAAAAATAACCCCTGAGGGAAACTTTAAACAACTGTCATAACCTATAAATTTAAGTGTTATGTTTGAGATGCAACTCTAAATTCAGGAATCAGACCACCAGTTCTCGAGAGGTTTTATATTAAATTAAATGAAACATTTTATTAATTTACACAGGCTAAAATATATATATATATATATACATATGGCTACAAATTGCTACTATCATAACTTTTAACACATTCCCAAACTAATCTCCATTAAGGCAACAGCAACCCATTGACTTAACCAAACACCAGGCAAAGCATTTTCACCTTACAAATTCAAAATGAGGTTCTTTTCACTTTGGTTCCTGTGGAGACAGCTGGAGGCTTACAGCTGCTTTTGATCTCACATTGCCTCTGCTCTGCACACACAAAAACCATTGAAGTTATACCTGGCACAGCCCATTGAATGTAAATTCTCATTGTATGACCAGCCTCTGAACTAAACCTCTCTAACAATAAAACCCCTTTCATAGTACCAATTTTATTAGTAATATAAACTTATTGCGTGGTATCTGCTAGATAGGCATCAGTTTTAACCCCACTTCTTGAATGCTCTCTTCAAAACTGCGAATGCGCTCTACCTCTCTGTTTACATCCCAAACTAGTACACATCAAAGCACCCAGACTAGCTGGCTTTAATCCAACTAAGACACACCCACAGACTAAACCTGTATTTTAAAAGAAAAGTATTTTCCAATAATATTATATACAATAATAGCTTCATGACATCCCCCTCCTTATTGAAAAATGAGCCATCATAATTCTAAAAGGTGGCTTCATTTTAATAACCCATCTCACACTATCTCCTATACTTATTACACTATTACATTACCAGATGCATGCATTAACATAATATATATATATATATATACACACACAAGTCCTTGGTATCAACAGAAATCATTCCAGTTCAGTGTCCAGGTTTTTTTTAAAAATCCCATTCTCCATTAAGCTTGATAACACATCTGCAAACACATTTTCTCTTCCAGCAATATGTATAATCTGTCGATTAATTGGTTGTAATAATAGACTCCATCTGAAAAGCCTTGCACTTTTGTCTCGAAATTTGTCCAAAAACTTCAAAGAATATGGTTTGTATAAATGATTGTTTCCGATGAATTGTTGGCAGTATAAATTTCAAAATGCTGCAGTGCGCACACCAAACCCAAAGCCTCTTTTTCGATCATTGAATATCTTCTCTGTTGTACATTCAGCTTCTGTGAAAAATACCCTATCGGTGTATTCCAGTGTCATCTTCTTGTAACAATACAGCCCCAATGCCTACATCACTTGCATCAATGGCTAACTTGAATTGCTTGGCATAATTGAATACTGCCAAAACTGGGGTGGTAATACAGTTTTCAAACTATCAAATGACTTCTGACACTCCAATGTCCACTGAAACTTCTTGTTCTTTTTTGATAGTTTGGTCAGTGGAGCAACCACTTGGCTACAATTTGGTACAAATTTCCAGTAAAACCCACTCATGCCCAGAAATCTCAAAACTTATCATTTTGTTTAGGCGTTGGGAAATCCATGGTAGCCTTGACTTTCACATCTCTCAGAGCCACCTTACCACGTCCAATGGTATGGCCTGGATATGTAACTTGCGCTTTTGCAAATTCACTTTTAGCCAAGTTCATCACCAAATTAGCTTCTTCTGGCCTCGTAAATAATTCTTCCAGATGCTGTAAGAATCTGACTGGAAACAATTAGATCATCAATATAAGCAGCACAATTGCTTAGCCCCACAATTACCTTGTTTGTCAGTCTTTGAAATGTCGCCGGTGCATTCTTCATACCAAATGGCATGACTTTAAACTGATATAGTCCACTTGGCGTTATAAAAACTGATATCTCCTTTGCTCTCTTCAACAACGGTACCTGCCAATATCCTTTTAGCAAGTCAATCTTTGTGGTAAATTTCAATTGTCCCACTTTCTCAATGCAATCCTCCAACCGTGGGATGGGATATGATTCCGCTTTTATCACCACATTCACCTTTCGATAGTCCACACACAGTCTTTGTGTTCCATCCGGTTTGGGTACCAGTACAATAGGCGAACTCCAGTTACTGCAACTAGACTCAATTATATCACTTTGAAGCATGAAATAAATTTCTTTTTGTACTTGTGATAACTTTGCAAATTTAATCTATAAGGTTGCCTTATTGAAGATGATATTCCTATACATACATCATGTAAAGCTAATTGTGCCTTTGCCAACTTATTTCCACAAATAGGGTTGTGTGACTGCAATAGCTTTTCCAAATCACTTTGGCACTTGCTTGGGAGGTAACCCAATATTTCATCTAAATTTTCAAGCACTCCTCATTATCCAATTTGATTAGAGAAAATCAATTTCAGGTTCCTGCACTTCTACCTCTTTCTCATCATCCACCATCACTAACACCTCTTTTTGTTCCTCTTCCCTGTCAAAGTACTTTTTAAGCATATTTACATGACACCCTCTGCTTCTTTCTTCTATCTGGAGTATTTATTAAATAATTTACTTCATTCAATTTCTTTTCAATCCTGTAAGGCCCACTAAATCTTGCATTTAATGAATCACCTAGTACTGATAACAAACTTTCTCTCTAGAAACAAAACTGCGAATTTTAGCTTTCTTATCTGCTTTCACTTTCATCACTTGCTGTGATATTTTTAAATGTTCCCTCGCCAGCTCACATGATCTGTTCAATCTTTCCCTAAAATTTGATACGTAATCCAGGACAGTAGTTTCTGAATTTTGACCCACCAATTTCTCATGAATCAATTTCAGTGGTCCCCTTACCTCATAATCATAAACTAGTTCAAAAAGGCTAAAAACAGTCAATGCTTTAAGAGCATCTCTAATAGCAAATAACAAATATGGAATTCCTGTATCCCAATCCTGTGAATGATCCTGACAGTATGCTCTGATCATAGTTTTTTAAGTTTGATGCCGTCTTTCCAAAGCTCCTTGTGACTCCAGATGATAAGCTGTTGACTTAAACTGTTTTATCCCCAAACTGTTCATTACTTCCTTAAACAGCTGTGACATGAAATTTGACCCCTGATCTGACTGTATTTCTTTAGGTAAACCATATTGTCTGAAAAATTTAATTAACTCCTCCACAATCTTCTTAGTTGTAATATTTCTTAAAGTTACCACTTCAGGAAACCTAGTAGATACATCCATTATTGTCAATAAATACTGATTTCCACTTTTGGTCTTAGGGAGGGGTCCTACACTGTCAATCATGACCCTGGTAAAAGGTTCTTCAAATGCTGGTATTGGAATTAAAGGCACCGGCTTAATCACTGCTAGTGGCTTTCCTGTTATTTGACATGTATGACGGGTTCTACAGAATTTCACTACATCCCTATGCAAAACTGGCCAAAATAATACCTCTGTATCTTTTTCTGTGTTTTCTTAATTCCTAAATGTCCCCCCATTGGAATTTCAAGAGCAATCCTCAGAATCTCATTTCTATACCTTAATGGGATAACAAACTGATGCACCTCCCTCCGGCTTTCATTTGCTGAGACATGATCCAATCACCATTTTCTCATCAGAATACCTTCCCAAAGATGATAACATACTGGAATACATTTGCTTCGGTTTCTGAATAAGCTTTCTGATATAACTATTTTACTTGCAAATCATTTTTCTGCAACTCCACTAACCTCTTTGAGTTAAACACTTCAACTGAACTGTCCTGCATTCCTTCCTCCTGAACAATTTTATCAAACACAGTGCCAGCTAATTGGATTTCAACACCTTCTTCATGCCTTTGAACTGCCTGTTTATCTTATTTATCTTGTTCTTCCCCATGAGCCTTTGATAACACAATCAGGAAACAATCCAGGATGTTTTTTATGTAACACCTCTGTTGAAAATACTTCTACAGGCTGCTCAACTATCATAGGCATCACCCACATTTGCGATCCAGCTATATCATTACCCAGAATAAATTGAACCCCTGCAATGGGCAATTTTTCCACCACTCCAACTATAACTTCACCTGTCGTCCATTTGCTCTTTAAATGTACTTTCCACAACGGAATAGGTTTAGGATCTCCATGAACTCCACTTATTATTACCTTCTCCTGCAACGCTCCCCTTGAACAACAAATATCACTATCCCACAACATTAAGGATTGACTAGCCCCTGTGTCTCTTAAAATTTTAACATCTTTGCCACCCTGTTCACATGGAAAGACTTTCCCTTCACATACAAAATCTTTAAACATTTCTGCAACCTGCTCCTCAGAATACTCTTGAGTAAACTGTGAACACAGTCCCACTTCTTTACCTTTCATTGATTCTTCCTGTTTCATCTATACACAAACCACTGGTTTCTCCTGTGCCTGAACCTCAGAACCTACAGTACTTTTGCTTCCAGAGCTTTTCTATACCCCAACAATTCCAACAGATTTTCCCTGCAATCTCCAACACACTGACCTCATGTGCCCCACTTTATACAATGAAAACACCTCAATTTTCAAATGTCACTTCTAACTTCAGCACCTCCCTTTTTATTCTGAGAAAAAGACTTCCTGGGAACTTCCAGCTACTGCTTCTCTTCCCTGAATACCTCCCTTCCTTTCACCTTCCCATTTTGTATCCTTTTCCAATTTGAACGGGTGACGGAAAAAAGGTTTAGCTCTATGAACTGACTCATGATCATCAGATATCTCTGCTGCTTGTCCTACAGAGTCAACTCTCTGTTCCTTCGCACGAGTTCTCACTACTAAAGGGATTGAATCTTTAAATTCTTCCAAAAGAATGACTTCCCTATGAGCTGCATAGGCTGTCTCTATTTTTAATGCCGTATCCGCTGGTCAAAATTACTTTGCTTTACTCTCTGAAACTTAATATAAGTTTGCCCAGGCTGTTTTCTCATATTCCTAAATTTTTGCCTGTATGCCAGGAACCAACTCATATGCATTCAAAATAACCTTTTACACCGCATCATAATTCACCGACATTTCTTCTGATAGCAAAGCATATACCTCAAGCACCCTACCTAACAACTTAGACTGTAATAATAACGTCCAGTTTTCCTGTGGCCATTCCCATTTCATCTGTTTAGCTAGCTTCTCAAATGAAACAAAGTTTCAAATTAAATTCTCATTGTATGACCAGCCTCTGAACTAAACCTCTCTAACAATAAAACCCCTTTCATAGTACCAATTTTATTAGTAATATAAACATATTGCGTGGTATCTGCTAGATAGGCGTCAGTTTTAACCCCACCTCTTGAATGCTCTATTCAAAAAATGCAAATACGCTCTACCTCTCTGTTTACATCTCAAACTAGTAGACATCAAAGCACCCAGGCTAGCTGGCTTTAATACAATTAAGACACACTTCAATATCTTTTTCGTCAGACTTTGGAAGAGCTTGTAAAAACTTAAATATCCTCACTGGGTTCTACTCTGGGGATAAATCCTTCTTCACCTACTGGCATCTCTTTTCTAACTGACAACATTTTCAGTTGGAATTCTCTCTCTCTCTCTCTCTATCTCTTTCCTCCTTCTCCATCTTCATAATTTCTCATTCCCTTGCTTCTAATTCAAGCTTCGTCATTTGCATATACCACCTCCAGCTGTGACTCACTGGTGTCAGGTTTCACATCCAGCTGCAGATGCCGTGCTGTACTTTTAACTATATCGGATTTCCTAGCCCCCGCAGGTAACCCCAATTTTAACTTATCTGCCAACACGGTTAACTTACTTTTGGTTACTTTCTCCAACCCAATCAGGGTCATCTCTTCTACTCCCAGACAAGTCTTAGCAATTGCCAAAGCCATATTGCAGTCTCATCACTTCTAAAAAATACCTCACCAACTCCTGAATTGAAAGTGCCTTTCATGCTCGTAACCTTTAAGATTCACCTATTCCTAACCAATCAAGGAATTAGAAATGTAACTTATCCCGGCAAGGGCCACCACTTTTTAATGACCCCGAGCAGTTGGTAAAGCTGAGTTAGTTAAAAATAATCCTAGAGGGAAACTTTAAACAACTGTCTTAACCAATCATTCTAAGTGTTATGTTTGAGATGCAGCTCTAAATTCAGGAATCGGACCACCAGCTCTCGAGAGGTTTTATATTAAACTAAATGAAACATTTTATTAATTTACACAAGTTAAATATATATACACATGGCTACAAATTACTGTGATCATAACTTATAACAAATTCCCAAACTAATCTCCATTAAGGCGACAGCAATCCACAGACTTAACCAGACACCAGGCAAAGCATTTTCACCTTACGAATTCAAAATGAGGTTCTTTCCACTTTGGTTCCTGTGGAGCCAGTTGGAGGCTTACAGCTGCTTTTGATCTCACATTGCCTCTGCTCTGCACACACGAAAACCGTTGAAGTTATACCTGGCACAGCCCATTGAATGTAAATTCTCATTGTATGACCAGCCTCTGAACTAAACCTCTCTAACAATAAAACCCCTTTCATAGTACCAATTTTATTAGTAACATAAACATATTTTTTGCATGGTATCTGCTAGCTAGGTGTCAGTTTTCACCCCGCTTCTTGAATGCTCTATTCAAAAAATGCAAATGCGCTCTACCTCTCTGTTTACATCTCAAACTAATAGACGTCAAAGCACCCAGACTAGCTGGTTTTAATCCAATTAAGACACACCCACACACTAAACCCACTATTTTAAAAGAAAAATATTTTCCAATAATAATATTATATACATTAATAGCTTCATGACACCCAGTCTTGTACTGGACGCTGACCCAGTCTTGTTTTGGATGCTGATTCAGTCTTGTACTGGACACTGACCCAGTCTTGTACTGGACACCGACCCAGACTTATACTGTAGACTGACACAGTCTTGCACAGGATGCTGATGCAGTCTTGTACTGGACGCAGAACCAGTCTTGTACTGGACCCTGATGGACTCCTGTAGTGGACGCTGATCTGCTCTTGTACTGGACACTGACCCAATCTTGTACTTGATGCTGACCCAGTCTCGTACTGGATGCTGACCCAGTCTTGTACTATACGCTGATGCAGTCTCGTACTGGACACTGACCCAGTCTTGTATTTGACATTGACACAGTCTTGTACTGTACACTGATCCAGTCTTGTACTGTACACTGACCCAGTCTTTTACTGGACACTGACCCAGTCTTG
This sequence comes from Cetorhinus maximus, assembly GCF_964194155.1. Taxonomy (NCBI): domain Eukaryota; kingdom Metazoa; phylum Chordata; class Chondrichthyes; order Lamniformes; family Cetorhinidae; genus Cetorhinus; species Cetorhinus maximus. The sequence goes on along the minus strand of NW_027596180.1, from coordinate 34,979 downwards.
TACTGGACGCTAAACCAGTCTTGTATAGACGCTGACCCAGTCTTGTACTGGACGCTGACCCACTCTCATACTGGACACTGGCCTAGTCATGTGCTGGACACTGATGGACTCCTGTAGTGGATGCTGAACTGGTCTTGTACTGGTCACTGACACAGTCTTGTACTGGACATTGACCCAGTCTTGTACTGAACATTGAGCCAGTCTTGTACAGGACACTGACCCAGTCTTGTACTGGACACTGACCCAGTCTTGTACTGGACATTGATCCTTTCTTGTACTGGACACTGACCCAGTCTTGTACTGGACACTGACCCAGTCTTGTACTGGACATTGACCCACTCTTGTATATATGCTGACCCAGTCTTGTACTGGACACTGACCCAGTCTTGTATAGATGCGGACCCAGTCTTGTACTGGACACTGACCCAGTGTTGTACTGGTGCTGATTCAGTCTTCTGCTGGACACTGACTCAGACTTGTGCTGGACACTGACCCAGTCTTTCAATGGACATTGATGGAGTCTTGTACTTAATCCATAACGGGTATTATACTGAACGCTGACCCAGTCTTGTACTGGTCTATTACCCAGTCTTGTACTGGACCCTGACCCATTCTTGTAATGGACACAGGCCCAGCCTTTAACTGGACACTGATTCAGTCTTGCATTTGACACTGACTCAGTCTTGTACTGGACACTGACCCAGTCTTGTACTGGACACACATCCAGTCTTGTACTGGACATTGACCCACTCTTGTATATATGCTGACCCAGTCTTGTACTGGACACTGACCCAGTCTTGTATAGATGCTGACCCAGTCTTGTACTGGACACTGACCCAGTGTTGTACTGGTGCTGATTCGGTCTTCTGCTGGACACTGACTCAGACTTGTGCTGGACACTGACCCAGTCTTTCAATGGACATTGATGGAGTCTTGTACTTAATCCATAACGGGTATTATACTGAACGCTGACCCAGTCTTGTACTGGTCTATTACCCAGTCTTGTACTGGACCCTGACCCATTCTTGTAATGGAGACAGGCCCAGCCTTTAACTGGACACTGATTCAGTCTTGCATTTGACACTGACTCAGTCTTGTACTGGACGCTGACCCAGTCTTGTACTGGATGCTGACCCAGTCTTGTACTGGACGCTCACCCAGACTTGTACTGGACACGGATGGACTCCTATAATGGACACTGGCCCTTTGCTGTACTGGTCCCTGACCCAGTCTTGTACTGGACACTGACAGTGTCTTTTACTGGACGCTGACGCCGTCTTGTACTGGGTGCTGATCCAGTCTTGAAATGGATGCAGAACCAGTCTTGTACTGGACCCTGATGCACTCCTGTAGTAGATACTGATCTGCTGTTGTACTGGACACGGACCCAGTCTTGTACTGGACATGGACCCAGTCTTGTGCTGGGCATTGACTCAGTCTTGTGCTGGACATTGACCCACTCTTGTACTGGACACTGACCCAGTCTTGTACAGGGCGCTGACCCAGTCTTGTACTGGACATTGACCCAGTCTTGTACTGGACACTGACCCAGTCTGGTACTGGACCCGGATGGACTCCTGTAGTGGACGCCGAACTGGTCTAGGACTTGACACTGACCCAGTCTTGTACTGAACACTGACCCAATCTTGTCCTGGACGCTGACGCAGTCTCGAAATGGACGCTGACCCAGTCTTGTACTGGACACTGACCCAGTCTTGTACTGGACACTGACAGGACACTGACCCAGTCTTGTACTGGACACTGACCCAGTCTTGTACTGGACACTGACCCAGTCTTGTACTGGACACTGACGGGACACTGACCCAGTCTTGTACTGGACACTGACCCAGTCTTGTACTGGACCCTGACCCAGTCTTGTACTGGCGCTGATTCAGTCTTCTGCTGGACACTGACTCAGACTTGTACTGGACTCTGATGGACTCCTGTAGTGGATGCTGAACTGGTCTTGTTCTGGATGCTGACCCAGTCTTGTACTGGACACTGACAGCATCTTGTACTGGATGCTGACCCAGTCTTGTACTGGACGCTGACCCAGTCTTGTACTGGGCCCTGATGAATTCTTGCAATGGACACAGACCCAGCCTTTTACAGGACCCTGATTCAGTCTTGCATTTGACACTGACCCAGTCTTGCACTGGACACAGACCCAGTCTTGCACTGGACACTGACCCAGTCTTGTACTGGACACTGATGGACTCCTGTAGTGGACGCTGAACTGGTCTTGTATTGGACACTGAAACAGTCTTGTACTGAACACTGACCCACTCTTGTACTGGACACTGACCCAGTCTTGTACTGGACACTGATGGACTCCTGTAGTGGATGCTGAACTGGTCTTGTATTGGACACTGAAATAGTCTTGTACTGAACACTGACCCATTCTTGTCCTGGACACTGACCGAGTCTTGTACTGGCTTCTAAACCAGTCATCTACTGGGCACTGACCCAGCCTTGTACTGGACGCTCATCCAGTCTTGTACTGGGCCCTGATGGAGTCCTGTAGTGGACACTGACCTGGTCTTGTACTGGACACCGACCCAGTCTTGTACTGGACATTGACCCAGTCTTGTACTTGATACTGACCCAGTCTTGTACTGGACATTGACCCAGTCTTGTACTTGATACTGACCCAGTCTTGTACTGGACATTGAGCCAGTCTTGTACTTGATACTGACCCAGTCTTGTACTGGACATTGAGCCAGTCTTGTACTTGATACTGACCCAGTCTTGTACTGGACATTGAGCCAGTCTTGTACTTCATACTGACCCAGTCTTGTACTGGACACCGACACAGTCTCGTATAGACGCTGACCCAGTCTTGTACTGGACACTAACCCAGTCCTGTACTGGACGCTGACCCAGTCTTGTACTGGACAATGACCCAGTGTTGTACTGGCACTGATTCAGTCTTCTGCTGGACACTGACTCAGACTTGTGCTGGACACTGACCCAGTCTTTCAATGGACTTTGACAGAGTCTTGTACTTAATCCATAACGGGTATTATACTGGACGCTGACCCAGTCTTGTACTGGACACTGACCCATTCTTGTAATGGACACAGGCCCAGCCTTTAAGTGGACACTGACTCAGACTTGTACTGGACACTGACCCAGTCTTTCAATGGACATTCATGGAGTCTTGTACTTAACCCATAACGGGTATTATACTGGACGCTGACCCAGTCTTGAACTGGTCTATTATACAGTCTTGTACTGGACCCTGATGCAATCTTGTAATGGACTCAGGCCCAGCCTTTAACTGATTCAGTCTTGCATTTGATACTGACTCAATCTTGTACTGGACACTGACCCAGTCTCATACTGGACGCTGACCCAGTCTTGTACTGGACGCTCACCCAGACTTGTACTGGACACGGATGGACTCCTATAATGGACACTGGCCCTTTCCTGTACTGGTCACTGATCCTTTCTTATACTGGACACTGACCCAGTCTTGTACTGGACACTGACCCAGTCTTGTACTGGACACTGACCCAGTCTTGTACTGGACACTGACCCAGTCTTGTACTGGATGCTCACCCAGACTTGTACTGGACACGGATGGACTCCTATAATGGACACTGGCCCTTTCCTGTACTGGTTACTGACCCAGTCTTGTACTGGACACTGACAGTGTCTTTTACTGGATGCTGACGCCGTCTTGTACTGGGTGCTGACCCAGTCTTGAAATGGATGCAGAACCAGTCTTGTACTGGACCCTGATGCACTCCTGTAGTGGACACTGATCTGTTGTTGTACTGGACACGGACCCAGTCTTTCAATGGACATTGATGGAGTCTTGTACTTAATCCATAACGGGTATTATACTGGACGCTGACCCAGTCTTGTACTGGACCCTGATCCAGTCTTGTACGGGTCTATTATACAGTCTTGTACTGGACCCTGACCCATTCTTGTAATGGACACAGGCCCAGCCTTTAACTGGACACTGATTCAGTCTTGCATTTGATACTGACTCAGTCTTGTACTGGACACTGACCCAGTCTTGTACTGGACGCTCACCCAGACTTGTACTGGACACGGATGGACTCCTATAATGGACACTGGCCCTTTCCTGTACTGGTCCCTGACCCAGTCTTGTACTGGACACTGACAGTGTCTTTTACTGGACGCTGGTGCCATCTTGTACTGGGTGCTGATCCAGTCTTGAAATGGATGCAGAACCAGTCTTGTACTGGACCCTGATGCACTCCTGTAGTGGACACTGATCTGTTGTTGTACTGGACACGGACCCAGTCTTGTACTGGACATGGACCCAGTCTTGTGCTGCACACTGACCCAGTCTTGTACTGGACCCTGATGGACTCCTGTAGTGGACGCTGAACTGGTCTTGTAGTGGACACTGACCCAGTCTTGTACTGAACACTGACCCAATCTTGTCCTGGATTCTGACCGAGCCTTGTACTGGCTGCTGAATTGGTCTTGTACTGGACACTGACCCAGTCCTGTACTGGATGTTCATATAGTCTTGTATTGGAGCCTGATGGACTTCTCTAGTGGACGCTGACCCGATCTTGTACTGGACGCTGACCCGGTGTTGTACTGGACACTATCCCAGTCCTGTACTTGATACTGACCCAGTCTTGTACTGGCCACAAACCCCGCCCTGTACTGGACATTGACCCTTTCTTGTACTGGACACTGACCCAGTCTTGTACTGGACACTGACCCAGTCTTGTACTGGACACTGACCCAGTCTTGTACTGGCACTGATTTAGTCTTGTACTGGACACTGACCCAGTCTTGTACTGGCACTGATTTAGTCTTCTGCTGGACACTGACCCAGTCTTTCAATGGACATTGACGGACTCTTGTACTTAATCCATAACGGGTATTATACTGGACGCTGACCCAGTCTTGTACTGGACGCTGACCCAGTCTTGTACGGGTCTATTATCCAGTCTTGTACTGGACCCTGACCCATTCTTGTAATGGACACAGACCCAGCCTTTAACTGGACACTGATTCAGTCTTGCATTTGACACTGATTCAGTCTTGTACTGGACACTGACCCAGTCTTGTACTGGACACTGACCCAGTCTTGTACTGAACACTGACCCAGTCTTGTACTGGACGCTCACCCAGACTTGTACTGGACATGGATGGACTCCTATAATGGACACTGGCCCTTTCCTGTACTGGTCACTGATCCTTTCTTGTGCTGGACACTGACCCAGTCTTGTACTGGACACTGACCCAGCCTTGTTCTGGATATTGATTCAGTCTTACATTTGACACTGATTCAGTCTTGTGCTGGACACTGACCCAGTCTTGTGCTGGACCCTGATGGACTCCTGTAGTGGACACTGATCTGCTCTTGTACTGGACACTGAACCAATCTTGCACTGTACACTGACCCAGTCTTGTACTGGACACTGACCCAGTCTTGTACTGGACACTGACCCAGTCTTGTACTGGACACTGACCCAGTCTTGAACTGGACATTGACCCAGTCTTGAACTGGACATTGACCCAATCTTGAACTGGACATTGATCCAGTCTTGAACTGGACATTGATTCAGTCTTGTATTTGACACTAACCCAGTCTTCTGCTGGACACTGACCCATTCGTGTACTGGACACTGACCCACTCTTCCACTGGATGTTGACGAAGTCTTGTACTGGATCCATAACGGGTATTATACTAGAAGCTGACCCAGTCTTGTATTGGACACTGACCCAGTCTTGTACTGGACGCTGACCCAGTCTTGTACTGGACACTGACCCAGTCTTGTACTGGATGGTGACCCAGTCTCGTAATAGATGCTGACCCAGCCTTGTATAGGCGCTGACCCAGCCTTGTACTGGACACTGACTCACTGTTGCACTGGTGGCCGACACCATCTCATAATGGACACTGACCCAGTCCAACACTGGCCACCGACCTGGCCTTGTATCAGCTCTGACCCAGTTCTCCACTGGACACTGACCCAGTCTTGCGCTGGACGTTGACCCAGCCTTGCGCTGGGCATTGGCCTGGCCCTGTACCGGACACTGACGCTGTCTCGCAATGGACACAGTTGGTGATTACATTGGACGTCAACCAAGACTCTGTCCCTTGGTCTTGCGCCTCTACCCCGGACTGCTGGGGGATGCACCTCACGGGTTGAAAGCTCCTCTCCCTGGTGCTGACCACCACCCCCGACACCCCCCACAACCCCCCCGCCCTCCACCCATCCCCCACCCTGATCTCCACCCTCCCCCCCCCCACCCCCCCCCCACCCAACACCGCTACGCACCCACCGCCCTTGGCGGCGGCCTCCCCGCCCTCACACAAAGTGAACCCAGCCGGTGTCGCAGTCCACAGGGGGCAGCGAGGGGCGAGCCTCCAGGGCCGGACGCAGCCTGTAGTTGCGTCCGCCGTCGTTGTCCCAGTACTCGGCCTGGCCGGCCCGGTAGCACAGGGCCAGCTGGACGCTGCTGCCCGCCAGGTAAGGGGGCAGCGCCAGCTCGAAGGAGAAGCGGTCGGTCTGGCGGTCGGCGGACTGGGGGATGTAGGAGGCCGGCGTGTCGGAGTAGGAGCGCCAGTCGTCCACCGTGTGCCGCACGGTCACCTCCTTGCGGAAGGCCAGGTTCAGCACCCGCACGGTGCCCCGCAGGCGGAACCGCTCCACGGACACTCCCTCCAGGCACACTTTCTCCCGGCGCACCCGCTGCATGAAGTCCACCGAGCAGATGGGATTGGCGAAGGTGGGCTCCAGGGGCCGAGGCGGGCTGCAGTCCTGAGGCACAGAAAAAGACAGGGCAGGGCGTGAGAGGTTGGACTACTCCCCCACTACCACCCCGCGCCCCCGACTCGGCAACCCCCCCCACCCACCCCAACCGCCAGGATCGAGACCAACGTACCCCATCCCCTCCCTCACCACCCACTGGGTGACACTGCTGGTGGGGCCCTCACTCCATCACTCTCACTCACCCACTGGGTGAAATTGGTAGTTGTGCCCTCACTTCATCACTCTCCCTCACCCACTGGGTGACCCTCCTGGTGGGGCCCTCACTCCATCACTCTCCTCACCCACTGGGTGACCCTGATAGTGAAGCCCTCACTCCATCACTCTCCTCACCCACTGGGTGCATCACCAGGTGGAGCCCTCACTCCATCACTCTCCCTCACCCACTGGGAGACTCTGCTGGTGGAGCCCTCACTCCATCACACTCCCTCACCCACTGGGATACTCTGCTGGTGGAGCCCTCACTCCATCACTCTCCCTCACCCACTGGGTGACCCTGATAGTGGTGCCCTCACTCCATCACTCTCCCTCACCCACTGGGTGACCCTGATAGTGGTGCCCTCACTCCATCACTCTCCCTCACCCAATGGGTGACACTGATAGTGGAGCCCTCACTCCATCATTCTCCTCACCCACTGGGTGACACTGATAGTTGGGCCCTCACTTCATAGCTCTCCCTCACCCACTGGGAGACACTGCTGGTGGAGCCATCACACCCTCACTCTCCCTCACCCACTGGTGTAACTGACAAAACCCTCACTCCGTCACTCTCCCTCACCCACTGGGTGACACTGATAGTGGAGTCCTCACTCCATCACTCACCCTCACCCAATGGGTGACACTGATAGTTGGGCCCGCACTTCATCACTCGCCCTCACCCACTGGGTGACACTGATAGTGGAGCCCTCACTCCATCACTCTCCCTCACCCACTGGGTGACACTGCCGATGGGGCCCCTATCCCATCACTCTACCTCACCCACTGGGTGACCCTCCTATTGGAGCCCTCACTCCATCACTCTCCCTCACCCACTGGGTGACACTGATAGTGGAGCCCTCACTTCATCAATCTCCCTCACCCACCGGGTGACCCTGCTGGTGGTGGCCTCACTCCATCACTCTCCCTCACCCACTGGGTGACACTGATAGTTGGGCCCTCGCTCTATCAGGCTCCCTCACCCACTGGGTGATACTGATAGTGGAGCCCTCACTCCATCACTCTCCCTCACCCACTGGGTGACACTTCAGGTGGAGCCCTCACTCCATCACCCTACCTCACCCAATGGGTGACACTGATAGTGGGGCCCTCACTTTATCGTTCTCCTCACCCACTGGGTGACACTGATAGTGGACCCCTCACTCCATCACCCTCCCTCACCCACTGGGTGACACTTCAGGTGGAGCCCTCACTCCATCACCCTCCCTCACCCACTGGGTGACACTTCAGGTGGAGCCCTCAATCCATCACCCTCCCTCACCCAATGGGTGACACTGATAGTGTGGCCCTCACTTCATCGTTCTCCTCACCCACTGGGTGACACTGATAGTGGACACCTCACTCCATCACTTCCCTCACCCACTGGGTGTAACTGATAGTGGAGCCTTCACTTCATAGCTATCCCTCACCTACTGGGTGACACTGATAGTTGGGCCCTCACTCCATCACTCTCCCTCACCCACTGGGTGACACAGATAGTTGGGCCCTCACTCCATCACTCTCCCTCACCCACTGGGTGACACTGATAGTTGGGCCCTCACTCCCTCACTCTCCCTCACCCACTGGGTGACACTGATAGTGTGGCCCTCACTTCATAGCTATCCCTCACCCACTGGGTGACACTGATAGTTGGGCCCTCACTCCATCACTCTCCCTCAGCCACTGGGTGACACTGATAGTTGGGCCCTCATTCTATCACTCTCCCTCACCCACTGGGTGACACTGATAGTTGGGCCCTCACTTCATAGCTATCCCTCACCCACTGGGTGACACTGATAGTTGGGCCCTCACTCCATCACTCTCCCTCAGCCACTGGGTGACACTGATAGTTGGGCCCTCATTCTATCACTCTCCCTCACCCACTGGGTGACACTGATAGTGGGGCCCTCACTCCATCACTCTCCCTCACCCACTGGGTGACACTGCTGGTGAAGCCCTCACTCCCTCACTATCCCTCACCCACAGGGTGACACTGATGGTTGGGCCTTCACTTTATAGCTCTCCCTCACCCACTGGGTGACACTGCTGTTGGAGCCCTCACTCCCTCACCCACTGGGTGACACTGATAGTGGAGCCCACACTCCATCACACTACCTCTCCCACTGAGTGACACTGGTGGTGGAGACCTCATTCCATCACGCTCTCTCACCCACTGGGTGACACAGCCGGTGGGGACTCTACATCGCTCTTCTCACCCACTGGGTGACACTGATAGTGGAGCCCTCACTCCATCACTCTCCCTCACCCACTGGGTGACACTGCTGGTGGAGCCCTCACTCTCCTTCACCCATTGGGTGACACTGACAGTGTTGCCCTCATTTCATCACTCTCCCTCACTCACTGGGTGACACTGATAGTGGGGCCCTCGCTCCATCACTCTCCCTCACCCACTGGGTGACACTGATAGTTGGGCCCTCACTCCCTCACTCTCCCTCACCCACTGGGTGACACTGATAGTGTGGCCCTCACTTCATAGCTATCCCTCACCCACTGGGTGACACTGATAGTTGGGCCCTCACTCCATCACTCTCCCTCAGCCACTGGGTGACACTGATAGTTGGGCCCTCATTCTATCACTCTCCCTCACCCACTGGGTGACACTGATAGTTGGGCCCTCACTTCATAGCTATCCCTCACCCACTGGGTGACACTGATAGTTGGGCCCTCACTCCATCATTCTCCCTCAGCCACTGGGTGACACTGATAGTTGGGCCCTCATTCTATCACTCTCCCTCACCCACTGGGTGACACTGATAGTGGGGCCCTCACTCCATCACTCTCCCTCACCCACTGGGTGACACTGCTGGTGAAGCCCTCACTCCCTCACTATCTCTCACCCACAGGGTGACACTGATGGTTGGGCCTTCACTTTATAGCTCTCCCTCACCCACTGGGTGACACTGCTGTTGGAGCCCTCACTCCCTCACCCACTGGGTGACACTGATAGTGGAGCCCACACTCCATCACACTACCTCTCCCACTGAGTGACACTGGTGGTGGAGACCACATTCCATCACGCTCTCTCACCCACTGGGTGACACAGCCGGTGGGGACTCTACATCACTCTTCTCACCCACTGGGTGACACTGATAGTGGAGCCCTCACTCCATCACTCTCCCTCACCCACTGGGTGACACTGCTGGTGGAGCCCTCACTCTCCTTCACCCATTGGGTGACACTGACAGTGTTGCCCTCATTTCATCACTCTCCCTCACTCACTGGGTGACACTGATAGTGGGGCCCTCACTCCATCACTCTCCCTCACCCACTGGGTGACACTGCTGTGGGCACCCCTGTACCATTATGCTCCCTCACCCACTGGGTGGCACTGCTGTGGGCACCCCTGTACCATTATGCTCCCTCAACCACTGGGTGGCATTGCTGTGGGCACCCGTGTACCATTATGCTCCCTCACCCACTGGGTGACCCTGCTGTGGGCACCCCTGTTCCATCACGCTCCCTCACCCACTGGGCGACCTGGCTTTTAGGCTTCCCCTTCGCTGTCATCTCCCGCTTTGATACAGTCTCCAATGTATATCCATCAGTCAGAGGCTGTGTCAGGAGCAGTTTAGGAAGTATGCAATCAGAGTCATCAATTATACATGCCTCTCCTCACAGAATGTCCTCACAGCCCGAGTAACTCATTAAAATTTAACTTGTGGTCAGGACTAAACAAGATCAATCAGGAAACTAACAGACAATTACTAAAAAAAATCTCAACTAATTTTTTTGGTCAATTACTTGGACTACCCTGTCGCAGCAAAACATTTCACCGCACGGGGTTAGATACAGGGTAAAGCTCCCTCTACACTGTCCCCATCAAACACTCCCAGGACAGGTACAGCACAGGGTTAGATACAGAGTAAATCTCCCTCTACACTGTCCCCATCAAACACTCCCAGGACAGGTACAGCACGGGGTTAGATACAGAGCAAAGCTCCCTCTACACTGTCCCCATCAAACACTCCCAGGACAGGTACAGCACGGGGTTAGATTGAGGATAAATATGGAAAAACTACAGTTGATTCGAGACCAGAAAGGTAACTTGTGTGCGGGGACGCAAGATGTAAGCATGGTTTTCACTGAGCTATTCATGCCCTTTCTGACAGAAGGGAGGGCACATGGCACATGTTGGGGTTCAGGAGGAGGAGCGCCAAATATCAGATGGGATCAAGATAGCGAGGGGCTGGGAGGGAATAGTAATGCGTCTAGCACCCTTGAAACACAACCCTCAGGCCTGGATGAAAAATATCCAAGACTGCTAGGTGAGGAAATAGAGATGGCACTGTTCATCATTTTCCAATTCACCTGACAAGTAACCCAGAGAGATCAAACCCCACCCACGGCAGCCGGCGGGATTGAAATTCAATTCATAAAATCTGGAATTAGGAAGCCAGTTTCAGTCACAGGGACCGTGACGACCGTCATCGATGATCGTTAAAAAAAACCCCATCTGGTTCACTCATGTTCCCCTTTTAGGGAAGGGGAAATATGCCGCCCTTATCGGTCTGGCCTACACGAGACTACAGACCCCACCCACCCCCACACAAGTACTGTGGTTGACTCTTAACTTGCCCTCCCGCTGAAGTGTCGGCCGAGCAAGGTATTCAGTTCGAGGGGCAATTTGGGATGGGGGGGCGGCAACAAACACTCAGGTCGCTCGCCAGTGAAGCCCGCATCCCGCAAAAGAACGAAGGAGAAAAGATGCTCCCTAACTGCAGGCGTCATGCCGGAGGACTGGAGGGGAGCCAATGCACCTTTATTTAGAAAGGGATAGGCTGAGCAATTACTGGCCAGTCTGCTTCATCTCCGCGGTGGGAGAAGCATTGGGAAAAAATTCTGAGTGACGGTATAAATCGTCACTTCGGACGATTGATCAAGGGCAGCCAGCATAGATTTGTTGAGGGAAGTTCGTGTCTGATCGAACCGACTGGATTTTCTGAGGGCGTAACGAAGAGGGTTGATGGGGGTAGTGCAGTTGAGGTAGTCTATGTGGATCTTAGCAAGGTGCTGGAGGAGGTCCCGCGTGGCAGACTGATCAGTGAATTAAACGCCCACGGGATCCGAGGGGAAGTGGCGAGTTCGATCCGATAGCGGCTCAGTGGCCGGACACCAAGGGTAATGGTGGATGGATGATTGTTTTTTTGCCACTGGAAGGCTGTTTCCTGTGGGGTTCAGCGGGTAGTGACGTCGGGTCCCCAGTATCTCCAAATTTGCGGATGACGCAAAGCTGGGTGGGAGGGTGAGCTGTGAGGAGGATGCAGAGATGTTTCAGTGTGATTTGGACAAGCTGAGTGAGTGGGCAAATGCATGGCAGATGCAATATAATGTGGATAAATGTGAGGTTATCCACTTTGGTAGCAAAAACAGGAATGCAGATTATTATCTGAATGGCTACAAATTGAGAAAGGGAAATGTGCAACGAGACTTGGGTGTCCTTGTACACCAGTCGCTGAAGGTAAGCATGCAGGTGCAGCAGGCGGTAAAGAAAGCAAATGGTATGTTGGCTTTCATAGCCAGAGGATTCGAGCACAGGAACAGAGATGTCTTGCTGCAATTGTACAGGACCTTGGTGAGACCACATCTGGAATATCGTGTGCAGTTTTGGTCTCCTTATCTGAGGAAGGATGTACTTGCTATAGAGGGAGTGCAGCGAAGGTTTACCCGACTGATTCCTGGGATGGCGGGACTGACATATGAGGAGAGATTGAGTCGATTAGGATTATATTCGCTGGAGTTCAGAAGAATGAGGGGGGATCTCATAGAAACCTATAAAATTCTAACAGGACCAGACAGGGTAGATGCAGAAAGGATGTTCCCGATGGTGGGGGAGTCCAGAACCAGGGGTCACAGTCTGAGGATATGTGGTAGACCATTTAGGACTGAGATGAGGAGAAATTTCTTCACCCGGAGAGCGGTGAGCCTGTGGAATTCGTTACCACAGAAAGTAGTTGAAGCCAAAACATTGTGTGTTTTCAAGAAGGAGTTAGATATAACTCTTGGGGGCGAAAGGGATCAAAGGGATATGGGGAGAAAGCAGGAGCAGGGCTATTGAGTTGGATGATCAGCCATGATCATATTGAATGGCGGAGCAGGCTCGAAGGGCCGAATGGCCTACTCCTGCTCTTATTTTCTATGTTTCCATGTGTCTCTTGCTGTTTGCGGTATACATCAATGATTTAGACTTAAACGTAGGAGCTATGATTCAGAAGGAGGTAGATGAGACACAGATAGGCCATGGGTTTGATGGTGAGGAAGAAAGCTACAGACTGCGGGAAGATATCAATGACCAATGGAATTCAGTTGGGAGAAGTGTGAGGCAATGAATTTGGGGATGGCTAGCAAGGCAAGGGGGACACACAATAAATTATAGATTTGTTTTCTTTCATGGGATGTGGGGGTCACTGGCGAGGGCACTGGCATTTGCTGCCCAGCCCTAATTGCCACCTAAACTGAGTGGCTCGCTCGGCCATTTCGGAGCGGGGGGGGTGTGTGGGGGGGGGGCTGCTGCGAGTTAAGAATCAACCACGTTGCTATGTGGGGTGGGGTCTGGAGTCACGTGTAGGCCAGGCCAGGTAAGGACGGCAGATTTCCCCTTCCCCTAAAGGGGAACATGAGTGAACCAGATGGGGTTTTTTTACAACCATCAATGACGGTTGTCACAGTCCCTATGACTGAAACTGGCTTCATAATTCCAGATGTTACGAATTGAATTTGAATTCCACCGGCTGCCGTTGGCAGGATTTGGACCCGCGTCCCTCTGGATTACTCAGTCCAGTGGAAGCACCACCGGCAACATTGTCTCTTCCCCAAATACTGAGAAGTGTCGGGGGACAGAGGGAACTTGGGGCGCGTGTCTACAGATCCCTGACCGTGGACCGGGCAGCTAGATAAGGCGGTCGGGAAGGCAGACGAGATACTTTCCGTTTTGGGCTGGCGTGTGGAATATAAGGGCTTGGAGGCTACGGCAGAGCTGTGTAAAACACAAGCAATGGCAACATTCGCATCGCAATTTTCATGTCAAAAAAAATAATCCCATGGTGCCTCACGTTTCCGTACACGTTATATATTTTTCAATCGTTCATGGGGTGTGGGTGTCACTGGCTGGGCCAGCATTTATCGCCCATCCCTAATTGCCCCTTGAGAAAGGAGTGGGCTCGCTCAGCCATTTCAGAGGGGGATCTAAGGGTCAACCATATTGCTGTGGCAGGGTTTGGGGGGGGCGTGGTGGTGGTGGTGCAGGGTGGTCTGGAGTCAAATGTAGGCCAGACCGGGTAAGGGATGGTCTGGAGTCACGTGTAGGCCAGACCGGGTAAGGGATGGTCTGGAGCTACGTGTAGGCCAGACCGGGTAAGGGATGGTCTGGAGCTACGTGTAGACCAGACCGGGTAAGGGATGGTCTGGAGTCACGTGTAGGCCAGACCGGGTAAGGGATGGTCTGGAGTCACGTGTAGACCAGACCGGGTAAGGGGTGGCCTGGAGTCACGTGTAGGCCAGACCGGGTAAGGGATGGTCTGGAGTCACGTGTAGACCAGACCGGGTAAGGGGTGGCCTGGAGTCACGTGTAGGCCAGACCGGGTAAGGGATGGTCTGGAGTTACGTGTAGGCCAGACCGAGTAAGGGATGGTCTAGAGTCACATGTAGGCCAGACCGGGTAAGGGATGGTCTAGAGTCACAGGTAGGCCAGGGCGGGTAAGAACGGCAGAATTTTCCTCCCCTAAAGGGAACACGAGTGAACCAGATGGGGGTTTTAATGGCAATCGATGACAGTTGTCATGGTCCCTGTGACTGAAACTGGCTTCATAATTCATAATGGTTTCGTGGCGGTCATTAGACTTTTAGTCCCAGGTTATTTTTTTTGCTGAATTCAAATTTCACCACCTGCCGAGGTGGATCCTCAGAGGATTACCCCAGAGGGCCTCTGGATTACTCGTCCAGTGAGAATACCACTCCGCCTGCCCCTCCCCCATGTCACAGGAAGGACGCGATCGCACTGGCGAGGGTGCAGAGGAGGTTCACAAGGGGTGTTGACCGGACGGGAGGAGTTCAGCGATAAGGGAACATTGGACATGCTGGGGTTGTTTTCTTTGGGCTGGAGGAGGTGGAAGGGAGGTTAATTGAGGTATATACAGTTTGATTGACCTGGAATACCTTGCATCTGCCTTTACCATGGAAGAGGATGCTACCAAAGTCATGGTAAAAGGACTGAGGTAATGCAGTGGTTGAAAATTGATAAAGAGGAGGTATTAGAGAGGTTGGCTGCTGATTCTTTTTTTATATATTTAAGGGATGTGGGTGTTGCTGGCTGGGTTCCAGCATTTATTGCCCCATTCCTAATTGCCCCTTGAGAAGGTGGTGGGTGAGCCGCCTTCTTGAACTGCTGCAGTCCGTGTGGTGTAGGCACACCCACTGTGCTGTTAGGGAGGGAGTTCCCAGGATTTTGACCCGGCGACAGTGAAGGAACGGCCGATACATTCCCAAGTCGGGATGGTGAGTGGCTCGGAGGGGAACTTCCAGGGGGTGGTGGTGTTCCCCGTGCGTCTGCTGCCCTCGTCCTTCTAGATGGTAGCGGTCATGGGTTTGGAAGGTGCTGTCTAAGCTGTCTCTTGGTGAGTTGCTGCTGTGCATCTTGTAGATGGTACACACACTGCTGCCACTGTGTGTCGGTGGTGGAGGGAGTGAATGTTTTGTGGATGGGGTGCCGATCGAGCGGGGGCTGCTTTGTCCTGGACGGTGTCGAGCTTCTCGAGTGTTGTGGGAGCCGCACTCATCCAGGCAAGTGGAGAGTATTCCAGCACACCCCTGACTTGTGCCTTGTCGATGGTTGTCATGAAGCTGTTAATGTATATAATATTTTGGAAAATATTTTTCTTTTAAAATAGAGGTTGAGTCTGTGTGTGTGTCCTAATTGGATTAAAACCAATCCAATTGCTGGTCTGGGTGCTTTGATGTGTACTAGTTTTGATATGTAAGAGAGATAGTGTGCATTTGCACTTTTTGAATAGAGTATTCAAGAAATGGGGTGAAATCTGGACACTTTTCTAGCAGCTACCAATGTGTTTATATTACTAAAAAAATTGGTACTATGAAAGGGGTTTTGTTGTTAGAGAGGTTTAGTTCAAAGGTTGTTGATACAATGAGAATTTACATTCAATGAACTGTGCTAGGTATAGCTTCAGCAGTTTTGGGGTGTGTAGGACAGAGGCAAAGTAAGATGAAAGCCTGTAAGTCTACCGCTGTGTTGGTAAGAAACCAAAGTGAAAAGAGCCTCACTTTGAATTCGTAAGGTGAAAATGCTTTGCCTGGTGTCTGGTTAAGTCTATGGGTTGCTGTTGCCTTAATGGAGATTAGTTTGGGAATTTGTTAAAAGTTATGACGGTAGTAATTTGTAGCCATGCGTATATATATATATTTTAAGTTGTGTAAATTAATAAAATGTTTCAATTAGTTTAGTGTAAAACCTCGAGAACTGGTTGTCTGATTCTTGAATTTAGAGTCGCATCTCAAACATGACACTTAAAATTCTAGGTTATGACAGTTGTTTAAAGTTTCCCTCTGGGATTTTTAAATAACTCAGCCTTACCAACAATGGTGGACAGGCTTTGTGGGGGGGAGAGTCAGGAAGTGAGTTACTCATTGCAGGATTCCCAGCCTCTGACCTGCTCTTGTTGCCACAGTATTTATATGGCTGGTCCGGTTCAGTTTCTCATCAATGGTAACCCCCAGGATGTTGATAGTGGGGGTTTCAGCGATGGTAATGCCCATTGAACATCAAGGGGCGATGATTAGATTCTCTCTTGTTGGAGATGGCCATTGCCTGGCACTTGTGTGGCGTGAATGTTACTTGCCACTTGTCAGCCCAAGCCTGGATATTGTCCAGGTCTTGCTGCATTTGGACATGGACTGCTTCAGTATCTGAGGAGTCGCGAATGGTGCTGAACATTATGCAATCGTCAGCGAACATCCCCACGTCTGACCTTATGATGGAGGGAAGGTCATTGATGAAGCAGCAGAAGATGGTTGGGCTGAGGACACTACCCTGAGGAACTCCTGCGGTGATGTCCTGGAGCTGAGATGACTGACCTCCAACAAACACAACCATCTTCCTTTGTGCTAGGTATGACTCCAACCAGCAGACAGTTTTCCCCCTGATTCCCATTGACTCCAGTTTTGCTAGGGCTCCTTGATGCCACACTCAGGCAAATGCTGCCTTGATGTCAAGGGCAGTCACTCTCGCCTCACCTCGAGACTTCAGCTCTTTTGTCCGTGTTTGAACCAAGGCTGTGATCCGAGGATGCTGAGGGGAGCGAGGGTGGAAAAATTGCGGAGGCACGGGCCCTAATCCTCCAAATTTCCTGGGATGCAGGGGTGGTGCCAGAGGACTGGAGAATTGCAAATGTTACGTCCCCGTTCAAAGGTAAGGATAAACATAGCAACAGTCAGCTTAACCTCGGGAATGGGAAAGCTTTTCGAAAGGGCTGCTCCAGACCAAATGGGACCCACGTGGATCAATTCACAGAAGCCAGCACGGACTCGCAAACGACAGATCCCGTGCTCAGCACAACCTGATGAGAGCTTTTTGATGAGGGGTCGGGAGGGTTGATGAGGGTAATGTGGCTGATGCGGTGTACCTGGACTTCCAAAAGGCCCCGGGTAAAGTGCCACCTGATAGGCTTGTCAGCGAGGTTAACGTCCGTGGGAGGAAAAGGACAGGGGGCAAGCGCGCTCAAGAAGTTGGCCGAGCGATAGTAATTAGTTGAAGTAGGTGGGGAGAAGGCGGGGGACTGGGGCTAAAAGAGTTGTTCCAAAGGAGGGCCGGCATGGGCATGGAGGGGTCGAATGGCCTCCATTGAGCTGGGACCTTCCGCTGTTTGTGGGAATGGAACCTACGCCGTTGTGTGAAGGAGCTATTTTTTTTTTTTAAACCTCTCTGATCGTGAGGTTACGCCCCCCTCGTCCTTGACTCTCTGACAGGCCGGGTTTAAGGGGTCTTTCCCTCTGTCCTCCCCCGATCAGTGCCTTTCAGGATGCAGAAAGCCTCAATCAAGTCACCCCCCCCCTTCGAACTCCTGCATCCCGGGAAGTACTTTGCGTGATCTCTCCTCAGAATTCAATTCTTGGGGCGCGTGGTGCATGGTGTCCGGTAAGTGCCCAGAGTAAAAGGTGCCTCTGCACCAGCGGTTTCCAAACTGTGGTGGAGAATACAGGGTCCGCTCAAGCCCCCTCCACTCAACCCCACCACCTCCCTCTCTCTCTCTCTCTCTCCGACCGTTCACTTATCTGTTTCCTTCCATCTTACTTTAACTTGTTGGGATTCGCGTTTAACGTTTAAGAGTCGTGCGCTCTCGGTCGCTCTGGCACTCTGGGCAGCGGACTAAAACTGCCTTCAGGGTTTGCCGGATGGCATTTGACCGGGTTTCGACTTTTCGGTAAGCCGGCCGGCCGGCCGGCCGTTCACTTCGTTAAGATATAGTTTGGAATTAAAAAGAACGGTTGCCGAAAAGTGGGGGGAGCCATGTTGCTGAGGCTTTTTTTTGGTTTTTTTTGCGCACCTGAGGACAAACACAAGAGTGCCAAATTTCAAAGGATCAGGGCAATTCATACTGCAGGAGAAAAGGGTGCTGATTGGTCGGCAGTCGACTCTGATTGGCCGGCAGTCGACCCTGATTGGCCGGCAGTCGACTCTGATTGGCCGGCAGTCGACTCTGATTGGCCAAGGCGTCGCCGTGGAGAAAGCGACGGGGAACGATCGGCTCCCCGAGCTCCGAGCATATCCCCCCTCGGTCGCATATGAACGTTGGTCGCTTCTGGCGTGTTGCCTCGGCCAATCAGGTTCGCCTTGCCAACCAATCAGCACCCTCTTCCCCCGCAGTATAAGTTGCCCTGATCCTTTGAAATTTGGCATTCTTGGGTTTGTCCAGGATGAGCGCCAGCAAGTAAAGCTTTAGCCTCTCTTTTCAACGACACTCAGGTTTTGGACTCCCAAGGGACTGTAAAAGAAAGGTAATATTCTCCGTGGCAAACCAAGGTCATGGCAGAGCAGGCGTGACCGGGAGTGGCGGAGGAGTCTCAAATGTGCTGGAACGTTCCTTCACTGAACGTGCTCAGTGTTTTATTTTAAAAAAATAGCCAGCTTTTCTCGTTCCAGATGTTCTCCGTAGCGACGCCAGGTGCCAGTTTTGACCCATCTTTCCGGGGAGAAATTCGAGTTAGTCTATCTTTCGGAAGCAGTCGTTTTATTGAGGGGAGGGTTAAAAAATAAAAACCTTGACTTCTCATTCTCGCCAACTTCACGGGCTGAGTGATCTTTTTTTAAAAAAAAATTAAGCACCAACCGATCCCAATTTAAAGCCGTATTTTAAAAAAATTCGTTCATGGGACGGTGGGCAGTGGGGGTGGGGGTGGAGGGTGGGGGAGGAGGAGGGGGAGGGGAGTACGGGGGGTGGGTGGGCCATCGCTGGCTGTGCCAACATTTATCGCCCACCCCTAATTGCCCCTTGAGAACTGAGCGGCTCGCTCGGCCATCTCAGAGGGGCTTTTAAGAGCCGACCACATCGCTGTGTGTGTGTGTGTGTGTGTGTGGGTCTGGAGTCACATGTAGGCCAGACCGGCGGGTGGTGGGGGGTGGTAAGGACAGCAGATTTCCCCCCTTCCCTGAAGGGGATGAGTGAACCAGATGGGGTTTTTGTTTTAAAGTGACTAATCGTTCTAGGGTCAGCGTTAGGCTTTTAATTAATCATTCGTTTTAATGATTTAAATGTAATAATTAAATCGTTAATAACTCATTTTGATCAGGTGGTGGTGGCCTAGTGGCATTGGTCCCTGGACTTAGTATTCAGAGACCCAGGGTAAGGCTCCCGGGTCCCAATCCCACCCTGGGTAGTGGGTGGAACTCGAATGCGATGAAAAGCCTGAAGTTAATAGTTTGATGATGGCCACGAAACCATTGCCAATGGTTGTAGGGGGAAAAAAAAAAAACCCCATCTGGTTCTCTCACGTCCCCCTTTAGGGAAGGGGGAAATCTGTCATCCTTACCCCGGTCTGGCCCTACACGTGACTCCCGATGCCCCTTGCCGTCCTTACCTGGACTGGTCTGGCCTACACGTAACTCCAGATGCCCCTTGCCGTCCTTACCTGGCCTGGCCTGGTCTGGCCTGGCCTACGTGTGACTCCAGACCAACCCCCCACCCCCCCACCCCCCACCTCCCACCTCCCCCCAAAGCCACAGCGATGTGGGTTGACTCTTAACTGCCCTCTGAACGAGGGCAACTAGGGACGGGCAATAAATGCCGTTCTAGCCGGCAACGCCCACATCCCCGTGAATGTATAAAATTTTTTTAAATGCCAGATTTTTCATTGAATTCATATTCCACCAGCTGCCGTGGTGAGATTTGAACCCGGGTCCTCCCGACCGTTACCCTGGGGTCTCCGGATTTCTAGGCTGGTGACAATCACACAACCACATTGGATTTGGAGTGACTTGTAGGCCAGGTTTGGGGTAAGGACGGCAAATTTCCTTCCCTAAAGGGGACATTAGCGAACCAGATGGGGTTTTTACGACAATCGATGATGGTTGTCATGGCCGCCATCACTGAGACTCACTTTATAATTGCAGGTTTTATTAATTGAATTTAAATTCCACCAGCTGCCGTTGGTGGGGTATGAACCCGTGTCCCAAGACCATTAGTCTGGGCCTCGAGGTTAGTAGCCCAGTGAGGTCACCATCTCGCCTTCTGATGTCCAGATTGTATTAAAATAAAATTTCTGTCGGCAAAGTGACAGAGTGGTGCCCTTCAGCTCTTGATGGCTCCTCTGTTGTTCCCTTGAGTGACAATAGTTTCTCACTATTTACCCTGTCCGTACCCCTCAGGATCTTGAATACCTCCATCAAGTCTCCTCTCAGCCTCCTCTTCTCCAAGGAAAAAAAGTCCCTGCCTTTCCCATCTATCCTCGTAGCTACAGATCTTTATCCCGGGGATCATTCTGGAGGGGGTTTGACACCCCCCACCGTGTCACCCAATCACAGAACCTTGACAGGGCAGAAGGAGGCCATTCAGCCCATCGAGTCTGCTACTGGCTCTCTGAAAGGGCGTCCTGTCCCGTCCCACTCCCCTGCCTTATCCCCGTAACCCCGCACGTTCCTCATTTTCAGGTAGAAATCCGATTCCCTTTCGAACACCTCGATCGAACCTGCCTCCCCCAACCCTCTCAGGAAGTTCGTTCCGGACGCCAACCTTCACCCTCTGGGTGAAAGAATTTTTCCTCACGTCACACTTTACTCCTTTTTTTTTTTGCCCATTATTTTGAGTCTGTGGCCCTCTCGTTCTGGATGCTCCCTCGAGCGGCAACAGTTTCTCGCTATTTACCCTGAGGGGCAGGCCTCAGGATCTTGAATACCTCGATCAAGTCTCCTCTCAGCCTTCTCTTCTCCAAGGAAGACAGTCCCAACTTCTCCAATCTATCCCCACAGCACATGGGGAAGGTGGTGGCGTGGATATATTGCTACTGGACTGGTGACCCCCCAAAGACCCAGTTGTTCTGCAGAACATTAGCAGATGGTGGAATTTGAATCCAATAAAAATCTGGAATTAAAAGTCTGGTGGTGTTGAAGGAGATCTGCTGTCCTTACCTGGTCTGGTCTGACTGAGGGAGCGCTGCAGTGTTGGAGGGTCAGTACTGAGGGAGCGCTGCAGTGTTGGAGGGTCAGTACTGAGGGAGTGCTGCAGTGTTGGAGGGTCAGTACTGAGGGAGCGCTGCAGTGTTGGAGGGTCAGTACTGAGGGAGCGCTGCAGTGTTGGAGGGTCAGTACTGAGGGAGTGCTGCAGTGTTGGAGGGTCAGTACTGAGGGAGCGCTGCAGTGTTGGAGGGTCAGTACTGAGGGAGTGCTGCAGTGTTGGAGGGTCAGTACTGAGGGAGCGCTGCAGTGTTGGAGGGTCAGTACTGAGGGAGTGCTGCAGTGTTGGAGGGTCAGTACTGAGGGAGCACTGCAGTGTTGGAGGGTCAGTACTGAGGGAGTGCCGCACTGTCGGAGGGTCAGTACTGAGGGAGTGCCGCACTGTCAGAGGGTCAGTACTGAGGGAGTGCTGCACTGTCGGAGGGTCATTGCTGAGGGCATGCTGTGCTGTGGGAGGGTCAGTGCTGAGGGGGCGCTGCGCTGTCAGAGGGTCAGCACTGAGGGGGCGCTGCGCTGTCGGAGGGTCAGTACTGAGGGAGTGCCGCACTGTCGGAGGGTCAGTACTGAGGGAGCACTGTACTGTCGGAGGGTCAGTACTGAGGGAGCACTGCAGTGTTGGAGGGTCAGTAATGAGGGAGCGCTGCAGTGTTGGAGGTTCAGTACTGAGGGAGCTCTGCACATCTCTGGGTGAAATTTGCTGAATTTCAAATCTCTATTTTAGCTCCACTTGCTGACGCCACATTTCGTGCTTAGAGAGAGCAAAATTCCCTCAGTGCCTTCTCAGAGAGAGGTCTGTACTGAACTGACCTGAAATGGAATCGTCCACAGACTACAGCAAGCCAGATTGGACATGTGGTTCCGTTTCATTTCAAAACCCAAACAATTCTGTTCATTAGGGAAAGGGGGATGTTTGAGTTTTTAAATGCAATTGGTACTACATGTCCTATCTGGCTTTCCGTAGTCAGGTGACCTCTGCCATTCTCTTTCTTTTTTTTTATTCATTCACGGGACGTGGGCGTCGCTGACTGGACCAGCATTTGTTGCCCATCCCTAGTTGCCCCTTGAGAAGGGGGTGGTGACACATCCCATGGACGAATAGTGGGGGAAAAAAAGTTATTCGTCCCGGGAATCATTCTCGTGAATCTCCGATGCCTTCACAATCCTTCCTCAAGTGGCGGCACCCAGAAGTGCCTTCTCTGGAAGGTTGGGGCTGAATGTTGAAGAACTAGTGCCTTCGACATGACCTCCTTACTGCTCGCCCTGTGACTGTGCCACTGTCTCTCCCCTGCGCCATCCCTATCTCCAACTTACTTATCGGGAGCCTCAAGTTCACCACTGATGTACAGTTAAAAAGTGTAGCTTGAGGAAAAGCTCACTTTGAGAACAGATGTGGTATAGTCTGCCAGCGGGTGGCAAAAACTCAACAATGCCCAGGAGCGAGAATCGCATTTTTTTGGTTTTTTTTAAGCCTTATTCATTCATGGGATGTGGGCGTCGCTGGCTAGGCCCAGCGTTTATTGCCCATCCCTCATTGCCCCCTTGTTCAGAGAAGGCAGTTAAGAGTCAGCCACATCGCTGTGGGTCTGGAGTCACGTGTAAGCCAGACCAGGTAAGGACAGCAGGTTTCCCCCCCACCCTACTCCCACCTCCATTAAAGGGCATTAGTGAACCAGATGGGTTTTTACAACAATCGCCAATGGTTGACTTATAGTTTTCATCAGGCTTCTAATTCCAGATGTTTTTACTGAGTTCAGATTTCACCATCTGCCGTGGTGGGATTCGAACCCTGGGTCTGCTAGGGTTCCAGTCCAGTGACAATACCACTGTGCCGTCGCCTCCCCAATTCAATAAAACTGTCGTAGGGGTCAGTTTGGCTCCCGTGGACGGAAAAGCTCCCTCCCTCTCTCGCAGCGTCTGAAAACCTTTCCGGGAAACGTCAACTGGGGAAGAGCGATCAAAATTAGAGTGGTGCCTTAATTATTAATAGCAGACTTAAGATTGCAAACTTGATGGGTCTCGTTGCCCTAGAGGTCCATTCCCGTGCCCAGTGAAACACAAACAGCTGAGTTCCGCTAACCTCTCACAATTTTTAACAAATGAGCCAAAAAAAAAGGAAACAAAGCACAACTGAGCACCGCCGTGTATGAATTTCAGTGCCGGTGCGGTGCCGGGTGCGTAGGCCACATACGTCCCAGCGATCGGCTGGTCGAACCGAACAGCATGTTTCCCCCCTGCCTGTTCACAACAGGCAAGGGTACAGGCCATGCTCAACCAGCCCCCATGCTTGAAAAACCCAAAACAAAACGTCCGCTGTTGGACCCGATTCCGCGACTGGGCAGCACCCGCTGAACGATCCCGAGTGCGCTAATAGCTACACTAACGACCGACGTGAGATAATGGGTCGAGCTCGTCACGCGGCTCACCTACGCTTGCCGGAAGTGACGTACGCTCACACGGAGGGGACCCCTCCTCTGCAAACAAAAGGAATATGGTCAAGCCTTGCGCCTTTTCTCGAATCGCCCGGGAGCTGGGTTGGGGGGGGTGGGGTGGGTTGGGGAAGCCTGCGGTTGCCCGTTGCTTTCTCCACAGCAACACCTCGGATAATCGGGGTCGACTTGCCAATCAAAGAGCACTTGCCAATCAAAGGGCACCCTTTTCTCCTGTAGTACAAGTGATTGTGATGGTTTAAAATTTGGAATTCTTGTATTTGTCCTGATGAGTGCCAGACGAAAGGCTTCGGCCACATGTGCCTCTTCCCTCTCCAGCAATGTACAAGTTTTTTTTCAGCAGTTCATCACGCTGCAGACTTGCCCTGGCATTGGGACTGACGGTGCGGACTCACCACTGAGTTCCGAGCCCTGTTCCCTTTAAGACCATAAGACCATAAGACATAGGAGCAGAAATTAGGCCAATCGGCCCATCGAGTCTGCTCCGCCATTCAATCATGGTTGATAAGTTTCTCAACCCCATTCTCCCGCCTTCTCCCCATAACCTTTGATTCCCTCACCAATCAAGAACCTATCTATCTCTGTCTTAAATACGCTCAATGACCTGGCCTCCACAGCCTTCTGTGGCAATGAATTCCATAGATTCACCACTCTCTGGCTAAAGAAGTTTCTCCCCATCTCTGTTCTAAAAGGTCATCCCTTTACTCTGAGGCTGTGCCCTCGGGTCCTAGTCTCTCCTACTAATGGAAACATCGTCCCCACGTCCACTCTATCCAGGCCTTTCAGTATTCTGTAAGTTTCAATCAGATCCCCCCCCTCATCCTTCTAAACTCCATCGAGTATAGACCCAGAGTCCTCAAACGTTCCTCATATGTTAAGCCTTTCATTCCTGGGATCATTCTCGTGAACCTCCTCTGCACCCTCCCCAGGGCCAGCACATCCTTCCTGAGATACGGGGCCCAAAATTGCTCACAATATTCTAAATGTGGTCTGACCAGAGCCTTTAAAATTTAGTTGCTTTTCCCAGCCAGCTTTTTCTTTCCATGCAGGGTCCCTTTAAATTTTTTTTAAAGGTGTATTAAACTTTCAAAGTGTGGAACGGGGCGTGTGCGCACGGCTGGTTCCAACATGAGTAGGTCCAAAGGGTAATGCGTTGGAAGCAGTTCAGGGAAGGTTTACTGGACTAATTTGTCCTGAAGGCTAATTTGCTCTAAAGACGGGTCACACGGACTCAAAACATTAACTTGGTTTCTCTCTCTCTCCACAGATTGCTGCCGGACCTGCAGAGCTTTTCTCGCATTCGCTGTTTTTGTTGACCCAGACTAACACCAGGGATGGGCAGCCTGTCTTATGTGGGAAGGTTGGACAGGCTGGGCTTGTGTCCACTGGAGTTTTGGAAGAATAAGAGGCGACTCGATTGAAACCTTTTTGAGATCCTGAGGGGGTCTTGACAGGATGGATGTGGAGAGGATGTTTCCTCTTGTGGGAGAATCTAGAACTGGTGGGGGTGGTCACTGTTTAAAAATAAGGGGGTCGCCCATTTAGGACAGAGATGAGGAGAAACTTTCTCTCTCAGAGGGTGTCGAGTCTTTGGAACTCTCTTCCTCGAAAGGCGGAAGCAGAGCCTTGGAATAGTTTTAAGACGGAGCGGGATAGATACTTGATAAGCGAGGCAAATGAACCGGACCAACCATATAAACACTGCGGCTACAAGAGCAGGTCAGAGGCTGGGAATCCTGCGGAGAGTCACTCACCTCCTGACTCCCCCCAAAGCCTGTCCACCATCTACAAGGCACAAATCAGGAGTGTGTGGGACACTCCCCCCACTTGCCTGGGTGAGTGCGGCTCCCACAACACTCGAGAAGCTGGACACCGTCCAGGACAAAGCAGCCCCCGCTTGATCGGCACCCCGTCCACAAACATTCACTCCCTCCACCACCGACGCACAGTAGCAGAGTGTGTGTACCATCTACAAGATGCACTGCAGCAACTCACCGAGGCTCCTTCGACAGCACCTTCCAAACCCACGGCCGCTACCATCTAGAAGGACGAGGGCAGCAGACGCACGGGGAACACCACCACCTGGAAGTTCCCCTCCGAGCCACACTCGCCATCCCGACCTGGGAATATATCGGCCGTTCCTTCACTGTCACCGGGTCAAAATCCTGGGAACTCTGTCCCTAACAGCACGGTGGGTGTACCTACACCACAGGGACTGCAGCGGCTCAAGGAGGTGGCTCACCCACCACCTTCTCAAGGGGGCAATTAGAGAAGAACAATAAATGCTGGCCTAGCCAGTAAAATACATGCAACCTGAACAAATGAAAATGTATTACATATGTACATTTTGTACAATGCTTCGGCATTAAAGAGATTAAAATATTAAACACCTATGGAAATGGGGTTCTATGGCCAACTGCTTGTATACTCTCTTCCAAAGTGAAGTTGGGGAACCTCAAATCAAAAACTCCCAGGGCAGGTACAGCACGGGGTTAGATATAGAGTAAAGCTCCCTCTACAATGTCCCCACCAAACACTCCCAGGACAGGTACAGCACGGGGTTAGATACAGAGTAAATCTCCCTCTACACCATCCCCATCAAACACTCCCAGGACAGGTACAGCACGGGGTTAGAAACAGAGTAAAACTCCCTCTACACTGTCCCCCTCAAACACTCACAGGACAGGTACAGCACGGGGTTAGATATAGAGTAAAGCTCCCTCTACAATGTCCCCATCAAACACTCCCAGGACAGGTACAGCACGGGGGTTAGTTACAGAGTAAAGCTCCCTCTACACCGTCCCCATCAAACACTCCCAGGACAGGTACAGCACGGGGGTTAGTTACAGAGTAAAGCTCCCTCTACACCGTCCTCATCAAATACTCCCTGGTTATGTACTGCGCACAAAGGAAGGATACAGGGCTATGGGCCCTGACAATATTCCAGAAATAATACTGAAGACTTGTGCTCCGGAACTTGCCGCGCCCCTAGCCAAGCTGTTCCAGTACAGCTACAACACTGGCATCTACCCAGCTATGTGGAAAATTGCCC
This sequence comes from Cetorhinus maximus, assembly GCF_964194155.1. NCBI lineage: Eukaryota > Metazoa > Chordata > Chondrichthyes > Lamniformes > Cetorhinidae > Cetorhinus > Cetorhinus maximus. The sequence continues at coordinate 7,817 of NW_027596180.1, read as the reverse complement.
AGGTATTTCCTGTACTCAAAAGCAGGACAAATCCCACTGGCCAATTACCGCCCCATCAGTCTACTCTCGATCATCAGTAAAGTAATGGAAGGGGTCATCAACAGTGCTATCAAGCGGCACTTGCTTAGCAATAACCTGCTCACTGATGCTCAGTTTGGGTTCTGCCAGAGCCACTCAGCTCCTGACCTCATTACAGCCTTAGTTTAAACATGGACAAAAGAGCTGAACTCCCGAGGTGTTGTGAGAGTGACTGCCCTTGACTTCAAGGCAGCATTTGACCAAATGTGGCATCAAGGAGCCCTGGCAAAACTGGAGTCAATGGGAATCAGGGGGAAAACTCTCCGCTGGTTGGAGTCATACCTAACGCAAAGGAAGATGGTTGTGACTGTTGGAGGTCATCATCTCAGCTCCAGGACATCACTGCAGGAGTTCCTCAGAGTAGTGTCCTCGGCCCAACCATCTTCAGCTGCTTCATCAATGACCTTCCTTCCATCATAAGGTCAGAAGTGGGGATGTTCACTGATGATTGCACAATGTTCAGCACCATTCACGACTCCTCAGATACTGAAGCAGTCCATGTCCAAATGCAACAAGACCTGGACAATAACCAGGCTTGGGCTGACAAGTGGCAAGTAACATTCATGCCAGAGAAGTGTCAGGCAATGTCTATCTCCAGCAAGAGAGAATCTAACCATCGCCCCTTGGTGTTCAATGGGCATTACCATCACTGAATCCCCCACTATCAACATACTGGGGTTACCATTGACCAGAAACTGAACTGGACTAGCCATATAAATACTGTGGCTACAAGAGCAGGTCTGAACCTGGGAATCCTGCAATGAGTAACCTACCTCCTGACTCCCCAAATCCTGTCCACCACCTACAAGGCACAAGTCAGGAGTGTGATGGGATATTCCCCCCACTTGCCTGGATGAGTGCGGCTCCCACAACACTCGAGATGCTTGACACCGTTCAGGACAAAGCAGCCCCCGCTCGATCGGCACCCCATCCACAAAACATTCACTCCCCCCACCACCGACGCACAGTGGCAGCAGTGTGTGTACCATCTACAAGATGCACTGCAGCAACTCACCAAGGCTCCTTCGACAGCACCTTCCAAACCCACGGCCGCTACCATCTAGAAGGACGAGGGCAGCAGACGCACGGGGAACACCACCACCTGGAAGTCCCCCTCCGAGCCACACTCACCGTCCCGACTTGGAAACATATCGGCCGTTCCTTCACTGTCGCCGGGTCAAAATCCTGGGAACTCCCTCCCTAACAGCACGGTGGGTGTACCTACACCACAGGGACCGCAGCGGCTTAAGAAGGCGGCTCACCTACCACCACCTTCTCATTCATTGCGATGGGCAATAAATGCTGGGCCCGGCCGGTGAAACCCACATCCCCGTGAATGAATAATAAAAACTTATTATCAGGCCTTGATCAGCCGCAGAGTGTCTCAAGGGGCTTTTCAGTGTCAGCCTGGATTATGAGCTCTGGTTTGTGGAGAGTGACGGGCTGCCCACAGCCGCTTGGCGCAGTGGCTGCTGATGGAAGGCAGGGTGGCGAATCAGTACATTGCGGCCGCTTCACTTTGCCGGCATTCTGTCCCCCTTCCCTCCTCCAACCCTCAGCTGCATGACTGGCCATCCAGCAACACCCCCAAACGTCATACGCTCTGGCTTGTGCTGAAGGGCAGACACCTTTTCTTTCTGTTACCTACCAAAGGGGGAGACGGTGGCATAGCGGCAACAGCCCACGGGCCTGGGTTGATGCTCAAAGGGGGCGGGGAGGGTGTGCGGTGGGGTGGGGTGGGGGGGATGGGCTGTGTGTGTGTGTGTGGAGGTAGGAGAGACACGGGTTCAAATCCCACCAACGGCAGCCGGTGGAATTTAAATTCAATTCATCAAATCTGGAATTATGAAGCCAGTTTCAGTCACAGGGACCGTGACAACTGTAAAAAAAAACCCATCTGGTTCCCTTTAGGGAAGGGAGGAATCTGCCGTCCTTACCCGGTGTGGCCTACATGTGACTCCGGAACCCCCGGAACCCCCCCACAGTTATGCGGTTGACTCTTAACCCCCCCTCTGAAATGGCCGACAAGACATTCAGTTCAAGGGGCAATTAGGGATGGGGGGGCGGGGAGGGGCAACAAGTGCCGGGTCCCTCGTCAGCGACACCCACACCCCGTGGAAGGATAACGAGGGAGAAACGTAGGTGCCTGCTAGGCGTCACTTGGCCTCTCTCTCTCTCAGCGAAGAGAGAAGGTCACGTGTTTGAGTCCGCCCCTTCCAGAGTCTCGAGTGCCCGCCACCCACGGCCGACCCGATTACTCGAGGGGAGCGCCTTCCGGGTGTGACCTTCCACCCCCTGGGCCCCTTCCTTGGGTTTCCCGCGGCCGCTGCTGGAGGGAGATGAGGTGCGATAGTGGTGGGGTGGTTGGGGTTGGCGTGTAGTTGGCGGGGGGGGGGGGTCCTCCTCCAACATTTTATCCTCCGACTCAACGTTACCGGAGGGGAGAGAAAAACCCGCCGGCGCTTGGGGTGGCCCCCCCCTCCATCGGGCGGTGGCCGTTTGCGCGGGATCTTCCCGTGCGCCGAAGGGGACGCTAGCGTTTCGAGGGACAGAGTGCTCGGTGGGAGGGGGAGTGGCGATGGGTGGAGGGTGTGGTGGGGTGGGGTGGGGTGGGGAGCGGGGTAAGGAGTCAGGTTTGCATTGGCGCCCCAGAGGGGGGAACTAAGCCGCAATCTCTGGCCCAGTTCGAAGGGTCAGCCCCCAAAGAAATTCCGGGAAGGTTGGCGGGGGATTGGGGGTGGGGGGCAAGGTTTGCTGTCAGCCCCACCCCCCCCCAACAAACCACCTCCTCCCCCCACCTCCCCCACTCCCCACCCCCCGCACCAGCCCCGAACGCCCACCTACCTTGAACGCCAGGCCGTCGCGCTGGGCTCCAAAATGGCGGATGGCGTCGCACTGCAGCTGGGCCTGGACGTGGCTGGGCACCCGGGGGGCCTCCCACTGGCTGAAGCGCTTGACCGCGGCCAGCTCCAGGCCCAGCGAGTCGGCGAAACGCACCCTCTTGCGGGTGTCGGGGCTGCGGCTGCGGCCCGGCTCAGCCCTGGCCGGGAGCGAGCGGGCCCTCCTCCTCCGCTGCTGCTGCTGCTGGGGGCTCCCGCTCCCGGAGGCCCGAGTCCAGGCCGCCGACCAGGCCAGCCTCCCCCGGTCCCGGAGGCAGCCCGCCCGCTCTACCTCCTCCGCCCCCTCCTCCTCCTCCTCCGTCTCCTCCTCCTCTCTCCCGGCACCGGGCCTCTGCGAGGCGTAGTAGGCCTTCTCGTACAGGCCGGAGATGTAGCTGAGGTTGCGGGGGATGTCGAATCGCGGCGGGGGCGCACGGGACATCGCTGCGGGTTAACTCCCAAAGCCGCGGGGGGGGCAGGCGGGCTAAGGAGGGCGGGGTTTTAATCTCTCTCTGCGCTAACTCTCTTTCTCCAGCCTACACCCCCTCCTCCACCGCCGCTCTATGTCCTCATGTTTGCCTGTCCACTACTTCTTTCTCTCTACCTCGCTCTCTCCGTCCGTCTGGCTCTCTCGGTCTGTCTACCTTTCTCTCCCACTCAATCCGCGTTTCACTCTCTCTCTCTCTGTCTCCGTCTTGCTCTCTCTCTCTCTCTCACACACTCTGGTCCGCCTCTCTACCCCCTCTCTCTATCCGTCCCTCAATCTCTTTCTGTCTGCCCTTGCCCTCTCTCTTTCGCTCTCTCTCTCGTGCTCTGCCACTTTCTCAGTCTCTGCTTCTCCCACTCAATCTCTCTCTCCCTCCCCCTCTCTAGATGTCTTTCTAATGATGTCTCTCTGTCTCTCGTTCTGTTTCTCCCTCCCTCTCTCTGTGTTTTTCCCTCCCTCCCTCTCTCTCTATTTCCCCCTCCCTCCCTCTCTCTCTATTTCCCCCTCCCTCCCTCTCTCTCTATTTCCCCCTCCCTCCCTCTCTCTCTATTTCCCCCTCCCTCCCTCTCTCTGTTTCCACCTCCCTCCCTCTCTCTATTTCCCCCTCCCTCCCTCTCTCTCTATTTCCCCCTCCCTCCCTCTCTGTTTCCCCCTCCCTCCCTCTCTCTATTTCCCCCTCCCTCCCTCTCTATTTCCCCCTCCCTCCCTCTCTCTATTTCCCCCTCCCTCCCTCTCTCTCCCTCCCTCTCTCTCCTCCTCTCTGGATGTTTTTCTAATGATGCTTCTCTGCCTCTCTCTCTCTCTGTCTGAGTCTCCCGCACTCTATCTCTCTGTGTACCTCTCTGCCTTGTCGTCTCACAGTCTCTCCCTCCCTCCCTCGCTCTCTCTCTCTCTCTCTCTCTTTGGGTCCGTGCCTCCCCGCACGCTCTTGTCTCTCTCGATCTCGCTGCCACACAGAATCCCCGGCCTGCGTGCTGAACTGGCCTGCTGTTGGGGAAGCAATGCAGCCGGACATGCATCAGATGGCAGGGCATCACCTGAAATACAGCCCTCCCCAGGGGATTCATCAATCTTTGATGGGGATTCTGAATGGACCATTGCACATTACATCATCCCCGATGTTCAGCACGAAAATATCCCAAAGTGGGAGGAAATGCACCAGCCTGTCTGTCTCTCTCTCTCTCTCTCTCACACACACACACACATTTGGAGGTGGTTGCTGAGACAATCCTAGGACATGGTAGAGGTCAAGCAGGAACCCGGTGCTCCGCACACTTCACCACCTGCCTTCACCTGCACAGGCAGAACGACTCAGTGGGAGCAACTGGAGGGGACGGCGGGGGGAAAATAATTGGGCCCTTGGAGGTGAGGGTGTGGGGGGGGTGGGGAGAAGGGGGGAGAGGGGACAGGGCTGTCGCACCGTGGCACACGGGTGGGGGGCACGCGCTCACACGAAGGAACGTGCGAATTAGGAGCAGGAGTGGGCCATTCGGCCCCTCGAGCCCTGCTCCGCCGTTCGATAAGATCACGGCCGATCCGCTTGCGTTTCGAGTTCCACGTTCCCAACTACCCCCCCAATGACCTTCGATCCCCTCGCCCGAACAAGAATCTATCTCCCTCCGCCTTTAAAATATTCAGCGACCCCGCCTCCCCCGCCTCCTGAGGCAGAGACCCCACCTCCTGAGGCAGAGACCCCACCTCCTGAGGCAGAGACCCCGCCTCCCGAGGCAGAGACCCCGCCTCGCCGCCTCCTGAGGCAGAGACCCCACCTCCTGAGGCAGAGACCCCGCCTCCTGAGGCAGAGACCCCGCCTCCCCGCCTCCTGAGGCAGAGACCCCGCCTCCCCGCCTCCTGAGGCAGAGACCCCACCTCCTGAGGCAGAGACCCCGCCTCCTGAGGCAGAGACCCCGCCTCCCCACCTCCTGAGGCAGAGACCCCGCCTCCCCGCCTCCTGAGGCAGAGACCCCGCCTCCCCGCCTCCTGAGGCAGAGACCCTGCCTCCCCGCCTCCTGAGGCAGAGACCCCACCTCCTGAGGCAGAGACCCCGCCTCCCCACCTCCTGAGGCAGAGACCTCGCCTCCCCGCCTCCTGAGGCAGAGACCCCGCCTCCTGAGGCAGAGACCCCGCCTCCCCGCCTCCTGAGGCAGAGACCCCGCCTCCCCGCCTCCTGAGGCAGAGACCCCGCCTCCTGAGGCATAGGCTCCGCCTCCTGAGGCAGAGACTCCGCCTCCCCGCCTCCTGAGGCAGAGACACCGCCTCCCCTCCTCCTGAGGCAGAGACCCTGCCTCCTGAGGCAGAGACCCCGCCTCCCCCGCCTCCTGAGGCAGAGACACCGCCTCCTGAGGCAGAGACCCCGCCTCCTGAGGCAGAGACCCCGCCTCCTGAGGCAGAGACTCCGCCTCCCCACCTCCTGAGGCAGAGACCCGGCCTCCTGAGGCAGAGACACCGCCTCCTGAGGCAGAGAGTCCCAAAGTCGCACAACCCTCTCAGAGGGAGAAAACATTTCTCCTCATCTCTGTCCTAAAAGGGCGACCCCCCCTAATTTTAAAACAGTGACCCACCCCTCACTCCCCACTAGTTCTGGACTCACCCACAAGAGGAAACGTCCTTTCCACGTCCACCTTGTCAAGGCCGTTCAGGGTCTTGTAAACTTCAATCAAATCGCCCCCTCACTCTGCTAAACTCCAGTGGAAACAAGCCCAGTCTGTCCAACCTCTCCCCATAAGACAACCCGCTCATTCCGGGCGTCAATCCGGTAAGCCTCCTCTGAACCACCTCCAACACATTTACATCCTTCCTTAAATAAGGAGACCAAAACTGTACACAATATTCGAGGTGCAATCTCACCAACGCCCTGTACAACTGAAGCACAACGTCCTTACTTTTATGTTCAATCCCTCTCGCAATAAAGGATAGCGTCCGTTAGCCTTCTTAATGACTTGCTGTACCTGCAGACTAACTTTTTGTGACTCATGCATTAGAACGCCCAGATCCCTCTGCACCTATCAAATTCTGCAGTCGCTCTCCCTTTACATCGTACTCTGATTATTTTTATTCTTCCTGCCAAAGTGAACACCTTCACATTTCCCCACATTTATACTCCACCTGCCAGGTTTCTGCCCACTCACTCAACCCGACCTACATCCGTCCGCAAACTCCTTATGTCTTCTTCACAACATACTTTCCTACCTACCTTTGTGTCACCTGCAAACCGTCTGCAGTCACACACAGACGCACGGGCGCTCAAACCCAGCAGATGGTACAGAGTACGACATGGGAAAACGCGAAGTCGCTCGCACAGTCGCCCGCGATTTGCGCTTGCGCGCAGCAAGATCCCACAAGCAGCGAGGTGATAATGACCATTTGGATTTTAGCGATGTCGATTGAGGGGTAAATAGCAGCCTCAGGAAGCTAAGGGTACACGCCCCTGTTCTTTGTTTAAAAAACTCCTTCACGGCACATGGGCCTCGCTGGCGAGGCCCCAGCATTTGTAGACCCCATCTCTAATTGCCTCTTGAACTGAGCGTCTTGTCGGTTATTTCAGAGGGGGCAAGTTAAGAGTCAACCACATTATTGGTTGTTTGGGGGGGGGCGGGGGGAGAGGATTGAGTCATGTGTAGGCGAAGCTGGGTAAGGATGGCAGATTTCCTTTCCACAAAGGGGACGTTAGTGAACCAGATGGGTTTTTTTTTTAATGACGGTTTCACCATGACTGAAACTGGCTTCATAAATCCAGATTTTATTAATTTAATTTAATTTCAATTCCACCGGTTGCCATTGGCGGGGTTTGACCCCGTGTCCCCCGCAGCCTCCAGGTTACTGGTCCGGCGACATCACCACGACGCCACCATCTCCCACGGTCGTCGAAGTCGCGGCCGCGGGATCTTTCACATCGGAGCAGGCAGACAGGCAGGGACTCGGCCCAAGAGGCGGCGGGTGCCTCCCGACTGGCCAGGCGCTCCCTCGGGGCGGCACTGGAGTGTCGGCCTTGGTTTATTTGCGTTCGGGTCTCCGGAGCGAGGCTTGAACCCGGGAACCTGTGGCCCGGAGGGAGGAAACACTTCCGGCTGAGTCCGGTCTGCCACATCGAGGTTCCCACACGATCTGTGGGGGCTTGTTCATTCAGGGGTCGGGGGGGGGAGGTGTTCACTGGCCAAGGGCTAAAGGCAGCGCACGCCTTGCCTTTTGTAACCGGTGACGTGCATTTATCTAGCGACTTTAATATCGTTTCCCAAGACGCCCGACGGGAACGATTATAAAACAGTATCGGACGCCGAGCCATGTCAGGGGGTATCAGGGTCAGGTGATCATAAACTCAGTCAAAGAGAGGAGTTTAAGGAGTGTCTTAAAGGAGGGGGAGGAGGAGGAGGAGG